>NC_082683.1:112070651-112670651 GCF_949987515.2 Delphinus delphis | reverse complement strand
ACCTCTGTGGGGGCAAGAGGAGTCAAATGGAACAAATGGGTGGGTCCAGCATTTCCCTAGTTGTATTTAAAGCCAGGATCCCTGCTTCTCTGCCCCTCTAGTCCAGAGGGTGGTGGCCTTACTGGAGAAGGGGAGTCAGTGGGGGATGTGTAATAGAGGCCTCGACCTCTTGGGAACAAGTCATAGTTGGTGTTCGGCTGGGTCCTGGAAGTGGGTAAGAGGATCAGACATGGGCCTAGCATCCATCCTCAAGGGTCAGCCTATGGGTCTTGTGGCACTGTGGTGGTGGGTTCTCCCCACCCCTTGCGATCATAGCTGGGACTCTCCAGGCTCTCTGAGGCCAACTGGTTTGAGGCAATTATCTCCCTTTTAGAGGGAAGGAGGAGATGGTGGCAGGGCCAGCATAGCCTCAGCATCACTGTAATCTCTGGTGACTTTTATGAGCCAGTCATGGGGCCGGAGTCCGGCCAACCGTCTGTCCTTCTGTCCCAGTTTGGTGACTTACTCATGGGGTGAGGGGGAGGTGTTAGGTGCTAGTAGTTCTGTTCTGGGAGCTGAAAACCTTTCTGTGGTTGATGTTCCCCTGTCTGTCCACAACTGCAGCAGGCAGAATGGAGCTTAGACTTCAGGAAGAACTTATCAGTGGAGATAGATGGGAGAGAGAGAGAGAGCTCTAACTTGGCTTGGGAAGGATGGGATCTCAAAATACTTTCTTCGCCAGTGGCTCTTGGTGGCTCTGCTGAAAGGCCTTGAACTTTGGCCTAGTGGGGATGGTGCTGTTTGGCTCCTGTAATATTTATTTTCTCTTCTTCCCCCATGCCTGGGACTGAAAGTATCCTGAGGAGAGTTTGTCCTGAGAGCTGTGGGATGGCTGGCCTTTGGGCTCCTTTCCCCTGAAGGGGGCGGGGTGGGGGTCTCGTGCAGACTGGCATGCCCAGATGCACCTGGCAGCTCCACAGCGTTTAGTGGCACACACGCATGGAGGTGTGCAGCACACACACACGGGCGTGTAGACACCCATGAAGCAGCTGCTCCCTGTAGCGGGTGGGGGTAGCGAAAGGCAAAGATAATTGAAAGATTGGAGACTGGGGACAGGGTGAGGGGACTGGAGGCAAGAAGGCAGGGCATGCACAACTCTGAAGAGAGGAGTGTTGACTCGAGCAAGAGGGATTGAGTTTAGACCTAGAGCATAGCGTGTGAGTTGGGGAGCCCTGGCTGACTTCCCTCACTGCCCCTTGCAGCACCCCACCCCCGCCACCATTTTTCCCTCTCTGTGCCCCTGGCTCAGCCTGCCTCAGCCCCTCACTCGAACCGTATGTCCTTGGGTAAGTCTGCTTTCCAGATGTGCAGGAGTTTCACTTAGCCTTGTGGTGAGCAGAGCACCTGGGTGTTTTGGTGGTTTGTCACTGGTCTCTTTTGCCCTCCCCACTCATCCAGATAAGCAAGGCCATTCTGAGGTATCAAGGTTACATCTGAGCCCTCAAGCATTTGGGGGCCAACTCCTGGCCTGGGTGACCCCCAAGACCCTTTGCATCTGATTTTTCCTTTTCTTGAGGCTGTAGCCGCAACCTCTCCTTCCTGGGAGCCTAGCCATGCTTCTCTGGCTGGTCCTGCCTGGTGTGGAGACAGGGGGATGCATTCACTGACTCTGCACAGGACCCTGATAGCCTGGGGTTGAGGGGTGGCAGCTGTGCCTATTGTCTGATCTCTCTCCCCTCTGTTGTAGGCTGGGAAGGGAAGGACTTGTATGGAGCTCTGGCCTGTTGCTGGCCTCAGCCAGGTGGGACCATATTTACTCATTTAAACTCACCCTCCCAGGAGGCTTCAGGCTCTAGGCCTGCTCACTGACCTTGGCTTGGTGCCTCTGGCTGGGTGCTCTGGCCACTCCCCTAGGAGTTGGAGAGACCAGGGAAGCATATAGAGAAGGAACATTTTTTGCCCCCTGGTCATGAGCACTTTTACCCAAGGGCAGTACCCCACTCACCCTATTTTCCAATATACTTTGGAGACCAAAAACTAAAACTTTTGAGATCCCTGGGGATTGGAGAAAGGAAACTTCCATTTGTTGTGTCCCTGTGTGCCAAGCTCTGTGCTGGAAACATAGGAAGACTCATTTATTTTTCTCCACATTGTTTTTTGTAATTGAGGAGACTGAGTCAGAGATTTAAGTGACTTGCTCAAGCTTTCCCAGTTAGGAGGTGTTCAGAGCTTTTGTCTAAGGTTGAGGGAAGGATCCTGCCCTGCAGGAGGGGCAGTGGAAAAGGAGGCCCAGGGAGACCTGGGAAGAGGAGGAGGATACATTGAAGGGAAGAACGAACCCAGTAGGATTCCCTGGCAGGAGTGCAGAGGATTAGGGTCTGGTGGCAAGATGGGGGCGGGCAGGGGGACATGCTTTGGTTCCCTGAGAAGGTATTGTCTTCTGATTGAGTGCCATGGGAGGAAGCCAAAGCAGGGGTATGTAGGCAGGAACAAGTGACACTCAGAGACCCTTCCTGGGTACCAGTGAGTACCCCCTAAAGCTGCCATATGAGATGGATGAGGAGAGAGACTAGATCAGGAAAGACTTGAGCCACAAGAGTCCTGGGCTTGTGCAAAGGCAAGAGGCATGGCTGACTTGAGCCTCCCAGGCCCAGATATTAGGGAATCTGCCCTGGAAGGAATGTGCTGTTACTCCTGGGAGGGAGAACCTGCCTGCTCTCTGTCCAAGTTGTGCGGGGAAGCGCTGTGCTCAGCAGTCAGCCCTCCTCTGCCACTAATTCCTGGTGACCTTGGGCATGTCCCTGCACATTCTGAGTTGGTTTCCATTTCTGTGAAACAGAGATGCCTCCCCTGGAAGAGGAAGGAGGTTCCATGGGAAAACGTGTGGTACTCAGCAGAGTGGGTGCTTGGAAAGTGGCTGCATCCTTTCTTCCAGACATCAGCTCCAACCTGGCCCTGGACTTGCCTGCTAAGGCAGCGGTCCAGAAGGTGGGGTGGAGGCACGCAGTGTCCTGGGTAGGGACTGGATGTGAGGGGGACTTAGGAGGCCCTGAGGGGACCCTGGGACGGGCTTGGGAAGCTGAGCCCAGCTCTGCCCTCCCCAACCAGCTGCCTCCTTGTCTCAGAACCTGCCCACTCCACATTTCACCCCAGAGTCTTACCAGATCCCTCTGGCTGAGTGCTTACTTATCTCTCATGATCTCCCTGCCCCCACCCCTGCCAGCAAATACTTGGGATTGAGGGTTGGGAGAATAAGGAATAAGAGAGAGCTCATCCTCAAATCTCAAGGGAAGAGATACGGGCGGGAGTGGGTGTGGATGGGGAGAGGAGGGTTGGTCTCTTTGTGGAGTCTTCCCACTCCAGTTGGATCGAGTAACACGGAGGCAAGGGGATGGAGCAGGTGACCTCAAACCTTTAAAGCATGCATGTGTTAATGGTTGGGGGTAGACCAGGAGGAAGGGCTGATCTTGGAAGGGTTGCCTCAGGCCTCCCCAGGCACATCTCTCTTTGACCTCTGAGCCCCTTTTCTCCATCCCCCACAGCTGCCTGCCTCTCTGCTGACTCCCCTATGCATACCCCATGGCAGGCCTGTGGGGCCCAGGCTGACTGGGTGGGGACAGGTGTCCTGGCCCAGCTGTTCCCTCTTGTCTCCCCCACCTGTCAGCCCAGAGGGTGGAGAGCTGACAGGGAGCAGAGATGAGGAACCCCTTGGCCTCCTCACCTGCTCCCTGGGGTGGGGCCCTGGTTATAAAATGTAGCAGAGGGATTGAGAGTAGACAATAGGCAGGACTTCCCACTCAGAGGAAGGATAAATCCTGACCATAGGAATGGCAGAGAATGCTGAGTACATAGGGATCCTAGCTGTCAGAAATCAGAGGGGTCTTTGCACAATATCTTCTTGAAAGGGAGAGACTGGATATTGGTGAGGGACATGGATCAAGTCTGGGGGCAAGTATTTGACTAGGTGTATGTAGGTACCCCCCCCCCCTCCCGTGCTGCCTGCTAGTGTGGTGGGGTCGGGGCAGCTCCATCTGGCTGGGCATCTTAGCCTCACCTGGCACCTTTCCTGAAAGCAGCAAGCTAATCCTATAAGAGCTGCCTGGCTGGCCGCCTCAGCAGGCCCACGGAGCCGCACTGCCGGCCCTCCCTTGCCAGGGGCTTAGAGGACTGTCCTTCCAGTCAGAAGGAGATCCAGCTGCCACCCTGAGCGGCCCCTTTAAATCCCCGGTGGCTTCCCGAGGTCACGATGTCTCTAGGAGGATTTGCTTTCCGTGATTGGATTGGCCTCTTTGTGGGGGGCAGTGCTGTCTGCAATTGTAGGTGAACACTTCACATTCTCATCCTCTACCTTCCCTTCCATCGGAATTGGTGCTGTCCAGTCTGAGGGCCCAGGCCTCAGGCCTCCTCCCTTCTCTCCTTGCTCTCACGTTCCAGCAATCAGGACCTGGACCCCCTTCATCTTCTTCAGCTAAAGCAGCCTTGCCCCTGTTCTCTGGATGGGAAAGAAGGATCTTGCTGCTTTAAACAAGGGGACAGACCACTGCCCTGGAATACAGTGCCCTTCTGAGACTGTCTACTGCCTGTTTTTCTCCACTTTTTCCTCTTCAGCTTGTTCTTCCTTAGGCCAGGGGCCCATGCTCCATAGTTTTCCCAAGCCCTCATTTCCATGGGCAGTCCCTCTCCTGATCTAACCATCAGCCCTCCTGCTGCAGTGGCAGGCAGCCCAGACCCAGCACTGGTGGCATTATGCTCACCCCAACGGCTCTCAAGCTGACCCGCCCCCAAGGCCCCAGCTGCCACTTTCACTTCTGTCTCCTGAGACCCCAGAGGGAAGTTGGGTGGGGAGGTGGAAGGTGACCCACTAACCGTCCCAACCGCCCCACCTCTCCTCAGCTGAGGCTTCAGATGGCCAGGGGCCCCTGTCCGCCACTCTCAGCTAGATGAGTGGAATGGGCTTAGGTTGCAGGGAAAGGGTTGGCTGCAGTGGGAGGAATGGTGGTTAGATAGCAGGAAGGACTTCCTGGGATAGGAGACCACTCCTGCTTGGCTTCATTGTTTCAGAGGGTACAGCTAGAAGCATAGGTATTATAACTGGACAAACAGGTCATTTGACCTCTTCAAGGTAGGCAGGGGATTGGCTGTCTTCTAGCTCCCATTAGTTGGACTACAATGCTGGGGCTGCAGTGCCCTCCCAAGTGTTACCAGCTGCCCATGCTTAGTCAGGTAACTTCTAACAAAGCAAATTTTAGCCCCAGAGACTACTTTGAGTTCAAAGACTCAGCCTGGGAAGTCCTCTCTGTAGTCTTACATCTATGTCGCCTGCTGTACTAGGCTATTTCCTCTCGTTTTGCACTTTGGGGAATGGAATTTAGAAGTGGGGATAGAGGTGGAAGTAAGGACAGTCCGCTCGTGTCCTACTGCTGCCCCAGCCTTGGCACTAAAGAGGGGGATAGGGTTTTTCTCCTGAGGAGCCCCCAGGCAGTTTTGGAGCCATCACACTTTACCCCATGAACCTTATCCAGTTCCTCTAGCTGCAGTGCTTACTTGTTCCTCATAATTACACCTCCTCCCCTCAGATCCCTTCCTGGACAGGGGACCTGGACAAGAGTGGAGGACCCAGTTGGATTGAGAGCTCTAGACAGTACCACTAGATCAATTCAGAAATGTTTTCTGCAGAAGAAGGATGAGACTGGAGACCTGAGGTGCCAAGAACTCCATGTGGGGTCCCTAACTGCCTAGGGATGCTGGGTGGGGGTGTCCCAGGTCCTAGAATGGGAAGTAGAACTTGATGGAATAAGGTCAGAGACACTATGCAAATCCCCATGCAAATGAGCAGTAGTGAGTCATTACTGATTGGCCTGCTGGGTGGAGCATGAGGCAAGGCTCAGGCTCAGGTTCCAGAGCTGGCCCCACTAATGACCATGACAGTGACCTTGGGCCAGTCACTACTCTAACCAGAAGCAGGATCCCAAGCCCTGGGTCTGATAGGCACTCCAGGTGTGTGAGGGGATTGGCTTGGCAGAACCTCTGCTGCCAGGGCCTGTGCGCCCTGCCTGGCACCTGCCCTGGCTGACCATGAGCCTCTGCCAACCCTTGGCCATCTGTTGTGAAGGTTATCGTTCCGAAAGCACCTCCGTCTTCATCAGGCCTGTTCCTCCACTCTTCTGGCCTCCACATTGCCCTCCCCTCCTAAGCTGGAGGACAGGGGACCTAACTGGACCAACTCTTCTGTTATCTCTCCATGGAATCACACAGTCCTGACCTCCCTTCCTTTTGAGCCGCTATAAAGAGCATAGGAACAGAATGTCTAGGCTGGAAGGGCACTTGGGTACCTAGTCCACTCCACCTACCCATTATACTGGCCAGTGGGGTGAACTCTGGCGGGGGCAGTGCCATATTCAAGTTCACACAGTGAGTTAGGGCCAGGGCAGGGACTAGAACCCAGGCATCCAGAATCCCTACCCATAGTCCCCGTATTTCCCTGGGCTGTTCATTACCCTACCTCACCTACCCCTTTTCTACTAGGACTCAGTCTCCTGTTGCCCCCAGATTCTTCCTGAGGTCAGCGGGGTGGCTCTGGGAACTTGTGGGCGCAGGGTGGTTCCTAGGAGCCAGCCTAGAGGCCACCAGGGCAAGGCCAGAGCTGGGGTGGGAAGTGCTGGAGGTCGGGGGGGGGGGGGGGCAGTGGCTGCTGCCTCTGTAGGGGGCCATACAGCCTCAGTGATGCTACAGGAAGGATGAGAGCTAGACTACAGGAAGGACAAGCTGGGGTGGGGAAGCAGTGGAGGCGGCTCGGGAGACAGCCCCTCACTGGAGAGCCATGTCCTGGGCAGAGAACAGGCTGGCCCCATCCCAGGAGATTTGCCAAGGAGAAGAGGGCGGAAAGCCTAGGGTGGGGCGCGGGAGAGTTGTCCAGCGGAAACTGGAGGGAGGGCTCCTAGCCCTGCTGCCCACACTGGGTGCTCCTCTTGGCAAGTCGATTCCTGTCCCTTAAGCCCCTTAAGCGAAGGCTTCAGTGCCGACCTCCGCTTGTGTTCTTAGGGTGCCTGGGACCTGAGACCACCCCCGCCCCAGGTCCAGCTTTCTTGGACTGGCCCTCTCTCCCTCCCCACAGCCCAACAGTCCGCCCCCAGGTCCCTTGTCGGTGAGTTAAAATTAGCTCAGTGCCCAGACTAAAAATAGCCCCTGCCCAACCCTGAGGCTGTTGGGCTGGGGGAGGGGAGTCCCCGAGGGAGGGGAGGATGGTGGGAACCAGGGGTTTGGGGAGTGAGCCTGCCAATCAGAACTTTGAAGGGAGGAGGAAGATGGGGATGGGTACCTGCCTGTGCCTTTGAGAGCAGACCCTAGAAGAACTTCGGGGCGAATGAAAGGAGGCTGCCTTGTGGGAGGGGGAGCAGAGAGGGGGCAGAGAGATTGGAGAACAGGGAGGAGCCAGGGAGCAGTGGGTGGGGAGCAGGCGGGGGTGCGAGAATTGGACTGTGCGCAGGTGGGGGAGAGGGGCAGCGTGAGACCCCAGCACTGCCTTTGCCCAGACTTCGAGGGGAGGGTGATGCCCCCCACTTCGGGGCTAGTACAGTGTTTGTGAAGGAAGGGCTGTCTGTGTAGATTCCAGAGGCTGCGAACCCCAGGGCTCTCTTGCCTGGGCCCCATCTCTTGGTGGTCACTGAGTTTACCTTCCCACCCATCTTCCAGAGCTCCTCAGCATGTGTCTCTGCGTAGAGGGCTGCGGTTCAGAGAGAGTGGCTTGGAAGGTTTGTGAGCCCTGGGGTGAGGCAGGAATGGAGGCAGTACCCCGGGCGTTTAGAGGGCCGCTGGGCCTTGTGCCCACCTCTGCCCACTCTCAGGGCCTGCTTGCCCTGGAGCCTGGACCTAGCCAGAGCCTCAAGAGCCAAGATGCTCCATCCCCGGCCAGGTCTGGGCTCAGTCCTGGCCCCTGAGGGCCTCCTTGCCTCTCCCTGCCCTGCCCTAGGTGGGCCCTGCCCTTCCCTTGTCTGTCTCTTGGCAGGACTGCAGGATTTCAGAGGACAGGGTTGGAGTCCTGTCGAGTTTCGCCCACGTGCTCGGCCTAGCATCAGCGTCGTGCAAGCAGTTTCTTGTTCTCTACCTGCTTCTCTCTCAACCTCTGTCTCTGTCTAGTCTCCTGCCTCTCCCTCTGTCCTCTGGCCCTCTCCTTGTCTGCCTCTGCCCCTCACTCTGCCTTCCTCTTGGACTCTCTGCCACTTTTTCTCTGTCTCTTTTCCTGTCTGTGTGTCTGTCCCCCTCTGCCACCCCCCTCTGTGTCTGCCTCACCCACGTCTCCTCCCTCGTTAGTGAGCAGGCTGTTTGAGGCCGCCTGACTGTGGGGGTGACAGGTGGATTGGATTGTCACCCCCTCCCCCAGCGCCTGCTGCTTATTTCATGCCCTGCAGCCCAGCTACAGGGAAGGGGCGGGAGGAGGGATGACAGCTGTCTCCAGCACCTCCTGCCTTCCCCTCCAGTCCACAGCCCTGAGCAGCCTGGGAGGAAGGGATGAAGGGCCTGCTTAATGAGAGTTTCTCACTATGTGGAAGAGCAGGGTTTGAAGCCCGATGCTCTGTGACGGGGGCTGCTCACTCAGCCTCTCTGGGCAGCTGCTCCATTTTGACTTGCGCTGGTATGGCAGCGCTGAAAGCAGATGCTCTGCAGTTCCTCTGAACTTCTGGGCCGCTGGGACAGAGGGTGGATATGGGTGGAAGGGTGCAGGGGAGAAGGGGAGCTAGGTAGTCCCCTGACGACAGCAGGAGAGGGGAGGTGGAGGCTAGCCCCTGGAAGGCACTTCTGCAGCTCCCCCAGGAAGGGCAGCCCTGCTGCAACTGCAGCTTCAGGAGGCTGCCCTGACCGCTTGCCCCAACTCCTCCCGCTGGCCCCAGGCCACCCTCACACAGGAACTGAGATAGCATCATTCTGAAACCCGAGAATGGTTTGAATATTGCTCAGGTACCAAGTGGTGTTACACTGGGGGAGGCAGGAGCCTGTTACTTCTCCCATGACCCCTCCAAACCAAGATCCCCTTTAGGGTACATTTTATATGTTATTTGCATCTTATTTGCATGTCAGTACAACCCACATGTTCCTATTGGGTCTGTAGCCCAGCTGAGGAAACCGTTTGTCCATGGGGTCCTTCTGGGACCCCCACCGTTTCTGGTCCCCTCGCTCAGCCTCTACTCCTTGTCAAGCGTGTTGTCAGATGAGCCTCCTGCCCTGTGTCCTGTCTCATTTGCAAAGGCTTCTCTGCAGCCACCCTTCTCCACAGACGGTGGGTCTGCGCCTGCCTCCCTGGGACTCAGCCCAGCTGCCATCCTCCTCCCTCTTTGCTCCTTCTGTCTCTGTTGGGGGAGGCCCTATCTCTGTCTGCTCCCACTTACTCCCCAGGAGGTCCACCCTGCCCAATCCTGTCCTGCCAGCACTACTCCGAGTAGGTGAATCAGAATCAGAAGCAGCTGGAGTCTTCGAGGGGGTACTTTGGTGACAGAGATGCTGCCAGCCCAAGGAGTCACAGCTGTGGCCTGAGGTCAGGATTGGGTGGGCCCTGGGGCCATCAGAGCGGGAAGGCCATCCTGGATAACCCCGTCTCTGTGGCAGCCCTAAGCCCTCCCAAGCCTTTGGCCTCCAGGAGAAGCAGCCAAAAGCCAGGTCATCTGGGAGGGCCTCCTAGAGGAGGAGCGGGCTGGAAAGGGGAAGAGGAATGGGGCCGGCCCAGGCAAAGAAGAAAAGGCTCACATCTGGATAACATGCCCAGGCCTCTGGCTCCTGGCAGTTGGTTAGGTAATTAGGAAGAGAGCTAATTAAGGAGGTCCAGGCGTTCATTAAAATCTCCCTAATTGGATAGGAGGGAAGCTTGGTCAAGATAGGCCTCCATACCTTGGATAGGGTCAGTTTAGGGTTCATTGTGCCCACCCAGGCCCCAGCCACCCCTTTTTCCAAAGTAAGGGCTGAGTTCTTGCCCTTACTGTTCTTGCCCCCAAGCTTTCCAAGACTGCAACAGTGTAGAATGGATAGCAGAAGGGGAAAGAGATGAGTACAGACTGACCCTGCCTTGTAGGAAGGTTCCTGGTTAGGTAGGAGGAAGGACTGCCCAAGGTAGGGGCATCTCCTCCTCTGGCAGTGTTGGCACAGAGGTAGGAGTGGCAATGGGGAGGGCGCCATGGGAACATGGAATCATAAAAAGTGCTTTGGGCTACTGGGTATAGATGAGGCCTGGTCTTTTTAACCCTGACTTTGCTCTATCAGAGGATGCTCAGTGGGTCTCTGTGGCTTCCCTGTCTTCTCAGCCCTGATCCCTCTAGCATCCCAGCTCCCCCAGCATGAGGCGGGGGTGGGGGTGGTGGTGTAGGAGATCAGCCAGGGAGCTGGTTGCCAGGTGACAGTTGCCTAAGCAACCCAGTCCTCTCCATCTCCATGTACTCAGGGCTGCTCCTTAGAAGACTTTAGAGTCTCACCGTCTGTACCAACCAACCTGAGGGTAGGGAGGGTTGAGGACTGGAGTAGCAGGGGTAGTTGGAGGGTAGGGGGCGTCCAAACAGACAAGCTGCCGGCGCAGCTGGGAGAGGAAGAGTTCTGTCTCCTCAGAGGATAGAGTGGGAGGAGCTGGTCCTGCAACAGAAGTTAGACCAGAAGAAGGACTTCTCACAGGGTCACAGCGATGAAACAATCCTTTCTTCCTGTCAACAGACATTTCCCAAACTCCTCCTTACACGGGATAGAGTGGTGAAGGATACAGATGTGGTTCCTGCCCTCATGAAGCTTCAGTCTCATAGGGGAGCCAGGCATTAAATAGAAGCACAGAATTGTAATTATTTACAATCATGATAAGTGCTAGAAAGAAAAGAACAAAATACCCTGAGAGTCAATAATCTTGGGGAGAACCAAAGGAATGAAGTTAGATTGTAGGAATGACTTTTCTGAGGATCGTGAGAGCAAAGAGAGGGATCTCTCCCAACTTCAGGGAAGAGACAGCATTGGCCAGAAACTGGTAGAGGTTACCTCTCAGCAAAAATTTGCTGATGAGCAAAAGGTGGCGAGAAGGAGATAGTAAAATGGGAGAGGGATGAAAGGTGGATACTGTGAGCCAGAGGAGGGTGATGGTGACTGCATTTACCAGTCTAGATCGGGGTTTTCAAGGCCAGGCCAGAGAATCCCCTTTAAAAAGCCGCCTTCTTGAAAAATTTTAAAAAGCCCTCTTCTTAGCCCTCCCTTGCCCTCAGTGTGCCCTCCCCGCCCCGTTCTCTGCCAAACCCGTACCACTGCAACTCTGGAAAATACAGCCTTTGGATTGCACTGGGAGGCGGGGCAGCCGAACTCCTCGGGCTGGAGCCTTTGCAGTGGCGTGTTTGGCAGAGATCGGGGTCACAGGCGACGGATGGGGTGGCTGGAGCTAGTTCTGGGTCCAGATATCTGTTCAGCCGACTCAGGGTTGGCTGGGCTGGTGATGGTGATGTCCTAGGGCATGTGTGAGGGTGGACAGTAGGAGGCCCAAGGCCCATGGAGCACCTTGAGGATAAGGAAAAAGGGAAGAGGGTTTGAAGATTTCTCCCTGGGGAGAGAGAGGGAGGTGTGGAGGGGCCTTCTAGGAGTGGGGAGGGGGCTGCATTGTTTTCTGAAGCTACCTGGACAGAGCAGAAGCTCTCTTTCCAGCTGGGCTAGGGAACGCCTGAGGGAAAGTCCTGGTCATGGGAAAGGGTGGGGAGGGATATTCCTGGCTCCTCCCAAGGCCATAGATTCCCTGCCTTCCCTCTCTCCTTCCCTCTGTGGCCAAGATGCCAAGGCTGAACTTTGGCATCTACTGTGGAACCTTGGGACCCACGGTTGAGTGGATACGTAAAGGCTAGAGGACCTCAGCAGCCACTGGAAATGGGGGCTGGGGAGAGGGTTCCTAATTACAGGTGTCTCTGTCGTCAAACACCCACCCTCTGCCCAGGTTGGTTGTGGGGAGGTGAGAGCCCACCTTCCTGGACTCTGTAGTGGGCCCTCTGGCAGGGACTCTGTGGAAGGGGAACTCTGGAAAGGAGGACTGGGCTTCTGTGGTCTGGGCTCCTTCCAGGACCCTATCAGAGTGGCTTTAGAAAGCATGGGTCCCATGCCTACTGCCCCTTTCCACCATCTCCCACTATTCCATCTCTGGAATCACAGAGCCAGAAGGGCCCTGGGGTCATCTTGTGCCTCCATCCTGGGCCCTTCCAGTCCCCGGGGGCTCACCCAGCCTGTCTAGGTGCTACCCACACCTGAGAGCATGCACCTTGTCTGGCTCAGGCTGGGCTGCCATCCCTGTGCCTCCTTCCATCCTGTGGTACCTCACGCTGTACAGTGCAGGGCCTCCGTTTTCCCTCCTGGCCCTTTAATTGGAGCTCTTCGACCAGTGGGCCGTGATGGGTTTATAGGTGTACTGAAACAAGGATCCTTCCACCTGGTGCCTGTGTCCCCCTGGCTGCCAGCAGCCTCTTTCCTGTCTGGCACTGGTTCTATATTTTCTCTACATGCTTTGAGTTGAGCAAGGTTGGGAGGCAGTGCTCTTAGACTGAGCTTGGGTTCTAGGCATGCCCCACTCCTCTAGAGCAGGAGTTGGCAAACTGTGACCCATGGGCCAAATCTGGCCATGCCTGTCCTTATAAATCTAGTGTTATTGGGGGCACAGCCACACTCGTTCTTTTAAATGTGTTGTCTACAGCTGCTTTCATGCTGCAATGGCAGAGTTGAGTAGTTACAACAGAGACGGTATGGCCTGCAAAACCTGAACTACTTACTATTTGGCTTCTTTTTTTTAAAATATTTATTTACCTATTTTTTTTTTTTTTTTTTTTTTGCTGCAATGGGTCTTAGTTGCGGCACGTGGGATCTTTCGTTGTGGCGCGTGGGCTCCAGAGCACGTGGGCCCTTCGTTGCGGCACACGGGCTCTCTAGTTGAGGTGCGCGAGCTCAGTAGTTGTGGCGCGAGGGCTTAGTTGCCCTGCAGCATGTGGGATCTTAGTTCCCCAACCAGGGATCAAACCCACGTCCCCTGAATTGGAAGGCAGATTCTTTACCACTGGACCGCCAGGGAGGTCCCTATTTGGCTTTTCTTTTTCTTTTTTTTTTTTGTGGTACACGGTTCTCTCACTGTCGTGGCCTCTCCCGTTGCGGAGCACAGGCTCCGGACGTGCAGGCTCAGCGGCCATGGCTCATGGGGCCCAGCCGCTCCGCGGCATGTGGGATCTTCCCGGACCGGGGCACAAACCCGCGTCCCCTGCATCGGCAGGCGGCCTCCCAACCACTGCGCCACCAGGGAAGCCCCCTATTTGGCTTTTTAAAGAAAAAATTTACTGACCTCTGGTGTAGAGGGGTGGTTGGTTGGTTTGTTTGTTTGTTTAAAGCAGCAGAATCCATTCTTCAAAGCAGAAATTTAGGCCAAGGCCCACTGAGTAAAACAGATTGGTGTAGAGGAGCCCTGGTTAAAAGGAGATAGGGGTTCTGCAGCCCAAGCCCTACTTTGGGACTCCAGGCTCCAGGGTTCCATGAGTCTGGTATGAGGACCACTGCTCTAGACCTGCTCTGGTATATTCTTGAGCCAGGGGTGCAAACACACTCCCATTCTGGCAGCGGGTACACCGGGCTAGCTGTTCACAGCCTCGGCGGGTGTTCACTCGGCACGTTCTCTGCACCGGGCTCCGTATGGGAACCACCATCCTAGGCCAGTGGGGCAGCTGGCAAGCCCAGGTGTCTCTGCTCCTGGTGGGCTCTGGGGAGAAGTGAGGGGGTCGGACATTCTCTAAGACTCAGACCCTTAGGAGCCAGGGAGCTCCCTGATTGTGTGCTGTCTGACCTAGAACCTGAGGGCAGCAGTGATGGTGTGGAAGGAGCCTGGAGCAGAGTCCTGGGCCCTGAGTGAATTCCGGCTTGTGCCTGGCTGTGGCATGCCATCACCTCAGGTCGCCAACATTTCCTTAGTTTGTGGATGGGGCTCAGATGCTGCCAGCCTCTCACAGGGGTGCTGTGAGGCTGGCCCGTGTGCCAAAGGAGCAGGCCTGAGGGTTGCCAGGGCTGACAGTCCTCTTGTGACCCTCCCCACCCAGGAGGCTGTGCAGAAGGTGTCCCGCAGACCATGAACTGAGTGCTGGTCCGAGACTGTTCATGAGCACAGTGTAAGGTGTGCCGAGACCCACCACCCAGCTATCCCCTCCCCTCCCCGGCAGTGAAGATCCCCGGAAAAGATGGGGAGGAAAAAGATTCAGATCCAGCGAATCACCGATGAGCGGAACCGACAGGTGAGGGGATCCGGGAGCTTCACGGAGTGGATGAGGGCAGGGAGCTGGCCTCTGCCTCCACTCCACTTCCAGCCACTCCAAGAAGGCTTCCTGGAAGAAGGGGGCTCTGGAGTCTGTTATGGAAGGGCAAGGGCTGAGTTGGGAGAAGAGGAATCCCCACCTCCCTGCAGCTCTTAGGACCCTGTGTCCTAGAACCCCAAGACTTATCTGCTGCTGCAACCAGGCAGACCTGAGCCCCTACAATATGCAATATGCAAACCTCAGGCCGCACCCAGGCACTTCCCCTTTCCTGAGATGAATCCTTCCCCTCCTCCTACCCCAAGGGAAGAGCCTGGAAGCTCTTCTGTTCTCCCTCCCCAACCTCTTTATAGCCCCCAGCACAGAGGTGTGGAGTTCTGTCCATCTGAATGTCTGCCTTCAGTGAATTGGCCCTGGGCTGTGCCTTGGCCATGTGTTGGCAGAGGGGTGCTGGCCTGTTCCTTGCCCAGACCAGGGGCTCCTGAGAACAGGGTCACCCTGAGGCAGGGGCTGGCTATGTCCAGCTTCCTGTAGGTGGGACTCCTGGGCAGACCTTGACTGAGCCAGGCCTGGCCGCCCACACGCCCACCTACAGGTGACATTCACCAAGAGGAAGTTCGGGCTGATGAAGAAGGCGTACGAGCTGAGCGTGCTCTGTGACTGCGAGATCGCGCTCATCATCTTCAACCACTCCAACAAGCTGTTCCAGTACGCCAGCACGGACATGGACAAGGTGCTGCTCAAGTACACGGAGTACAACGAGCCGCACGAGAGCCGCACCAACGCCGACATCATCGAGGTAGGCCCACGCACGCGGACCCCACCCCCGCCTGCAACTGCACGCCACGTGCCATGCAGCATGCACACTTGGACCTCCCCGTGCACGCACACGTGCACACCTGCCCCTTGAAGCCCCCTCACCTGTGCGCAGACACATACAAACCCACATCCTCTTCTACAAACCCCGGGCCCGAGAAGGAGGGAGGGCAGTGAGGTAGATGTCAGATGGGGCTGCCCACCCAGCCCGGTCCCACCCCAGCCCTCTCTGAGCTGCTTTCTTCATGTCTGTCAGGCACAACATGACATCTCTGCTCTGTCTGCTCTCAAATTCTCTCTCTCTCTCTCTTTCCTTCCTTCTCCATCTTTTGATATGCTCCTGCATCTGACTCTTCCTTTCTCTGTCTCCCTCTTTGTTTCCATCTCTGATGCTCTGTCTCTGTCCCTTTGTGGGTCCCTGTGGCTCTATTTTCTGTTTCAAAGAGAGCTGACATTGTAAACCATTAAAGGACGTGGGCTTTGGAATCCAGCTCTGGCCTTTACTGGCTGTGTGGCCTTGGGCAGGTGGTTTCGCTTCCCAGAGCCTTGGTGCCCACCTCCACGAAATGGGGCCAGTGCCTGCTTTGAAGGGTGTTGTGTGAATTGAATGAGACAGCCCAGTTCCTGCTTCTCACACTGGGGGTACGGGACCTGTGCCGATGAAGAAGGGTGCCTGGGGAGCCACAGGCCTGCCTTCCTGGAGCGAGACTTCCACTCCACAGATGTGGAAGAAATTCTTTTATTTTTATATTAGAGAAAACAGATTTACTCTAGACTAGAATGTGAAATTCACATTCATTTTCAAGACAAAACAAGCATCTGTGAAGATGTTTTGAGCGTGGAGAGGTCAGCTTTGGGGTCTCCTCCACACCACCAGGTGTGCATCCCCTACTTTGTGTGGGTGCATGGGAGAAGCTGTGGCCTTTGCTCGAGGACAGCGTACAAGGTGGTACATGGTAGGAACTCAGTAAATGCAAAGAAATGGTTTGTCTTTCTCTCTCTTATTCTTCTACCTCTCTGTCTCCATTTCGATTTCTCTTTCCCCTTCTTCTTTTAAGCAGAGCCCAGGAATTGAGCCGGGCAAAGACAGCCCTGACTGCCTTGCGCTGGAGAGCGCTCTCTGCCTTCTGGCTGGGGCTCACCTAAGGGTAGACAGGGTACCAGCCCCTCAGCTCATCCCCCAGAAACCCCCCACCCCACCTGTCACCTTGGAAGCACATGTCCCTGTGCCGGCTGCAGTCCCTGGGTTAGGCCCACCTTTCACGTGACCCTGTGTTCTGACGCCTCCCCCACCAACCACACAGTCACACAGTGCCCTAGTAGGAGAGTCTTAGGGAAGGGCTGGAAGGAACGCCAGGGAGGCGGGGGGGTGGTCGGAGCTGGGAGGACCCTCACCCCTGCTGACGGTAGTGGTGCGGTTACAGACCCTGAGGAAGAAGGGCTTCAACGGCTGCGACAGCCCGGAGCCCGACGGGGAGGACTCGCTGGAACAGAGCCCCCTGCTGGAGGACAAGTACCGGCGCGCCAGCGAGGAGCTCGACGGGCTCTTCCGGCGCTATGGGGTGAGCCCCACTCACTCTCTCTCTGTTGGCCCCCCTTCCGGCCCCTTCCCCCCCAGGCGCTGCACAAGAAGCACAGGGAATGTGAGAGCCCTGAGGTGGACGAGGTGTTTGCCCTGACCCCCCAGACGGAGGAGAAATATAAAAAGATAGACGAGGAGTTTGATAAAATGATGCAGAGTTATAGACTGGCCGTGAGTAGTCGCATGGAGGAGAGCCTCCCTGTGGTGCATGGTGTGGCTTCGCGCCCCGCCCCGGCCCTCGGCTGCCTCTGATGGATGTTCTGCTCTGAGCCATGCTGGGGCTATTGGTGACCACTGAGGAACCTCTGGCGTTGGTCGTGATAAACCCGTGACCCTTGCTGAGACTCATCTTGGATGGAGCATAAGCCGGGAGAGGCCTGGAGTGTCCCCCTCACCAGCAAGAAGTGTGTAGATGACCTGAGATCCTTAGATGACAGGAAAGTAGAGAATGTGCTCTTTGCCCAGATTTGTTCTGGGGAGAGGCCCCTTTGGGCCTGCTCTGACACCCCCAGCCCAAGATACTCAATAGCACTGTCAAGGGGAGGCAGAGACTCCTGCTGAAGGGGAAGGCAGTGAGGTGGGTGAACGCCCTCTGCAGCAGGCAGACAGATGAGAGGCGACAAAGTGAGGTGACGCCCCGACCCACGCGCTCATCCTTAACAGCTGTGTGTGTGAGTTTGGGTCTGTACTCAGGGCCTCTAACCTGCTCTCTGTGTGTCCTGCCTGGCTGAGGACTAACCCACCTCCGCTAGGGGGGTTCCAGGTGTCCCCGGGTCTCTCTGCAGTGCGCAGAGCCTTCTTCTCATCCTCTGGGCCAGAGCTGGATCCCAAAGCACTCCAACCAGCATACTTCCTTGGTGGGAGTGGCAGGCATGACTCCAGGGGGTTCCAGAGCAGAGAGCTGGAGCTACTGGCCCAAGGACCCACAGCCCAGAGGCTAGAGGAACCCTGGCCTGCCCTCCCAGGCAAAGTGAGTCCAGGGTAAGGGATCACCCCGGCCTGACCCTGCCTCTCCATCTTCTGTCTAGTCAGCTGTCCCGGCCCCCAACTTTGCCATGCCCGTCACGGTGCCCGTGTCCAATCAGAGCTCACTGCAGTTCAGCAATCCCAGCGGCTCCCTGGTCACCCCTTCCCTGGTGACGTCATCCCTCACGGACCCACGGCTCCTGTCCCCCCAGCAGCCAGCACTACAGAGGAACAGTGTGTCTCCCGGCCTGCCCCAGCGGCCAGCCAGCGCAGGTAAGTGATCTGACAGGTGGGTAGGTGACGTGGCAGTGAGGTGTGGTGAGACTTCGGGATTCCATTTTCCACGGTGACTATTTCCCTTCACCCACCACAGCACTCTCCCAGGACTCACTCTGGAAGAGGCTGTCCTGTCGGCTTATGGTTCTCTTTTTCCTCCAGGGGCCATGCTGGGGGGAGACCTCAACAGTGCTAACGGAGCCTGCCCCAGCCCTGTCGGTGAGTAAAGCTGCCCTTCTGCCTGGGGGAGGGCCAGGGTCTGCCTGCTCGGTGGCCTCAGGTGTTCCAGGGACCGAGAGTGGCCTAGATTAGGGGAGAGGAAGATCCCAGGGCCTGAGCTGGTTGTAGTATCTGAGGATTTCTAAGCCCCTGGATTTTTTTGTCTGTAGCAGTGATTGGTGTGGATGATTGGCAGAGATGTAGGCTCGGAATTCTGGGAAAACTCTGAGAACTGACCAACATTTCTAGTTGGAAGAGAGATTCCAGATTTTTCCAGTTCAGTAGGGGGGTGCGTCTGGTTGGGATCTGGAAGATACGAATATCTGACATTGGCAACAGATAAAGAGGCACAGACTCACACGCACTTACACACGTACGGACACTTTCTCACCCTTATGGAAATATCCAGACATTAGATGTGCACTTGTAAGCACACGTCTATGAACCACAGAAGAAAGGCTGCTCGCCCCATGCCACCCCGCCCCCCCAGCAGCTGACAGCCCCTCCTGCCCTGTGCCGTTGTCCGGCTGGTGACTGTGACTTCGAATGTCACCATTGACGTCACCCCAACATTCCTGCCATTCCCGGAGTGATCCGGGAATTGGGATGGAGGCAGCCACACACTTCCAGGGAAGCAGTGTGCTCTCAGAGCAGAGGGCAAGGTGATACTTCTGGCGTTGGTCACCCCCACATCTCTGGGTTATAGAGTTCCCCAGCTTGGCCCCAGGAACCACGTACTACCTCCTTAGCAGCAGTTGTGTACGGGGGCAGGAAATGGGGGGAATGGCTGAATACCCCTCCCTCTCCAAGGAAATGTCCCGTGAGGTGCCTGCAGACCTTAAGGGAACGGTGATACTTCTAGGCCCTCGAGCGCAACACGTACAAAGTGGTTGTGTGGCCCTGGAGAAGTCATCGCACCTCTCCCAACCAGCGGTTGGCAGGTGTTTCCTCGTCTGTAAATAGGGCTAACGATACATGTCCTGTCCATCTTGCAGGGTTAGTGTGAGGATTAAATACGCTGATACGTGTGTGAAGGCCCTGTGTTGGTTATGGAGTGTGGAACAAATGTAAAAGATGGTTATTCTGCTTGTTATTACCAGTCTAATTTTGGTGGCAGCTATGTCATCAGTCCCCCAGTTCCAGTAACACCAGCACTGCAAGTGAATGGCTCGTCTTTTTCCCAGAGCTACAGGCATTTTGTCACGTGCTTATCCACATCACAGCATCCCGAGCTCAAGGCAAGGGGAGCAGTCTGAGTGGTTGACTTGCCCTTGTGACCGGGATCCACACTGAGTCTCAACTTCCAGGCTGCCCCCCTTCTCCAACCTGCGTCATTATGGGCCCAGTTGGGGGCAGGTACTGGACGTCCTGTCGTTGGAGACCAGCTCCTACTACCCAGTCCCATCACATGTAGCTTAGAGGCAGGGGGATGAACCCGACGATTGAGGAGTAAGGAGTGTTCTCCCCTTACTCCCAAGACCAGGGTGGTTTTAGGGGAAAATGAGAGAACTTAGTAGCCACTCAAAGTTTGAACATGGCTTTGAGAAGTTCTGGGTGACAGGAGTATTGGTTTGGGAGCAGTTAACAGGGCTAAGTGGTGGGTCCACATTTTTCCTTTTACCCTCATCTCTTCACCTTTCCAGGGAATGGCTACGTCAGTGCCCGGGCTTCCCCTGGCCTCCTCCCCATGGCCAACGGCAACAGCCTAAACAAGGTCATCCCTGCCAAGTCTCCGCCCCCACCCACCCACAGCGCCCAGCTTGGAGCCCCCAGCCGCAAGCCTGACCTGAGGGTCATCACTTCCCAGGGAGGAAAGGGGTTAATGCATCATTTGGTGAGTGGGGTGTCTGGACCGAGGGCCAGGGACTGGGGAATGGGAGAGTGGGGAGCAGTAGGGTGGGAGGACAGAGCCGACCTCTAGCAGGAGAGAGAACCAGCAGTTAGGACTTCCCTAGAGAGATCGTGGAATCGTGGCTTTTTATGACCTCTTCCTTCCCGAAGGGCCTTCCAAGAGGTTGGAGCACAGAAGTACCAGTCTCAAGGGCAGTAAAAAGGGACAGGAGGTGGGAGAGAAGGTTCCCTGATGGTAATAGGAGGGTGATCAGAGGGATGAGGATTAGGCTGTGAGGGATTCCTAACTGGTGGGCATTGGGATATAGCATCTTCTGGAAATCAGGACAGTGACGAGCTCTGCCCTCCTAGGCTGGAGAGCCATCCTGCTCCGATGCAAAGAGGTAGACGGCATGGCTGTGGGGGCAGGGGCGTGAGGGGGGGGCAGGGGTCAGAGACTGAACCATCCCCTTGGTTTTATTTCTGCTCCCAGACTGAGGACCATTTAGATCTGGTAAGTGAGGCTATGAGATGTTTGCTGTGGCTTTAAATTCTGGGTTAGCCCATTGCTCTGCGGTCCCCCAGCATGGAGTATGTGTGTGCCTTTGTCCTTTCGCCTGTGTGTGTAGTGTGTGGTGTTTGTTTATCTGGTTATTTGCCAAGAGCTATGCTTAGTGCCAAGTGGGATGCAGAGATGAACGGGGTGGGGGCGAGGAGTTCAACGCATGTGTGTGTACCTGAGTGTCCGTGGATGTTTTCATGGGATGTTGCATTCATGCAGACACAGCTGTGTGTGTGTGTGTGTGTGTGTGCACGCATGCACGTGCACCAGTGGAGTGGGCCTGCCTCAGGCCTCAGAGGTCCCATCTCAGTGTATCCCTGGGTGCCTGGATTAGGCCCTTGCGCTTGCCCTCTGACTCTATTCATGCCCACCCAGGACAGGGACCTCCTTAGGAGGGATGCCAGCTGGACAGGAAAATCGGTTTTCTAGGGAAAGCTGAGGCCCAAGGCAAGGCCAGAGTTGTCCTTGGTCAGGGGCTTCCCTGCTTCCCTCTCTCCTGGTGCTCCCTCCTGCACGCAGCCTGTCTTACAGACACTCAGAGGCATACGCAGCACTCTTCCTCTGTCACACATATACACGCTTACATCCTCACCCTCAGCCAGGAGTGGGGCGGGGGCTCCTCCCTCCCGAACTCCCTGACGGGAGGCCAGAGAGGCTGGAAAAGGCAGGCAGGCTTTGGCGGCCAACACGGCGGCAGTTACGGCCCCAGCGTGGAGTTGGAATAAACAAGTGAGTCAGCGGCAGATGGAGCTGACAGCCCCACACACGTGTGTGCGTACACGCAGGCACACGCCACGCCAGGCCCTGCATTCCTCTCACAGATGCCAGCACACTTCTAGCAGGGCGTGTGCTGCAGTGTGACAGATGGAGGGTAGACTCTAGGGGGACTAACCAGGAGAAGAATGGAGACAGGGCCCATGGCTGGTGTTGGGGCCCCAGGGCCAGCATATGTACTTTCCTTTTCACATGTGTGTAGGCGTCAGTGAATCTGTGTGTGCATGTCTCTCTCCATGGATCTCAGTGTCTCTGTGAATGCACCAGTGTTTGTGTGTCTGCGGTGTCTTCATGCTGAGGCATTCCTCCTGGGCCTTGAGATTCAGGGACCCCAGCTTGTCCTTGGAATGGGGGGCCTGGATAAAGCAGCCCTCCCATTTGCCACCTCTTGACAGACTCTTTTCTCCTGCAGAACAATGCCCAGCGCCTTGGGGTCTCCCAGTCTACCCACTCGCTCACCACCCCAGTGGTTTCCGTGGCAACACCGAGTTTACTCAGCCAGGGCCTCCCCTTCTCTTCCATGCCCACCGCCTACAACACAGGTGAGTGTTCATGTGACATGTAGCTGTGTGCACTTGGCCTTGGGGCACAGGAGGGACCAGAGAAGGAACACGAGGTATTCTCTGGGGGATGCCCCCATCTGAGGAGGGCCATTGATTTGGGTAGCCCCTACCTAATTAAGGTTGCCAGATTTAGCAAATAGTAACATCGGATGCCATTCACATGGTGATGGTGTTATTGGAACTGTCTCAAAGACATACTTGTGCAAAAATTATTCATTGTTTTGTCTGCAAATCAAATTTAAGTGGGTATGAGTATCCCTTATTTTTAAATAGGACCTAATGGAGAGGGAAAGCCCTGTCCTTGGGGAGCTCTCATCTGAGGTGGGTTGAGCAGCTGGGTGACTCGGGCTGACCAGGGTCGGGGAGTGGGGAGGGGAGCATGCCGAGTTCAGCAAGGCTTCCTGGAGGAGAAGAATGAAGGAATGAGAGAGACAGGGAGGCTGAGGAGACCCGAGAGGAAGCATGGTCAGGAAGATTTATCCAGCTTCCTGGGAAAGCCAAGTAGGGACTCCAGGGCGGGGTGGAGGAGGAAGAAGGGGGTCTCTCACCCTGATGTCGGCTTGGTGGAATGATGAGGGGGAAAGGGAGGAGGAGGTCTGATGAAAGTGGGGGAGGGGATCTGAAGGTTGAAGAGTCACTTGGAGACATGGGAGAGACCTCTGCGTAGAAAAATTCAGAAAGGACACCCAGTGCTTGGGCCGTCCTGGGTCCCCAGGGCTGTCCTGGCCTCTGTCACCCACTCACACCCTCCCAGGAACAGTCTGTGACATTTTCAGCCATCCTTGCCTGCATTCCAAGCTGCTGTGTCAGGAAGGACTTCCCAGTGCGGAAATGCCTTGTCACCTTGTTTCAAAGTATCAGTGTGGCTGGGAACCTGGTCTGTTTCTCCCACTGAAGAGGCTTCTGATGTTCCCCAGCTTTTCTCACCTGTGAATGGCTTGCATCAGGGCTGTTCTGTGGTGAGATCAGACTAGACCAAAAGACCCCTAAACTTCTAGCCACTCCCCAAGCCTACATTCCAGAGTTGAACCATGCTAGGTAGGGTCCCAGACACCAGTACAAATAACCACAAAATCCCACCTCTTCCCTGTGTGTAAAAATCCAGAACCCAACCCTGTGTGTGGGAAAGCCCTTCGGGGCAGGTAAGAGAGCTGGAGGGACTGCCTCGTGTTGAGAGGCCAGACCCTGGCATGTGGGTCTGTGTCCAGATTTTATCACCTGGGTGTCTTGTGAAGTCCCTCGTCCCTTGTGTGTGCTCCCATGTGTGTACCCACTCCCAAGTTATCATGTCCTTGGGCAGCTTCAGAGAGGACTGCTTCAGATGGCCGCACCTTCGGGGGCCAGTAGGAGTTCTCATCTGTGAGTTGTGGGTGGACAGGAGGTCTCTGAGGCCCTTCTAGCCCTACCAGTGGGGGCGGTTGGTAGAGGGCAGTACAGGCCACTTTTCAGGAGCTGCTGTTTATTTGGGCATCCCATGGTGGTGGTTTCCTGCCATCTTCTCGGGTCCTCCACCAGTCTCTGTGAAGCAGGAGGCAGGTTAGTGGGTGTCAGTGAACCTGCGACAGGCGCTCAGCAAGGCCAGACTTTAGACTCTATTTGTCAGTCTGGCGTGAAAGCAGATTCTGACCCTGGGCCTGCCGTTGGAGCCCTGCTGGGAAGTGTTTGGGCTTTCTCACATCCTCTCAGAAACCAAGGGCTCCAGTTCCTCTTGCTGCAGGAGTAGTTAAGCAGACCTCGGTTTAAACAGCAGGTGTTTTCAGGTGACCCTACGTATATAAACAAATCCCCAATGAACACATTGCTGTTTAGTTGTTCACTATTTACAGTGCCTGGCCCCAGTCCAAGTTCCGGCTGGGGGTGATCTGCCTGTGGTAATATCATGGATAAGGGACGCACCTGGCCCCTTGTTGACACTGGCTGCAGAGGTCTGGCTTGGTCGCTCTAGGAGGAGACCAAGAGGCCTGCTGGGGAGCCAGATCTCCAGGTAGACAGGGCTGGAGTGTGGTGGGAAAGTGCAAGACTGGGGTTTGAGTCCCTACCATTCACTGGCTGGGGGGACATTGGGCAACACTGCACTGTTCAGGGTTGGTTTCCTTGTTTGTAAAATGAATGTTGTAAATAGTTGGTCCTAGGGGCCCCTGTCTGCCCTTGGTCTGCTTTTTAAATGTAAGCATCTCAAAACTCCTGGTTAATTAACATTGTTATGAGACCAGAGGCAAGCGTGGACCATCTGTAGAGTGAGATTTAAAGGTAATAAAAGAAGCCTGGGGTCATGTCTTAGCTCTGCCATTGGCTTTCTCTGTGACCTGGGGAGAGTTCCTCAAACTTGAGGCTGCAGTCACCTCCTTTGTAAATTAATAATAACAGCAGGTAAATCTTTTGATTATTTATCATGTGCCAGACACTGTTCTACATACTTCGTGTGTATTAATGCGCTCAGTCCTCATAGCAGCTGAGTGATGCAGGCAGGATTATTGCCTCCAGTTTATGGACAGACTAAGTAACTCGCCGAAGGTCGCATGGACTGTAAGTGGAGGTGGCTAGGAAGTTTGACCCCATCGCTCATGCCCTTCACCTTACCGTTCTGCTGCACAGATAATCCTGTCTTCCCTGCGTAAAGACAGAGGGCTGGAGCAGATGGCCCCTCAAGTAGGAGCACGTGGTGTAGCATTGGGAGGACTGGCGGGTGTGCCCTCCTCATCACGCTACGGTGCAGTCAGCCTGTGTTCCTCAGGGAAGGCATTTTCTAAAGTGTCCCAAACAGGCTGCGGCATGAAACATAACAGAGCTGTGTAAATTGTGAAACATTTCATGGTTCTGTTTGTTCAGTGCAAACATCACAGTTTCTTCATTAAGACAGAAATTTTAAAAACAACGAGTGCCACCTCATGGGGAAATCCGCCAGAACCTTGGCCAGTTGCACCGCAGGCCTGTTTCGCTCACAGCCCCTCTGCTCTTGTAGGCCCTTCTGGGCGGCAGATGTGCGTCCTCTGTGTTTGTGGGCACAGCAGCCCGAACGCTTGCTGCTACCTATTCCTACCTGTTTTATGTGTTGACAGTCTTCAGGAGACTAAGGGACTTTGAGGAAGGTGGAATGGTAGTTACAGTCATTTGCTTCAGATGCGCCATTCACCTAGCATTTCCCACCATTCCCCTCTAATCTCAGAAAGGCTCTTGAAGACTTGGCATTTGAAGAGATGACAATTAGACATATATTAGACCTTTCTTACCTACCTTTTTTCCCCTTCTTTTTTATTTTTTTAAAATTTATTTATTTATATTTTTAATTTTGCCTGCTTTGGGTCTTCGCTGCCACGAGCGGGCTTTCTCTAGTTGTGGTGAGCAGGGGCTACTCTTCGTTGCGGTGCACGGGCTTCTCATTGCGGTGGCTTCTCTTGTTGTGGAGCACGGGCTCTAGGCGCGCGGGCTTCAGTAGTTGTGGCGCGTGGGCTCAGTAGTTGTGGCGCACGGGCTTAGCTGCTCCGCGGCATGTGGGATCTTCCCGGACCAGGGCTGGAACCTGTGTCCCCTGCCTTGGCAGGCGGATTCTTAACCACTGCGCCACCAGGGAAGTCCCTCGCCTTCTTTTTTAAAATTGACATTCTAAAAGTGATACCTACACACGGTTAAAAAAAAAAAAAAAAAGTTAAACACTATTTTAAAAAACCACCTCTCTTTGCATCCTGTTAAAAAACAGCACCTCGTGGTTATCAAGATTTGCGTTTCTTTGAGTGCCATCTTCACTGAATTTGTACGGGCTTAGTTGATTATTCACATCTGTCATTAACAACTCCCCCCACCCTGATAGTCCTGGAGGCGGCTCCCCCACGGGAGCCTCGGTCCTCTCTCCCACCGCAAGAAGCTCACCCGCACTTTCTTCCCCACCCCATGCAGATTACCAGTTGACCAGTGCAGAGCTCTCCTCCTTACCGGCCTTCAGTTCGCCTGGGGGGCTGTCGCTAGGCAGTGTCACCGCCTGGCAGCAGCCGCCGCAGCCGCAGCAGCCGCCGCAGCCCCAGCCGCAGCCGCAGCCCCAGCCTCCCCAGCAGCCCCAGCCGCCACCTCAGCAGCAGCCCCACCTGGTCCCCGTGTCCCTCAGCAACCTAATGTGAGTCCCAGGGGATGCCCACCAGTGTTGGGGAAGGGGGAGCTGAGGGGTGGGAAGAGGAGGGGCCTCATGAGAGCTGAGATCCCTTTGAGGTTGTCTGTCATCAGTGGACAGCACGTAAGCCACTAAGTGGCAGCCCTGGAGTCCCCTGCCAAGGCCTGGGAGAGCCATCCTGAGCCTTTCCCCCAGCCAGCCCGGGCTTGGGGTGGGGTGCGGGGCCCTCCTGGCTCTGCAGAAGATGACATGGGATGGAAAGACAACTCACGTGACTTCTTTTCCTTCTTTTCCCTTCACTTGGCCCTCTCTCTCCTGCTGCCTCTGTCTCCATCCACTTGCCTCACCCCACCCCCAACCCCCATCCTCTCACTTTCTGTCCTCTCTCACTCCGTCGTGTGACCTCCCATCACTTTTTCTGTCCCTCACCTCCTCTATTTCTGTCCCCTGTACTCCATGCCCACTGCCTGTCTCCAGCCCCGGCAGCCCCTTGCCCCACGTGGGTGCTGCCCTCACGGTCACCACCCACCCCCACATCAGCATCAAGTCGGAACCAGTGTCCCCGAGCCGTGAGCGCAGCCCTGCGCCTCCCCCTCCAGCTGTGTTTCCGGCTACCCGCCCTGAGCCTGGCGACAGTCTCAGCAGCCCGGCTGGGGCCTCCTATGAGACGGGGGACCGGGATGATGGACGGGGAGACTTCGGGCCCACACTGGGCCTGCTGCGCCCAGCCCCAGAGCCTGAGGCTGAGGGCTCAGCTGTGAAGAGGATGCGGCTCGATACTTGGGTACTGTAGCATCGCCCCTCCGGTCTGCCATTGTCTGCTGCACCCAGGGACTGGCCCATATGCCCCCAGCCTGTCTCATCTCCCACCTAAGAGGTGGCCAGCTAGCCCTTCCATCAGCCCTTATGGGGCAGCACGGACACCCTTTCACCCCCGCCAAAGGCCCATCTCCCCTCCCTCCAGTATCAGTCCTTCTGCTCGATGACTTCCTCCCCTCAGAGCTGGCCCTGCCACTAGAATCCTGGCCCTACTGGGAGAGGGACGTGGGGGGCACATACCCCGTAGCCTGGGCCACGCCCTCACACCCCCTTCTCCATCTCCTCTTTTCACAGACATTAAAGTGACGGTTCCCACTCCCTTCCTCTCAGCCTCCCTGATGAAGAGTTGACAATCTCACCGCCCACCCCTCCCTGTCCTGGGCTCCTCCCGCTCGACCCCCACTTCCTTTCTTGTGCTCCGTGTCCTGTTGACGGTTACATTTGTGTATAATTATTATATTATTATTATTATTATTATATTTTTTTTAATTTGGATTCTCGCTTTGGAGAGGGGGATGCTCCCATCCCCTCTTTCTGCACCCCCCACCAGTTTCACTGGCTGGGGGGCTCTTTTTTGCGGGAAGGGGGGGACACTTTGCACGTTGTACACATATGCTGCAGGAGGGGGTGGGGGGCCCGATAGGCCTTGGGAAAGGACAGGTGCCGAGCCCTGCATGCGGGGCCCTCCCACCCCATCCCCCAGACAGAGGGAAATAACCAAAAACTACCAAACAACAAAAACCCCTTACAATAGACTGAAACCCCAAAGTCGGCCTCATGGGTGGTTTTGTGTTTCAGGGGGAAAGTGAGGCAGAGGTTCTGAAGAAGGTCTCTGCTTCTCGGCTGTTCCTATGGCCACAGGCACATGGGGCAGAATACCCAAGCCTGGGCCCCAGAGGGCCCTGCACACACACCACACACTCTCAACTGATTCTCATGTGATCTGCACCTCCAAGGTGTGCGGGTGCTGGCCGAGGTTTGGGGCTGGGAAGGCTGCCTGGGAATCGAGGCTGGAGGGAAGGGGCTTGAGGTGGGGCCCCTATGAAGCACAGTTGGAGAGAAAGACAGAGCCATGAGGAGAGGGCTGAGGAGGGGCAGAAGGGCTGGGGCAGGGGGTGAATTGGGGGCCCCCTCCCTTCCCCAGCACTTTCTCTAAGATACACAGTGCAATAGCTCCCCGTCCCTCAGTTGACACCAGCCCTGTAAAGCCGGCCACGAAGCGAAGCGCAGGGAGAACTGGGGAGAGTGAAGTGGCTCAGCAGGAGGTGGCCTCAGGCACCCCGGGGTGCCTGAGGACTGGAAACCCTTGCATCCAGGGACTAGCGTGAGTGAGGGGACTTGCTCTTCCTTGCACGTACACATCCCCAGAGGAGTGGACATTGGGGTGGTGTGTGAGGGTGGGAGAGGGGGTGGAGGAGGTCCGCAAAAGGCCTGCCTCCCTTCTTTCCTCCTCGGCCCCTCTCCCCAGCCCTCCTCCCAGCTCCTTCCGCTCCTGACCCCACCTCCCTGCTCTTGGCGCCCTCATTGTCTCGCTACCTCCTGTCCCACCACCCCCAGGCCGCATCCCACCTTCTGTCTTGGCTACTGTAATTGTAAATAGCAACCTTTGGAAAACGTTAGCAGTGTAACAGTCCAGGAAACTGTTTTTTTTTTTGTTGTTGTTGTATTGATATGAAATGAGATTCTATTTTTGTCAAAGTATATTGTAATAATAATGACTCAAACGGCCCGTACTGTACAGACGAGATTCTTCTGCTGTTGTTCTTGCTCCCCTCCCCTCCCCTCCCCAAGTCCGCCCTCTCTACTGCCTCCCCAGTGGGGGCAGCCAAAGCGTGGGGTCCTGAGACCCCAGGCTGGATCACAGATCAAACTGGAGGGGGCAGGCCCCCGGCCCGCAGTCCACCACTACTCCCTGCCCTAAGGGGCCTGTCCTGGGGTGACGTGGGCAGGCAGACTGGGGCCTGCCCCACTCCTTCACATAAGAAGCCCAGCCCCTCTGCCCAAGGGGTGCAGTGCTCCCTTGGGGTTTCATCCTGGTGGGAAAGTAGAGTTAGACAAGGCCCGGTTTTGTGGTAGGCGACACTGCCTGCCTCTACGATCCAGCCGCTTGCAGTATTCCGATACTTGATGCAGGGAAGGAACCCAGAGCAGAGGGGTGCGTGTGACCGCACAGGTACCCGAGTGTGTTGATGAGGGCATCTGGTATTTATGTGTCTGAGTGTACCCTTGTATTTATGTGTGTGTGTGTGTGTGTGGCTGCATGGGTGTACCTTTATGTGGCTCTGAGCCCGTCTGGGCATGTGTGTGTGAACTGAGCTCTGAGGGTGTGTGCGTGTGTGTGTGTGTGTGTGTGCGTGCCTGAGTGTGTGTTTACAGAGGGACAGATGGCTCTTCTTGCAGCCACACAGCCCTGGCTTCCAGCTCTGTGACCCTCCTTCCTGAGCCCCACTCTCTTCCCTGCTGCAGCCCCTGTTCTCACCCTCAGCTCTGATATGTTTATACTTCACTTGGGGATCTGGCACTTGGCCTCTTTGCTTCTCCCTGTAGCCCTACCTCTCCCGCAGCTCCACGCACAATTGTTCACCCAGTCCCCAGGCCTTTATACCCAGCTCCCTTTCTTGGAGTACCCTCTTCCCCCCACACCCCCTCCTGCTTTCAGGATGATACTCAAGTTCCTCTTCCTCTCTGCAGCTTTTTGCTCACCTGTGCTGTGGTCCTTCCTTACAGCTTACCCCCCCAACTGCTGATTGGGCACACAGCATGCCCAGTCTTCCTGCACGTTCCTAGAGGGAGTGTCAGTAGATGAGACTTGATCAGGACCTTGAAAGAAGCCAGGGTGTAGTCTTGTGCATGCGTGCATGCATTCCCAGAGCCTTGCCCAGTGCCTGGCACATAGCCAGCGCTCAACAAATGCTGATTGGGTGAAAGGTGAATGATAGGTGCTCAATAAACGTTGAATGACTGGCCTTCCCTTCTCAGGCTATTCCCGCCATCAGTCTGCCCACCTTTCTAGGCTGGGCTTGGCCACCATTAAACATGGGGTCGGGGTGAGGGCCCCTGCAGTTCACGGTGCAATATTCACCAGTTTTGCCCTCTGCCTTGTAATGGCAAACCTGGCTTTTGATTACCATGTGTGGATGTGTGCGTGTCCTTTTCTCTCTATCCCTGGGGGCAGGGGGTGATCTGTGAATGAATATGTGACATTTCTGCAATTCAGTATCCCGAGGTTTCTCTTGGGGTTAGGGGCCCCTGGCCGGCCTGATGAATGGGTCGCTGGGAACCCAGACCTCAAGTGGGGACTTCATTTCTTCTTCCTCTCACAAGCCAAATTTGCCTCCACCCACTCCTTCCTCCGAAGAACTGGGCATTTGCCAAAGTAATCACTGGAGTCATCCAATGCCCCTCCCCTCCCCAGGTTTCCCACAGCTTTCAGGGATAGTGGGCAAGAGGACCTCCCACACATACACCCCTCCCCCAGTGGAACACACCATTTCCCCTCCCCCCAGCAGTACACTCAATGCAGAGAGACTGACCCCTGACCCTCATCCAGCCCTTCCCACCTTGGACAGGAAGGAAGTAATGCACCTTCTCTTGCTGATTATTTATTTGTTTGGAGAGACAGAAATGATGTAAAAGTGTATCTAGAAATATCTATATCTATATATTTTTAACTGACTCTTTGGAATCCCCTGGGGTGGGATGGGGGGTGAAATTAGGCTTTCACGGAGGGGAGGAGACATGGAGCCTGGGAACGCTTCATCTCCCCTCTTGCCACCTCTCCATCCCCTAAGCAGTTGGTAGAAGGAATGGGATTTGTAGCGGGGGAGGGGGGCTTGGAGTGTCATACGGAGAATCTGGATTCTCTGTCTTCCCCATTCAAGTCCCAGAGGGAAGGGGGGAGGGAGAGGGAGGGGAGACAGGCCCCGAGGTGCCCCACCCTCAAACCCGACAATCACCCACACTCCTAGGGCTCATCCTGGGTCCTGGGGAGGGCGAGTCCAAGTGTGTGACTGTTGATTTGTTTTCAATATTTCTTTTTGTGCTGTATGGTGATGCTTTCTTAGTATTCTACACAATAAGAAAAGACAAAGTCCTCGAGATTCTTATGAGTTTTGTTTGAAAACTCTTTCACTATATTTGTTGTAAAGAGGTTTACTATTAAAAGAAAAAGAATACACGTTTCTGATACTTTGGCCTGGGTTCTGGTTTCTTTGGTGCGGTCGGCTGAGTAGGGGAAGGAAGGATCGTGTGGCCCTGCCAGGGTGGGAGTCCAGAGCTCCACCTCAGCAGGGAAGAAGGGCGGTTAGCCTGCCGGGCGGACACTCACGACGTCTGAGGTGGGGTTTTCAGGTGAGAATTTCTTCCAGGTGCTCTGGTCAGAAGCAGAAGCAGCCCCAGGACTCAGGAGGGTTGTCTGGTTAGAAGCCAGAGGAGGGATCCCGGGACACAAGAAAAACAAATACCACTCAAGGCTGGGTCAGGAACAGATGGAATGTGCGTGGAGGAGGAGTGTGATAGAGGACCTTCAGCTACGGAAAGCTTTTCCACGGCAGAAAGTTGGCCAGGCACTCTGTTAGGCACAGATGGATTCCACCTTCACGGCCCCCACAGAGTTCCCTCCCGAAGGGGCAGCTGCCCTACCCCTCCCTTTTGAAGCGCCCTTTAACAGTGCCAGGAGCCTCTCCCTGCCCTCCTCACATACCCCAAAGGGCTTCCCCACCTGGTGCCTTTCTGCAGAGGCTGGCAGGGGCTGGGGGCTCTTGCGCCCGAAGCCGTGTGCCCTGCACAGCTGTGCTGTAGGGCAGATGCGGGGGCTCTGGAGGGAAGTGCACAGGGAGGGCCTGGCTCACTACTAACAGGCTTTGGCCACTCTTCTGTACTAGGCCCATGCTAGGTGCTGCAGCGGCAAAGATGGAGTATGAAGGGCCCACATACGATGGTGGCGACAGGCCTGCAAATGCCTAAAATCCACAAACTGTGGTTTTAATGCTTTGGTTGCGGCATATGCAGGCACATCACAGAATGTCTTCATTCCTTGGATTCCTCATCTGAAAACTGCGGTCGTCTGTACCAGTCCTGCCTCCCTCTCAGGGTCGTGACAGATTTTGCTTCACTTCTCCCTCAGCTGGAGCAGAGGTGAAAGATGCTGAGCAGGAAAGGGTTAAGAAGGTACTCTCCCCCGGATGAGGTTCCCCTGCTGGCTGCCTGTGACTAGAACAGCCTTGACCTAACACAAATCCCGAGCAAAACCTCTCTCCTCTGCACATCTCATACACTCAGACTGTTTGGCCTCACGCCTCCTTCTCTATAGACACCGGCCCCTGATGTCCTGGGTAGGCATTACTATAGCCCACAAATATTTCCTGCCCTCTTCTGCTTCCTGGACACATAGAAGACTGTATTTCCCAGTCCCTGTGTAGTCAAGTGAGGTCATCAGACTAGTTCTGGCCAGTGGACCGTACTGGAAGTAATGTGTGTCACTTCCAAAATCAAGCTGGTATGTGATTCTCCAAGTGCTCTTTCCCTGTCGTGGCAACTGTGGAAGCATGTCGAAGCAGCCTGGATGGCTAAGCTGCCTTAAGGTGATGTCCAGCGCCACAGTGGACTTTGTGTGAATGGAAAATAAGTGTGTTATGTTAGGCCACGGAGATTTCAGAATTGTGTCTGCAACATAACCTATCCTATCCTGATGAATGGAGTATCCATTCACACTGGGACAACCTTGAAGCCCCCTCTACTGCATACCCGCTGTGGTGTGGTACAAAGATCTCTGGACTTGGCATAGTCCAGAACTTGTTCAACTCCTAGTTCTGTTGCTTACCAGCTGTGTGGCCTCGGGTAGTCACCATTTGCCCAAGCCACTGTTTCATCAACTGGAAGACAGAACTAATAGCTACCCGTTTTCTCTAACCCAAGCCTTCGCCTTCTCTAATCCATCCTCCCATCTTTGGCACAGCACTGATCATCCAGCACCTCATCGTTCTCTACTGCCCACCAAATAAGCCCAAACTCCTGGGCAGGGTTCCCAGGGCCTTCAAAGAACTGACACAACCTCTTTTCCAGGCGTAGTCCATGCAACTCCACTGCACATCCCTTGGCCACTAGGGCAACCAGGCAGTACAGTCCATTCCTTGACAGACCCTTTGAGTCTTCAGTCATGCCATCCTCCTGTCTTAAATGCAACAAACATTTATTAAGCACCTGCTGTGTGTGAAACTCTTTGTTAGGCATTGGAGACACAGAGAGGAACAAGACAGCTCCTGCCTCTCAACTCACAGTTAAGCGGGGACAAAAGACAGGTGAACCAACAGTTAACACTTGAGTCAGCAGGCTGCATTAAATGACAGGTAGGAAGGCTGTAAGTGGGCTGTGGGATCAGAGGAGGAGGCACACCGACATCCGAGCCAGTACAGATCAGGGGAGGCTACTTAGGGGAGGTATTTGAGCTGGATTTGGAAGACATGTACAAATGAGGGCAGGGAAGGCATTCCTGGTAGCCGGAATAGCGTGTAAAGTATGGAGAGAAAATGGTGCATTCAGGAAATCTAATACTGTGGTATGGGTCAAAGGTACAGCAGAGAAAGCTGAAGAGGTAGGCGGAAACCTCACTGTGAAGGAGGGCCTTGATGGCCGTAATTTGGATTTTATTCTGCAGGAGATATTTGGTCATCAAAGGATTTTAAATAGAGGAGGGACTTGATCAGATTTGCACTTCAGAAAGCTTCCTGCCAGTATAAGCTCCCTCAGACAGTAATGCTGAGAACCAGTTGGAAGGCAGGCAGAATTGAGGTCCAGTCGGGGTCCTTTGCAAGTGAGAGGATGAATTTAGTAAATACTTAAGAGGTAGAATTAACAGGACTCGGAAACTGCCTGGTGAGGGTAGAGGACGAAGGAAAGGGAGGCGAGTCAACGACTCTCAAACTCATGCTTGGACTACTGACTGGATGGTGGTGCTGTGGCACCAGACAAGGCCACCAGGTACGTCCGAAGGAGATGAGTTTCGTTTCAGATGAACTGAGTTGGAGGTGTACGTGGAAGGCCGGCAGGGTGAGGTCACCCCATGGGTAGAGAGGTTTTTATGAAGAGGGAAGCCATTCATAGTGTTGGTCACCTGTGAAGTCGTCGTCGTCCTTGGGACATGGGAACTCCAAGGACCAAGGAAAAAGGCTGGAGGGCGGGGCAAGGAGAGACTCATGGAGGGCCCCAAGCTGCATAAGAGTTTGAGTTGTAGAGATCAGAAGAACCAGAAGTGTATTTCTTATCTGTGATCTCCTAACTTCACTAAAGGCCTGCTTGACTCATTAGTCTTTTTTTTGGCCGCACCGCATCCGGGATCTTAGTTCCACGACTAGGGATCGAACTCATGCCCCCTGCAGTGGAAGTGCGGAGTCTTAATCACTGGACCACCAGGGAAGTCCCTTGACTCATTAGGCTTGTGCTAACCTTGAAAAAGGGAAAATTCACTGATGCATTCTTTGGGGCATCGAAGGTAGGGAGGAGTGTTTTGCTCCCCAGGGGTAACTGCAGGGTCAGGTGTGGTGGACCTGGTGCAACCCTAGAGGTCACTGGTTTTCCTTCGATAAGGAGAGAGAACACTTCTTTACTCGATACCTGGAGGATATTCCGGAGGAACTACCTGGTAGGCAGCTGGATGAATGAAGCTGGGGCTCAGGACAATGCGTAGGCCAGAGGCAAGAGAAGGCTTGTGAGACATCAGCCTAGAGAGAACCTTAACTTCTTCATGACTCAGTCACTTCATGTGTAAAATGGGTTGCTGTGAGATTTAAATAAACGTTACATATTAATCACTTGAAACCATTCCTGATCCATAAGTGCTCAATCAGTGTTATTATTTTTATTACTGCTACTTGTCAAAGACATGAAAATAGATTAACTTACGTGGGTAAGAAGAGGTTCTATGGGCAAAAAATAGGGCTCTACATGCCTGTTTCTTTGAAAACTTTCCTATCATTCAAGCTTTTACTCCTACAACTTTACCTCCATTAAACTTTTCCTGATTTCCCCCATCCTACCCAGCTGGCTATGATATTCTTCTCTTATGAAGTGTCTTAGGAATCTGCCCTTTTTATAGCTCCTACCTCATTCTACCTGAAACTGTAGGTACTAGTTTCTATTTATTCTGTACAACTGGACTGAAAGCTCTTCTTAAAAATTCACTGTCTCACCCATTTTTGTGTCTGGCTCAGTGCCTGGCACACAGAACGTGTTCAGTCAGACTAAAATGAGATAATGCATGTCAAAGTGCAGTTCATAAACTGAGCGCTACAATCTACAAAGGGTTTTTTTCCCCCTCATGGGCGTGGTAACTTTCTGCAGCTTCTCTACTTTCCAGCACCAGATCCAATGGGGCTGAGAAGCGTGGAGTCCAGTTTCTTCTAGTTATCCCTCCACTGAAGAATTAGCACCCAGTGGGCGCCTATCCCCAAAGAGGTGACTCTTGGGAGGTGGGAAACAAAGGGTGGTATCTGATTGTTCCAGCCAAGGAGGCCAAGCAGTTCCCTGTAGCTCATGTTCTTGTGACTCACCCCTCAGTCCCATGGGCTAACTTTTCCAGCCTTGTGATTGTGGAAACTTGTTTCAGGAACAGCAAGCGGATGTGAAAGGGACATAAGGCGACCCCACCCCAGGCTCCAAAGTGGCTCCTACTGAGCCAGTACAGACTGCTTGTTTCTGATTGCAAACTTAAATCATTCAGTGTCATTGCCCGGCTAAGGGGCACGTCCAGTGCCCTGCTCTATTTCAGTTGGTAAACCCTAGGCCCAAAAAGAAAAGGTGGCTCTCAGGTTCTTTCCACAGCGCAGTTCCCAAATAGGTATAGTTCATTTGAGCCTAGGCTTTATTGCTTCCAGTTGGATTGACTTGCATTTACCCACCCCACCCCCCTTTGCTTTGCCCCCGTTTCCACCTGTTTACAGCTCTTAGGCCTCATTTGGGCACTTCGTTTGGCTTGAGATCCCCGCCTTCGCAGTGTGGCCGCCCAGAGTCACTCCCATTTACTGCGCATCAGCCGCCATGTGTCCAATAAAAGCTGGCGACGACGCCGAGGGCCCAAGAGGGAAGGGGAAAGGGAAGAGGAAGGGGAAGGGCCCCGCCTACACGGAGGTCACGCGCCCGCCAAACCCCGCCCCTACGTGACCGCAGCGCCAGTCCTCACCCCCAGACACCGCCCTTGGCTGGGAGCGGAGGCTGGCCTCGGCGCCTTGGTGTCCAATCCCAGCGCTGCCACCCAGTGCCGGGTGGGGACCATGAATTGGTTTGGTATTCGCGAAGAGGAGAATCTCCATCTAAGGCGAAGGGGAAGAAGGGAGGTGTAAGGCAATAAAAGCACTTGTTTAACCTGTCCCACTAGGCTGTAAGCCCCCATGGAAGCAGACATCACCGTTCCAAAGCGCCTGCCTAGGGCAGCGTCTGGCATACAGTGGGTGCTCAACAAATGATTGACTAGCAACGACCCCTGGGGACCCCGTCACCCTTTACACCGACCCCTTCACTCTCTCATTCACCCTCCCCGCTATGACAGCAAATAAGGCAGTCGGTCGCCAGCGGGTGAGCCAAGCTTCCTGCACGCTCCCAGGCTAACTTCCCAACCTCTTGGTCCGCACGGGCATGAGTACGGACAAAGACCCAAATCCACTCCTAGGGCTCCCCACCGGAGGGCGGGAAGTGGATCTTGAGGCTCACTTCATTGGCTCATCCGATGACGGATGGGACCATCAGCCAACCGCAGCCTACACAAGACGCGTGCGTACAGAAGAGATTTTAGCCCCTGTATGGAAAAAACACGAGCGGAGCGAACCAATTTTGGCTGGGTCTCACCAGGGCCTCGAGGAGGAGATGCGCATGCGTGAATACAACTGCCTCGCGCCCTGCCCAATTCGAGGGGGAGGGAACGCCCTCCCGCCTGCTGGCAGTTTTCACAGAAGTTTAGCCTCCGTTAAGAGTATGGCCAGCCATGGAGCTGCCTGGAGTATCCCGAAGAAAGGAAGAATCCAGGTCCCTGCCCTCGCGGGTGACACGGCCGTCCCCAAACACAGCCAGAGCGCCACTGGCCTGGCCCTGTTTGCAGAGGCCCCTCTGGAAACTGTGGGCCCAACGGTGACGTGAATATTAATTCTCAGTTTACGAAGCGCGTTGTATCCGCTGTTTCAGGAGTTCCTCGCAAAAACCCTCCTGTTAAAGTAAAGAAAGAAGTGGGAGGCTCAGAAAGGGGAAGGAGCCAGGCCGAGGACACTGCCTGTGAGGGTGACACCGGAATTGGAACCCAGGCCACCCATTCAGTGCTCTCCTACCACGATAAGCCACCTCCCTGCCTTCCAAGGAGTTTACGTCTAGTTAGGGTGATGCCACTTAAGATATAGGAAAAGTGAAGCTACAATTTCAGCTCATTTTAAAAATAGACAGTGACTGCTAGAGGCGTTCATAGTGGGAAGGATTGCTTTGTGCTCTTGTGATCTGAAGAGGCTACGTCAAGGAGATGAAGCTTCAAAGTATGTATAATTGGATTGACTAAATCTTAGGAACATACTGTTGAATGATAAAAGAAATCCCAGAACACTGCAAGTATTTGAGACCATTTTCATAAATCTCAGAAACAAGCAAAATTAAACAATATATTGTTTGGGTATATATGATAAAATGTTTTGAAAAGCAGAGGAATGATAAACACAAAATTTATTAGTAGTTACTTTGGAGAGAGTTTGGGGATGGGATGGGGAAGAAAAGTGGATGCTCTTGGTAATGTTCTAGTTATTGGGTTAAATGGTAGATTTGTGGGTATCCATTATATCTTATAACACACATATAACAACTATTCTTTTGTATGTATAAAATATCTAAAAGATGACAGTGGAATCATCTCCACCACCACCACCCCCAAATATAATACACAGTTGGAGAGATGAGGGGAAAGCCTTAGCTATATTACACTTGGTTTCCAGAGCATTTCTACACATGTTATATCAGTGGATCCTCACAAAAACCCTTCGAGGTAGGTTTTATTATCTCCATGTTAGAGAAGAAGAAACTCAACTGAAAGTTACTGGAGGCCAGTGAACAAAGACAGGAAAGGCGGAAATGCAGAAGGCCTGCGGGGAGCCCTGTACAGCTAAACCTCCAGTGCGCCAAGCACGATGCCTGAACAGAGAACGTGATCAGTAAACATTTGTTGAGTGAGCGAGTGGCTGAATTTTCTAATTACTTGGGTGTCTAGTGGTGAAATGAGCTGCCCTAGAAGCAGTTGAATACCCTGCACAACAGCTGGCTGACCATTGTCAGGATCAGGAGTACTACAGAAGTGATTCTCTCTCTGGGTGAAGGTTGGATGTAGATAACCTCTAAGATTCTTCTCAACTCTAAGGCTCTATGAGTTTATCAGGGGCTGAAGGCAAAACCATATGAAGATAATATTTCCACTGGGGAAGTGGAAGTGGTCACCAAAGAAATGCCTGGACAAAGGAGACATTTTGAAGGACAAATTAATAGGACCTTTTGCCAGAATAAGTGTGAGGTGTGTTGTAGTTGTTGTTATGTGTATTGTTGTAGGTAGCTACAGGAAGTTGACACATCCCAACTGGATGAATGGTTGTGCTACCAAGTAAAACAAGGAAGTAGGCCTTCTTTTAGAAATGCCTAGCAGACAGTTGATAATACAGGATAGTGCTCAGGAGAAATAAGGGCTGAAGACACAGTGAGATGTAAGAGAAAGAACACTGGAGTTTGAGTTAGGAGACCTGATTTCTAGACCTGGCCTTGCCTGTAATTGACAGAGTCGCCTTGGACAAGTTACTTAATCCATCTGAGTTTATATTCTCAGATATTAAGGAACATATACACACAGCAAGAACTATAAAAAGAAGAATGTGCCCTACCCCTTTCTCAAGATCTAGTTAAATCTACTCATATAGTTACATATGCAGGTATCCATCATTGGAACTTTGCTGTCCTTGGTTGTCCATTAATGTCATGTTCTTTCTCCATTATAGGACTTAACCACATTTTATTTCGTGTGCTTGTGCTAGAAGTGAGTTCCTTGAGAGAAGGAGCCCTATCTAATTCAAGTTTATATTCCCCCAAGGTGTCTTGCACAAAGTAGTAGATGTGTCTTGAATCGCGCAGAATTGTGTGGTTAAGTAGAGAGCAATGTTTAATCTCTGTGAGACCTAAATGTCCTTATTTGTAGATTAAGCTAGTTCATCTTTAAAGTTCTTTTGAATTATAGAAGTCTGTTATCCAGCTATGTTCTATGGATTGGGAAGATTGAACTATCCAATCTCTAAATTCCTTTTCCAACTCCAATATTCAAAGATTTTATAATATTGAGTTACAAGTAATCTGCACAGAAGTGATAGATTGAACTTGAACAAGTTCTTGAAGGGAAAACGCGTAGAAGAAGAAGATTGAGAACAGAAGCAACATCCAGTTATCCGATACAAGAAAGAGAAGCCATTGAAAGTGACATAAAAATCAGTCTCAGAAGTAAGAGAGACTTCCCTGTCGGTCCAGTGGTTAAGACTCTGCATTCCCAATGCAGGGGGCATGGGTTCAATCCCTGGTTGGGGAACTAAGATCCCAGCATGCTGCACAGCATGGCCAAAAAAAAAAAAAAAAAAGTAGGAAAGATAATAATAGGAGGGGTGACAAATTCAGATGCCTAGAGGAGCCAGGCAGATAACATAAATAAATGAAGTGGTCATGTAGTAAGTATGAGGGAGCAGTGGAGACTGGAGAGGCCACAGCCCATCTGAAGAAGTCAGCAGTCTCTGATTACCAAAGCTTGTGTTGCCACATCTTCTAGTTTTTAAGATGAAGCTGTAAATCCAGATTTTTGTTTGAAATCTCATGACTCTTAAATGTGGGCAACCAATTAAGATTCTTTTGATGCTCTATGCAGGTAAACACACACACACACACACACACATACACACACACACACACATACAATCTATAGGTCAGATTTGTTGGGCCACAGTCTTTAGCCTTTCTAGTATAGTAGCAAAGAGGAACTCTTTTCCCACCCTCAAATCATATGTGCTTAAGTATAATTTTAGTGGAAGAGGTTCCTGTTTCTGTTCATAGCAGTTCTATAATATCAATCCCAACCCTCTTGGTACTTCCAGGGCTTTGCCCCATCAGTTATACCCTTCTCTTCCTCTTTTTCTTTTCTTATTTATGCTGCGCATGGGCTTTTTCTAGTTGTGGTGAGCAGGGGCTACTCTTCCTTGCGGTGCGTGGGCTTCTCTTGTTACAGAGCATGTGCTCTCGTCACACGGGCTTCAGTAGTTGTGGCTCGCGGGCTCTAGAGCGCAGGCTCAGTAGTTGTGGCACACAAGCTTAGTTGCTCCGCAGCATGTGGGATCTTCCTGGACCAGGGATCGAACCTGTGTCCCCTGCATTGGCAGGCGGATTCTTAACCACTGTGCCACCGGGGAAGTCCTCCTCCTCTGTTTTCAACTTTTCCCTTTCTACTTGCATCTTTCCTTCAGTGTAAGAACATGTTTAAGTCTCTCCACTGCTCCACTGTCCTATAATCCCTTCTAGGTACTTTCTAGAAAGTTTTCTCTCTTTTTCCCTTCTCCAACAAATTTCATAACAGAATTAATTGCATTTGCTATTTCTACTCTATCTTTTCCCATTATAAGTTGGCTTTACTCTTCAACTCACTGTAGTCTAAGGTCAGCCTTCACCATTCCACTGAAGCCTTTCTGACCGGGGCAAAGGTCTCTGTTGCTAAATTCACTGAACTGCGCCAACTGGGCTAAACTCCTCAGAGATCAAGTATTATCCTTTGCACCTAAGTAAGAGGTGTTCCATCAAAGTTTATTAAAACAAACTGGAAAGTGTTTTCAAGAAAGAAGGATGGTCAGCATCATCAAACCTGCGAAAAGATCAAAGACTGTGTTGGCCAAATAAAACCCATTAGATTTTAAGATAAGGAGATTGTTGGTAACTTTTGAGAGGGGTAGTTTCAACAGAGGGAGTTGGTAAACATATTGCTGTGGTTTATAAAGAAAGCAGTTGTGAAGTCATGACAGAGGATATAAATCATGCAGAGAAGTTTGGCACTACAGGGAAGAAAAATCAAGCAGGAAATACTGGAGAAATAATGCCAGTTGGAGTTCCTAAGATTGAGAAAATCATGGCATGTTTGTAGGTAAAGGGGACAAAACCAGCAGCATAGGAGATACTGAAAATGCTCGAGAAAGGGAACATGCATCATCAGAGGGGATGGGAGGGAGTTGAGAAATCAGCCAGTTGAAGAGACTGGTTGGCTTTTGCAAGGAAGTGAGAAGTCTCTTCCTCTGAAGTAGGCAGCAGGGTTAAAGGCACAAGTCATAATTATATACAGACCCTTGAGGTAGGAAAGGTGGTGTAGGAGAGCTCCTGTGGATTTTTTCAGTCAGATGGAAGCAAGGTTACATGTCTCCAGTAATGGGGTGGTGTACAAGAACTGTAGATTGCTGGTGATCTAGGAGACATTATTCTTTACTGGCTATACTCCTTTTGCTTACTGTGTATTGTTTCCCGGGGGTTCTGTATTTGCTGCCCTTTCTTCTTTACTCCTTTTCAGGGAAGTGTCATCTAGTCCTGAGGTTTAAGCAAGCACGTAAATGCTGATGACTCCCAATCTATGTCAGTAGCTTAAATCTCTCTCTTGAGCTTCAGATCTATGTATCCAGCTACCTATATATATAACATATCCCCAGGGTATCTTACGGATTAAACTGAACAAAAACTCAGTATCTCCAGGACTGAAACTGTTAATTTCTCCTAAATTGTTTATCACAGCTAATGGTCACAATACTTTCTCTGTTGCCCAAGCCAGATACATGTCTTCATCTCGCTCTCTCTTTTTCTCTCTCCCTCTCCTTCTCTCTCTTTCTCCAAATGTGTGCGTAGGTAGATAGGCATTTAAAAGACTGGGAACACACTTATATTTTGTGTATTATGTTTTCTTTTTCACTTACTAATGTCATAATCATTTTATCATGTCAGTAAATGATTGTCTATATTTTTAGTGTCTGCATAGTATTATCTCCTACACATGTACTATATTCTACTGCCCTGATGAAAATTCTGTTTGCTTCCTTTTTTTCTATTATAAATAGCACTGAACATACATGTACGTATTTTATTTCCTTAGACTGAATACTTAGAACTGAAAGTGGAAGGCCAAAGAGTATGCACATTTGAAAAGCTTTTAACACATATTGCCAAGTTGGCCTTCCAGAAAAATTGTATATGGGTAGCATTCATTTGCCTGTACTTCTGCCAACATTGGATGTTAACACCTTTAATTTTTGCTGATATGATAGATTATATTTGGCCCTCCAACTCTCAGCCCCTGCCTTTCCCCAAAATCCTTTATCCTTTGTTTCTCACAACTCTCCCGGGATACACAACTCACTTGAAAGGCCGAGGGGAAAGTTACACCAAATTTCCCATAGAGATAGTTCTCAATCTTCTGCCCTTTCTTTAAGCCTCTGGCCCGATTTTTGCTGCTTTCCTGCGCAGTGGTTTCTAGACTATTCTATATGAGCTTCCAAAATATGTTTTTGGTGACTCTTTAGTATTTTCTCTTATCTCCCTCTTTTCCTAAATTCCTGTCTCTGAAAAGTCGTCTCTTCTCCCTCCTTGAAGGTTGACCCTTCCGAAGCACTCCTGCCCTTCCCTCCTCCCCTAGAACCTTTGCCTTATTTGAGCAGTATCTTCCATTAATAGAGTATTAATGTCCTTCCTCTTCCAGCAAATATAGTTAAATCTCTCCTATACAAGAAAAGAGTTCCATCACCTTTTTTACCTTCTCAAACTTGTACCTTCTCAAACTCTCCTATTTTTCATCATCAAACTTTTCTAAACAGTGATCAAGAAGTGTCTATTGAGTCTCATTTACCTCTCACCCCTTGAATTACGTGTTCCAGCCCCTTTTCTCTCCTGAAATTGTAGTCTTCAAGGTCCCAAACAGTCTCAGAGCCATACTGAAAATCTTGGTCTCTGTTGTCCTCCTTCACGTCTTAGTAGCTTGTGACGCAGAACCATGACCTCCATCCTGAGGCCATCTTCTTCTGGCTGTGTGGCTCTGCCTTCTCCCGGTTCTCCTCTCAAGAGAACGTCTGTAATTCTTCATGCCCTCTAAGTGTTTGTGTGCCTCCACCCTCATCTCTTCTCTCTCTCCCCCCTCTCTCTTTGGGTTTTCTCACCTACTTCTGTGGCTTCAGTGATCTTCTTTACGTTGATGACTCACAGCCTCTCTCTTGAATTCCAGACCCAAATGAGATAGTTACCTGTTAGACAGCTCTACCTGGATGTAACTCCTCAGATTCCACAAGTCCCGTATTGAATTCCTGAGCCAACAACCCCTTCCCCTCCCCACACAGAAAAATCTGCTCTCCCACCATGTTTCCCATTTCAGTTAATGCTGTCACCATACTTTTAATGGTCACGTTCAAAATCATAATCTAGGGCTTCCCTGGTGGTGCAGTGGTTGAGAGTCCGCCTGCTGATGCAGGGGACACGGGTTCGTGCCCCGGTCCGGGAAGATCCCACATGCCGCGGAACGGCTGAGCCCGTGAGCCATGGCCGCTGAGCCTGCGCGTCCGGAGCCTGTGCTCCGCAATGGGAGAGGCCACAACAGTGAGAGGCCCGCTTACTGCAAAAAAAAAAAAAAAAAAAAAAAAAAAACCATAATCTAATAGTTACCAGGTATTGAGTACCTGCTATATGCCAGGTTCTTTCCATACACTGTCAAATCCAATCCTCTTACAATAATTGTGTAAAGTTGATTTACTATTCCCATTGTTATAGATGAGGAAACTACTAGAAAGCGGTGGTATTCACAAGTCTAGTTAGTGGTAAAGCCTCTGTGTGGTATTTCACCACATAATTTCTTCCTGCTCCTCTACCATATCCAGCCAGTTTCCAGGTCCCCTGAATCTCTGCATGTTCACTGTACATCTGCCCCTTCTTTATCTGCCCACCACCTCCTTCAGTCAGCCTTTGTTCTTTTTGCCTAGAAATTAGCAAACCCTCTTCAACGATCACTGACAGATTTCATTCTAAAGCATAGTTTTAAACATATCACTCCTTGTAGGTTAAAAATCCGAAATTGCTCTTGGTGCTGAATGAAGTTCTAACCCTTTAGCTTGGCCTCCAAGGCTCTCCACCCTCTAATGCCAGCCTTTCATCCTGCAAGTGCCCTTTGTGGACTTATATTCCACCTAGCCAAAACATGAGCCTTCAACATGCCCCGCACTCCTAACCCAGTGTTTGTTCTTGCTATTGCTTCCCTCTTTAATTCCTTTTCTTCCTTATCTAACCCTCCCCCCCACCAATATGTGTCTGTTGAAATCCTACCCACACTTAAAGCCCAATTCAGATGCCACCTCCTACCTAAAACCCCTTCAAATCCTCTAAGGGACATTTCAGTTCTACCTCTTCCAACCGCCACTCTTAGTATTTTTTGCTTTTCTTTGTCATATTTTTCCTTGTCTCAGATTTTTGTAAATGTATGTCTTCCCAACTAGTCTCTTATATTCTCAAAGGATATGGACTGTTTCTTAGCTATCTTTGCTCCTCTCACCTTAACCCCGCCCCCGCGCATCCCTCCCCCCGCCCCCCACTGGGCAGTGTTCAAAGCAGTCATGTGCTGTGTGTTAAATTTTAGTTTGGCTGATTTGAACCAATCAAATAAACATTTGGTCCATTCTTGTTAATCCTTCAACTTCCACATTTCAGGCTCTGTCAGGTGAGCTGTTGTGCTGTGTTTCTAGACTGAGTGGCCTTGTAGGAGGGAGTCATTCCTGGAAACTGGAATAGATCAGAGATACCCCTAGGAAGAGAGATTATTTTCTCCCATTGGATTCCTACATAAATAAATTTTACCTACTTTTACACAGTCAGTTCTATTCCAAGTGTTAGGTAGAGGGAAGCAGTGTTCCAGGCTTTGGAGTCAGCCCAGGTCCCACCACTTACTAGTATGACTCAGAACATATTGCTTAACCTCTTGGACTCTCTGTGAGTACTTACCTCGTAGAGTTGTGAGGAGTCAATATAATGCAAGTAAAGCACTTAGAATAGTGCCTAGCAAAGATTAAGTGTTTAATAAATTTTAGATGTTATAGTAACAGTAGAAATTATAAAATACATTCAAAATGGGTTGGGGTTTTTTTGTTGTTTTTTTTTTTTTTTGGTATGCGGGCCTCTCACTGTTGTGGCCTCTCCCGTTGCGGAGCACAGGCTCCGGACGCGCAGGCTCCGCGGCCATGGCTCACGGGCCCAGCCGCTCCGCGGCACGCGGGATCCTCCCGGACCGGGGCACGAACCCGTGTCCCCTGCATCGGCAGGCAGACTCTCAGCCACTGCGCCACCAGGGAAGCCCCAAAATGGGTTTTATCTATTTATACTTTAGTATGAATGTGCCTGCCTTTCTGGAAATCCACATCAGTGTAGATTAAATGACTCTACTTCCCAGCTTCTCTTCCCAGGTCAGCCCTTCCAGCCCCTCTCCTTCCTCTCTCCTCACTCTCCTCCTGTGTGGAGGAGGATATTGCCATAGCCTTGCATGGCCACCAGGAGGAGCATTTGTGCCAAAGGAGGAGTTCCAACTCTCCCGTAGGAAAAAGTCAGCTTGAGTCTCCTGGCCTCATACGCTCCCCTCTAGGGCATGTTGCTCGGTAGTGTGCTATTTTGCGATGCCACCACTTCCATCTCCCTGTCCCCTCCTCCTCCAGGCATACATGGGGCTCTCTAGTTCTACATTTCCATTCTCTTCTTTCAGACAGCCTGTTCTAAAGGAATGAACCCTGGATGAGAGCCAGGAGACCTGTGACTTACCCAGCTTTGCCACTGATTAGCTAACTGCTTGACTTTCTTTAGCATCCGTTTCCTCACCTGTGAAATAATGATACTAATACCTGCCCTGTGAGCCTCACTAGGTTGCTATAAATCTTAAATATCCTGACATGTTGACACTATTTATTAACTATAACATGCCACAAAGGTTATACCTTTGTCTAATCTCATACAGTGTCATTGCTCCCTTCCACTGTCTTTGCAGTCTATGCTCTTCATTCCCATCAACCCTGTGCCTCAAGTTGGAAACTCATGGTCAGGAAGGGAATACAGAGCACAGCTTCTCTACCTCTGCTAACAAAAAGGAATGAGTTTCAACCATAGCAAGAGGTTGAAAGGCTGGAGCCTCTTTTTTTAACAGGGAGAAAAGGGCAGAGAGGGAACTGTCTAGAGCAACATGAAAGCAGGGATACCTAGAAACAAACAGAGGGATGGGGTGACTTGCTCCATAATTGGCCAGAGGGAAGGCTTAGCGTATTTTTGCTAAAAGGTTAAGGGCATCAGTGAATAAAAGAATGAATGTAGGACTTCCCTGGTGACGCAGTGGTTAAGAATCCATCTGCCAATGCAGGGGACACGGGTTCAAGCCCTGGTCCGGGAAGATCCCACGTGCTGCGGAGCAACTAAGCCCGTGCACAACTACTGAGCCTGTGATCTAGAGCCCGCGAGCCACAGCTACTGAGCCCACGTGCCACAACTACTGAAGCCCGCGTGCCTAGAGCCCGTGCTCCGCAATAAGAGAAGCCACCACAATGAGAAGCCCGCGCACCGCAACAAAGAGTAGCCCCAGATCTCCGCAACTAGAGAAAGCCCGCACGCAGCAACGAAGACCCAATGCAGCCAAACATAAATAAATAAAATTTTAAAGTTAAAAAAAAAAAGAATGAATGTATTGGGACTTCCCTGGCGGTCCAGAGGTTAGGACTCTGTGCTTCCAGCTGCTGGGGTCCCAGGTTCTGTCCCTGGTTGGGGAATTAGGATCCCGCAAGACACGCGGTGCAGCCAAAAACAAAAACAAACAACAACAACAAAAACCCGAAAACAAACAAAGAGAGAATGAATGTATAAATGAATCTGCACGAATGAATGAACTGTGGTCCCTCCCTACGGTAAGGTATTTAAGGTTTTGGGACACTAGGTGGCAGCACAAGGCAAGAAACCAAGAGATGAGACGGAGCACCTCATCTGTATTCCTCTGACTTTAAGCACCTTTTCCCTTTCTCTACCTACATTCTTTCAAAGGATGACACTCTCTAATGGTAAAGATGCAGACAGGGAAGAGAAAATCTGAGGGGAACCAAATGCATGTTTCCTAGGGTCATTTTCAAATAGCCCCTGGGGTTAGAGTGTTCCAGCTTTCAAAAGGGCATAAAAAGAAAAAGGAAAATTCAGAACACTGCATGAGAAATCTGGATCAGGGTAAGGAGGCATTCAGATAGGACTCCCAATCTAGACTGATTGGGAAAAGAACTGTGGCAGGAATCTTTTTTTTTTCTTTTTTTAAAATCAAATAATGTTACTCTGAGGAAGTGAGTGCCTCACCCATTCCTGCCTCAGGACACCAAGGACATGTCTCCTCCAATTTCTCCATAGATAGAAAGCCCATAGCATTTCTCAGCAAAGCAAAAGCAAAGCAGAGATCAGGAGTGTAGTTAACGGAGACTCTTCATTTTATCCTCCCATCAAGTATTGGTTCTTTGCTACAGGAAAGAAGGCTCTGCCCAAAGCTGGGGGCCATCGAGTAAACCCCCATCTCAGCCATGAAATCCTGAAAAGCTACTGTGGTACAAAGCAGGGAGTTGCTCATGCCAGCTTTGCCACCATAACGCAAGTCTTCTGTGTCGTGAACGTCACCGCAGTGGAAATATGTTGCCTTCTCCTTAGTTTCACTCTGCTTGGTTTTGTAACTCTAAGACAAAATTCCCCTTTCTATATGATTTCCATTTCTCCTGTTGCTCTGTCCAACATCCTATCTTAGCAGCCATCCGTGGATGTGCAGCCCAGTGACGCCCCAAATTTCCTTTAGCACAGTACAACAAATACCACCATCTGATCCTGTTTTCTCTGTCTCTGGGCTATGACTCCTTGATTCTCCCTGTTTCTTCCAGACCTCACTTCTTCCCATGCTTTTCCTTTGAACTGTAACATTTACTGTCTTTGTAATAATGCGTATAAAGCACTTGAAACAGAACACTCAGTTATTCATTCATTCAACAAATTATTTATCAAATGCCTGTTATACTCTTCTGGGCACTTGATAGAGAAATGAACCAAACGGGCATGATTCCTGCCTTCATGGAACTTTCAAGGAAGCTTATAGTTTTCAATTTAAGCTGACACATCCACTGCTTTGTGTCAGAATCTTGGCATTGGAAGGAATGTTTGAAACAACTAGTTCTATCCCTTACCCAAATCAGAAATTCCTTCCTCTATGTCTTTGAAGGGTGGCCATTATTAACAAAACATTCTCTATATTTGGTCTTTTCTGGCCATTTATACATCCTTCTTCATGCCAACCCTAATCTGCTTCCTTATTCCCATTCACCGATTCTTCTCCTACACTATTTTTTTAAATATCTTTATTGGAGTATAATTGCTTTACAATGTTGTTTAGTTTCTGCTGTACAACAAAGTGAATCAGCTATACGTATACATATATCCCCATATCCCCTCCCTCTTGAGCCTCCCTCCCACCCTCCCTACCCCACCCTCTAGGTCATCACAAAGCACCCAGCTGCTCCCTGTGCTATGCAGCAGCTTCCCATTAGCCATCCATTTTACATTTGGTAGTGTATATATGTCAGCGCTACTCTCTCACTTCGCCCCAGCTTCCCCTTCTGCCCCCACACACATCGTGTCCTCAAGTACATTGTGCACGTCTGCGTCTTTATTCCTGCCCTGCCACTAGGTTCATCAGTACCATTTTTTTAGATTCCATATATGTGCGTTAGCATGTGGTATTTGTTTTTCTCCTGCACTATTAGTCTGTCCCTTTTCTTTCTTTTCTTTTTTTTTTTATTGGGGTACAGTTGTTTTACAATGTTTTGTTAGTTTCTACTGTATAGCGAAGTAGAGTTCCCTGTGCTATACAGCGGGTTCTTATTAGTTATACATATTAGTGTATGTATGTCAATCCCTAGTCTGCCCCTCTTCTACATGATGGCCCATTGAAAGTTAAAAGTTAAAAACAGATATCATGTCTTGTGTTTTCCATGTGCCAGTCACTTTAGTGGGTGTTTTCATATGATCTCATTTAATCCTCACTTACTGTGCAGCCAATGTCATTCTCACCTTACTTACTAATAAGGAAACTGAAGACAAGACAGGTGAAGTAACCCGCCCACGGTCATACCTCTTATATATCACAGAGCCCCCTGTTTTTAGCTAATCCTCTTCTCAGTGCTATCTTATATGTTAGTATCTCACTTCAGATGAAGCCAGTTCAAAGAGCAGTAACATTCTTCATCTTTCTTGATCTGGATGTGATTCTTCCCCTCATAAAGCCAAAGACCACGTTAGCCTTTACCAGTTACATGATGGTATCGGTTCATAATGAGCTTACGATTACCTAAATGTTCAAGTCTTATTGATAGGCATCATCGTGAAGCATGGTCTCTCCCATTCTCTCCTTTCCCTACATTCTGCATGTTCAGGTCCTATTCATCCTTCAAGGCCCACCCAGCTCATGCCACCCCCTTAACGAAATCTTCCTGATTCCACATTATGCCAACTGAATATTATCTCTTGGGCTTCACTTGTGGCACAGTGGTTAAGAATCCGCCTGCCAATGCAGGGGACACGGGTTTGAGCCCTGGTCTGGGAAGATCCCACATGCCACGGAGCAACTAAGCCCATGCACCACAGCTACTGAGCCTGCACTCTAGAGCCCACGAGCACAACTACTGAGCCCATGCGCCACAACTACTGAAGCCCGCATGCCTAAAGCCCGTGCTCCGCAACAAGAGAAGCCACTGCAATGGAAACCCCGCGCACGCACTGCAAGGAAGAGTAGCCCCCGCTCGCTGCAACTAGAGAAAGCCCGCATGCAACAACGTAGACCCAACACAGCCAAAAATAAATAAATAAGATAAATTTTTAAAAAGGACCTCTTGCTCTCCCCTTAGAATTTCTATCTCCTTTTCTGAGCACATATCATGTCCTGCTATGTACATCAGTAATCTGTGTCCTTGTCTTCACTCTTTAACCAGGGCATACGCCTCATTCCCTTTTGTGTCTCTTAGATAGAAGTATCCAGCCACGTTTGCCAAATGAACAAATCTTATAACTGGGAAATTAGCATTGTGTCCCTAAATGTGCAAATGCTTTACACACTGCTGTTAAATTTCTTGAGCAAAGGCTTTCAAACTTCTCTGTGGTGTTGGGGCACAGTCCCTGCTCTGTCTTGCACAGTGTTTTGTATAGAACACCCGCCAGGAACTGTGTATTACCTCATTGATTTTTCACAGCAGTCCTGTGAGGTTGGCATTATCTCTGTTTTACAAATGAGGAAAATGGAGAGTCAGAGAGTTGAGGATCCAGACCCAAGATCACCTAGCTAGTAAGCAGCAGAGCTGGAATGATTCAAGCTGAGATCGTCCTGACTCCAATGTCTGTGTTATTTCTGTCACTATGCTGCTTTTCTAAAATAAAACATGTGCCCCTTCTGGAGACCAAGTGTGTTTGGGGCAGTCGCTCCAAACAGGCAGTTGGTTGTTGGCTGAGCTGGGGAGACCTGCCTCTGCAGATTGTCCTGGAGATGATAAAGCAGGCTGCTGGGAGCCCCTTTAGGTTCTTGAGCAGGTCAGAAAACAGCTAAAAATAATGGTTGAGAGACAGAATGGGTTAGATGTGGCCAAGACACAGGAAACGATGGGAAGAGACCGGCTATTCTTTGTGTGTGGAACTCTCTCCTGATTTCCTCTTGAATAATTCTCTCATCTTCTGCAAGTCTTTGTTCAAATGCCACCTTCTCAGTGAGGCCCCATCCCTCACTCCCTTACCCTGTTTTATATTTCATTTATTTTCTATGGCACTTATCACCTTTTAATAAATAACTTGCATGATCTAAATCCTGGAACCGATTTGCACATACATAGTCCTCCTGGTTCAGCCATAAATAAACTGCCCGTGAGGCTCCTCTAAGCCTCTCCCTCCACCATTTATGAAGCCCCTTTTGACAACAGAGTAATAACAAAGAAGAGAATAAATGTGAAAAGCCTATAGAAGAAATGACTTTCAGATGGAATTAAATTAGTGCTTCTGCGGATTTCCGTGTCCTCTTCCCCACAGTTCTGCCAAGGGAGGGATGAAAGTTAGATTTCAATAATTATTTCCCAACAGTCACAGGTGGGAGAAACTTGAAGAGACTAGAGAGAAAGAGAGACCAAAAGTGGGCTGGGGCAAGGTGGCCTCAGAGCTGAGACAGCAGGCCAGTGGGGCACAGAACAGGCTGTCCCACACCTCCACAGGGGGCTGATCCTCAGAGACCCCCAGAGCCCCGGGCCCGCCCCTCTCCCCGATTCCCATCGTCGCAGGCTCCCGAGAAGAATGCAGGTCAGGAGCATAAGTGACCTTTCACACCTCAGACAAGCTAAGTTTGTTTTCTCCTTTTCTGTCCAGCCCGCAGCAGGAGGGAGGGGGAAATGGGATGGGCCTTGTCGAACTTTCTCCCGCTACAATACCCCAGAGGAGCTGAAGTGGAGAGAGTAAAGGATCTATTTATTTTGGCTCAGGAGGGACAATGTAAGCAGATGGTCTTTGATGGGATTAGCGGCGTAATCTCTAAGACCCTGGTAAATTGGAAAATGATCCATTATATTCCAGGAACCTTTGGCGGCTTCAGCTCCTGGGGAGGGAGGGGCAGAGCCCGGGGGCACCTTGTTAGAAAGGACCCCCCTCCGGGAGCAGCCGAATCTTGCACAGAGAATTTGGGAAGAAGTTCGTTAGCTGGGCGATGGAAGCCCCTCTCCACTTGAGAGAGCACAGAAATAAGAATTCTCCCAGTGCCCTCTCAGAGCCTCCTTTTTCTTCCTTTCCCTCCTCCCTCTCCTGGGTGTGCTGGGGTGTCTTCACTAACGTCCTCTGCCTCCAACACTTTCCATTCCCAGGAACTCTTCTTTGGGGAAAGATATTGGGTCGCCTGCCTTGGGAGGTCAGAAAATTCTTCTTAGAATCCAAACGATAACCCTCCCAGTGGAATCTCAGTCCATTTCCCACTCCCTCCACTGGGACTCCCTCCACTCTCCACAGACTTGAAAGCCAGGCAGAGAAAGAGCCAGGACAGGGGGAAAGGGCAGGGATTGGGGAGGGGGGAGAAACGTGAAAGGGGAGGTAAGGTGATAATGAGCCACTCTGCCCAACCCTTCATCCTTTTAACTCACCTCAATCCCCCCAGAGCCCAAGTGCCTCCAGACTTAGGATCCCCTCCATCTGGAGACTCTGGGCCTCTGAGCTGGAGGCGTATGGGAGACGCATTCAGTGTGAGGTGTGGTGCAGTAGGTAGGGTCATATAAGTTATTTGTAGTGTGTAGTGTGTAAGTTATTTGTAGTTCCTCACAACTAAGTGAGGAAAATTGAAATCGAAACACTGGAAAGCCTAAGGTCACCCACTTCAGTAAGTGACAGAACTAGAACTGAAACTTGCTTTCATTATATTGTGAGATCTACTCGTGTTGATATAGAGGTCTAGATTTTTATTTTAACTACTGCACAACATTTTATTGATTTATTTCAGTATTGAAGTAATTTCCAAAACTTTATTGTTACAATCAGTCTTGAACAGACATCTGCTTGGAATTGTATCAGATTTATAGATTTAACTTGGGGGATTAAAAACCAAAACACAAATAGTCAAATATGCATTTTTCCATACATAGAATCTCCACAATTCTCTGAAAATAAGTATGTAAATAAGGAAAGTTGGTGGTGGGGAGGGGCAGATAGAAAGGCAGCACAAATTATTGAGTTCCAAGTAAAAATTCTAACACTTTTGAGTACATTAAACTCTAAGAGATGTAACAGTTGACTGGTGAGGGTTCCAGGAGGAATTCCACTTGTACAGCATTTTGTTTCAGGCTATTTCAATGTTCTGAGGTATGTTTTATTTTATTTTAGTATCATTTTTTAAAAGGGTGACATTTTGTTATGTGTGTATTTGTTTAGTTGAGATAATTTGAGGCTGACACAAGGATGTGTAGACTGGTTAAAACAAGAAGGCAGCAAGTTACAGCCATTCCTCACCTCCCAAGCCCCCCTCCCCCCCAGCAAATATGAAAATCAAACAGTTGACATAACAATCCTGGACTGGAAGAAACGTACTATTTCTTGAGTGTCTATGAGGGGCCAAACAGGTACACACTGGGTGCATTAATGCACTGAGTTCACAACCCAAGGAACTATGTTTCCTCTCCTGCATTTTACCTCTTCCGAACAGAGGCTCAGAGAGTTTAGGTAACTGGCGTAGAGTCACACAGCCAGCTAAGTGGCAGGGCTGCCATTGCAGACTGTGCTCTTCCCAGCACCTTGCTCTCCCATCAAGCTGTCTGGCCCTTATGTCATCCTCTGCCCAGAGCACCCTGCCTGGTTATTCACCCTCCTGGGAAGTCCTCTTGCTCCCCACAGCTGGTGCCTTTCTCTCAGGGCGGCCCGCACCCTGCTGAAAATTAATACACAGTATGTTTACTGATGAAGTCCAGAATGTTCTGGGGTGAGACTGACTGACTCGCCAAACCTGGGTTGGTCTCATTCCTTCCTGGCTCTGATCATCTTTCCACTGGAAGGACTGGTGACTCCTAGCCCCAGACTCTCCTTTTATAAAGGAGGAATAACTTGGCCAAGGCCACATAGTTGGTCCTAGCAGCCTGTTCCCCACCGGTCCGTGGATACGAGGGCCAGGAGAGAGACTACGGTAGGTATTTTTTCAGGTGTTCTGAGAGTAAAATGGCCACGGAGTCAGCTGGAGCTTATGCGTGAGCTCTGAACTCAGCCAAGCCTCTTGGTGGCTGTGATTCCAGAAATGACTCTGCACCTTTATCTGGAGAACTTCAGCTTGCTGGGTGCACCTCTTAGGCACCTTCTCTGTGCCCTAAGATGTTACAGCTTCCCCATCACCTCACACTCTCTCTATCACCTTTCTCTGCTTCTGAGAGCCACCGACGTGTTCAGCGGAGTCTGCACGTTCCTAATTCTCTGAAGCCTGTTGCAGGCTACCATGTTATGGTCTCCCCATCCGCTACTGGAAGCCCAGGGTCTCAGGGCAGAATTCAGCAGCTTTGGAAGATAAGGTCAAGGGCCCCCAGCGGTGCTTCAGGGAGAGAGGATATCAGTGCCTCCGGCCAAACTCCTCGAGGGTCTCGGCTGCCCTTCCACCACCTTTCTCCGTCTCCCTTTTCCCCTTTATCTCTATGTTTCCTTTTCTCCAGCATTTCTTCCTCTCTTATCCGTCCCGTTCTTGGCCCCGTCTTTTCTCCTCTGTCTCTCTCATCTTCCTTCTCCTCATCTTGCCAGGCTCCCCTGACACCCTAGCTGCTCCTGGTTGTTAATTATTCACCCCCCTGGCCCCGCACCACAGTCCGGGACTTCCTGGCTGGGGTTGGGGCCCTGAGCTGCCGGCAGGGAGTGGGCGCCGCCGCGTCGCCCAAACCCCACGCTGTCAACAGGCCGGTTTTCCCGTGGCTCCGCTTGGCGCCACGAACCCAGAGAAGCGCCTACAAGGGCCTCGCGGCCAAGAACACGAACCCTGGGGGGAACTGACCCTGACAGTCGGGGGATGTGGGGGCGGGGATAGGAGGATCATTCTTGGTTTTATTTTCCCCGGGGGTGAGTTCAGTAGCGGAGGTGGGGGGCAGAGGTGGTCCTCTGTGCCATCGCTGCTGGCGGGGCGAGTCGGGACTAACAGACCCTCCAGCGGAGCTTTTCGCCGGACCCGGGTCCGGGGAGCGGGCGGACGAGCAGAGGAGGCCCCGGGGGCTTGGCTTGGGCCGAGCGCAGCCGCCCGGATCCCCGAAGCTCTGAAACGCCGACTCGCCCCGTCTAGGCTCCCTTTCCCCTCGGGCGCCTTGGAGTCGTTTCTTCTCCATTTTGTTCCTTTGCCGTTTCTATAATTTAGTTTAACATTTTAAATGCCTTTGGTATGTTTCCTTTTCATTTCATTTAGTGTTATTTTATCTCGTTTGTTTTAACGCGTTATTTCTTTTCAAATAGATTTTGTTTTTCCCTTTTCTCTCTTTCCGATTCTCTGTTTTCTTCTGCTCACTTCTCTCCTCGGCTCTTCTCGTGCTTTCATTTCCTCTCCTGGGCGCCCGCAGCCCTGCGGCTCTCGCGTCGGAGGCGTCCGCGGTCGTCCCGCCCTGGGGAAGAAGCGAGTGTCCCCCACGCCTCGCCCTTCGCACCCGGAGCCCCCTCGGCGCCGCCCGGCGGGTCCGCGTCCCGTGCCGCTGCGGAGCTTGGACTTTGTCGCAAGCGGGAGCCGGAACCGCTGCTGCCCGCGAAAGCGCGGAGAAGAGGCAGGGGCGCCGGCTGGGGCCGCACGGGCGTGCTCCTCCCTGGCTTTGGCCGCGCCCGGGCACCCGCAGTTCACACATAGAAGCCACAGGTCCACACACACTGGGATTCAGGGCCCCGCAGACCATGGTCCACGAGCCACAAAGACACCGAGGCTCACAGCCAACTGAAGGGCGTGCGCTGCGCAAGCACAGCGCACGGCGACAAACATAAACACCGAGATCAACAAATGTCACACATATAGCCCCAAACTACACACACACACCAGTCACAGAGTGTCATATGGTCATATGGACATATATGTGATCATAGTACACATACACCAACCAGCACACACATGACTGCGCACTGCATATAGACATGAGGCAGAGACACACAAACCTACTTGCGCACACACTGCTGCTCAGGGGGGTTTCAGTGCTGACTACTCAACCCATCACAGTGGTGACCCTGGGGAGAGCTCCCGGCAGCGGGGAGGGAACCTGCCTGGTCTCACCAGCAGGCACAGCCGTAGCCATATACACAGCCACCCAGAGTTCAGTAGCTCTGCTTGCACTAAGGCTGTAGGGGCTCCGAAGGTGGGGAATACTGGCTGCATTTTTAGCTGAGGGATCCAGCCCAGACCCCAGAGCCTGAGCCCCAGAAATGAGCATCGGACCTAAAGAACCCTCTGTGAAGCCGACAGAAGCGGGCACTGCACCAAGAAAATAGCACTGTGTTAGCGTATAAAGCAGGCATGCGATATGTGTGCCAGTATGTATTCCGTGCCACATGTATCCCACACAGTGCCGGTGTTTGGCCAGGTGCCCACATGGAGACCATTATTTTTGTGAAAACGAGCAGAAGAGATGTATATGGTTCCAAGAATAAAAGTAACATATGTATACAAATATAGGTACCAATACACAACTAGGGAGATGTCAAGTAGAAAATCTCTCTCTAGCTCACTGGTATCATTATCAAGCTGGCATGCTAGACCAAGCCTCTGTGGCAAGGTCTGTCTCCTTTCCAGGGCGGCCGTGATTATTTGGTGCCATGGGAGCTCTTTGGTGAAAGACTGGTTTGTGGGAGAATCAGATGTATCTGACATATTATCAACCCAGCAGAAGGGGAGATTTTGGCAGCTTTAGGGGGCAACTTTGGGGTAAAGAACTGTCTGAATTGCACCCCAGAAGTCCCGGGTTTGAAAGGTGCCCTGGGCTGTAGCAGCATCAGCGATGGCCAGACATGCCTGGCCGATGGTGGAGCCTGACTGCAGGTAGGTGCCGGTACACATAGACGGTGCTGGATAAAAACATAAACCTGTTCATGCCATACACAAACCCTCTCTACACACGGACAGCTCTGAGAACCACACCAGGCAATGTGCGGTTACAGATGTCCAATTGGATCGCCAGAGAAATTAATTTTGTAGGAGAGAAGATAAGAGATATTTAGGTGCACACAGGGAGCTCTATAGTTTTGGAGCTCAGTTATTGTAACAGGAGAGCCACAGCAGCAGGAAAGTGCCTAGCGCAAAAGAGAAACACAGGCAGGTGAGTCCCCATCGTAGAACACCAGGCTGCATGGAGATGGGTGTCTAAGGGGCAGCCCCGGGAGGGATTAGATCCATTGTCCAAACGACTCCAGATGCACGCAGAGGGATGTGCCTGATGAAGCTGCAAATCTACTCACCAATTTCTGGGCTGAGCCTGGGGGAGAAACACGCAGAATTGAGGGCCACGTCCCATGTCTCTAACGTGGGTTAGAGAATGGAAAGCGTGGCCCTTGGGGCTGGCTGGCTGTCAGTCTCTGGATCTGCCCTGATCCTTAACTGGCTTTCTGGTGCCTCTTAGTACCTTTTTCTTTCACTCTTGCAGGTCGCTGTCTCTGGGTCGGTCTCTGCCTCTCTCAGTTTCTCTCTCTGCTCCGTTTGTCTGTGTTTCTCTCACTGCCTCTTCAATTCTTTTACTATTCTGTATTACATGGCCACAGAGAAACACAGCCAGGTCCAAGAGCACATACAAAAACAAATTCATGTCGTAGACGCAGAGGTCATTGGTGATAAAGCCTATTCGTCTTGCTGGTCTATATAGATTTCTGTGACAGCACATTTTCATTTTTGTGTAAAAATCTAAGTAGAACCTTGAAATTTTGTTTCCTTTCAGTCTTTTGGCTGCGCTCTCTTTGGGTGTCTGTCTCTGTCTCGTTTCTCTCAGGGACCCTTCCTCTTCTTCATTATATCACTTAAGAGCAGGCATTTTGGCCCTTGGACCCTGCCACAGTTTTGGTAATCCCCCCTTCCCTATATCGCCTTCTTCGAAGTTTGCTTCAGGTGGGCAAAGGTTTTTTTTTTTGAAACAGACAGTTAGATTGCCATATTGCAAGTGGTACCTGGAGAAAGACATTTGAAACATGATGGAGATACAAGAATATCTAGGGACATAAAAAGGGTTTTGGGGCCAAACAGAGATACTTCCTTAATTCACCTGGGGCTGGAGGCTTCTTCTGAGTGGAGTGGAGGGAAGGATATAGGCGAGGCTCTGAAATCCCAGTCACTGGTCCATGGCTGCCATGGGCCAGCAGAATCCCACCCCGCGAGGCAGAGGAAGAGGTACCCAACTTATGAGGGCAAGCGCTGGGAACAAGATGATGGAAAAGCAATGAAAACTGTCAAGGTCCCACTTCCCAATCTTGGATCTGGTACAAATAGTGTCTGAGTAAAAGAAGGGTAGAACAGGAAAAGGGAGGGAGTGGTATGGCTGACTCCTTAGAGACCGATGCACCCCGTGGAGATCTAGCTGGGGAACCAGAGAGTGAGACAGCCCCTGAGGGGAGAGGAGGGGTTCCCGGCCCAGCCCTGGTGGGAGAAAGGAAGTTGGAGAGTCGGACTTGCTTCAAGTGATTTATGCTTATCCTGTGGTTGTTAGAATAAATGACGCGCCAAGAGCCTCGGCGGGGGTCCCTTGACCATTTACCAGGTGGTGGAAAGAGGGCAAAGGGCTTGGTAATGTGGGTTGGGCTCTGGAGCCAGCAGAGGACTGGGGAAGGCCTCGGTCCTCGGGCTGCCCCAAGGCCATCCCGAGTGAACCTGGAAAGCTCATCCCTCCCGCCTCCAGATCCTTGTTTTCTCTCCAGATCTGGATTCTTCGTGCCTCTCGACTCTGTTTCTGGCTTCTTTACTCCCTTGAACTGCGGATCTGTCTCTCTCCATTTCTGTCACTGCTTCGCAGCTTTTCTGACTTCATCTGTCTCTGTTCTCAGGTCTCTGTCTCTCCGTACCCCCTCCCTTTGTTAATTCAAAGGGTTCTCACTGAGCCCCTCCCTAGGCTTCCCAGAATAACATTGAGTAAAATGAGATAAAACCCGCCTGTAGGTTTTTTTTTTCTTGTCCTACTCCCCTCAGCCCCCTCCTCCAGGGCTACAACCCCCTCTTATAATGTCAGATAATTGCTGGTGTGCAGCTCTGAGAAGCCAGAGCTGATACCAGGGAAGGAGCGGGGGGTGGGGGGGGAGAGAAATAAATAATAATCTGCTTCCATTCAGTGTATATAGGTTACCTGATTTGCATATATGCTAATATTGTTATAATTACCCTGCTGTTCTGGCCTATGATCAAGTTCTATAAATACATAGGATAGCAGAGCTAGGCCTAGCCACACCACCCTGAAAATTATCGCGCATACGTATGTATCTGTGCGCATTTCTGTGTACTCTAGATCTATGAGCCTTTCTTTGATATAACACACTCCCTTACAGATCCTAGCTCTTCCGGCTTTTAGTTACCCCTCCTATGTTTTAAGGCCACTCCAAGGGAGGAGGAAAGAGAAGCCTGAATGAGAAAACATTCTAGGTTATATTTAAATTCTTAGAATTAGTATCATTATGAATAAGTTATTACTATTTTATTAGGAAAATCAAAGATTTCCCCAAATTATTGAATTAATCTCCTGAATGCCCCCCTCCTACAGGCCCATGCTTTGGGGTACAGGTTGGGGGATAGGAAGAGATATCTCCATGTCCTAGGCCTTTTGAGATGTTTAAGAAAGTGCTGTCTGTGGGAGAGGAAGTGCAGTCCTCTTCCCCGAATCTGCCCCCATGCCTCACTCTCTTAGCACACTCCCACTCTCAGGAAACCAAGGGGAAGATGCTCATGGAGTTGTGCAGATTTTTGGGTGATAGTGGCAGAAGTGGGGAGGAAGCCTGGAGGAACATAAAAGACGCAATCCACAGCTGTCTGCTTTTAATTATAATTATCCCCTTTAGCTTCCTTTCTGGCTAATGAGGGGGGGATTAAATTTTTTTCTGCCTTTCTCCCCCTCCCTCCTTTCTCTGGAATTGAGGGGTGGAGTGAGTTCAGGGTCCTCCTCCCCTTCCTCCCCAATCCCTTGGTTACTGGGAGAAAGGCAGACTCCAGAGGGTGGTGACAGTATGAAGAGATTTGTAGGAACAAAGGAAGGACAGGTTTGGATTGCTGGACACGTCCCAGAGTTGGAGAGACCCCCCCTCCATTCCACTGGCACCCCCTCCCATCAACCCCCCAGCTCCCTAGACAAGGAACTCAATGTCTTCAGCCGGTGAGAAAGGAGCTAAAGGGAGCCCTGGTCCAGAGGGAAGGAGGAGGGAAGGGGTGGGGAGCTGGGGGCGGGGGGTGCAAAATTAGTCTCAAAGGATCTTTATTTCTGAGCTAGTGAAGCAGATGTAATCAAGGGGAGAGCAAAATAATCATAATGGGAGGAATGAGGGGAGGGGGAAGCTGAGGCTGGAATGGGGGGACTGGGCCAGAACAGGGCTGAGAATTGGGGGGCAGGTAGCCTTGACTGGGGGCAGTCTGTTACCTTCTCCTACCTCCCCAAAGTCTGCCTACTTTGGGGTAGGCAAAGAAGGACCAGGTCTATAGACTCTGACCTTTGCCCTCAGAATCCCCCTTTCAGAGCTTAGGGATGGCCAGGCCAGAAGGTGGCTGGGAAGGCACCAGGGAGAAGAGAGCCCCCCGCCCCAGCTGAGGGAGGTGGTGAGGAGAGGGGAGACTGAAAGCAGTGGGGGAGGGTGAGAGAGGGGAGCCAGCAGAGACTCAAGTGGCCTCCAGGTCTGTGGGACAAAAGTTGGAGGGAGATTTGTGTATGAGAGAAGAGGGGAGGGGGCCTTGGGGAAGGGGGGGCTTTGACAATGAACTTGAGACAAACTTCATTAGCATGCAGGCCTGCTGTCTGTCACGTCGAGCTCAGACTGAGTTCCCATGCAGGCCAGGAAGAGAGGGAGGGAGAAGAGGGAGGGGCTGAGGGTGGGGGTGAGGGAGAGAAAAGAGACCCGACCATTGTACCATTCTGGGCCCCAGCTTCCACCAGATATCGGGACCCCAGCCCTGGAAACCAACCCCCAACTCACTCTCCCTCCTCTAAGAACAAGATAATTTATCTCCCACTTTGGATCTGTGGTCGCACCCCTCCTCTTCTCTTGTCTAGGCTTCTAAGTGCTGGCCTTCACTGCCCCCCCATCTTGGTCACCCCTCCAGCTCTCAGCCTTCATCTTCTGACTGTCACTTTCTCTTTTACAGCTAAGATCTGGATTTGTGATTAGTTGAGCTGACAGGGACAGAGAGCTGGGGGAGGTTTGGGAAGGGGAGACCGGAATACTTTGAACCTCCAAATGGCAAACTGTGTCCTCTTTCTATCACTCCGTATCAACTCCACTCCCCACCCTAGACACACATCATTGAATCACGCTCTCAAGTTCGAAGGTGAATTAGAAGGGGAAGGAGACTGGGGACAGGGTATTTCTGTCACACACTTTCTCTTGCTTCCTTTGGGGATAAGGGTGGCCTGGAGGAACAATAGCTTTCCTTAGCCCCTTCTTCCTGCCTCAGGTTAGAAAAGGCAGTAGGAGGAGGTGGGAAAGAGTGAAGATGACAAAGACCCCTTCCCAGACAGGCATTAGATGGGAGAAGGAGGGGCTTCATCAGAGTGGGTTGTTATTCTGGTGGTGATGGTGTCTCCAGACAGGGGCAGCACCCCCTTTTTGCTGCCTTTCCAGGGAGCGCAGCAAGAGAAAGAAAGAGAGAGGCAAGCGAAATTCCTGAATGGATAGACACACGCTACGTCATCGGAGCTGCATCCTCCACTCCACAAGAGGCTAGGAGCCAGGAGAAAGAGGCAGTCCAGCGGCAGGGGCCACCCGAGCAGGATGTCCTCCTCACAGCAGCCGGGTAAGTGGCCATTCTTTCGGGAGGGTCCTAGCGCCTCAGACATCTGAGCTGGGGGTGGGAAGGGATCCCCTCAAATCAGTCGGGGCGCCCTACCTTCCTACTTTGCCCACTGGCTAATGGAGGCGGGTGCAATAATCACAGAAAAGAAAGGCTGATAAAAGATTTAGGGGTGACCAAAAGGGGTGAGGCGTGTGTGTGAGCAGTAGTTGGCAGAGTGGGATTTCACCTCTTGCTTCCCCCATCTATCTAGCGAGGTGGGCTGAGGCAGGCCCCTGCCCAGCCGTCCCAGAGCGCCTCTTGGTCCCCCTCCTTCCCCCAGCCCAGGCCAACCGGGAGACAGCTTACTAAGTTTGTCAATGGGATTCAGGGGGGCTTTAGGGTCACGGTGCTACTGATCCTATTAATCCGCCCCTCCCTTCTCTCCACCAGACAGGGCCAACATCTTAATGCTTGCACCAGAGGAGAGGCAGGAAGGCAGATTGTAGTGGAGATGGGAGGGAAGAGGAAAAATGGTTCTGTATTTGGACTCCTGACCTTCTTCCCTCGCTCTGACTCTTATTCCCCTCTGCCCCAAAGACTTCAGGTTTTAGGGGCGGACAAAGTCTGAGGGACTGGGGTGATTGGGGGTTGGGGAAGGAGCCACATCTCCAAAAAGGTGGAGACCAGAATTAGGAAAAAACAGCGATAGCATTTAGATTAATTTTATTCCCCTTTTTCTTTGCTTTTCTCGTGAGCTGGGAGGTGGGAAAGCTTAAAGGCAAGCGAGGTATTGGGGGCAGATGCCTAGGTTCAAAAGGGGAGAGAACCCTGCTCCAGCCCTTATGCGACCCATCTGACGGTGGTTTTTTTAATTTCTTGTTTTTTAAGAAGGGCCAGAGGAGACAGAAAGAAAACACTATTCTTATCCCCAGTCCCCACCCACATGGTGCTTTCTGGGAGAGAGGCTGGGACCACTGTGGGGTAGTAGAGGCTAGAGGCCGGCAGGCTATTTCTGGTACCCCAGGGGCCAGGTTTGTGGGAGAGGCTGAGGCTGCCGCCACCAAACAAGCACACACCTGTTCCATGCCTCCTGGGGTGTGGTCCTTGTCACCACGTCCCCCTGGACATTGTGTGTGGGGGTGGGGGTGTAGGGTGGGGTGCAGGGCAGAGGTCAGCAAAGAGAGGTACAGCTGCTCCAGGGACCCCATGACGCTTTTTGATTAGGGTGGGAGAAGGAGCCTTAGGCTCCCCAACTGTCCCTGTGCTTATTTTCTATCAAGTTGGGGGTTGGAGTTGGCCCCCTCTTTGGTCTGAAGATAATTCCAGACTGAGACACCCCTTTATGAAATGGATGGGCTGGCAGAGCTGAGGCTGGGAGTTAAGTGGGTATTCATGGGTGTTAGAAGTGGGGAGGGGGGCATTCAAAACACCCCTCCTAGAAATCAGCCTTGGATTTAAGGCTTATCTCTGCTCCCCAGCCTTCCTTTTTTTTCCTGATTTCCTCTGCATTTAGGTAGGTTATCTTCCTGACTTAAAAAAAAAAAAAAAAAGAAGAGGAAGAATTCGTTGTGGAATTGAGTTTGATGTAGAAGCAATCACCAAATTACCCCAACACACACACACACACAAATACACTTCTCTTAGTATTTTAGGAGCTGGGTTACCTGTGGTACACATGTCATTCCTCAAAATCATAATTTAGCCTGAAGCAAATACTGGGAAAGTAAGACTATAAAATATTGAGACTGGGTTTCATACCCAACATTAAAATTGTTTTAAAAAACTGCTTTGTATTCACACCTTTTTTGTATGCGAGAAAGAGAAGGAGAAGGAGAGAGGGAGAAATTGATAGCTACAGGAGATGTCTTTATGGATCCTTAGTGATATGCATGGGTAGATGATAGGTAGATAGGTAATGATGAGAAGGGGGAAGAAAGCTAGAGACACAATATGATTGACAGTATCTCAAGTGCGTAGCACTTTACAGTTTACAATGTAGTTACAGCTAGAGAGACAAAAATGTATGTCTGACCCCAGATCCTTCATTCTATCTTGAGCATGCTTTCTCGTACACCATGAGCAACAGGAATCTGTGAGGGGATGGTAGCCATTGGGCAGGGAATTACTCCTCTAGTTTTAAGTCAGAAGGGCCACAACATCTCCACAGGCTCAGTTCAAACCCCTGGGCCGGTAAGGTTTTGGAGGGAGGTGGAAGGAGGTTGTGAAGATGGGCCTGGGTTAGAGTCGTCCAGGCAAGATGGAGCCGGAGAAGCTCAGGCCAGGGGCCCTGCCTTCCCTGCATGTCTAGGCTTTTCTCTTTTAGCTATCTCCCTGTGCAGCTCAGAGCTCTGGCAGAAGAGGGGAACCTAGACTGTCTAGGTCTTAAAAACATAAGGCTAGGAGAAAAGGAGTTGGTGAGAGAGTGTCAGGGAGACAGAGGTGTTAGTGAGAGAAGACTGGAGCCACTCAAAAGACTTTAACCTTTGTATTCTCCTCCTTGACAGGAGCTGGGCATCCGAGAAGAAGCAGCCTCCTTTGTTTCTGGTGTCATCGTAGGTGTCCCCCTTTGGCTTTGGGGGTATTTATTTTCTTATTTGTTTGTTTTTGATGGTGGTGTTGGGGGTGAGGATGGAGAAAGAAGCTGGCTCTGCAATCATCTGGGTTTTCTCCTGTTCCCTACACCTCTCTACCCCATGCCCTGTCTCTTCTAGCTTTCAGCCCCCGATTTCGGTCTATTCTGATTGTTGTAAGACTTGTATAGTCATTGATAATGGGAATGGAACATGGAGACTTAGGAATGAAGGCCACCCTGCACCCAGTTCCGTGAGGGAGAAGAGAGGCACTGAGGATTCCGGGAGACTCTTTTCCCCCTCTCTCATAGGCTGCTGAGGGCAGAGATGGAGGCCAGTTGACACAGGGGGCGGTGGTGGGTTGCAGAGGAGCAGAGATATCTGCACATGGGTGATAGAGGTGAGAAAGGAAAGGAGTGTGGGTTGTGGTGAAGGGGGACCTGCAGAGCTTAAACAGCTGTGAGTGGGTGTGTGTGCCAGGGTGTGTAAGCATTGGGAGGTGGCACTGCTGGGAATATCTGTAGATATGTCATTGCATTTGTCTTAGTTGATAGGTTTGTGTGTGTGCGCGTACACAGCACCCTTACACACTCATGCTTTTGCCTCTCAAAGAGACCATTTGCCGATGGCTAACCCTCTACCACCTCTGTCACCTTGTTCTCACCTTTCCAACTCCACAGGGCTCTCAAGCAAGTGAGCGGTGTGTGAGTTCAAGGACAGAATTGGGAGCAGGCAGGGAGGCAGTGCTTAGATAGACCCGAGGAATTTTCAGGCCGGCCTCTCAAGGGGAGAAAAACACTTTGTGGGGAGCGAAGGGTGGTGTCCCCAGGGATGAAATCTTCCAGATTACGTCTCCACGCCCTTTAAACTATCTGCCCATATAGAGATTTTTTTTTTCACAGCTTCCCCATGTTTTTTTTTACTGCAAATTCTTGCTTTATTTGTCGCTATCCCATAGAAAATGCAAATATTCTACAGCAAAAGAATAATGTATGATAATGTTCACAATAATGATGCACTTATAAGACAGAAATAAATATCTGAACCCACCCTCTTCCAAATGCAGCTTTCTTCTGTATCTTCAAGGCAAATTAACCTGATAATTGAAACAAAGAACAAATACGCCTTTTATTTAATTACCTAAATATTTCAAGAGAGTTGCTTGATGCCAAAATACATTTTGGGACCCAAATTATAAAGATCCATCCAGAAGCTGCGTCCAGAGAGCGTAATTCAGGCCATGTTTTTTTATACATGGACCTCTTCAGGGACACAGACAATGGGTGGGCATCAGGGCTGTAGGGATGGGGGTGGGGACAGGCACTGGCAAAGAATGTATGCTCCTTGGCTATCTGAGACACTTACAGACTGAGATCAGCACCAGGGATTTGGTGTGCTCTCTCCACAGTCTGCCAGAATTTCCCTTGAAGGACTTGGGTGGGGTCTGCAGACCATCGCTCTAAGAACACTGCAGCGGAATCTGCTGTGTGCTGGAAGCAGAGGGCTCTGCTCCCACTGAGGCCTTCCTAGAGAGACTGAGGCTGGTTAGCCAAGCGCAAGGGGGATCGAATGCACCCACTTTACTCCAGCTGTTAGCTTCTCTCAGGTCTGCTGTATCCAATTCTCCGCAGTAGAAGGGTCCCTTCCGGTCAAAGGAACTGCGGAATAGTCACTAACATACAACTCCCCACACTCCTCTCTCATCCCCATACGCAGATCCCACAGGACACACCTTTTGTCAGTGCCCACCCTCTGCATCCACAATGGGCTCAATCCACATGAAGACAAACTCAGACTTGCAGACACACTCACAGAGACACACATTCTTTTATTAATTCATCAGTTACTGAAGGACCTACTGTATAGCACAGGGGACTCTGCTCAGTATTCTGTAATAACCTAAATGGGAAAAGAATTTGAAAAAGAATAAATACATGAATATGTATAACTGAATCACTTTGCTGTACACCTGAAACTAATACAACATTGTTAATCAACTATACTCCAATATAAAATAAAAATTAAAATAAATTAATTCATCAGTTACTGGGTACCCACTTTGTTTTAAGCATGGTGTTAGATACCATAGAGTCAAAAATGTATGAAATCGCCTCTGCCCTTGAGGGGCTGTCTCATTTGCTACCCTTGAATTAGTTTCTTTTTTGAAACTGGAGCAACATGGCTTGGTATACAAACCAATTCCAGTTAATATGATGGTGGGGAGTTTTCTGCTTCTTTCATGGCTTGCAGTTCCATCTCCATTAGAATAAAGACGGTGCCCCACTCATCGTCATCCCTGAGCAGGAGCTGTGGGAGATCAGGTTGTCAACTCCACCCAGACAAAACTAAACAAAAAATTACTTCATCAGGAATCTAGGCAGAGAGGGGGATTCCAAGTAGATAGTACCAGGACAACTTAGAATAATCTCCATTTTCTTTTGTGGGCCCCCCCGCTTACATTTGGACGCTCTGTTTAGACTGAGGTACCTCTGTAGGAGCCAAAGCCATAGTAAGGTGCAAGGGGATCTAGTTCTTTGTCTAACTATTTGGGGAAATTTAGATATGTACCCACTTCTGTCCTGACCTTGGTTTTTCAGGAATTCCAGTTGAGTCTGAATTTGGGCAATAAAGGTGTGGTTGAGGGGTTTCTGTTGGACAAAAAACTGTTTCTGTCCTCCTTCCACCCCAACAAAAATACAGCAGTGGCTGAAGGGGAAGGGTGGCTCCTGCTTCTTGCTAAGCTGTCTGGATGGCCCAGGCCAGGGCAAGGAATTGTGGAGATAAGCTTGGGCCCCACAGAGGGCAGGGAACTTGGTTGGAAATTATTACAGAGGAGAAAGGGGAGTGTGCTAGCTAGCAAGACAGCCTCTTTCCCACATGCTGGCCCCAGCCTCCAGGAGCTGGGTGAGGGTAGGATGGAGGAGCAGAAAGGTTTGTTTAGGGTGCTTTTAAGGGATGTCGTGGAAGGGCAAATGGAGAGATACTTGTAGGGGAAGTTGGTGGTATGTTCGGAGAAGTGTAGGCCCTATTTAGGATTGCTGGAATGTCTAGAGGATATGGGGTATCCTATAAAGGGGTGTGAGGTGGTACACTGAGAAATATTTGAGGAGGTCTGTAGGCATGAAGAGGCGTATAGTTTCTCTGGGGCCTGGCATGGGGGATGTATGTAGGGAATGCATCTAGCAGCACACCAGTAGGGTATGTCTACCTGTGAGAGTGGGGAGGGCTCTGCTTTTCTGCAGCTATACCCCACCACTGGTTGGTGTGCTGTCAGTTCTGGGAGGGTGAAGAATTGACACTGTGGAAGTTTCTAGAGAGCCTTTCCCTTGGGTAGAGGCCTTGAGACCCTATGGAGGCTGACAGAGGCGGAAAAGGTGTGCCAAGCACTGCCCTGAGACCTGGGGAAATCAGGGCATCTGCTTCAGCTCCCTCCTGTCACTGTGGTGGGGAAACGCAGGGCCCTGGGCTTTATCCTATTTCAAAGTGTCCCCCACCTCACAACCATGCAGCAATTATTCATACATTTTCCAGTTTTTGAGGGGAGCACCAGATGAAACCCACTGGCAGGGCTTGCATCTAACCAAGGCAAATAGCATTCAGGCTGGGCTTTGTCTTAGACTATGCAGAGGCAGGACCCTGGGGCAGATAAAACCACCTGGCTGCGTCTGATGGCCAAACACTGGGCCAAACCCAGTGCACCCCTGTTGCTGTAGGATCCCTGGTGATAGGACCCAACCCATATTAGGCAGAGGGACTGGCTCCCGATGTCCAAGTCATAGGATTTTTTAGAAAAGGGGCCCAGAGGAGAGTGGGTGGAGGGATGGGGTAACTCGGCACCAGGAAATAGGACTGCTCCCTGTCAGTCACAGCGGCTCAAATGGGGGTCCGCAGCTCGATCTCAGAGGGCTCCGCCAGCCTTGGAGAATCCGGATCCCGCCTGCGGACCAACGTGTGCCACCGGGAGTTGGGACACGGCATTATTCGCTTCTGATTCTCCCGGCCACATGGGGAACGGGGTCGGGAAAGCCCGCAACCTGAAACCTTGCTTGGAGAATGATTTTTCTCCCTGTGACCCCGGCTCTCCAGACACCCGGAGATGGAACCCGGGTTGGGGGTGCAGGGTTCGCGGTTCAAGGCGCACGGGGTGGGGGAAGGGAGAGAAAGCTCTAGCGAGGGCCTCCAGGGCTAGGTCAAATCTGCAGGTGTTGCCCAGACTAATGCCAGCTGGGATCCCCAGCCTCCCCTACCTGGAACTTTGGTGCTGCGAACAAGTTCAAGAGATATTCTCATTTCTGCACGGCGAAGAAGGAGGCCCAGCCTCGCTCAGACCCTGCATCTCCCAATAGGAGTCCCAAACTTCCAGGATCTTTCCCTCACTGTTTTGGATTGAAAACCAACAAGGGAGGTTCCCGTCCATCCTAAAAGATTAAGATCACAGTCTGGGAGGCACAAAGAATACCCTGATGAGAGAAGGCAGGTAGAGGTGGAATCTCCAGTCATCTGGTTCTTTTTGAGGAGATGTCACCCGATCTCTTTTCCCATCATTGAGCCCTGGACCTGGTGCAATACACCTAGGGCCAAAATGGAAAATGTAGAACCTACAAAAAGAGTGAGGTTGCAGTGCAAAAGCACAAATGGCAATGCATTGGAGATGGCCGGCAGGTCTCGGGGATGCAGCAAAAGGCTGGGAATCAGCACACAGACATAGTAGTTCCTCCCCCACTCACCATTCTCCCGGGGGGAGGGCGCCCCAGTTGCGCACTCCGGCTCAACCTGGGAAGGGGGAGGGGCGGAGCCGGCGGGGGAACGAGGTGGTGACGTCAGGCTCGGGGGAACCAATCACAGGCTCGCCTGGGGAGGGAGCGTGAAAGGATGAATGAAAAGTCCGGAGCCGGAGCGCGCCCGGGTCAGAGCAGCGGCAGAAGCTACGGAAGGAGCTAGGGAGGTGAGGCCCGCTCTGCCCTGCTCGCCTTGGCTCGGCGGAGGCTGAGATCCCGGCGGGCGCCTCCACCCCGGCGCCCGCTGAGCCCTGGCATCTCGGACCCAGGGCAATGGCATTCCGTGGGCGGGAATCTGCAGGGAGGACCGCGCGGGAGAGCACGGATGGGCACACTAGGCTCGATGTAAGTGGCCTGGCTGGCTCGGGACACGAGGTGGGCTAGAGCCTCGGAATCCTGCGTGCCGGCGCCTCCACCACTAGGGGGGCTGGCCGAGCCCCACACCCTCCTCAGGGCTCCCGGGACCTCCTAGACGATTCCCGTTCCTGATCGGAACTCCCACCAACCCCTAGGGCGCCTCTCGCTTCGGACCCCCGGCCATTTTCACAGCCCTGGGTGATTCTGGACCTCTTTGTACAAAGCCATTTCTCTGGGGGGTCTTGCGGGGCCCGGGACTCGGCTCACCTTCCCGGCCCGCCCTCCGCTTTCTTCCCTCTTCCCCATCTCATGGGTGCTCTCTCGGATCCCTTCTTGGGTGTGTCTCTGCCTTTTCCTTCTCTCCTAGAGAGACTCGCTTGGTAGTCCCTGGGTCGCCTCCTCCCACCCCCTTTGGGTTGCTAGGATTTCCCTGTTTCCTTCTGGGACACCTCCGGGGTTTTACCCCCAGGATTTCGCTACCCGCTCCCCCTTTTAGTCGGAGGCTTGGATCCAGCCCTTTCCCCTGCATGAGCTCCGCTTCGCTTCCACCGCCCTCGCGAGGTGGAAGCTGTGGTGGGGCCGGCTCCGCGCCTTCCCCCTACGACCCCACACGGAGGCTTGGGCTCCACTGGAAGCTAAGGTTCGGTCTATCGGATGCGCCTGGATCTCCCAAAGGAGGGCAATGTAGACCCCGTGAGGTTTGGGAGGCCTCTGTCTCGGTCCCTGCAGTCTTCCCGTGTGGCACGAAAAGCCCGAGAGTCCCTCCTCCCAGGGACCAGCGGAACTCTGTCGCTTCTGGCTCGAATGGGGAGCGGGAAACGAGGCGTCGCAAGCTTTGGGGATCCGGGGGCGATTCCCGGACTTCGACACCGTCGGCCGTCGCGTCTTTTTCCACGCCTTTTTCGGTCTCTGTCATGTCTGTGTCCCTGTGTCTCTGAGTCTTTTTCCGTCCTGGACTCTGTTTCTCTCCCCGTCCCCCACCTCTAGCAGTGTACCCTTTCCCCAACCCCCATCGGCGGGCGACCAGGATGCTTCGGCGATACAGGCGTCCGCAGCGGCAGCCGAGAGGCTGCGTGGAAGAGGCGGCGACGGCAGCCAGGAGGCGGGGTTGGTTGTTATCTTTGGTTATCTAGCTGTATGAGTGGTGTGGAGTCTTCATAAAGCTAGATAACCGAAAGTAAAAATAACCCCATACACTGCGCGGAGGGGCCCCGGGAAAGCTGGCGGCACGGGCGGGCGGGGGAGGCCTAAGCGAGGGGCTAGAGCTGCGAGGACCCACGGGCCATGGTAGGCGAGAAGAGGACCCGGCGGCCCTCGGGCCTCAAGACCGCGACAGTCGGGGCGACTTTCCACTCTCCAACTTCGGTCCGCGCAGGTAGGAGTCGCGGCCCCATAGCCAGGCTCAAGGCAGTACCTTCCCCCGCCGAGTCGGGGGGTGGAGGGTAGCAAGAAAGGGCGTTGTGGTTACTTCTCGGGATGGGGCCTTTTCTGGCAGTCTGCGGATTGGGTCACTGCCGGGGAAGCTGCTCCAAGGGAGAGATCTGATGCAATCTTGTTGCAGGGTTATTCCGGACGGTGCCGGGGGTTCCTGGGCCAGGCCTCTCCCGTGGGCGCTGGTGAACGGCTTCCCGCAGGCTATTCACAGCTATTGCTGGGGCGGGAGAGTTTGGGGGAGGTCACCTGAGAAGGCTAGCCTTTGCTTTGATGGGCTCCCTGAAGCCACGTAAGTCTATCCAGCTAGATCGGGAGCCGAGAATGGCAAGGTGGAGATAAGTGGAGGTAGACTGGAAGTACGGGGGGTGGGGGCGGGGTCGCTCAAAAAGAGGACAGGGTGGCTGGGGAACCTCTTTGCCCAGCCTGGGTCCGGGGCGACAGAGTGCAGAGTATTTCTCGGCCTCCTTGTTTTCATATTCTTTCCTCCTTCCTACTCAGGACCCGAATCTGATGTCTTGAAAAGCTTCTCATGCCAGCTTTGTCTTCACTGACTAAAGGGGTTGAGTTGGGGTCTTTCAGGACACCCTACCTCCCCACTCCATCCTCACTGTCTTGGAAATCATCTCCAAGAGCAAATGGCCTCAAGGAGCTCCAACACAAAGGAATTTGTCGCTTGGTATTTATGCTGCCCAGAGAAAGCAAAGAATTAGAGAGATTAATCAGGGCCTTTCCTAAAAGAATCCATGTATCTGGCCTGACCTAAATATTTTAAGCAAAAGGGTGTAGGTCCAGTTGAGTGGAGGATGGTCTAGTCACTTGGTAGAATAAATGTAACTGTGGCAAAACTAGAAGTGGGCCCCTCTGCATTTATTACTTCTCCCCATCCCGACAACTCCCCCCCATCCCTCCACCCCACCCCCCGCATTCCAGAACACAGGGCAGGACAACTGGACAAATGACCTCGTACTGACTCCCTTTGCCTGTGTAAATTTAAAATTTCCTCCCAGGAGCTGATTTTATAGCTACAAGATTATGATTCAATTATATATTACATGGGAGAAATATTTGGGAATTCAAACGAAAACAATTGGGCTTCAGAGAGTCCAGAGTGCCTATGTCTTCTTCCTGGTTTGGAGGCAAGAGAGATTAACGGCCTTTTTGCTTTTTTCAGCTGTTTGAAATCTGGTTTTTTGGAGCGGGGGTGTGCAGCTGGAGACAGGATTAGGAAGAAAGGGAGTGGGTTTGGGGCAGGCGCTATTAATCCCTAACACCGCACCGTATTTCCCAGTGACAGCACTCTGCCTAGGTGCCTTCCTTTGATCCTCCAACACTGTGAGGTCGCTGCTGTTAACCGCATTTTACAAACAGGAGCTACGCATTCAAAGGAGTTGCTAATGTCACTCAGTGGTTTCAAATCCAATACTTTCTCTACTTCTCTACTCTACCATGCTTGCCTGAGGGAAGGACTAGAGAGGGTGAGGTAGGTAGACTGAGATGGGAGTGAGCTAAGAAGGGAGGGAATCTGTGCATCAGCGGAGAGGGAAACCCCACTGTGAGATGCAAGGCCTGGTTGTGAGCATGGGCTGACTTTTTTTTTTTAACTTTTCATGTAGTTAGCTGGAAATGTGTATTTGGGATCTGCTGAGCAGATCTGCTGATCTGCTCATCCACAGGAGACTTCAAACCTATATTATTAGCCACACCATTTGGCTTTATGTTATTATTGTTGTAGCCCATTAATGCGTTGGACCACAGGATCTCCAAAGGAGAATAGACGGCCTGAGGGCACTGGCGGGTTGAGGGTTTACCTCCTACAAAACAAGCACCTCAATGGAAAGGGGGAATAGGAGGCAGGAGCGATGTGGGAGTAAGGGTTTTTGTCTGCCTCATGCGTACATACGGTGTGTGGGTGTGTGGATAGGGTTGTCAGGAGAATGATGGGTGACAGTATCTGTGGGCCGTGTATGTCTGCTTATGAGGGTGAGAAACCGAGTGATGTGTGACCTGGTATGAGATTGGATGTGCGTGATCCATGGTGGGTAGGAAGCTCAGATGTGGGATTAGGGATTCCTGGCTACATATAGCTATAAAGCCACTAGAGGAAGAGACACTCTGGGATCTGGGGGGCTTTACCAAATGCAGACCTCACAGTGACACCACTGAGTCCTGCCTTCTGCCTCCCCCAGCCTTTATACCAGATAGCATTTCCTCCAGCTAAACCCAATAGGAGAACCGATGGAATGGGGTTGCGTGGAGGCTGGGTTGAAAGGGGCACAGAAGGGCCTTACCAATTTCTCTTTTGTATCATCACGTTTCTGCGTCCAAGAATTTTTAGTTCTGTTCTTCGGATCTTGCTACATCCACCTATTCCTACTGGAAAACAAATTTTAAGCTAGGTTCTTTACCTATTTCTCTCCTCATCCCTTTATCCCAATACCTTCCCCTATTGAATTATGAGTCCAGGAGTTCAAAGGAAATTTTCTTCTAAATATTTGTCTCAAATTTTACATTTTCACTCACACCCTCACCCGGGGCCAAAATTTTCCCAATCCGGGCATCAAAAAAGATTTTGTTGAAAGGTCCTTACAATAACAGGAATCAACACAATCAGAAAGGCTAGGGAATGAAAGAGAATGAGCAAATGTAACTGAACCAAGGTCTATGTTTAGGTGCCATTATTAACCAGCCTCAGATCAGATACTTGTACAGCGGGGGTAAGCATTTATATCCTCAGGGTTGTTACATGGAGCAAATGAAGAATTCTATATAAAAGATCTTATATGTTATGATACCCACAGGTAAAGAGGAATTCTTGGATTGCAGAATAGCTAAAGGCTACAGTTTGAAATGACTGTTTGAAAGCATGTGATTGATCTCAGAGTGCCAAAGGACAGCTTTTTGGCACATTCTCGACTGAGGATCTCAAAACACTTAAACTTGAGAAAATTCCTCCTCCTTTTCAGCTTTGGAGTTGAGGAGGGACTCTTGGGACCTGAGGAAGCAGTGTCTGAAGCCTGGGGAGAGGAGGAACAGACCCCGGGAAGCCTGTTAAGGGAAGTGGCTGGAGTCCACGTGGCAGAATGACCATTGTATTTTTTTCTCCTTAATGGATCTTACCATGTATTGGTAAGAGTACTTAAGATTGGTAAACTGACTTATGTAGATAAAGAGCTATGGCTGTGTAAATGATAATTCCAAATTTATTCTATTAAGCTTCTGGAGTTACTAAAAAGAGTTTATTAAATTAAAGGACCAGTTAGGTAGTGGGTATAATTAACGAACCAAAGAGAGTTCTGTCTATCAGTATGCAGACTTTTCTTCATCGTTGAAAGACTTTAAGAAGGGGTGTTTTCGGGGACTTCCCTGGCGGTCCAGTGGTTAAGACTCCGTGCTTCCAATGCAGGGGGTGCAGATTCAATCCTTGATCTGGGAATTAAGATCCCACATGCTGCGTAGTGTAGCCAGAAAAGAAAAAGGGGGAGGGGGTGTTTTCTGTCTTCTTGTCTCCCAACCCCCCACCTTCCCAACCACTGACTCTTTTTTTTTTTTTTTAAATATTTATTTATTTATTTGGTTGTTCCGGGTCTTAGTTGCTGCATGTGGGCTCCTTAGTTGTGGCATAAGAACTGTTAGTGGCGGCATGCATGTGGGATCTAGTTCCCTGGCCAGGGATCGAACCCGGGCCCCCTGCATTGGGAGTGTGGAGCCTTAGCCACTGTGCCACCAGGGAAGTCCCCCAACTGCTGACTCTTAATTCCCAAGGGTGATAACTCACCAGAGAGCACAGGCCCCTCTGCATTCTTCCACATCTGGAAGTCCTTCTGAGGCCTGTACTTCCCAAGGTTTGGGAGTTGGAATACTGATATTTATTTCTTCACCTCCTTTCCACAGTGATGTTCTGACCTTTCCATCCTCCTTCCTTTGCTATTGAGACCTCAGAGATCTTGAGTGGTTAGAACACTGTCTCATTCGGAGGCAGGGTGTACCAACTTCCTTAGCTGTTAAATGAGTTTAGGTTAATGCTTTAAAATCATTGGAGGGAAAGAGTAGACGAAACCATAGAAACATTCTCAGAACTTTGAGGAGAATGAGGAACAGGGCTGTGGAAGGTAAGTGTGGGCCAGGGCATATTTAGATAGGAGAGAGGTAAGAGAAAAAGGGGAACCCTTCCTTGCCACCCAGGCTCTCCCAGGGCTTAGAATGACACCCCCCCTCCTCTTGCCCTAATCCCCCCATTAAGGCTGCTCTGAGTTTGTTATGACAGCGGCTGAAGGCAGCTGAATTGCTGTTTGCTGTGTCTGCTAATTGGACTGAAGGGTTGGAATCTGGACACTGAAAGAGACCATTGTTGCTGTTTACCTTCCACAACTGCCTCCCTGGGGACCTTCTGGGTGAAGGGGAACAGCACGCCCTCAGGGTCATTGCACCCATTCCCTGTCTCTGCACAAGGGACTGGGGTGGGGGGAAAGTTCATCTCATTGCCTTGGAATGGTTTGAGCTCCCACAGCACAGAAGAGACAGGCCCAACACCTGAGTCGGTCTCCAGGCCAGGCTTGGGGCCATTGGGAACTCCTAGGAGAGGGGAGGTTATATGTTTGTCCTTCTCCTCCCTCTTCATTCCCTTCTCCAGGGGGCCTAGCATTGCCCCTTCCTCCAGCTGCTCAGGCTTAACCCCTGAAATTTTTCTTATTTGCTTTCTTCCAGACCAGGGATTCTCAACTTGGTTATGCACTAAAATCACCTAGGAAACGTTTTAAAAAATCTGATATTTGGGTCCAGCGTATCCCAGAGTGCCTGAGAATGAGGCCTAGGCATCAGTATCATTTAAAAGGCCCGTTGGTGTTTCTAAATGTGCATTTAAGGTTAAGAACCACTGATATAGGCTCATCTCTCTGCCTGGGAAACACGCAAACACACACACACACACACACACACACACACACACACACACCTGTGCACATGCAAGCAGGCACACACACACCCTTTCCTACTTTCCCTACCTTTCTATTACCCCCACACACAAGCTCCTAAGAGCCATAATACTATCGGGCAGATTGTGTATCTTCCTCATCTTTATTACTAGATTCCTCGTAGGAGTCTTAGAATTTAGGATGGAATTTCGAAGTCTGTAACCTGTCCACTACTTCAGCCTGAGCTCTACCCCAAGGGCAGAAACTATACTCCATCTCCATGTGGATTTCCAAGTAGGATCCAGATGAGGACTGATCTAATCCGGGACACTTAAATCATTAGGGATGAAGGAGTGTGAGTTTCAGAGTTTCATTGACTCTTGATCTCTTCCTCCCCCAAAGTAGTATTGGCTATTTGGAGATCTTCAGGGAGGAGAAACTGTCTTCAGAAATACATCTGCCCCTTTCCTTGCTGTTTCCAAATGTTTCTGCTTCTTCTCTTCCCTTTAGCTTCTCCTCTGGGGTGGGTGGGTGGGATCTCCACCACCCTCCCGCCCTCTTTCCTCCACAAGGGCACCAGAGCCGTATCCAGCACCACGGACAGCTCCCAGGCGGTGAGTGCGGTGGCTGTGCTGACCCCCTTCGGGAGGGTTAGGAGGGGATCCTGTCTGCACGGTTATATATCAAAGACTCTAGAATTTTTAATTTTGGGGAGTTGTTTGCAGGCAGCTGTTGAGTCTCAGGGAGAGGAAGAGGCTGAGGGCAGTTGCCATTCCGTCTCCAGGAAACTGGGTTTGTCCACCTTGGGGAGTCTGAATGAGAGGGCTTCAGCAGTAGGGAGGTTGAGGGTTAAATTTCAGGAAGAATTTAACCTAAGCTCATGTAAGGTACAGAGTGTATGGATCAGGCAGCGCCTTAGATAGCATCAGCTCTATAGCCCTCATTCTACAGATTCCCAAGAGAGTGCAAGAGGTATGACCAAGGTCACTCAGCTGGTTAGTGGAAAGGCCAAGATCCAGGCTCCCGGTTTCCAGCCTGGCCGTCTTGTTGTGTCTGATACCTCCTTAAGGAGTCTCCCTGCCTGAGTTGGGTGGAGCAGCCCTATTGCAGGTAGGTAGAGTTCACAGGTTGCCCCCATACAAAAGACAGGATTCATGTCCAGACATGTGAGGTGTGTCCACACAAGCCAGGAAGAGATGGAACTGACTGCTCTCTCTGTCTGAGAAGGCTGGGAAGGGAGGCCTCAGAGAGAAGCACAGGGGAAGGCATACCTAGCAGTAGCTGGTAAGCCCATGGGAGACAAGGCAAGGGGGCAACAACCTGCCAGGGCAAAGAGGCCAGTGGATGGCCACAAGGAGTCTCCAGAGGCCGGTAAGAGTCACGCAAACTGGAATGGGGCCTGGGAAAGGCCCTTCTGTGTGCCCAGTCCTGCTCCCCCAACACCGCAAGCCTGGAAACAAAGGGACCATTCTTTCTAGGATTTGATGCCGCCATCTCCGGCTGGCAGTGCCAGGTGGTGGGGGCATCAGGGGGTGTCAATCCATTATCCCTCCCAACTCTCTAGGTCCTCTGGGGCTGGATGTTGGGGAGGTGGGTGTTCCATGCTATGTTGCCATGGCAACCACCCCAACCCCCACCTTCCAAAGCACAAAGAGAGACAGCTTGCACCCCCCACCCCCCCAACCAGGAAGAACCTGGGTCTGGTTGGGAATCTTCCCTTGGGAATCCTCCTTTCTGATGCACAAGCCATGGCATGCATAAGCATCACCCTCTTTTCAGCTGAAGGTTCAGCCATCAGCAGACCATACAGGCAGGGAGGCTGGTACATCCAGAGTCTCTGGGCAAGGTTGTATAAGTGAGTCCCTTGTACTTAACCCTGTCTCCTCCCAAGCTCTCCTGTCCCTCACATATAGCCAAGGCCACCCTAGGCCTTCTCAGCTGAAGCAACGGTGCCTTCCCCTACTCTTTCCCAGAAGTGAAGGACACCTCACTACCCCCAGCAAGCCCCCAGGCTGTGGGAACAGAGAAGATGGGGTCATTCCTGCCACCCTCCATCTGTACCCTCCGCCATTACTCATTAGGCATTCTGCCCCCTCCTTCCGCTTGTTAAGCCTGATTTGCATACATTTGCATAATACAACTCATTTGCATTCCAGGAGGCTCTTGGTAGGAGCCAGGAAAAATGGGGAGGGGGGTTGGAGAAGAGAGAAAAGGGGAGAGATTTTGTTTTCATCAAAGTGTATGTGTTGGAGGGGGAGGTGGCAGGAAGAAGACAGAAATAAAAACTCACACTACTTTCTTTCTTCCCTTCTGCCCTCCCTCCCTATGCTAGACTCAAATGCCAAAGAGAGATGCCAAGGGGCCAGCTTTTCTGTCCTTTTTTGTCTTGCTTCCTCCGGCCTTGGCTCCCTAGCCTGGCCCCCCACCTTGTTGGGCTCAGGCTTCAGAAAGAAAGGGGCAAGGGTAGGAGGCAAGCTGTGGGAACGGAAGCAGAGGGAGAGAGGGAGGCCACCATCTTAGGTAGCTGGCGCCTATAAAATGGCCGCCTCTGACAGGTGTGGGCTGAGAGCCAGCCTTGGTTGGTGGACAGGGAGGGAGGTGAGACCATAAGAAGGACTTTCTGGCTGACCAGGAACATTGTTGGATCTTCCTACTAGTGGAATTGTGAGAAGAGGATGGGGAGAGAAGGAAGGAGGGAGAGATGAGGGATGGCAGCCCCAGAAGAGACATGAACCTCGCATACGATCAGAGGTGGTAGAGAGGCCTCTGTGTTGAGTTTAGTTCCAGACCCCTCATGGGTGCCAGTGGTTAGAGAAATTGGAGGACTGTGAAGAGTGTAAAAAAAAAATACAGGAAGAATCAGAACTGGGAGTATCAGCAGGAAAAGGAGGGGGAGAGGGTAAGGTGTGGGCAGGCAGGATTATCTGTCAGTTTGAGGGTTTCTCTGGGGTCTGTGAAGGGCTCCTCGCTATGTACTTGAGGTGAAGTTCCAAGTCTTCTCTCCTCAGCCCATCAGTCTGGCTTCCACCTTCATAACTGGTGAAACCTGTGCCCTCTCCAGCCTCTCACACAGACTCTTCAACTGGACCAAATGGCCCTTGCTCAAGCCTGGTGACCTCTGTGGAACATTTCCTACTGATATCCATTTCATACTGATGTCTTCTCCTGTGGCCTTTGGTTCTTCTGTTAGATCCCTGATTATTCATTCTGGGTTCTAGTCATTCAGTCCTCTGGGTAGATCAGTTCTCCAGTCAGAATTGTTTCCCAAAGTTCTGCTCTCAGCTCTTTTTTTTCCTTTCCACTCATGCTCTTTCACTTTTATCATTTCAACCATCATTTGGAATTATAAACGCTCACTCATTTCTCTAAACTCCAGATTTGCACCCTAACTACTGTGGTCCTGTCATTAGCTCCCAGATCAGACTGGAGTGGTGCATCTGATTGGCTAAGCCTGGACCGCATGACCAGGCCCTAGCTGCAAGGAAACCAGGGAAAGTACCTGTGCTTTTGGCTTCTGTAGTGGCTTATAAGTACAACCTCCCTCCAAGACTCATGAGATGGCCATTCCCCAAACATAGGGAGGGCATTCAGATGCTTACTCACTCAGCATTGTGCTTTAAGTCTTGAGCTACATTCCTGCTTCCCCACCTCTATCAATAGCATCCTTAAACTTCTAGGTCCTCAGGTGCAAATCCTGAGCATTATCCTGGATTTGCCTTCTTCCTTTCCCCTCCATCCAGACCAGTCACATCAGAACCCATCACTTCGTCCTCAGTAGCGCTTCTCACATCCCTGCCTTCCTTCCCCTTACCCATATCTCCATGTCAGCTCATTCACTGAACAGGCATTTATTGGGTGCCTACTGTGTGCCAGATGCTATGTTGAACAGGAAGGTGAAAGCTGCTTTGAGGGCCTAGCAGCCTGGTGGGGGAGGCAGACACGAATAATTACAAGACAGTGTAAAGGCTGCTGTCCTGAAGACCTATACAAGGTGCTGTGGCCGCATGGGGGCCGGAGCCCTGGGACACCTTAGGTGAGTTAAGGAAGGCTTCCTGGAGGGAGCCAAAAGATAAGTGATAAAATAAAGGGGATAAAAGTGATCAAAGTTAAGCAGGGGCTAACAGTCTAAGGCATCTGACGAAGTGCGTGGTGGAGAGTGGACAGCATACGTGAAGGCAAGGAGGTAGGGAAGAGCGTGTTGTGTCAGGCGACTAGCGTGTCCCTCGGAGGGAGTCTGACTGGGAGGAGATGGGAAATGGAGGCAGAAGTTCGGTTATTAGGAGCCTTATGTGCTTCAGCAGGGAGACTGGATTTGATGGGGGTACTGGGCAGTTAGCTGACAGCCTCAGAGGTGCTGAGTGCAGAGTATGGCTCGGGGACAAGCACATAACCACCCCCAGGATGAAGGGGGAAACCCGAATCTAGCTGCCCACTGAGCCCAGCACCAACCAGATACTTACCTGGCTCTTGGCTGGTTCTGAACAAAGAGAGGAATGTGAAAGGAGTGGGAGCCACCTGAAGAAGGGTCTCTGCCTCTCCCCCTCTAGAATCACCCTCACTCCTCTAGGCCACACACACCTGCACGGTCGGGCAGGCTCAGGGGAGCTCCCTGGGAAGAGACGTGGAGAAGCCAAGGTTGGTCCCCAGCACAGTGAGTGCCCTGAGGTCAGGACAGGAGATGGACCTCTGGGGACCGGAGTGAAGAACAGAGAAGTTCAGTCCTGGAAACTTCCTGGAGGAGGGAGTGGGAGAGGGGTAAGGGAGGGTCCAGGAGTGGGCCAAGGCTCTGAGGAGGTTCTTCCTAGAGAAGGGGTGAGAGGCTGGAGAGACAGCTGAGGAGATGACGATGCCACTGCCGGCCACTAGGGTGGAATGTAAGTGGGTGTGCCGCCTACCGCCCCTCCCCCAGGCGCAGCCTCTGCACAAAGACCTCTCTGTGAGTAGCTGTGGAAGTGGCCATGTCAGGTGCGGGGGCTTAGCTCCCAGGGCCCACTGGGAGTGGGCTGGAATGGGGTTGGAGGAGGGGAGGGTGAGGGGTGGCCTCAAGCTTTAGCCAGGTCCTGGCAGGAAACAGAAGCTGAGATTTGGCCAGGTCTCACAGTGAGGCCATCCATGGTAGAGCCGTTCCCAGGACAGGCTCCTCTCCAGCACCAAGGCTCTGCCCCTGCTCCCTCCCCACGTCTTTCCAGGTGTATCTCCGATCCTGCCAGGCCTGTCTAGCCTCCCTTCCCCAACTGTACACGCCCTCCCATAGTACCTCTGCGGCTGGCCCCGCCCGGAGCCTCTCTCTTCTTCCAGCATAAGAGTCCCCTCCAGCTCTGCACAGGGCTCCCTGTCCAGGGAGGGCTATGTTGGGATCAAGACTGACCAGAGCCCAAAAAGGAGTCCAAGGTCCCCTCGGTCTCCACACCCAGGGGAGGTTTCTCTCCTTGCCTGGCCTCAGTGTCACTTATGCTAATTGGCAGTATGGGTAGACCTTCTCCCCTACCTCCAACCCTCCGTTGGGTACACCGTCCCTGCTAATAAAAGTTTGGATTTGGGGCACTGGAAGCGGTAGAATGACAGTGGACACACCTCAGCTGGCAGGTTGCTCACAGATTTGATAGAGGGGCTCCGGCCATAGGAAGAACAACAAAAGAAGGAGGTTTTGGTTTTCGACCCTGGAATAGGGCAGGCTGGTCAAGATACAAATTCTATCTTCCCTCCCTTACTAGCTGGGTGGCCTTAGGCAAGTCACTTAACGTCTTTGGATCCTAACTTCCTTCCACGGTTATCCTGAGGATCAAATATGTCGGTGTGGATGAAAGGCTGTGTGCAGATGTCCAGTGCCCATTCTAAATGCTGAGGGACACAGAGTTAGAGGGGCCACGATAGGCAGATGGGGACAATCCAGGAAGGCTTCCAGAGTCTGGAAATGAGGGAGTGGGTTGCTGGGGAGGAGAGTGAAGGGACTCTGGGTGCAGAACGTGATGAAGCCCTGTCTGGGAAGCGTGGCTGGGCTCCGTGGACTGGCTGGAGCTCTCTGGTCTCAAGCAGGTGAGCATCTTGCTGAGACAGGTTTGGGAGGCACTTGTTTTTAACAACTATGTGGTGAAATGGACTCCATGACCACGGCTTCTTTCGTCCTTCTCAGGAAGAACTTCCCACTGGCCCTGTGTGAATACTGTCCAGCCATTCCGGGAAGAGAGGAGGGGTGGACTGAAGCTCGATTTCCCTTCATTGTCCTAACCCACTCTGCTCCCTCGTCTCAATGCTCTCCAGAGGGAACCTTAGCCAGACATTGTGACCCTCCACTGAATGAGGACAAAATGGTACCTCCAAGCCTTGCCACTTAGGACCCTCCCAAGTCCCTGATTTTAAGGTTCCTCAGCACTGTCAGGAGTGAGCTAAATTCAGACCAGTTTAGACCTCTCGGCTGGTGGGCCAGGGAGACTTTGAGCAGGAGGGTCTTTTGTCTCTGAGCAGTCATCCCTTGTTGTACAAGCAAGAGTCTCGAGGAGGAATCCCCACAGATAGCAATGGAGCCTTTAGGCCTGGAGGGAAGGGACAGGCTGAGGCTGGCATATGGAGGGAGAGCCCTGGGCACAGGGTCATGAGCTTCACCCAGCTGGGGCTACCTTCTGCTGGGTTTGTCCATCTGGCACCAGCTGGCTTCCCGGCACTGCCCCCGCAACCAACCAGACTCCTTCTTCTGCTGTTACCATGGCAATTGGCTGCCATCTTGTACTTGGGGCACTATCTCATATCTGGATTTTCCCATGGGGCTCCTGGAGGATGGGAGATAGGTCTCCAGGGGATTTATCTCTCCTCTTGATATCCACCCAATAAAAAATCATATTAATATATGATTTTTTAAAATAGCCAAAACGAAGGCTTACTATATGTCAGGCTCTGCTAAATACTCTCTAATATGTTAGTTAACATGGCTAAGAAAGCATTAATGAGACAAAATTTAAGGGGTTCCCACTCAGTTTCCTGTTTCTTTGACAGACTTTTCCTCTCTCCAACCAGGAAATTCCATGATCTTGCTTACTGCTGTCTTGGGAAGTCCTCTCCAGTGTCTAACCAAGATCTGTGCTGCTGAAGTACCAGTTCTTTGACCCTTGGCTTGACATGGCTAATTGGAGAGGTAAGGAAGGATCTGCCACCCAGCTTCAGTCACTTTATTGAGCTTCCCGGACTCCAGCTGTTGGGATAGGGAAACTGAGACTTGGCCAGATTGGTGAGGGGCCCAAGTGCCCCTTAAAGACTTGGAGTTCCCAAGTCTAAAACCTTTTGTTTAGAGAAGTGGAGTCAGTGTCACAAATGCTTTGAAATTTCCCTTCCTTGCCCCCATCCCCACCCAAAGAGAGAGGCAGGAACCAGAGACCATTGGCAAGTGATAGTCTTCTAGCTCGGGTGCAGTGGGGGTGGAAGGCAGACTCCCCCTCCAGCCACTGGGGACGTTCCAGCAGGGTCCCTGAGAGATCCTGGGAGGGTAAGAATTCCCTCCTTCTGTAGCTCAAGCAGAAGGCTGAGAATTGTCACCTTGAGCTAGAGGGGCACCTATAAGGGGCACTGAGCAGGGGCCAGCTTTGCAAGGGAATCCTGAATGAGGAGCAGGTGGAGAGAGAAAGAAGGCCATTCTCAACTGAGGAAGGGTGGGCTGGCAGGGAGGGGCTAGGGATAATTTACGATATCACTGTTCTCCGCCCCGCTTTCCCAGCCCCCACCCTCTTCCCAGCCCCCTGCTACTGTACGGTTGCTAGGAGATGCTCCCTCTGTCTGGAGCTGGGAGGGTGTAACAGGCGGAGACTGTTCCATCTGGACTCCTCCTCCCCCACCCAGAGGAGGGCCCTGCGCTGGGCTTCATCTACCACCCCTTCCCAGGCCCTGACAGACACCAGTTTCCTCTGCTGTTCCCCTAAATCCAGCCAGCCTGGGGCTAGCAGGGTTCCCAGACAGGCTGAGGATCTGGAGCAAGGAGGGGAAAGAGAGCTGTGGAGGGAGATGCTAACAGACTTAGCGGGCACTGAGGGGCAGCTGGCTCACCTCCGGGCCTCTGGGAGCCAGCCCAGGCTGGGAATAGGGCCAGAGGGCGTCAGGGACACAGGCCTCAAGGAGCCCAGGTTTGAGGGAGACTGAGTTCCTACCTTTGGGGAGCTTCCAGTTTGATGGGTGAGGCAGACCTCCCATTCCCACCCCTCCATAGTATGGTCAAGGTCAAGGTTAGGGACTGGCAAAGGTGGGGTTGGGGGCAGGGCAGGGAAGGAGGAGGTGGGACAGGGAGGAAGGAGGCAAGTCTGGAAAGTCTGAGAGTCTAGGTAGGAGGAAGGTGACACTGATCTGAGCAGAGATGGGCAGCGCAGCGGTGTGGCCTAGAATTTCAGAAAGAATTTCTTTCTGAAATTCTCTTCTCAGATTTTTTTTTTTTTTTTTTTTTTTTTTGCGGTACGCGGGCCTCTCACTGTCGCGCCTCCCCCGCCGCGGAGCACAGGCTCCGGACGCGCAGGCTCAGCGGCCATGGCTCGCAGGCCCAGCCGCTCCGCGGCATGTGGGATCTTCCCGGACCGGGGCACGAACCTGTGTCCCCTGCATCGGCAGGCGGACTCTCAACCACTGCGCCACCAGGGAAGCCCATCTTCTCAGATTTTAAAGCTGTTGGAGAAGTCGGGTGAGGAGAACTCTGGGGGCTCCCCACTCCGGGTGGGGCAGGAAAGGAATGCTGTGCCCACAGCTGTGCCTCTGACACCTGATTTCTGTGCAGCCCCTATTGATTTTATTCTTTCCTAGGCACAGCTTCCCTCCACCCCAGGAAGGAAGGGACTGACCTTGATCTGGCACCCGCTTGCTTGTGTAAGCCCTTTCCTAGCCATTGTCTCAGTTAATCTTCCAACGGTCCTGAAAACTGGTGATACTGTCCCCACTTTACCAAGGCATAATCAGAGCCCCAAGTCACAGGACTAGTAAGTTGGGCTGGGCTTCAAATGGGACTTGGTGGCTCCCACAGCATATGCTGTCTCCCTCCCCTGTGCTGACTTCCTGCAGAACGTGTTCCAAACACAGTCGGAGGGACTGAGAGGAGAGACGGCCAGATGGGGGGGAGGCCTTCTCTGCGTGTTCTCAGGGGAGGAAGGGGCGCTCCTTCTCAGGTGCAGGAGTGAAGTCTGAGGAATGCTGAAACAGTCCTTGCAGGTTAAAGACAGGACTGGGGAAGAGGCCACGGGAGCTGTAGAAGTCAACAAAATCTTCCCGGGTTTGTCCCGAGCCAAGGAAATATGCTTTCTGTCTTCCTGAAGCAAGTGCCCTGGGCCACTGCCTAGCCTCTCACCTGTTTGGGATCTGAGCTCCTGCCCTGGGCATGCCCTCTCTGCCTCCGCCTCCACACACACAACCCCTGCCATGGCCCTGCGTAGAGCACCTAGAAGACGCTCCTAGATTCATCCATTGTCATGGTGGCCCCCTCTTACATGGAGCCCTCCCTGGTCTCTCGCGTTTCCTGGCCACTGGACACGTGCTCTCTGCCTCCTGCTAGGGTCTCCATCCAAAGAGAACCTTTTTCAATCTTGACATTTTTTTTCTCTTCAGACCAAAAAGAAGAACCTACTTCACCCAGCTGGCTTGGGTTCCCTCTGAGAAGCCGTCCTGATTGACTGAAAGATAAGGCTAAACTCTAGCAAGTTGAAGAGCTCTTTCAAGAAGCCTTTGAGCCAGAGAGAAGTGGGGAGGCCCTAGCCTCCAGCCTGGGCAGCCCACTGTACCTGGAGCCACCTGGGATAACACTTTGCTTCACCATTGCTCCCAGGTCTACAAGCTGTCCATCCCACCCGTCCTGGTTTCTCCTGTGTTGTCTGAGCTGAGATTCCTCTGAGATGGAAGTCCCATCTCCTGTCTAATAAAGACTCTTGAATACTGACCAACAGTACTAGTGGTAGTGGATGTACCTGGGCAGGGGAGGGGCTGAATGAGAGGAGGGCAGTACCGGGCTCCCTCTAAGAGACCAGTGCTATAAAAGCCACCATTGCAACAAAAGGGGGAAGCCTCACTAAGACAGAACTCCCATCTGTGGGGGATGGGTTGGGGAGGAAAGATCTCCTTGGCTCCTCCCACCTCTCTGAGCCATCCCAAGGCCCCTGGGAACACCATCCATGATCTGGTCAGTCCCAACTCAGAGCAGTGGGCTGATGCTCCCAGCCAAGGAGGCCCCTAGGTACCACCCCAAGGACCAAGAGGATGGGAGAGGGTGGGGTTGCTCCCCCAGAGTGCCTGTGTGGGAGGTCACTGGATGGCCCTCTGTCTCAGCCACCAAGGGACACATCCTTAGAAATGTCCTCCAGGGTTTGAACAGACCAGAGATAAAGAGCATCCCTGCTTCACGGGGCCACCCACTCCTGCTTCCTCTCTGTCCACCCTCAGTAGAGGCAGAAGGGGATGAATATGCTTAACAAAAGGGATTCAGGTTACACAGCAGGTAGGACTTCCCAACAATACCTGGGAGGGAACCTGAGGGAGCAGGGGAACCACAGCAAGAAGGAACTGTGCTCTTGGCCTTATTTGCCCCATAACACACCTGCATAAAACATGCTCCCCCAAAAGATAGAGCCCCCCCCTCCAATCTCTAGAGAGTTCCTGCTGGAAAGTGTTAGCAGAGTCCAGAGTGCCAGCTCCTTTTAAGCCTTCTACCACTCCCTAAAAAGTCCTTCCTCCATCTAACAACAATCCCTCCATGGAACTATAGCTGGAATCCTGGGATTTTTCTAAATAAAAAGGCTTAAGATAATACACATGGTTCAATTCCAACAGCACAAGAGGGAGAGTATGCCTCTTACCCTCCCCTGTTCCCAGCCACCCACCTCCTCTCCCAAGAGGCAACCACTGGTGCCTATGTCCTCCCTGAGATACTCTGCGCATCCAAGCACGTATGTCTACACACCCCTCCCCTTCCATTTAAACACTGACCACAGCATTTTTAGCTCCTCTAGACCAGGGCTCCTAGCCTCAGGTCAAGATGAACCACAGGGGGATCCTTGCATCTGCTGAAGTTGCATACAGAATGCTGGCTAGGCACCTGGGCATGATTTCCAGGAAGAAGGAACGCGGTAAGAGCCACCTGTTCTAGCCCAGCTCCTCATTTTACAGAGGAAACTGAGGCCAGAGAGGGGAAGGGCTGTGTCCTGGGTCCTCAGCATGTTGGAGGCCCATGAGGAGAATTCCAAGCTCCCCTAACCTACATTCCAAGGAGCCCCAGGACCCCCCACAAGGACAGGGTCTAGGAGGGCTGACTGAGGCCAAGGATGCGCCCAGGAAAAGGCAGTTCCATTTGTATCACAATCTGGCATATTTAAGGGGCGGAGCCTGGGCTCACCAGGTCAGGCAAGTGCTTCTGAAGTTCCCAGACCTACTTTGAGGATCCTTCCAACTGCGCAGCCTTGCAAGGACCCATTGCAGCCCTGGGGTCAGCCCCCGGAGGAGGAGGAGGGGGTGAATGGAGACCGGGTCTGGCCTGGGTTCAGCAAGAAGGAAGTTGCCCAGGTCTGCCCTCCCCCTCCCCCTGCTTTTGTTTGGACCCTGGAGCCTCAGCATCAACCTTCTATGGCTTCCTTACCCTCTGGGTTTTGGGGGGCCTGGGCAGGGAAAAGCAGCCCTCTGCCTCCATTCGCGGCCTGGCCTCCTGGCTTGGAAGGGAGGCTCCTGGTGAAGGAGCTGGGGCGGCACGAGGAGGTGGGAGGAAGGACTTATCTGAGCACAGGAAAAGAAAGCCGGACACTAGTGACAGCAGGTGGGAGAGGAGCCACAGAGGGTGGGCTGCCTTTTGGAAACAGAAAGGCCCAGACCCAGACAGGGGCAGAAGGGGTGGGGAGGGATCCCTCCCTCGACAGGGATGCCAGGACTGGGCTGGGAGGGTCCAGGCAGACACTTAAGAATCTGCTCTCAGAGTCCCACTGAGCATATGCAGATGAGGTCTGTCTGTATGCAAATGACACCGTCTGTATGCAGATGAGGGAAGAGGGCATTCTCTTCTCAGGGTTACCATAGAGCCCATCCCTACCCCCTTCCCTCAGGGCCCCAGGTGCAGGGCAGCCTGCGAAGAGGCCAGGCCTGGGGAGGAGCAACCTGCAATAGAAGGTTAGACTTTGGGAAGAACTTACCAAAGGAAAATGGCCAGTCCTGTGAAATGAACTGTAGAGGAAATGAGGAATATAGAGGGGCTGCTGAGAGAGCCAGGCAAAAAAGATGGGGGTGGACTGTGAAAGAACATCTCAGTCACCCAGAAACGCAGGCAGACTGCAGAAAGCTTTGAAAGGGAGGCAGGAAAAAAAAGAATTTCGATTGAGTATCCACTTTGTGCCAGGTCCCACATGGAGTGTCTTCCACTGTCTCACTATTCCCGGTGATAACCCTGTGAGGCCTTTCACAGATGAGGCCCAGACAGACTGACAGGTCCAGGTCACGCAGTTTGCAAATGGCAGGGCCCTGGGCTGTCTGACTCCATGGCAGGCAGCCACGGCTTAGGATCTCCTTACTCCTCCCTTCTGGTAAGCCGCTCCTCCTAACCTGAGGGGAACTGAAGGGCCTTAGGGGTTGGGAGGCTGTGCCTGAGTGAGGAGTGCTGCTGCCCGCTGAGGGGAGGTCTGGCTGGGTCTCAGGCCCAGAGAGGGCCTGCCGAGGGCTGGGAACTGGCGGTGGAAGGTAGGGTGTGGCTGTGAGGGTAGCTGAGTGGGCAGAAGCCGGGAGGGGGACATCAGGGCTGGGAAGGACGCCAGGGATAATACGGTGGGGGAAACTGAGGCCCACAGGGATTGGGAGGATTGCCCTCCTCACTCAGCAGATCCAGGTCCAAGCTGGGCCTGAACCCAAGGCACTGCGCCCCCAGCCCAGGGCCCCTTTCTGGGAATGCAGAGGCTGGGAGTCGGGGCGTCTTGGAGAATAGCCTCTCCTCTTCCTTCGGTGGCCCCTGGTCCCCCACATCCCATGGTGTAGCCAAGGCCTTTGTGGGGAAGCCGTGGGGAAGAGAGGCCCCTTGTTGGCCCATTCATTTTGCTGGAGGCTCGGCCAATGCCAGCCCAGGCACCGGCTGGGCTCTTCTTCCTGGGGGTGCCAGCCGGCCCCCACCCACTGCCACTGCCCGCTCCGCTCCCCAGCTCTGGCGTTTCCTGGAGCCTCAGGGCTTTGGCCCTGGTCCCGGCTGAAGGATGGCGGGGAGCCCCAGCCCCCGCGTCCCCCGCACCTCGCCTTTCACACGCTGGCACCAGAGCCGTGGGAACGCTGGACGGCAGCTGGGCACCGGTGCCCGGCTCTGCCCACCCCCAGCCCGGCCGACCTCAGAGAGGGGAGAGGAACAGGCTGCCCCAAAAAAAAGCCCCCTCCGGGATGGGGCCCTAGAAATCCTTAGCACTAATTATGAATCTGGGGACAAACAAGGCATTTGCAAGTCAATTAGTGACAGAACTTTCCCAGGAAAGAGCTTCATCCAGGCTCAGCTTCAGACAGGGCCACATGCTGGGTCATCTTGTCCCTCCCCCTGCCTCTGCCCTGCTCAGAGCTCAGGGACAGAGGCCGCCCAATGTTCTGCCAGTCCCTACGTGGCGGAGGGTCTCAGAGCCCTGATGGGCAACGAGGGGCGGGAGGGCAAGGCTGCACCCTGCTGAGGTCAGCTGGAGGTCACTAGAGCGCTGCCACCAGGAGACGTCCCGTCAGGGCCCTGGCCTCAGTTCCACCTGTGACAGAACCTGGCTGCTCCTGGATGGAATTGCCAAGGAGACAGCTGGCCCGGACAGGGTGGCATGGATGGGTTGACAGGAAAATAGAAGTCATTGTGAAAGGGTCGGGGGGGGAGATGCTACCCGGAGGACACAAAGAAACCAGGACAAGAGGAGACCAAGGGAGAGACAAGGGGTCCCAGGCATCTCAGCTCGTGCCGAGGCAGGAGGCACGTAATCCGAGGGGGCGCAGCCACACACATGGGAACGTCAGGCGGACTAGCCGGCCATCTGGGGCCACTTCCCGTAGAGAGGGCGACAGAGCCCGTGAGGCGGCTGCTCCCGGGCGGGGAGGCCTTTAGCTGGGAGAGGGGCTCTCTGCTGAGAGGACCCCTTAATTGGGGGAAGAGAGTGAGGGAAGGGGCTATTTGGGGCAAAAGCCCTAGAGCCAGCCTCGCCATCTGAGGGAGATTAAGGGATTATAATTAAAATGCGTTTGAGGGACTCCAAGCAGGTGGGTTGGGGCTGGTGCTAACGATCTAATTGCTGCCTTTAGCCAGGGCTTTCGCCAGGGCCTGGCTGCTGGGGCTCGGTAATGAGTGGGGGGTGGGTTCCTTTTAAAGGAGGGTGGGTGAGAAGAGGCGGAGTTGAGGGGCCAGGAGGGGCAGTCTTTCTCTCCACTGTGAACACCTCAGCTCACAGGGTCCTGTGCCCCGGCGAGGCTCCCCCTACTGCCCTCCCTGAGAAACCAAGGGGAAGGCTGCGGTTCAGTGGAGTTCTGGGAGCCTGGAGAAGAATCTGGGGGGCCAGGAGTGAGCAAGGAGGATACTCACGTTCCCACAGAGAGAGGACATTGAGACGGGGATGGTTAGGGTGTCCTGGGAACAGTTACAACGCCAACACGAACTGCAAACGTACTCTGTGTCGAGCATTGTACAAAACACCCTATAAACTGATTTCACCCTCACAGCCATGGTAAAGTAGGTCTCCCCCTCGGGACTAGGGCTGGGCCCAGCCCCCTGGCTAAGCAGACGCCAGGGGTCCCACTGGCCAGGGGTGGCTCCTTTCTAGGAAGGGACGGATGAACAAACCCTCTGTAGACTCTGAGAGACCTCAGGCTGAGGGGCAAGAGCATGCCGATTGTAGCCCAAAGACCCCGGACTCTGGGAGTCCAGCCTGACCGAGGTGGTGCGGACCCCTCCTGCCTCGCATGCAGAAGGCACACTAGGGACCTGGACACACATCAGGTGTCACACCGCTAAGCCTTTGCATATGCTGTTCCCTCTCCTTGGAAGGCCATCCCTTCTGCTCCGTTTCTGCCCTTCTGAGAGATCTTCCTCTCCCCTGCACCCCCTAGATCCCCTAAGGGGTAAGGGTTCTCTCTGGCCGCCTGGAGCCTGGCTGAGAAGGTGCTTACCACGCATTTAGGAAACAGATGAATGGCCTGGTGAGGGGCCGGTGTTGACTTTTATAACGAAATGTCTGAGCAGCTCTGGGAGGATACAGGGGAGACCAGGAACATTAGTTGCCTCTGGGATGGGAACTGGGTGGTGGAGACCCGGATGCAGGAGGGAAACTTTACTGTGTGGTACACCCTTTTGGGCCTCTAAAGTTTTATGCCCTTAAAGTGAAGAAATTCCTGGGGACCTCCCTGGTGGTCTGTGGTTAAGACTCCTCGCTTCTGCTGCAGGGGGCATGGCTTCGATCCCTGGTCAGGGAACTTAAATCCCATATGCCACATGGCCAAATAAGTTATTATTATTTTTTTGGCTGCGTTGGGTCTTTGCTGAGCGAGCTTTCTCTGTTTGCCGCAAGGGGGGTGCTACTCTTCGTTGCGGTGCGCGGGCTTCTCACGGCGGTGGCTTCTCCTGTTGCAGAGCACAGGCTCTAGAGCACAGGCTCAGTAGCTGTGGTGCACAGGCTTAGTTGCCCCGCAGCATGTGGGATCTTCCTGGGGCAGGGCTCAAACACATGTCCCCTGCGTTGGCAGGCGTATTCTTAACCACTGTGCCACCAGGGAAGCCTCAAATAAATAAATATAATTAACATTTTTGTTGTTGTTGTTTGTTTTGTTTGGTTTGTTTTTTTTTGCGGTACGCGGGCCTCTCACTCTTGTGGCCTCTCCCATTGCGGAGCACAGGCTCCGGATGCACAGGCTCAGCGGCCATGGCTCACGGGCCCAGCCACTCCGCGGCATGTGGGATCTTCCCAGACCGGGGCACGAACCCGTGTCCCCTGCATCGGCAGGCGGACTCTCAACCACTGCGCCACCAGGGAAGCCTCAAATAAATATAAATAAATAAAATTAACATTTTAAAAAGTGAAGGAATTATTATTCAGAAATAAATCTGATTTAAAATAATAATTACTGCATCTTTTTTGAAAGCTTGGGAAGGACAGTGTTTAACCCCAAAGGCCAGAGCATAAGAGAACCCCTGAGACTCCTCACTGGGGAGGAAACAGTGCAATTTCAGTTCCTTCCCTCTACCTCCCCCTTCTCTCACCCTGCTCCTGCCTCCTCCCAGGGCATGGTCCCTGTGCCCCACACTCCACCGGGTCCTCTAAGAGCATTTCAGTTGGCCCAGGGAGCAGAAGCGCCCCCTCCCTATCGGGTGGGCATTGCGGGCAGAGCCCCTGGATTCTCACTAGCCCTGCACAGGGCAAGTCACTGAAGCTCCCCAAGCCAGCAGCTGCCCCAGTGAACACACAGTGACGGCCTGGCTGCTCTCCCCTGAAGAGGTCTGAGGGCGGCTGCCCACCCTCCTCTGCACATGCCCGAGGGACGCTTGCTGCCCAGCCCCAGCCATGGGCCCTGCTATCTCCTGTGTGCTCTCTCCCAGGCCACCTCCTGTCTCTGCGCCTCCTTGTCCCATCTGGGGCATGGGTGTATCCCTGCCCTTCCACCCCCTGTATGGCTGAGCTGAGGATAAAGGAGCTCTGGGCACCCAGTCTTAGCATTCTTATCTGAAAAATGGGGATACAAACAGTAGCTATTTGCCAGAGCTGTTGGGGGGATTAAATGAGATAATGTATGTAAAGTGCTTGGCGCGGCAGGGCACGAAGTGGGGGCTCATAAATGGTGGCTGTTATTATAGTTATTAAATGGGAGGGACCCTGCAAAATGTGCTAGCCTGGGGAAGGGACTCATCATTATTGCTCTGGCTGGGAATAATGAGGCCTTGTGGTAATAGCCCCTCGCACTCCCAGGCCCCTCTGACAAAAGGACGCAGCGGCTGCGGACGGGCCCGACAAAGTGAGAAGTGAATGGTACATAATGGGACACTTAGGGGCTTAGCCCAGGCTGGGGGGCGCTGGGAAAGACCCTCCGGCTGTGGCTCCAGGTGCTGAAGGACCCCACAGGCCGGAAACCCAAGCCGATGGGCCGCCCTTTCTTTGCTTCAAGGCGGCTTGGCCAAGAGCCTTCAGCCGCAAACCCAGGTCATCCGGGCCTTCGCTAATAATGGACAAAGCGCCCCTAAGTGCCAGGTGCCGCTCTGTGTGCCAGGGCACCAGCCCGCACCAACAGACCCCAGGACCTCAGGCCGTGCGAGGCTACTGTGGGAGACCAACATGAATCCAAGCAAATACTCAAAATAGGTAGAGATGCTGATGAGTGATCTGAAGAAAAATAGGAAGGGAAAGGGAACATAAGGGCTGGAGTTGGGGTGGTGAATTCAACTTAAAATAAGGTGCTTCCGGAAGGCCAGGTTTTGTCCAAACTTTTCTTGTGGAAGATGTTAAATAGATGCAAAAATAGACTAATCTAACGAACCCCCATCTACCCCTCATCCAGCTTCAACAACGGCCGGTCGTTCCATCTGCACCTCCACCTACTCTCCCCCACCTCCCGTGTCACTTTTCAGGAAACTCCAGACTTCTCCTTTCATGGAGGATGTGATTTGAGCAAAGACCAAAGGAGATGAGGAAGCCAGCCATGTGGTCATTAGGGAGGTGAGCATTCCAGGCAGAGGGAGCAGGTGCAAAAGCCCTGCGCCTAGGATCGGAAGATCAGGCTCTAATCTCAGTTTTGCCTCTACTGGCTGTGTAAGCTCACACGAGTCCCTTCACTGCTCCGAAACTCAGTTTTGTCATCTGTGAAATGAGGCTGATGCCCTCACCCCACAGGGAGTTTGTAGAGGTGGAATGAGAATCTCTGCGAGTGCTTTATACAGTAGAGCAACACGCCAGGATCAAGGTCTACTCTCAGAAACTCAGTGTCTTGGTGGAGGTGAGGCAAGGCCCCAGGGTACCCAAGACTAGGTAGGGGTTGGGAAGGGGGTCTGGGGGTGGTTTCCTGCAGGTTACCCCCAAACTTAGTGTAGCAGACTACGGTGATGGGGAGGGGGCTTGAGCTCAGAGCCAGGCCATGTCTGCTGGCCTCCCCCTCACCCCCACCCCCATGGATGGGCCACAGGATCCCAGGCTGCTGGAAACAAGAGAAGGGTCAAAGGCCTGAATGGCCAACTGTTCTCTGAGGAGGCTTGGCCCCCTCCAAAGACCCTTATCACCACATCCACCTCCCTCCCAGGGTGATTATCACCCAGAGGGGCCTTTCCTGGGGGACACAAAGAGACCCTCCACTCCCATCCTCTAGGCAGGATAATGGGCCATTCACACTGAGGGGACCCCAGCCCCACACCTGGCCCTCTCAGGCAGCCCCCGACAGCCCCATTGTCCCAGGCCCGCCTTGCACACGGGTGTCAGTGGCAGGGAAGCCCTAGCCCCCAGCTGGAGCGCTCCTCGACTTCCCCCACCTCCCCAGCCGCCTGGACTCTGGGCTCGATCTCGGGGGGAGGTGGGCCCACCATTCATCCCACACCCGCTCACTCGGAATTTCACTCCTCTCGAAAGTCCTTACAGAGCGATGGGAAAATGGGAGGGAATAATTAGGAAAATCATTAACGTCTCAAGGCCCATCTGAGAGGGATTAAGGGATTAAAAGGCTTCCAACCAATCTCTCCTACTTTAAGGTTGTTGGAGGGGTTTTGTTTCCAGGACTTCTTTTTCCTCTTCTCTTTTCCTGGATTCGGGGACACTAGAGTCTTGGTGGATCCTTCCTTCAAAAGCTGCAGGAAAGGGTCAAGACAGTAAAATCCGCATGGAGAAGAATGGGGAAGAGCAGGTGTATGGGGGAGGGTGCCTTCCCAAGCTCTCCTGAGCCGCCTTGGGCCGCCTCTCCGGACATGGGTGGAGAGGGAGGGGTGCAGCGGCCAGGCTGGGCCGGAGGGGAAGCCCAGACAGGCCTGCTGAGAGCGGACCAGCTCCCTCGGAAGGCCCCTGAGAGGCCCAGCCCTGCACGCCAGGCCACATACACCTCCTCCGAGTCCTGGCTGACTGGGTCCAACCGAGGCAAAATGGGCCAGAGGCTCCGTGCCACACATCCTGCTCTGGAAGGCCAAGGCTGGAGGTCAGAGAGGAGGGAGCGGGGCCAGAAGGCTGAATCAACAAAGACTTTTACTGTTTGCAGTAAGCAACATGCAGCCGCTGTCCTTGAGCAAGGCGTGGTCCAGTGGGGGTGAGCAGGTAAAAATGAATAGCTCGTTACAACACGCTGTGAGGCTGGCTGAAGCGTGAAAGGGGGTGAGGGGGTCTACAGAGGAGGCAGACCTCAGCCAGTCTGGAGGGATTTGGGACAGTGCCCTGGAAGGGTGATTTATTTATGAGAGGATCCCTAAGGCCTGGCACCTGGTAGGTACCCACAAACTGTGAGGTAAGTGCTCCACTCGGATACATCACCCCCTTTTATATGGAGGGTCTCACTGAAATGGTCCCCCTCACCTGGCTCAAGGCAGAGCCGGTATTTGGGTTGCTGGAGAGCAGAGGGGCACGTTAGGGGATGGCCCAAGCTCTCCCTAGAGTCTTCATGAGCTCCATCCTGACGCAGCCCTGAACATTCTGGGGAAGAAAGATACTGGCAGCACGTGGCTCACACAGTGCCCCCCCCAACCAACACACACACTCACGGTTCCAGTTTGGGGGCACCCTGGAGTGAAGGCGGCCCCTCCATTTCTCTGGAAGGCTCAGTTAAACCCCCTCCGAACTTCTGTATCCACCAACCCTTGCCTCGAAGACCTGAAGCCTGGTGGGGCAACATGGAGGCAGGCGGGAGCCATCCTGAGCCAGCACCTCGCCAGCGGTGCGGGTGATAGATGCCGGCGGCTACAGCCCTCTGCAGCATTAATAACCACGTTTAAAAATGGTCTTAATTAGCAACTGCCAACAAGAAGCCCGGTACTAATTCCACCAATAATCGAGGCTTGCGGGGCGCGGACAGGAATGCTAGTGAGGGGATGGATGGCTTGCAGACCCTGTGCATAGCTTGCAGATACCGTGCAGCTGTAGGCTCCAGCAGAGGCCAGCTGAGTGGCTGGAGGGCTGGGAAGAAGGGGGACACTGCCCCCACCGGCTCCCACACCAGGGCTCCTTGACCCCCCACGGCGTAGCCTCCTCAGATGGTGTTGGGACAAAATGAAGCGTGAGGAATTGCAGGGAGGAGGGGAGATCTCTGTCTGCGCCGTCAGAGCCAGAACCCAGACAGCAGCCTGTGGGATGAAGGCGCGCCTGTAAAAGCCCAAGTGAAATGAGCTAGAAGGGGATTGGGAACAAGCCCCGCAGTGTCCCGGAGCCACATTCCTCGCTCTGGGGAGACGGAGATGGATGGTGCTGAGCTGGGGAGGAGGGGACACTAGGGTGGGGGGGGCATCTTCTCCAGCTGAGGGCTCCCCTGCCAAGACGAGCAGGGTGGGAAAAGCGAACTTAAGAATCCAGCCGATGCCCCAGCACAACAAAGCCCACTTCCTCTCTCAGCCTCAGAGCCAGGATGGGTCTGCTTGGGTCCTGCCCAGGGACCTTCCAAAGACCATCCAGAGCAGGCCCAGAGAGCTCCAGAAATCCAGGCCAGAGAGAGAGAGAGGGCCCCCTTCAGAGCAGGCATCTCTGGTCCAACCTCTTCTGGGGACAACCTGCAAATGTCCTGGAAGAGAAGAGGGAGGGTCATGGGAGGAAGGATGTGTTCTGGGGCTCAGGCGGGTGGAGCCTCTAGCCATGTGTGGAGACGTGCAGGGACCTGGGTTTGGCTTCTTTCAGATGTGGCTTTTGGGGTCCCCGGAGGAGTTTCCATGAGGCTGGGCAGCCCCAGGTCAGAATGTTTTGGAGGGTTCCAGGTTGGAGCAGAGATGCAGTGAGGAGTTGGAGGGGGGCCCACTTCCAAAGGTGGGGAGTGGGGGTGGACAGGACTCTGGCTACTTCCCTGGCACCATAAAATGCCTCAGCTCCCAGCCCACATCCCCTGACCCCAACTTTCCTCTTATCTGTCTCCCAACTGCTATCCCAGGAGGCCAGGCTCCACTGCCCGCACTGCACCTCCACCTCCCCAGAATGGAGTTGCCACGCATGTTGTACCTGGATCTCGTCACAGAGGCCAGGAGGACAGAAGGAAGTGCTCCGTCTTAGGAAAAGCCTGGGCCAAACCAGAAATGAACAGGCCTCTGAGGCAGCACTAGAAGCCCTGCTTCCCGGAAGACTGCCTGCCCTACCAGCGTCTCCTCCCTCCTCTCCCCATTCAACCCTCTCCTGCCTTACTGGAACTGAAAACCTGGACTTCCTGGGACAGTTCTCATTTTGATGTTGCCCCCATTGACTTTGCCCCGAAAACCTTATGAGCCTCAGAAGCATCACTGTTTCAAGGGCCCAGGCACCATCTCTGAAATAGCTCCCACCTGAGTGGCATCAGCCCTTGATCATGAGCCTGTGTGGGAGTTTAGAAAAGGTGGAATCGGGTCCTGCACCTTGCAGAGTCGAAAGCCCAGTTACTGGAGCTCAGCCTGTAAGCACACAAGAGCAGAGGCCAAGTTCCCAGCTAGAATGGACTCTGCTTCCCGCATAGGGTCCCTTGCCTACTATCCAGTGTTGGGCCAATACCACCTGTTAGATGGGCACAAGCTCCTGGGCTGGGGGTAGAGGGATGCACGTTTCACTTGTGGGAGGGGACTTTCTGTGGCAAACCACTCCCCCGCACCTCTACATCACTGGAGAAGTTTCTTTCAGTCCTGCATGGCTAGGGCTTCTCCCAGTAAACGGTGGGCCTTCTTAACTGGTGGTGGCAGCAGAAGGAAGCAGGAAGGAGGCCTGGACTGGGCCTGGGGCTCACGAGTCACAGAGGATCCCTCGGGGGCATCTCTGTCCAGTAACCTGCTTTGGGGAAACTATGAGTATTTCCCTCAAGGTTCTGGAAGGGAACTGGCTCCAGAGACACCTCTGGTCAATGTAATGTGAAAAAATGGATGGAGATGGAGAGGGCAGTTAACAGGTAGGGAGGATGGGAAGAGCATCACCTATAGGCTAGGTTTAACCTCCAAGAGACGAGGCTCAGAAATGAACTGATTTGTGTGAGTGGGGTGCCAAGTTGGGGGCCCACCAAGGTCTGACCCCAAAGTCAAGGCTCTTTGGGGAGTTGAGTAGGTATGGAGGGAACAGGTGACCACCCCTGCCTGGCCCCAAGGCGTGGTTTGGGTCGCCTTCTTCCTTCCTCCCCGGGCTGGCGAACTCCGATCGGCGATCAGACGGCGGCACGGAGACAATAGCGCTCTGTCCCGGGCGGGCGCTCCGGGAAGACAGCTCATCCCTATGCAGGGACGGCCTCCCCCACCCGGGCCTGGCCGCCAGCCCCTTTCAGGCGGTGGAAGCCGGGGCGGCGGCAGAGGGGGATTCTCACAGGCCGTTGGACATTTGCATAGCCCGCTCGCCCGCCCGGAGACATTGGCCCGCATTGTTCCCGGGCGGCGGCGGCAGCGCCGGCGGGCGCACGGGCCGGGGCGCGCGGGGCGGCGCGGAGGACCCGGCTGGGAGCGGGCGGGAGGACCAGACAAAGGAGACGGGGCGCGCAGAGCCGGGCGGGGGAGATCGTGACGGTGGGAGAGAAATATTGGGGTGAGGTGGGGCGGGGGACGCGGCTGCCGAGTTAGTCTGTCCCGGGACCGCCACCGACCCCCACTTCGGACACCCACGCCGTGTCTAATTCCTCCCTGAGCTGGGGCCACCATGCGCCGTGATTTGAATCCCAATAACGGGGCATCTCAGGCCTTCCCCAGGCTATGCAGGTTCAGGGCGCCAGGTCCTCCAGAGGTCAGAGGAGCAGCTCTAGCTCCCGGCCCGGCCCAGGGGGCTCTGGCCACACAGGCACAGAAGCACCCTGAGGCGCGTGGGGAACCTTGGACCTCCCAGCCAGATGTCTGGGCAGGAAGCTCTGTTGTCGCCCACACATACTTGTGCCAAGCCCGTACAGCTCCACCTCCAGAAACCCTTTCCTAATGCCTCTGGCTCTGCTGGCTTGACACTGACCCCAGCGCAGCCAACCTTCCCCATCAGTGGGGCCCTGGGAGGCGAGCAGGGGCCAAGTGTCCTCGTCCATCATTGTCCCCCGAGCTCAGGCACTGGGGCTGGACAGACGGAGTTCATGAGTGGGCAAGTGTCTGATTGTCCTGCATTGAGAGTGATAATGGCGGTGATCAGAGGGGCTGTCCCTGAGGGGCAGAGGCCTCATTGTCCTGAAGGGGTGAGGAAGGAGCTCCCTTTGCCCCTGTCCCCGCCATCTCCTTGACCTGTTCATTGTCACCCTGTCAACCCAGCCTGAATGGATGGGCCACCGTGTGGGGAACCAATGGTGCTGAGCCAGGGGCTACAGGAAAGATGGGGGAGGGGCTTAGCCTTGGTGAAGCAGAGAGGCTCCAAGGATACCTGCCTTCCCTGCCCTCTGAGCTCCCTGCCTGAAAGCAGTAATGGGACGATCACCCCCCAGACCCAAACCAGTAATGATGGCTCAGTCCATCATTTGGACCGAACAATCTATGGACTGCCCGCCAGGGTGCTAGGCACTGCAGGAAAAGCTGGGGGAGGGAGAGGAGGAAATGCAGAGGGAAAAACCAAGGGCCTGGTTTAGGAGAGTTCAGTCCAGGACAGAGTCCCCTGAGCCATGAAGCCAGGGTGCTGTATCTTTTTTTTTTTTTTTTTTTTGTGGTACACGGGCCTCTCACTGTTGTGGCCTCTCCCGTTGCGGAGCACAGGCTCCGGACGCGCAGGCTCAGCGGCCATGGCTCACGGGCCCAGCTGCTCCTCAGCATGTGGGATCTTCCCGGACCGGGGCACGAACCTGTGTCCCCTGCATCGGCAGGCGGACTCTCAACCACTGCGCCACCAGGGAAGCCCTAGGGTGCTGTATCTTGCAGTAGAGCTCAGCAGCATCTCCCAGGCCGTGAGAGGCTTTATGGGGGTGATGGAGCCTGAACTGTCTGGTTAGGGGATATTCAGGGCCATCTCCTGTCGGGCAGCCATCACCCTTTCTCAGGGATCTCTTGGTGGGCCACCCTAGGAACTGTAGCCTTTCCTCCCTTAGAAGCTGGCTGGGTAATTGCCCTCTCCCAGGGAGGGTTCAGTTGTCACTTCTCCAGGAAGCCTCCCTGGATTGAGATGGTAGCAATGACCAGCCTAGGCTAGAGCAGCCCCTTTCTGTCAAGCCTGGAGGGGAGTTGGTTGTGGTCAAGAAAGAACCAGAGTAGAAGGAAAGGATCAAGTGGGAAAATGTTGGTGGTATGCGTAATAAATGAATACTCGTAGCCTTTCCCACCCAGGATAAGCAAGGGCAGGGAGGGTCTTATCCTTAAGTCTCTCCTTCCTAGAAGTCTTTCAGATCTCTGTTTGAGGACTGCTCAGAGAGCTCGGGGGCAGAACAGGTCAGCTGGCTGTACCTGGATCCATGCAGAGGCAGAGCCATGGCTCTGCAGGGTGAAATGGGGGATGGGCCTCTGCTTGCCCAGACTCCCTCCCAGCAGGGGCTGACAGGACAGGGTACCTTTTTGCAATCTCAGCAGTCATCCTGCCTCAGCACAAGGATCTCCCTCCAACATACCTACCCCAGCCAGCAATGGTCAGGGGAGGCTGTGGAGGAAGGAGGGGAGCTCAAGGGGAGGGATATACCAAATATATTTGGGCCACATGGGCAGGCGTGGTCCCCATGGGGCACTTCTCTCTCAAACTCCCTCCTTGTTCCTCAGCTTTTCTTCAACTCTGTGCTTGACCTCTTTCCCCAGCCAGACTCAGTCCCTTCAGCTACAGTGAGGATGGAGCCTTGTGGGGGCACCTTTTGCCCCTGTCCCAGAACTAGGCCTCAGCAATCCCTCCTTGGGTTCCTACGTGTGCATGGGTTTTGGTTTTGAGAAAGAGGTCTCTAGTCATGCTCACTCCTGCCAGAAGGGAAGAGCAGGAGAGGGCAGAGGGGGGTCCCAGTACTTCAGGGCTGGGAAAGGAGCTCTGGTCTACTGGCAGGATGGATTCTCTGTTGAATGAGAGATCTGGAATGACATGTGGTGGGGACTGGGAGCTCAGAAAAGCCTTGTGGCATGAATAGTGAGGACCAGAGCTGAAGCAGACAGGGATGCCGTTAGGCTGTAGGAAGGACTTCCCATTCTTGGTAGAGGATGGAGGGGCAAGAAAGGCCGCATCTTCCTCTGCTGGGTCTGGAGCGCCCTCTGGTGATCAGATGGCTTCGGGCTGACGGAAGCCCCATTCTCTGCAGCAACTCATTTGCCCTTCCTAGTCCCCACTCCTCAGACTCGGGACAGGGACATAAGTTGGTGCCTGGGGGCTGGCTGCTTCCAGCTTCTGAGGAGTTAGTGGCAAAGAACTCCTTATGCCCCTCTTAGTCCCAGCAGGGGCCCTCTTCCTACTCTGTTCAGCGGCCACCCAAGTTGAGGGTCAGAGTGGCAGCCGTTCTGGAATAGGAAGAGCTCTCCAGGAGCCTGAGCTGTCTGTCCTATAACAAACACACACTTGCTGCAGGAGAATGAGCTTCCTGTCTCTGGAGGCAGGTAAGCCCAGTCTGGGCATCCACCTAGCAGAACACGGCATCCTAGGGCGAGTTCCATGGACCCAGGGAGGCAGGATATTGTCACCACTAAGGTCCTTTCTCACCCGAGGTTCCAAAATTGTGAGTTAGATGGTAGGAGGAGCCCCCCAAATTCCAAGTGCACATAAAAAGGAGTGAGAGTCCTCGGTGACCGTGGTATTTATCACCTTCAGGCCCTGGCTCAGGCTTCACTGTAATGGAGTGATGCTGGTCCAGTGGATCAGCAGTCACTTGGGTGCCTCACTTGCAGGGCGTGGGGCGGTGGGGTGGGGCTGTGTGAGGCTCTCCCCTCACCACACTAGTTACAGCCCCTTCCCCAATGCTGCCTATGGTAAGGAGGCTCCTTCCGGCTCCTGTCTTCTTTCTTGCAGCAGAAGTGATGGGAACTAGAAAAGAAAAGCTTCCCAACGGTAGCCAGCCATCATATTCTAAAAGGAGAGCGTCCTTTCAAGTCCTGGAAGCAAGTTAGGCCCGAGTCTCCAGTTCCTCTGCCCTCAGAGGTCCCTGGGCTAAATCCTCATGCTCCCCAGGCACCTGGAGGGCAAGGATGGAGGAGCAGGTGAAGGGGCAGCTCCAGGGGGCTGGAGACCACAGCTCAGGGAGGGACCCCAGAGGAGAAGAGACAAGCGAGGAAGGAAAGAGGCACGTTGGATCAGAGGAGGTGCGGCAGGGAAGGGAAGGTTGGAGGGTGAGAGAGCCCCATGGGCCTGAGGGGCTGCAACCACATCTCACCTCCCAGTAAACCTGGTCCTCGTAGCACTGGGAGTCTGGCGGGGAGTCCAAGAAGGGCAGCCGCAGCAGGAGCCCTGGTGGCAGTAGGGGATCATGTGTGAGGCTTTTTGCCAACCCCATGGGGGAGACTGCCACTCAATACCACCGGGCACAGAGGAGCCAGGAGGCATGAGGTCAACGCGATGCCCGGCACAGGCATATCACAGTGGTATTTATCGAGCACCGACTTTTGCTAGGCCCTATGCAAAGTGCTTGACGTGCATTGCCCTCCTTAAGCAACCACAGCAACCCTGCAAGGTGAATATGATCCCTCTGTTACAGAGAAGGGGGCCAAGGCTTACAGAAGTTAAATAACTTATTCAAGTTGGCACAGTTGGGAACGGACCAAATAGTGAGTCTGTCACGAACCACAGCTCATAAGCCTTCTGTGGCCGCCTATCCAGGAGGGGTGCAGAAAGCGTTTATTGAGTAAGTAATTAAATGAATGAATGAGCTGAACCTTGTTTGAGAATGAAAATCTCAGGGTGGGAGCAGGAGGGTGGGGATACTCAATCAGACGTTTTATTCTGAAGGCCAAAAGGACTAAGGCCAGATATCAGGAAGGACTGCCTGACCTGGCATCAGTGGGCAGGCTGCCTCTGTGGAAGGTTTTTGTGCTCCAGTCTAGTGATGAGACAGGCAGGGCTCTTCCCTCCCTGCCCCTAGCCCTACACGCTTCAGGGCCTCAGCCTGAGGTTGGGCTGCCCTCTAGTGGGCAGAGGGAGCAGCACAGGGAAGCCACAGAGGAGAGGGATCTGTCGGCCCCTAGCAGGCTTCCCACCTTCCCTTGGCATCGGAAGGGAGCAAGTACACACTTTGTCCTACTTATCTGGAGGAAGTTACCCCTTAAATGTACAACCCCACCCTGCACCTGGCACAAAGTAGGCGCTCAACAGATACCTGTGAGTAAATGAATGGCAGGGGGATGGGACGAAATGGCCCTTCCTCCAGAGAAATCCCCTCCTCTGTCTTCTGCCCTCCCTGGAGCTCCTCACAACGCCCATCCCCCCCCTCCCCCCCAGGCCAAGGTCACTCACCTCCGAGGCTCCCACCCACAGAGGCAAATATCAGTGTGACAAACAGTCCGAAGAGCTGGTGCATGGCCTGAGACGTCGCGCTGCGCTGGCCCTTGGCTAGGAGTGGAAACACGCTCTCTAGGCTGCAGGGAGGGGAGAGTGGGGGGAGACAGGGATGGAGCATGGAGCCAGGGCTGGTCAGTGCATCAGTGCACTGCACCGCTTCCTGCAGCGGCCAAAAGGGCCTCAAGGGAGCTGCCAGGCTGAGTCACCTCCGGGCCTTTGCTCCAGTCAGGCCCATAGCCTGGAACACCCTCCCACCTCCCTTGTGCCAGCAACACCCTCACACCTTTCAAGGCTCACTTTGAGGGTCACTTTTGCCTGCCCTCTTTTCTGAGCCCTGATGTGCAAAAATCTATCCTAAGGGTCAGTATCTCTTACCTGACCCTTTAGTAATAACACTATTGAAATCATTTGTTCAATGACCTTCTGCTGCACTTGAGTGAGGACCAAGAAGGCAGTCCCCAGTCTTGTTCACTCCAGTTTCTTCAGCTCCCAGGAGGTAGAGGAATGAATGAATGAATGAATGAAAAAAATAGACAGCTTTTTCTTGTTGGTCCACAATAGGAGGAAGAGAGTGAGGGACTTAGTTCAAGGGGGATAACGATTCCACTGGGGATGGGGGGTGAGGGTGGGGAGAACTCACCCATCTCCGTAAGCTTCATGGGTGGCCAGTCCAGCCACAAGGACCCCCAAGAGCGCTCCCAGGACCCCAGGCATCCCGTGGAGGTTGTGGACACCGCACGTGTCTTGGACTTTGAGTTTTGACTCAAGGGTGGGCTGGAGAACAGGACAACAATAATGAGTCTCGTGTGCACTCCGAAGACCCCCTCTTCTGCCCAGGGCCCAAGAGGCATCTGTACCGTGAAGAACTTGTACCCCAGTGTGGAGACGGTCCCAGCCAGGAAGCCAGCTACCAGAGCCCCAAAGGGTGTCAGCATCATTTCAGCCGATGTCCCCACCACAACCCCTCCGGCCAGTGCGGCATTCTGGATGTGGACCTAAGGGAGCACAGAAGAACAAGGCGTTGGAGGCCCTTTCAGATCGTCACACCCACACCCAACCCAACCCCGCCCACCACAGTGGCACCTACTGCTTCTGAAGTCCCCCCACCATCTAACCCTCTAACTCTCCTGCTATCCTGTCATCACCTCATGCTCTGACCCAACGCCTCCAGTGCAGATGGAGCCCCCATGCCTGTGCCGTTACCTGTTCCCCTGGAGAATCCTCCTTGCAGGGTCTCCGATCCTTCCCCCGCCTCCCGGTCCCTCCCTCTGCCTCTCCCAAGCCTCTCCCCCATACCATGTCCAGCCGCCCATCCCTCCCGACAAGGGCTGACAAGGCGAAGGTGCTGAGGGTGCTGGCAGTCAAGGAGTAGTACGTGTTGAGAGCCGACCGATGCTGCCCATCCCCCAGCGCAGTGGGTGCAGAGTTGAAACTAGGCCAGAAGATCCATAGGAAGATGGTCCCTAAATGGTGGGCAGGCAGGCAGAATGCGAGGAAGGAGGTGACTCCCCCACAAGGCACAAGCTGTGTAACTGCACTCAAGTCACCTACCCTCAGCAGCCTCAGTTTTCTCATCTGTGAAGTGGGGATAGTGATACCCACTTTATAAAGTGAGGACTAAATGAGGTGATACATCCCAAGTGCATAGCGCATGGCCTAGCCAGTACTAAATGTTCAACAAATGGTAGCTATCGCGGGGTACTGGCACAAAAGGGAGCTCCTTGATTGAAAACCACAGGGGGTTGAGATTTTTTTTTTTTTTTTGCGGTACGCGGGGCTGTCACTGCCGCCGCCTCTCCCGCTGCAGAGCACAGGCTCCGGACGCGCAGGCCAGGCGGCCATGGCTCACGGGCCCAGCTGCTCCGCGGCATGTGGGATCTTCCCGGACCAGGGCACGAACCCGTGTGCCCTGCATCGGCAGGCGGACTCTCAACCACTGCGCCAACCAGGGAAGCCCGAGATTTTTTAAGTATCAGAAAAGGAAAGAAAAAAAAGGCAAAGGGCACCACATGTCAGGCACTAATCTGGTACTTGATATACATAAGAGGAAAATCACTTGTTTTATAACCTCAACTGCCCCCTGGAGAGGGTGGGCCCTGCCATGAGCACCGATGGGCTGGGCCTGCGCATCTGGGGTAAGGACATATGCCCTGCCTGCGGGTCCCAGGTCAGTCCTGGAGGGAGAGGGGGAGGGGCCAAGGGCAGGTGAAGGGGAGCTGGGGACCCGGTAGGGTAGGGTCAGCAGAGCAAAGAGGCTTGAGAGACTGCCCCTTAGTCCTGAGTGGTCCTTGGGTTGCGATGTAACTTCTGCACCTCCACAGTCTGATTAAAATCTACCACACATACACATGCATCTTCTGAGAAGAGTTTTGGGAGGAATCGAGGAAGAGGCCAGTTTTCCTGTCTGGAAGAAGCTGGGAGGCAGAGGAGATCTGAGAATGTAAGCCTCGCAGGAAAGCACAGACATCTTGGGGAAGCCTTTGGACTTCAAGCTAAACTTATCTGAGTCTCAAAGGGCAAGGAGGCCTCAGCTGACCTAGGATTCCACATGCTCTATTTCACAACAAACCCAGAGGTGAGCAAGAAATACAAAACCAGTCTCTTTTTAATGTAAGAACGGGCACTTCGGTCACTACTCAATACTACCCTCAAAAACATAAAATAAGGCTTCCCTGGTGGCGCAGTGGTTGAGAGTCCGCCTGCCGATGCAGGGGACACGGGTTCGTGCCCCGGTCCGGGAAGATCCCACATGCCGCGGAGCGGCTGGGCCCGTGAGCCATGGCCGCTGGGCCTGCGCGTCTGGTGCCTGTGCTCCGCAACGGGAGAGGCCCGCGTACCGCAAAAAAAAACCCATAAAATATGGATTTCCTTTCCTGACTCATTAGTGAATAAAGAGAGAGGAGCAGAGGCCAAGGCAGAGGTATGCGCTTAGGAGAAACAGGTGGTGATGATGGGGCTTGCAGGTCAGACCCTACTGCTCGCCGGCGTGACCTACGACCTCTCCTCCTCCCCCTTGAGAGTGCAGGAAATCCCCTGAGAGGACGTGACCTCAGGAGGTGGGACGCAGCCCCAGGGACAAAAGCCTGGAGGTTAGAGATGGGGAGAAGCTGAGTCTGGCTGGAGAGAGAGCGTGGGGAGAGTGAGTGGGGAGGGGGCAAGGGGGGGAGGAGTAGCCAAGATCCTGCAGGGGTGGGTGCGCCAGGCTGAGGAGTCTGGTATCTAACTGTCGGTAGTGGGGACCCTGGAGGTCTTCAACAGAGACTGGTGCCCTCAGACTTCGATTGAGAAAGGCCCCTAGGATGGATCTCAGGGCATGTGCATACCCCAGTGCTGAGTTCTAAGAACCTGTCATAAAACTACTGAGAATGGTGAGCACGGATTCCCGGGGCTCTGGTGGAAGAATCCGAGTTGGTAGGGAGTTCCCAGCCAGAGGCCCAAGGATTCTAGGTGGCACCCCAAGACCAGGCCTGGAGATGAACCGGCCCCGTACCCACCACACCTCAGCAGGCCTCACCAATCATGGCAAAGAGGTCCGAATGGTAGACGGAGCCCTGGCGATGCTTGCTCTTCTCCAGCTGGGGCCTATAGAGGACCCTGGAGAGGACCAGCCCGAAGTAGGCGCCAAAAGCGTGAATAGTCATGGAGCCTCCTGCATCCTTCACCTGGGGAGGTGGAGCTGAGGTGGAGGGGCAGCCCCTTGCCCCTGCCCCTACCCCACGCCCTCCCTGCTCAGGGCCTGGCCCTGGCCACTCCCACTCCTCACCCCATCCCCATCCAGACTCACCCTGAGGAGACTAAGGAGCACAAACTCGTTGAGGCCAAACAGCACCACCTCCAGCAGGGCCATGAGCAGAAGCTGAGCCGGCCCAGTCTTGCCCAGTATGGCACCAAAGGAGATGAGCACAGCCCCAGCGCAGAAGTCAGCATTGATCATGCTGGGGGGTTGGGATGGGGAGGGTGAGAGGGGGCTGGAAGCGAGGGCAGCCCTGGGGGGTGGGGGGAGGGGAGGAGGCAATGAGCCTACCCACCTAAGCTCTTCCCTGGTAGGCAAGAAGGTATCACCTCGCCTTTTTTGTGGATGCGGAAACAGTCTCAGGGAGGTTCTGGGCCTTAGCAAACAAAGCCCACAACAGGTGGAAGAACCAGATCTTGAATCAAGAGCTCCTCTGAACCCTGCCCTTTTCCACGACACTATCTATCCTCCCAACATCTCTTGGGTAATAAGGGGCCTAAAGAAATGGGGAGGTGGGGCTCGAGGATGGGAGAAGATATCAGGCAACAGAATAGGCAGGGCTCCTAAAAGAAATCAACGGATGGGTCAAAAACCTGGGTCAGGGAGCAGACTTGAGGGACTGGGTTTGAGCTGGGTCCCTTGGACAGGGGCCTCCCAGGTAGACCTCAGGGGAGCCAGGGTGGCCGCCACTGCCCACCTCTCTACGTCTACATAGATGTGGCCATGGTGGAAGGAGTGGAAGAACCCCTGGACGAGTGTGGACCACTGCAGGGCAAAGGCGGCCGAGAGGAAGGTGAAGCCCACGCTGCTGAAGCCGTAGCGCTGCAGGAAGACCATGAGGAAGCCGAAGCCCACGAAGATCATGGTGTGTACATCCTGGAAGCCTGCAGGGTGGAGGGGGCATTCAGGGCTGCTCAGGCTGCCACCCATCCACCAATCAGCCATCCTGCCAGCGCCCCCAGCTCTCACAAGCCAGGGCCGCCCTGAGGCTGGAGCCGAGCCTATAAAACTCCCTGGACATGGCCGGCCTCCCAGCCCGGATACCCCATGCAGAGCTGGCCAGCTTGGAGCAGTGGGACCCAGACCATCCCTGCTGTCGCCAGGTCAGAGCAAGAGAGTAGAGCCTTCCGCTCTCTTCTCTGCCCCACTCATTTGCCCTATCCCTGGGTTGCTTACAACCAGTGAGAAGTCCAACATTTCCTGTGTTCTTTCCTGGCACAGTCCCTGCCCTCTGTGCTGGAAATTCTCTTCCCCTGCCGGGTTTTCTTAAATTTTCCCTTTCTGTCGGAAGTCCTTCTTGATGTCTACCCTCCATTCCTCATACTTCAGAATCTATACCTCTCCATTTTCAGGATTTTAAATTTTATAAATTAATTTACAAAAATAACTTTAAATTGTTAACAGAGATTATCTCAGAGAAAAGAAATTGAAGGGAGGGGGCAGGGCTGCTGAGCTGTACAACTCTGGAGCAAATAATGCCCCCTGGAGGTGTGCAATATGGCCACTCCGGGAAGGAGGATTTTACCCTATAGTTTGTTTCTTTCTATACTTTGAATGTTTTAATTTTATAGATGAATCACTTGAATTTTTTTAAGTGTCGGTGGGGTTTCTGGGCAGGGAGATTTGGGGTCTTTTCTGTTTGCTTTCTATTCTGTGTAAAAAGATCTAAAATAATAAACAGTAATAGTGAAAATGAGATAAATACAACAATTTGCTTTTGTATTAGTTTGTTCTGTACCCCTCCCCCCATCTACTTGTAAATAGGGTTTGAAACACAACCTACTATGATGTTCAGCCAGTGCATCTAGTCCTGTTTCCTTCGTCTTGGGTCTATGTATCCATAATACTGTGCTATCTTTGGCTTTAATTGAGAAATACTAGAGAAACACTTGAGTGCATTATTGCATTTGTTGTAAATAACTTACTGAGAAACAGGGTCAACCACGACCATAAACTCTCCTTTCATAGCTCCATGTGAGAAATTTCTCCTGGAACTTAGTACTAGGAAATGTCATTTCCCCTGAGGAACCAGGAGCTGGTTTGCTTTCCCTCATTCATGTGATAGATGTTTACTAAGCAGTCATGCACCAGGCTCTGCGAATGTAGAGCTGTCGGTGGAGGACAGCCATCAAAAGATCAAAGAATCACATATGTGAGGCTTCCTTGGTTCTGATGAGAACACATAACTGACCATATTACCCCTTTTTCCTAGCTGCCTGGACGCTCAGAGCTACAGGAATTTCAACTATAACAACTGTAGGCCTTCACAGTGTTCCTTATTTGTGTACTGCTTCTATACTTTTCTAATTCACGTTTTTGTTGTAAATGATCGCGTGTCTTGTACAAAGAGGCAGATCACAAAGAAAGAAAATCACAATCACCTTTTTTGTTTAAAGGTGAAGGACCAACAAGCCAAAAATTTATTTCTGAACTTTAGAATGTAATCAACGACTTTGAGAGAAGCAAATTTTTCTGCTTGTGTGTGTGTGTGTGTGTGTGTGTGTGCTGTGTATGGGCTGATAGGAAATGAGTTTGCAAGCCCTTGGCAGAGGGTGGGGTGCATGTTGGAACTGGAGGTCTACAGCTCAGCTGCCAGCCCCAGTGGCCAAGTGGGTGAGGGTCTGGAGGTCCGCTGGCCTCACTAAATGTCTCCACCACTGTGCCACTTTTCCAGCCCAACTCACTCCCCAAATCACCCAGATCTCTCTTCCCTCTCAGATCTTAAAACCCAACAGAAAAGGAGAGTATCTTTTAGAACTCAGCCCGAAGCCTTAGTTCTTATAGCCTCACGGCCTGACTTGTTTTCTCCTTGTGCAAACGGTAAAGGGGGTGCCAGGTCTGTCCTTTTGCCCAAGGATAACAAAGCAACAAAAGGGGCTGGGTCATGCCCATTTCATGCCGAAACCGCTCTAGAACTTGTCTTAAAAGGCAATAATATTTACATCTCCCACCCCGGGTTTGTTTGGAATCAAAACTCAATCCCTTGGTCTTTCACCTGGAGTCTAAACATCAAGAAATCTCCTTTACTCATTCCACTCTGTGGAACATTCCACACAGACATTCTCCATGGACTGTGGTGGGTAAGGGGCTATTCCAGCTGGAGGCAGGGGCATAGATGAGATGACCCCTCAACATTCCCTTCAGGGGATCCCTGGGTTGGGCAGGATGGAGCCTGTTTTCCATCACATCCCCACCCCCACCAAACCCATGCACCTTTGGTTGGAGAGAAGATAAAAGCCCTCTAGGGCCACCTATCACCCTCCCTCCCTCCCTTATTGCCCTTCCCCAACCGCACCAGATGACTCCTGAACAAGGTCAGACTGTGGGACAAGGGGACAGTTAAAGCTGGGGCTTTAGCATCTGACAGAGCTGGATTTAAATTCCAGCACCTCCCCCCTCCACTTCTCACCGTGTGATCTTGGACAAGCTACTTAACCTCTCTAAGCCTCAGTTTCCTCATCTGTAAAGTGGGGATATAAAATGTGAGAAGCAGGAAAAAGGGAGTGGTAAGCTGGGGAGGCCATCTGCCCCCACCACTCTACCCCCACGTGCCTTTAAGAGGGCAGATAGGGCTGTATTCTCCTAGAAAAGTCACAAACCACTCTGGTCCCAGTCGCTTCCCCCTGCCCCCACCTCAAGAAAATCCTGATTCCATTTGTCCTAAATCCCTCTCCTTGCAAGTCAGGTCTCAGAGATATATAAAAAAGAACCTGTCCATATTTTTTCTTAGAACCCTTTCTCATCTTTGCTTCTGTGTCCCCTGTATGCCTAGTCTTTTCCCCTAGTTTCTCCCCTTCTTTCTTTCTCTCTCTCTCTCTTTTTTTTTTTATTGGAGTATAGTTGCTTTACATGTTGTATTAGTTTTCCCCCTTTCTTATTTTCCATTACTTGCCTCATAGGATAGAAGTTTGTAATGTGGGGGAAAGTCTGCAGATGGGGAGTCAAGAGACCCGGTTCTAGGCTGGCTAACTTGCTGTGTGATCTTGGGCAGTCACATGACCTCTCTGGCTCTCTCTCCACATCTGAGAGGAGTGGATCAGATGAGCTCTAAAGGCCCTTCCTATAGAGGTCACAGACAGATACTCAGAGCAGTCACGCATTTGACATTGGCTAGTCCCACAGCTAAACAACAGCGGCAAAACTCTCTTTCATCTCCCAAATCAAAGGGCAGTGGCTACACCACCCTCTGGCCCTGACCACTTCTCCAGGACACAGGGATAGGTGAAGACTTGGCTCATCAAAGCCCCATGCTCCAGGGACCTCACACCTCCCTCCTCCCCAACCCATCCCTGCACCAGGGTCCCAAGTCCACAGGGATAGAAACCTAGTGCAGAAAAAGAGGTAGGATTCCCACTGCTATTCCTCTTATTGCAATCCAGGGACGGAAAACTGTGCATCCAGGAGAGCCTACCATTGCAGCAGAGGGATAAGAGGTTGGGGGTTTCAGGGAGGACTGTGAAGCAAGCAGGGCTTGGAGGCCTTGAGGCCCATGGGAGAAGCAAATGGGGGTTCATGGCAGGCAGCCAGGTCAGACCCTAGGACAAGAGCTTACTTCTCTCAGCCTGTGGACTGTCCCTGCCCAACTCCCCATCTCTGTGGACAAACGTATGACCCCAAGAGTCTGCCATCCCAGCTCTGTGGCTCTGACTTTGATTCCAGCACCCATGGCTCACCTCATGCAGCCAGAATTGGGGTGAAATGTGGGGCGGGAGGAGCTGTAGCCCTCCCTCGGCCTAGGATGGCCGGTATTCTGGCACTTTATGCCCAGGTCCAAGCCTCCACCTCACCCTCTCTATCCTCAGCATTGTGAGCTTCATTTTCTTGGGGTTGGGGCTGGGAGAGGGTCAGGTGGGGACACACTGCCACCAGCTCTGCATACAGAAAGTAGGGTAATAACAGCCTGGGATTTTTATAGGAGATTCTCACATTCTGGGCCTCATTTGAATGGATATCCTTCAAATGGAGGCATCTTTCTCCCCATTGCTCAGATGGGGAAAACTGAGGCTTAGAGACCTGGTCAAACATTTGTGATGAAGTCTGGGAGATCTGGTCCCAGCTGCCCAGGGCCTGAGTCACAAGGTTGGGTCCCCAATCTTGAGGGAAAGGCTCTGTCCACAACAGGGGGCAGGGGCTTAACCTTCTCCTTCCTGGGCCTTGTCAGCAGGCAGGTGAGCTGTGGTGCTAGGACCTGAGGATGGCTGAGTCCTAGTTCCAGCTCTGTCACTCACATGGTAGGTGATCATGAACAAATCACAACCCCTTGGAGCCTCAGCTTCCTCCTGGGTGAAATGGGCTAATGACCCTGCCTTGCCTTCTTCGCAGGGCTGGGGGGCTGCTACTCTGTGATTGGCTGGTGGATAGTTACATCATTTTCTCTCTGGCTCTGGAAGGACCAGCTTTGGGGGACTGGGGAAGAAATGTCTCAGTCCACTAGTCTTGGCTGCCTTCACAGCTAATACCATCACTGCCCCCTGTGCCCCACTCCCTACCTCCCCTGCCCAGATGATTTTTTCCCTGTGGTCAGGGTGGAGGCCCCAGGAAAGGCAAAGTCTCTGAACAGCCCAGCAAAGCCCAACTAGGCCAACAAGAGAGTAGGTAAAGCTGGGGCTTCAGATCTGGGTTCAAATCCCAGCTCCCTCAATTCTGACAGCAAGACCCTGAACCAGCCACCTAACCTCTCTGAGCCTCAGTTTCCCCATCTTTGCCTACTTCATAGACTAAAGGAGAAAAAATGCACGTGCCGCCCTCAGCATAATACCTGGAACGTGGCAGACGCTAGTGAAAGGGTGTTATTATAATAAATCTGGGGCACCTTAGATCTGGGCATCCAAGTGCTCCCTCCCAAGACATCGGGGGAGCTTAGGGCCTTAGCTCTCCCCGTGCCCTCACCCGCACTCACTTGGGTAGCGAAAGTAAAATTCATTGTCCGCGTTACTGTGGTTGTGCCAGTGCCAGAGGGCAGCGTCGGTTTCATGGTTGTAGCGGACAAATACCGCAAAGAGGATGGCGGTGGCGCCCTGGAGGAGGAGGCACAGCAGGGGCAGCTGCAGTCGCCGGCCCGCGGTGCGGCGGGGAGACCCGGCCATGGGATAGAGGCTGCGAGTCTCCGTCTCCGGCTAGGGCTCCTGGCGCGCGGCTCTGGGAGACACTCACCGGGCGGGCCGGGCAGGTTTCACTCGAGCCAGGCCCCGCCCACTGAAGCCAGCCCCCGCCCACAAGGTGGCTTACCTGCCCGCAGTTCCTGGCTCCAGCCCGGGAGGCGGGGAAGGGTGGGCGGTGTCCCAGGCCTGAGGTGGGGCAAGGAGTGGAAGGCGATGGGGCGTTTGTACCCCCAAGTCCTCTTTCCTTTGAGGCAGCTGACCCTGGCGCCGTTCCGGTTGGGACAGGTCCTTGGAAATGACCCTAGAGAGGCGCCCTGTGTTCTGCCTGCTGGGGCGCAGCTGCGGGACCGCAGGGGGCGGTGGGGGGGAGGAAGAAGGGAGGGCACCCGCCCCCTCAAACATGCTGTTAGAGAGTGTTTCCCTAAGAATAAGCGGCCTTATAGGCTCAGACTTCCCTGGTCGAACCCCTCCAGGGTTAATACAAGAGAGAGGAGAGGGGATTACTCAATCTTTTGCCCAACTGAAAAGGCGATAGGGAACGGAGATAAAGAACAGCCGGCTCTCTAGGCATTGATGATTAACCTGGCCGGGGAGGTCTGAGCCTCAACAGTTGAGTTCCTTACCCCACTCCCAAGCCTCAGCCTCCTCACCCGCGTCTGCATCCCACCACACTTGTAGGTCAGAAGGCTGGACCTGCGAGCAGGCTGGGCAGGGGCCAACTGACACTTGGGTTCCCTGCACGTCCAGTGTGGATATGAGAGGGTCTGGGCTGCCCCAGCAGCTGGAAAGAAGGGAAGCTAGATGGCAGGAGGGTCTTCTCAGTTAAGAGTCAAGAGACCCTTGTTACACAAGCAAGATTTGCATCTGCTGGGGTCCTGGTAGATAGACAGCGAGGAGGCAGCTGTTAATTGAGCACTTACTGTGAACCAGGCTTCAGAGATGAACCAGATGACCCCTCCCTCCAGGAGCCACTGTCCAGTTGGGAGAGAGACACCTAGGAGAGAACTGAATTACCACTGGGGTAAATGTGTGACCCTGGGAATCACAGAGGCTCTGGGGGCCTAGAGGAGAGGCTGCAGAACCCACAGGAGTGGGGATGAGGGAGGGGACAAAGATGGAGAATTGCTTCCCGGGAGGTGGTGTCTGAAGGCAGCCTGGAAGGCCAACCTAGAAACTGAGTAAGTGAAGAAAGAAAGAAGAGGAGATGTTTCAAGAAGGGGACCCACATAAGCAGAAACCGTGCACACGTTCAGGGTGCTCAGGAACTGAGGCCAGGGGTGGGTATCAGCAGGCAGAGGTACGTGGCCTCTACCCAGTGGGTGCCAGGCCCCTGGAGACCTCTAAACAGATGGAGGACCCTCACATTATTGGTTCTGACTCCCAGAGGCCACAGGGGCTTCAAAGAGGAAAACGTGAAGGCCAGTGGGGCTGGTGGTGGGGAAGGCCCTCTGTCTACACTACCCGTAGCCTAACCCCAGCTGTCTGAAGGGGTTGTTGTGTGGGACGGACTTGTGGGTATTTGCAAAGATGTCTCAGACCTCGGCCTGAAGGAGGAGCTGCCATTCTTAGGGGATGTGGCCTAGGCCCATAGGGACCAGCCACTGCCCAGAACTGATGCAGGGTAGGGCTCCTCCTAGGAATGGGGGTTGCCCCTTCTCGAGAATTGGAAGGGACAGGAGTGACAGGGGTCCCTGACCCTCCTCCTTGCTTCTCCTTCTGCCCTCTCCCCAGTTCACCTCCTCCCTACCTCCCCTCAGGGTCCTGATCCTCTGGCCCAGCATGGGCTCTGGGGTACAGTTGGATTCTAGGTGCCCAGCCAGGCAGGCATGGGAGGGTGGTAGCTGCCTCTGATAGCACTGCTCTACCAGGCTGAGCAGCCTCTCTGGCCTTCGGTGGCCCCTGGCCCCGAGACTCTCTCTCACTTCTTGGTCAGCAAGATAGCTGTTTTCTAGCTCCTCTGCCGGTGGTGGCGTGGGGCGGGGGGGAGGAGAAGATGTCTGGTCAGCAGCCTTTGGATAATGATTCTCAGATAATTCAGCATCTGGGGTATCCTCCCAGGTCCAGCCTTCTGCCCCAAAAGTTCAGCCTGCTTCCTGAGCCCTGTTTGGGAGCAGGGGTTGCCCTGGGTTGCACAGGCAGGGACTGGACAGGCCCTTAAGGGGAAGAGTCTTCAAAAGCAGCAGAATGCGAGAGAGAAAGAAGGAGTGAGCTGGGCCTTCCCAGCATCTTCTGGGAGCCTCTACCCTGATGCCAGCCTCCTCCATCTCTATTCACCTGTTGTCTCTCTTAGTCTCTCTGAATTCCTCTGAATCTTTGATTTTCCCTCTCCTCTGTTGCTCATTCATTCATTCAACGAATATTCACTTAGCGTCAACGCTAAGCCAGGTCCTGGGGCTGTGACCTGAGGTTCTAGCCACACGTGTAACATGGTTGGGTCCTGGATGCCTACAGACCTGGCAGGTGTCAACCCTTTATTTGTTGGATTGTGGGAGATCTAGAGGGAGCCTCCTGGAAGGGCCAGGATAGCTGGGCCAACCTCTTGAGGGCATACTTGGAGACCTTTGGGGAACTGCTAAATACCATCTTTATAGGAGGATCTTGTTTTGTTTTGTGTTTTTGCGGTACGCGGGCCTCTCAGTGTTGTGGCCTCTTCCGTTGCGGAGCACAGGCTCCGGATGCGCAGGCCCAGCGGCCATGGCTCACGGGCCCAGCCGCTCCGCGGCATGTGGGATCTTCCCAGACCGGGGCGCGAACCCGTGTCCCCTGCATCAGCAGGCGGACTCTCAACCACTGTGCCACCAGGGAAGCCCTGGATCTTGGTATTTTAACAACTAATGAGTACCATCTGGTATCATCCCTGGTTCAACAGAGAGCAAAACCCTGACAGTCCTCCCCTTTTGAGGGTCCCCCTGGCCCACCCGCCCCTTCTGAGGGCTCTCCTGGCAGGCCTACACCTGTGAGGGCTCCCCTGGCCCACCACCCACTATGGAGAATCTCAGTCCATGGTTTTCTTTTGGATTGCCAAGTGCTGTCAGGGCCCCTGGCCCTTCCTCCTGCCTTCTCTGGCCCTGAAAACTCTGATGGAATGGGGGGGCTTCACCTCTCACCCCTTCCTCCACCCCGACCTCCTCTCAGGGCCCAAACTTTGTCACCAGCTCCCATCCTGCCCGGCCTGGGGTCTGCCCAATCTTTGACCTTCCATCTCCAGTTTCCAGCTGTGACCAGCTGGGCACTTGAGGGTGGCCAAGGGGAACTGGTGTCTGCTGCTTGCCCTGGCCCAGCCTGGCCAGGCTGTCCACGGGGACCAGGGTTTGGGTTACTGAGTAACTCGGGGCTGCTTGGAGCTGTTCTCTACTGGGGTCACCTCCTCCCTATTCCCTGCTCTCTTGGCTCAGGAATCCCCAAAGCCAATTGGGTCCTTTTGCTCCATCAAGCTATCCCCAGTGTTTATGGGGAACAAAAGAGAAAAACAGCAAAGCACCAGAATCAGTAAGACACTTGTTTGTTCATTCCTTCCTTCATTCAATACATCTTTGCTGTGTGACCTCAGCAAATTGTTGAGCTCTCTTTGAGTCTCAGTTTCCTTATCTATAGGAGTAATAATATTCCCTTTGTGGAAGTGTTACGAAGATTACAAATAATTGATGTAGAGCATTGGCATTTTCATAAGCAGTCAACAGATATGGTTATTATTGTTCTGATTGGCTGAGCAGAGAGGGCAAATGGGTTGCTGACTCCAACATACTATGGGCACATGCGCCTCTGGGGACAGGAAAGGATGGAGGGGGCAGACACAGACTTGATGTGTTTTCCTGTCATCGGCTGGAGGCAGCGACCAGCAGAGTCTGGGGCCTAGGACAAGCATATTCAGAAAGGGCCATCAGACCAGCAGCCCCTGTGACACAACAACTCTTGAATAGAGGAGATTTGGGAGAAGGCAGAGCCTTCATTCATTCAACAAACATATATTGAGCACCTACTGTGTGCCAGACACGGTGCTAGGGGCTGGAGATACAGTGGAACGAGATATATCCCTGGGTGGGGGTGGGAGGTCTATCTGGGGGGGATGCAAGTGAATCAGCAGGCAATCGCATTGCCAAGGTGATAGTGGGGGAGACAGGTCCTATGGGGATCCAACCCATGCTGGGGGTGATCAGCGAAGGCTTCCCAGAGGAAGTGAGGCCTACCGTGAGATCTGGCCTAATTTCACAGGTAAGGTGGAACAGGTGGATTCCTTTTTGTCTAACAGTCTGGTATGAAACTAGAAAAAGAAACTATACTAGAGAACTCCTCAGCACCCATTTTCTGGGGGTGGAAAATCCCAGACCTCGTTTTTCCCCAAAAACCACAGCCACAGTGGCACCATACAAAATATTGTTGTGTTTACATACAGCCAACGGTAAAATCAAATATGGCTTTCTGTCCCCAGAGGCTCACCAAAACAACTTCCATGTAAAAGATTGCCAAAATCAGATTACTTGTGTTTCTTCATCTGTAAAATGAAAATGACAATACCTTGGGAAAAAAGTTTGTCAGAAGGCAGTGATATCAAATTAAAATGTTTTCCACTCATGTAATACATTTTGTTTGCATTCCTGCTATGTGCCAGGTGCTACGCTACGGGCTAGATTCTGGAGGAATATCCTCCACGTTCCATCACCATCAAACAGAGCAGAATCGTGCTCTGTTCTCAGGATGCCAAGACGGATGAGATGTCGTCTCAGTTCCCAAGGCCTGACAGCAGCTCTGCTTCAGTGGTGCAATTCTTGCGATCCTGTTGGGGGTCTGTGATCAATTCCTGAACAGTAAAATTCTGAAAGACAGCAAAGAGCAGAAGGTGAGAGTGTGGCCTCAGAATGAGAGGGACAGAGGTCAGAGTCCCAGCTCTGTCCAAAAGAGATTTTGGAGAAGTTGCTTACCATGCCTTGAACCTCAGTTTCCTCATCTGTTACATGGAGATAAGAATAGTAATAACCCCACAGGGGTTGTTGTGAGGATTAAGGTCCACAAATCACGTGACATGTAGTACGTCTTCAATAGTACAGCCATGGTTGTGACTGTTGGTCAGCACTCACAGCCAGGGAAGTCCCTCAGTCCTTAGTTTTCAAAATATAATTGTGTTCGGTTAACTCTCAAGTGCCTGACTGGAGCCACTTAAGAGAAGAGCCAGGGGGGACCTCCCTGGCTGTCCAGTGATTAGGACTCAGCCCTCACTGCGAGGGCCAGGGTTCCATCCCTGGTCGGGGAACTAAGATCCCACAATCCATGTGGCACAGGCAAAAAAAACAAAACAAAAACAAGAGAGAGAGAGAGAAAAGCTGGGAGGGAATCTAGGGTGCAGTGGAATTGCATCTAGAAATGGGTCAGGCGGAGGTGACAGCAGTTAAAGGGAGCGAGGAGATGAGAAGCCACATCCCCACCCCAGCTTCCCTTCCTCAGTTCTCCTAAGGATTCTGCTGCCGCCACCAAACCAACCAAAACCACACTCCGCCCTGGACAAGCCAGGAAAGCCGGCTCAAGCCCTACTACGTCTCCCTCTGCCGGGAGCTGTTGTTCAGGCATCCTGGTGTTGGACCCTTGCTCTCTTAGGCCAGTCCCATCCTCCCCTCCCCAAAAGTGAGTGACACTTTGTGATGAACACCTCTCTTCTCTGGAAAGGGAGCAGTTGGATAGAAATATTCTTTACATACGACCCAGGACAGGACAACTGTAAAGGTTGGAAGCACATCTTCTCTGCCCCGGGCCTGAAGCAGCCGGGATGGAGGTGGTAAGATGGTTCCATAAGGTTTGACAGGAGCTGCAGAAGAGCGATCAGACTGGGCTGTGATCAGACTCAGCCTCCCTGGGGCACATCTAGGGACGTGGGCTGTCTGCTCTGATCTCCCTCCTGCAGCCCCACCAGCGTACCAAGCTCCTGAGACACAGAGGAGAATGTGGGATCTGAGTCTCTTAATGCTGTTAAGCAAGGTCATGACCATTCAGCCGTTCATTTCGTAGCTATTTATTGAGCCATGCGTTGCAAGGCCAAGCAGGCCCTGCTTTCAACCCTGAGGACCTGGCAGTGAACAAACAGGCATCGTCCTTGCCCTCATGGAGCTGCTGTTCTAGTGGGGGAGACGCACAATAAACACACACAAATAGATACATAAGATGTCACGAGAGGTTTGTTGAAGAAAACAAAGCTGGGCTAGAGGATAGAGTGACAGGGATGCTGCTAGACTGGATTGCTAGGGAAGGCCTCAGGAGGGATGGAAGGAAGTGAGAGGGGATCTTACAGACTGATAGGCCAAGGGAACAGCAAATGCACTGCCCCTGAGGTGGAACAGCAAGGAGTGTGACAAGAGCTCAGTGAGCCATGGGGCAGTGCAGGAGGGGTAGCGGGGGCCAGCACACGGACGGCTCAAGGCCCTGGTGAGGAGTTTGGACCTTACCGTAAGGATAACGGGGAGCAATTTGAAGGGTCAAGAGCAGAGAAATAATATGACCTGATGTATTATTTTAAAGGATCCCTCTGGCTGTCTGGGGAGCAAGTAACCAGTCCAGACGCCACTGCTGCAACCCAGGCAAGAGCCGACGGTAGCAGTAACAGTGCAGAAAGCAGTCAGATTCTGGACGTACTGGGTTGGCCCAAAAGTGCGTTCGGGTTTTTCCTTGACGTCTTACGAAAAACCCGAACGCACTTTTTGGTCAGCCCAATATTTGGAAGGTAGAACTGACAAGGTTTACCGAAGGATTGGATATGAGGGGAGAGAGAAAGGAGTTGCTATGGACCGAATTGTGTGCCCTTAAAGTCATACGTCAAAGTGCTAACCCCCAGGGTGACTGTATTTGGAGATGGGGTCTTTGGAAGATAATTCGGTTTAGATGAGGTCATGAGAGTGGCCCCCTCATGATGGGATCAGTGCCCTTATAAGAAGAGACACCAGAGAGCTCCCCCCACCTCTTTTGCTCTCGCTTTCACTCTCGCCCTCTCTGCCAAGTGAGGTCAACAGAAAGAAGGTGGCTGATTGCAAGTCAGGAAGGGAGCTCTCACCAGAAACAGATCATGCTGGCACCCTGATCTCAGACTTCCAGCTTCCAGAACTGTAAGAAAATAAAGCTCTGTTGTTGAAACTCCCAGTCTATGATGTTTTGTTATGGCAACCTGAGCTGACTAATGTACGAGTCAAGGATGGTACCCAGGTTTTTGACCTGAGCCACTGGTGGCGGGCCCATCTCCAGCAGGGAGCCGAGAAGACCCCTCCCAAATGCAGCCTGTTTCTCCCTCCAGGCTGAGAGATTCACTTTCCAGACTCTGTACTTTAGTTCTGGCGGGTAGTTAGTTCAGGCTCTTACCCGCGTGCCCCTTCTTCAACTAAAACAGGACTTCACCTTCGAGGCCCACCTCAAGTATGATTCCCTGCCTTTGGGCTCCTTGTTGTGTGCTCCCCAAATTAGAGTGCTGGATGCCCCATTGGGATTTATACCTCCACCCCTTCTCTGGACTGGGCCACCTTGAGGGCAACCCCTCTACTGGGCATGGCATGGTCCCCACACCCAATTGCTGACTGAAATGTTGGGCTGAAAGGAGACAGGACTTTGACTCCACCAGGGTGAGTCCTTTCCCGCCGCTGGGAGTCCTTTCCAGATCTCCATCCTCGAGGGCCCGCCCTTTCCTACTGCTTCCTCTGCCAGGCCCTCCACCCTGAGACAGCTGGTCAGCTGGCAATGGAGCTAAGTCATCACACCAGTCCCCACCTTCCTCTGCCAACAACACCTTCACCCTAGGCTTGCAGCTCCAGCACTCACAGCTCAAGCCAGTAGCAGGTTAGCTCCCATGGAGGGGGCAGGCCACACCCCTCCATCTCCGCGGGCGTGGGCAGCGATGGTGGACAGGAAAGAGGGGGGCCCCACCCTGTTGGCTGGGCTAGGCTCCCTGGCTGGCTCTCAGTGTGCCCTTCACTGTCCTATCTTCTTAGCCAGATCAGTTTGTAAACAATATTATCCTTCCCACTTACTCATTCAATAAATATTTATCTATTTAAGTATTTCATTTTATTAGCCATTTAAATATGCAGCAAATGGCTACTGAGAGCCAGCTATGTGCCGGGCACTATTCTATGCGTTGGTCACACAGCAACGGGAAAAGCTGTCAAGAACAGGAACAAAAAACCCCTGATTCTTCACGAATGTGAAACTTACTAAAGTTCTTTTTAACTGTATTGTTTTAAAATGTGTCACTACTGGGAGTTCCCTGGTGGTCCAGCGGTTAGGACTCAGCGCTTTCACTGCTGTGGTCCGGTTCAATCCCAGGTTGGGAAACTAAGATCCCGAAAGCCACGCCACGTGGCCAAAGAATAATAATAATAATAAAATGTGTCACTCCTTGAAACTGGTGGTCTGACGGCATCAAACTCCTGCCAAGTGGTTTGCAAATATCAGATGAAAAAACCCAGAAGATCCTGGGTTCAGGAAGGGAGAAGCTGGGCCAGTGGGGTGGAGGAGTGTCTTGGGGAAATGCTCCCAGAGAACTCCTCCAGGGTTCTGAATCTCCCCTTCCGATCTTCATTTTTCCAAGCTCTGGACATACCTGAAGTTCTGGATTCAGTTAGAACTGCCACATCTGAGATGAGCAATAAACAGAGAAGCAGGTTCAGATGAAAACCACAGGAGGATGTTACAGGAACTGGGGCTGCTTTATCTGGGCAATGGAGGTCTGAGATTGCAGGGGCTGGGGATGGCACTATTGGTTCCTGTCTTCACCACGGAATTGGCTTACTAAGTGCTTGGAGAAAGCTGTAGGAGTCAGACCCAGGTTTAGGTACAAGAGCCTTCTAGCACCCAGACCTGCTGCCCTGGGAGGAGACTGGGCTTCCTGCAGCTGGGCAGGTAGCTGGGTAATTCCTGGCAGGAGAATCATAGACACAGAGGGGTAGGGGGCCTAAAGCACACTCACCAGAGCCACTGCGGGAAAGCTGAAAAGGCTCAGCAGATGATTGTGAGAGACCCCGTGTGGCAGCACCCACTCCCTCAAGTGAACCATGCTGGCCTGGTGGAGACACTGGGTCAGTGTCCCTCTGAATCATTTGGGTTGGGGAAGAAACTCTGAAAAAATACCAGTGCTTGCCCCCACCCCCAGAGACTTTGATTTAACAGGTTTGGGTGGAGTCTCAGCACCAGTATTTTTCTTTTAAAGCTCTCCAGACAATTTCAATGAGTAGCCAGAGGTGAGGATCGCTGATCTAGACCAGCACATCAGCACCCTGCCACCGGGGAGCTCGTTAGAAGGGAGAGGCTGGGAATTCCCTGGTGGCGCAGGGGTTAAGAAACTGCCTGCCAATGCAGGGGACACGGGTTTGATCCCTGGTCCAGGAAGATCCCACATGCCGCGGAGCAGCTAAGCCCGTGCGCCACAACTACTGAGCCCACGTGCCACGACTACTGAAGCCCGGGCGCCTAGAGGCCGTGCTCCACAGCAAGAGAAGCCACCACAGTGATAAGCCCGTGCACCGCAACGAGGAGTAGCCCCTGCTCGCTGCAACTAGAGGAAGCCCGCGCACGGCAACAAAGACCCAATGCAGCCAAAATTAAATAAATAAATAAATGAAAGAAAGAAAGGAGAGCTCTCAGGATCTTCCCCAGACCTACCGAATCAGAAACTCCAGAAGCAGTCTGCATGGAACAAGCCCTCTGGGTGATTCTGATGCACAACAACGAACTTTCAGGCCTTTTCTAGCTCTAAGAGTCTCAGAACCTCAGGGAAACAAAGGTCGATAATGGCTTACCCTCTTCACCAAGGATGTGCGTTCATGGTTTAACCTGCTTAGAGAGCAAACCAGTCAAACCAGTCAAACCTGAGATCACAGAATGGTTTCACTTGTTTGTTAGTGTCTCACTTCCTGAAAAATCCAAAACAAAAACTACCCATCTTCAGACTTTTTCAGTAAGTGTTCAGCTTGGCAGCAAACAGTAGTCCTTGAATCAGATGCACCCATCACCTCCTGTCTCAGAAAATCGACTACTTGAGTCCTTAGGACCCGACTGCCTGCTTTATGAGGTCTTCACTTATGGGACCCTGCCATCCACTTGGCTTTCATCCCATCCCCAGGAGTCAGTGTCAGTACACAGAGGGAAGGACCTGCCAGGCAAGAGTTGGCCCAGCTCACCCAGAGAAGAAAGTGGTGGCAAAGCAGGCTTGAGCAGAAGATGTCAGTCCGGGCACCACTGTTCATTCAGTGGAAAAATGCCGATGTGTCAGTGGTAAAGGGAAGGGAAAACCAAAACCCTGTGTCAGAGGAAGCCCACAGCAGAGGGCTTATTTGCAGGGAGGTGGTTTAGCACTCTGCGCTGGAGGTTCTGGATGAGACTAGAAGGCTGTGAGGATCCCAGGGTTTCCATCCGACAATTCCACCCCACCCCCTCTGCCCCAGTGTAGAAGAGAAGGAGGGACCCAGGCTCCCCTCAGAGATTTTTCTCCGGGCCTTTCTCTTGGCCTCAGAGCAATTAGAAAGGCCCCAGAACCCAAAAAGGAATCAAGCCCTGGAGAGGAAGTAATGGCCAAATCTAGGATACACAGTCAGGTAAGAAGGAAGAAGAACAGTGGTTAGTGAAATCTCAGCCCCATTGAGGGGAAAGCCAGGAGGAGAAGGACACTGGGGGAACGCCGCTCAGGCACACCAGCCATCTTCCTTCTCCCATACCCCTCCCTGCAATTCCCTCTGAGACACTGTCATGAGGATGTCCCAAAGGCACTATCACGTGTTATAACAGGCAACTATTCTGTAAATTCTCTGGACCCTACCTCTTGCTCCAGCTAATGCTGCGGTGACAGTTTCATACAAGCTTCAACCAGCTAAGTGCAGGTACAACCTGTCAGTGTCTCTCCTTGGAATCTGTGCCACCCCTCCCATTTATTGCCCTGGGGCTTCTTTGCAAGAACCTACAAAGACTTATGCATGTGTAAACTGGAAGCATGGGGGTGCTAGGGACTGAATGTAGCCTCCCAAAATTCTAAACTGAAACTGAAACTCTAAGTTGAAACTGAAACTCTAAACTCTACCCCCTCAATGTGATGGTATTAGGAGGTGGTACATTGGGAGTTGATTAGGTCATGAGGGTGGAGCCCCAGTGAACGGGATTAGTTCTCTTAAAAAGGGACCCCAGAGGGCTTCCCTGGTGGCGCAGGGCTTCCCCCGTGGTGCAGTGGTCGGGAGTCCGCCTGCCGATGCAGGGGACACGGGTTCGTGCCCCGGTCCGAGAAGATCCCACATGCTGCGGAGCGCGTCCGGAGCCTGTGCTCCGCAACGGGAGAGGCCACAACAGTGAGAGGCTCGCGTACCGCAAAAAAAAAAAAAAAAAAAAAAAGGGACCCCAGAGAGCTCTCTCACCCTCTTTTCACCATGTGAGGATACAAGAAGTTGGAAGAGGACCCTCACCAGAACTCGACCAGGCTGGCACCCTGATCTTAGACTTCCAGCCTCCAGAACTATGAAATTAAATTTGTTTTTTATAAGCCACTCAGTATACGGTACTTTGTTTTTCTGTTTTTTGTTTATTGAAGTATAACTGACTTACAATATTATATTAGTTTCAGGTGTACAACATAGTGATTCGATTTGTATTTTATTTTATTTTGTCTTGTTTTGATTTTTTGACCATGCTGTGTGACTTGCGGGATCTTAGTTCCCTGACCACGGATGGAACCCAGGCCCTCGGCACTGAGAGCATGGAGTCCTAACCACTGGACTGCCAGGGAATTCCCTCGGTATCTTTATACATTACAAAATGATCACCACTATGGTACTTTGTTATAGCATCCTAGACTGATTAAGACAGGGAGTTAACAAGAGTGGGGCACTCTGGATCAGCAGGGGTCAGGAGCCAATAGATACATTTCCCCTTTTCATGACCTCTTTTCATTTCATTTCATTTCTCAGAAATGGTTCTGAGATCCATTTCATGAGGCTCCTCGAAAGGTCCTGTGGGATTGAGCATGAGTCACCTGTAGTGGTGGCCAACCGAATGATGCATCTTTATATCATCTTTCCCTTCTTCCCTGTCCACTCCGCTCGTTCTGCATACCTTCTCTCTGGATCTCATTCCCAAATAAACTACCTGCATGAAAAACACTTGATTCAGGCTTTGCTTTGGGGAGAAACTGGCTAAAACAACTGCCTCCAGACTAGAATGAAGACTATCAGGATGGGATTTTGGAGCTGGATCACTTTTTAGTCAGATGGCAAAAAGGATTCCACTGCTGGTAATTCCTGGTGTATGACAGCATCAAATAACTAAGATTCTCACCCGTGGTGGACTGGGATGTGGTAAAAGGTGAAGTGTTGGCATTTGTGATAGCTATGACCCTTTAATGGCATGGGGGCAATGGTAATTTATAAGGATTGGCTGGCTTTTAACTGCTTTGGAAGCCTTCAAAAAAAAGAAAATTATAGGCTCAGGTCAACTAACTAACAACTCAAGGCATACCACGAAAGTCAGAGAGCCTCTTTGGCAATGTCTAAGGAGACTCTCATCTAAGTTGCAGGGCAGACAGTGAGAAAATCAGATACGGGATCTAACTGAGGGTAGCAGAACAGCAAAGGAGACTGAATGCACAGCACCAACAGGTCTCCTATATCAAAGTCAGGACCCTGATAGGAAAAGAGTAAGACTCAAAGACCTGGAATGAGACATCTGTGCACATGAACCTGAGAATGCTGAACCTCCAGCTTCATCTGAACACTCCAGGTCAGCAGAAGCTACCCTCTCCCCTTGCAGCGATCAGCACCACCATCAAATACTTAAAGGATACAGGGATGGTAGTTTTGTTGGGATAAAGTGGTGGATACATAAGGGTTCATATACTATTCAATTCATTTGTCTGGCTCCTGCAGAAGCCAAACAGAGTGGACGATAATGGGTTACCATAAACTTAACCACATGGTAGCCCCAATCATAGCTGCCATACTGAATGTGGTGTATTTACTGGCCAGCTTCTAGCATTGATATGTGACTATTGGTCTGGCAAGTGTGTTCTCTATCCTCCTTGGTAAGGATGGTTTAAAGCAATTTGCCTTTATATGAGGACAGCAGTACACAATCACTGTCTCGCCATAAGATCATGCTAACTCTCCTGTTCTCTAACCAATAGAGTCTGAAGGGAAATCAATTGTCTTGACGCGCTGCCCAACATATGCCTGTCCACTATATTGATGATTTACTAATTGGACTTGATGATCATGAAGTGGTAAGTAGTTCAGTAAGACTAGAAGGTTCAGGCTCCTGACTGTATGGCTGTTAGTGTGACTGACGCCATCTTGGGCCCTTACAGTTTCTCCTGACCTTTCGCTGACCCTACCCAGGACTGTAGTGTGCAGTGAATCACTTCTCTGTCATCAAGGGCTTTGTAGTTAGTAGATATTTCCTAATGATCATTCGGACTAGGTAGGCTCTATGCTCTGTTAGTCCCCAAACAATGATGAAAAACCTTCCCTGACATATTCCCAGTGCCCACAAGACTAGTTACCCATTCACAAATCTTAACTTAGGAATGTACGTCCTGTTTCCAAGCACATACCCCCATACCCTAGGTTAACTATAAAATTATCCCAATGGCCCCTCTGTGGTATGGAAAGCAGCTCGATCCCAATCCCACCCACTGATCCACTGATTATACAGAGCTGCCTCGTTTTTCCATCTCAAGATGCCTTCTCAGTTTGGTGGGTGTTTTTCATTCCCTCTGTCCTCCAACACTGCAACATTGAAGAAATTTTTAGGGATCCAATAATCTGAGGTATGCCAGAACATCTCCCCTAAAGTGAAGGACAAATAGTTGCATTTTGTGTCCCCTACCACTAAGAAGAATGGTAACTGGCAGAACTCTTTATTTTATTTTATTTTATTTTTTTTGCGGTACGCGGGCCTGTCACCGCTGTGGCCTCTCCCGTTGCGGGGCACAGGCTCCGGACGCGCAGGCTCAGTGGCCATGGCTCACGGGCCCAGCCGCTCTGCGGCACGTGGGATCTTCCCAGACCGGGGCACGAACCCGTGTCCCCTGCATTGGCAGGCGGACTCTCAGCCACTGCGCCACCAGGGAAGCCCTCAGAACTCTTTAGATTCTGGAGGCAACATATCCCACACATGGGAATATTGCTCCAAACCATTTATTAGGTGACCTGAAGGGCTATCAGTTTTGAGTGGGGTTCAAAGCAAGAGAGGGCTCTATGGCATGTCCAGGCTATGATTGAAGCTGTCCTGCCACTAAAGCCACATGACACACAAAAAACACAATGAATCCAAAGGCCTCTACAGTGGATTAGAACGTTGTAGAGAGTCTCTAAAAAGCCCCAATAGGAGGGCTGTAACACAGACTCAGGGTTCTGGGGCCAAACTCTGCCTACTGTGAAAGAGAATGTTATCATTTGAAAAATGGGCTATAGGGCTTGAGCACAGACCCAGCACTGACTATGGGACATCGAGTGACTATTCATCCAGAGCTACTCATCTTGACTGGGTATTATCAGATCCACTGAGTCATAAGATTGGGGGGGCACAGCAGCAATCCATTGTACAATGGGAAAATGGCATATTTGGGATTAGGCCTGAGCAGAGCCAAAAGACCCATGCTAATTACATCAACTGGTGGTCCAGACTGTCTGTGTCCTTTGCGCCAGTGCTTTTCCCTCAACTTATATCTATGGCCTCATGGGAAACTTTCCAAGACCAACTGACAGAGGAACAAAAACTCAGGTCTGATTTTGAACACTTCCTATATATTTGATATTAAGGTATTATTGCTATTTTCAAGTGTAATAATAATGTCATTTTTCAAAAGCATTTATATTTTAGTGATACATACTAAAATATTTACAGTGAAATTATGTAATGTGTGCAACTTGTTTAAAATATCATGAGAGGGGAGATGAATGGGACAGAAATGGCCATGGTTAAGCCTGAGTTAGGGATAGATGGGAGTTCATATACTATTTACTTATGTGTATGTTCTAAATTCTCTGTAAATCAAAGTTAAAACAAAAACCCAGTCTGGTCCAGAGATGGGTCAACATGATACACTGGGGTTAGCTGTAAATGGGCTGCTGCTGTATCACAGCCTTACTCAGGGGTGGCCCTAAAGGACACCATGGAGGGAGATCCTTCCGGACCAGAGCCTTGAGCATCACACCTAGTCAGTCGTTTACTTTGTATGGCAGAAGTGGCCTGAGGTCGAGTATACATGGAGTTCTGGACGGTAGTGGTGAATGGCTTGGTTGATCAGGGGCCTGGAAGGAGAAAGATTGGAAAATCAGAGACAAGGAAGTACGGGAAAGAAAATATTGGTGGAAAATTTGGGAAAATAATTAAAGTAACTTTTGTTTCTAGTAATCAAATTACGTTCCTAACAGTGAAAGAAGGGTAATTTGGTTCTTTCATTCTTGAAGATGTTTTCATCTAACACTACCTTAGCCTTTCCAGTCAAAGCTAAGGACAGCAGAGCCTGAGAGTAGCTCTTCCTCTCATGGAACTCTTAGCCTTGTGGTGCCCAGAGCTCTATTCTCTGCCTCTTCATTCTCTAGGTGATCTCCTCCAGTTTTGTGGCTTTCAATACCATTAATATACTGATGTCTATGGAATTTTTATCTCCTCCCAAGCCTCCCCCCTGAATTTAAGTCATGTATCTAACTGCCTGGTGGACATTTCCACTTAAATACATAACAAGCATCACAAATCTAACACAGTCAGAACCTTGCTTCTGCATCCACCCCTTCCTATTCCTCCCCCAGGCTTCTCCATCTCATAAATGACAACTCTACCATTCCAGCTGTTCAGGTCAAAAATCTAGCGTCATCCTTGACTTCTCTTTCTCTCATACATCATATCCATCCATCACCAAATCCTGAGACCTATACCTTCAAAATATATTCAGACTCTAAACGTTTTTCACCACCTCCGTGGCTACGACCCTGGTCCAAGCTGCCTTCACCTCTTGCTCGGATTATTAAAATAACCTCCTCCTCCTCCCTTGCCTCTACACAATCTATTCTCAACACAGGAGCTAGAGTCATCCTGTCAAAATAAATGTATTTCTGATCACATGACTCTTCACAATCCTCCAATGGTTTCCCATTTCACTCAGAGTAAAAGCCAAAGTCCTGGGCTTCCCTGGTGGCGCAGTAGATAAGAATCTGCCTGCCAATGCAGGGGACACAGGTTCATCTTCCTGGTCTGGGAAGATCCCACATGCCGCGGAGCAACTAAGCCCATGCGCCACAACTACTGAGCCTGCGCTCTAGAGCCCACGTGCCACAACTACTGAAGCCCTTGTGCCACAACTACTGAAGCCCGAGTGCCTAGAACCTGTGTTCCACAACAAGAGAAGCCACCGCAATGAGAAGGCCGCGCGCGGCAACGAAAAGTAGTCCCCGCTCGCTGCAACTAGAGAAAGCCTGCGCGCATCAACGAAGACCCAACACAGCCAAAAATAAATAAATAAAAATAAAAATAAAAAAGGCCAAAGTCCTTAAAATATCCTGCAATGCCCTACACATCATCTGGGATTCTCATCACCTCTCTGATCTCACCTCCTTCCAACTCTGCCTTGCAGTCATGCCATTGCAAATATCTGTCTGTTCTTCCAGAATTCCAGGCATGCCTCATGGCCTTTGCACTTTCTGTTCCCTTGGCCTGGAATGTTCTACTCCTATATGGCTCATTCCCTCTCTACCTTCAGGTCTCTGCTCAAATGCTACTTTATCAGTAACGCTTCCCTTACCTCCCACAATCTCCCCCTTCCCTCCATTACACTATACCAAGGGTTTTCACAATTTTGGTTTCAGGACCCCTTTACACTCTTAAAAATTGAGGACCCCAAACAGCTTTTGTTTATATGGGTTATATCTCTCTATATTTACTTTGTTAGAAATTAGAACATTTTAAAATATTCATGTATTCATTTAAAAACATTAGCAACCTCATGTTAACAAATATTTTTAATAAAAATAACTATATTATCCAAAACAAAATTAGCGAGAGCACTATTTACATTTTTCATATCTCTTTAATGTCTGGCTTAATAGAAAAATAACTGGATTCTCATACCTGTATCCAATCTGTCGTGATATCACATCCATGTAGCCTCTGGAAAACCCCACTGTATACGCATGAGAGAATGAGAATGAAGGCAAATAATGTCTTAGTATTACTTCCTACAAAAATTGTCTTGACCTCAAGGATCCCCTAAAAGGGTTTTAGGAACACTCAGGAGTCCCTGGCCCCATTTGCAGAACTATGTACTACACTATATTTTAATAGTTCTTACTGTCATCCAACATAACTATGTATTTACTTGTTTTCTTACTGTCAGTCTCCCTGCACTAAAATGAAAACTCCATGAGATGGAGACTTTGTTCTGTCCACTGCTCTAACCCCAGCTCCAAGATCAGTGCCTGCCACATGAGAGGCACCCAGTGAATGAATGAAGAAATGAAGAAAAAAGGAACAACAAATGTTATCATTTTTAGGATTATCTCATCACGAAGAATGCAGCGATGCTGTAAAACACCTCATTTTTAAAACAATTCCATTGATGAATTTATCCTGGAGTCTCAAGTACCTATCACCCAGATAAGACAATTAACCACCTATGATCAATTTTATTTCATCCACACCCCAACCCAGGCCCCTCTACCAAGGTTCTTTTGAGGCAAACCACAGACATCATCTGTATATGTTTCTGTATGTATCTCTAAACATAAGGACCCTTATTTTCAACATTTTATTATGAAAATATTCAAACATACATAATAGTTGAATTTTTTCCAGTGAAAACTCATGGACTACCAATACCTAAACTCAACCATAACATTTTATTCTATTTGTTGCATAACTATCTATCCATCCTTCCATCTATTTTTTTTTTTTTTTTTGTGGTACACAGGCCTCTCACTGTTGTGGCCTCTCCCATTGCGGAGCACAGGCTCTGGACACGCAGGCTCAGCGGCCATGGCTCACGGGCCCAGCCGCTCCACGGCATGTGGGATCTTCCCGGACCGGGGCACGAACCTGCGTCCCCTGCATCGGCAGGCGGACTCTCAACCACTGCGCCACCAGGGAAGCCCCTATTTTTTTTTTTTTTGATGCATTTCAGAGTGAGTTGCAGACATCAGTATACTTCACTCCTAAACCTTCTGTATGCATATCATTAACTAGAGGTCAATATTTGTTTACAGTTTCTTCTTAAGGTAAAATTTACATCTGATGAAACGCACAAATCTTAAGTGTACCGTTTGATGAGTTTTGACAAATGCATACATCTGTGTAACCCAAACCCTATAGCAAAATATAGAGCCATCAACCAGAAAGTTCCCTCTGCCCGTTCCCAGTCAATTCTCATTCCCACTCCATCCCCAGAGGCAACTGTTGTTTTTAGTTTTTTTTCCATCATATATTAATACTGTGTGTTCTAGAGCTTCAAATAAATGGAATGGTACGATGTGTGCTCTTTTCTGCAAGATGTCCATCACTTAATGTAATGTTTTTGAGATTCATTCATGTTGTTGAATGTATCAGTAGTTTGTTCCTTTTTATTGCTAAGTAGCACTCCATTGCTTGAATATAACATTTTATCCTAACCTATCCACCATTATGAAATGTCCCTCTTTATCCCTGGCAGTACAATTTGTCTTTTTTTCTTTTTCTTTTTGGCTGTGTTGGGTCTTTGTTGCTGCGCATGGGCTTTCTCTAGTTGCAGCGAGAGGGAGCTACTCTTCATTGCGGTGCGCGGGCTTCTCATTGCAGTGGCAGGAAGAACTGACATCTTAACAAGATGGAGTCTTCCCTTGGGACTTCCCTGGCGGTCCAGTGGTTAAAGAATCCATGCTTCCACTGCAGGGCGCGTGGGTTCCATCCCTGGTCAGGGAATTAAGATCCCACATGCTGGGCAGTGTAGCCAAAAAAAAAAAAAAAAGGTTCAGTCTTCCTATCCATGAACATGAAATTTGTTTTCATTAAGCGTGACTATAACTTTTTTTTATTGAATATATTTGACAAATCACATTGTGTATATTTAAGGTGTACAATGTGTTATTTTGATATATTTATATTTTGTAATATGATTGCTGTTGTAGTGATACTTACCACATTACACAATTATAGTACAATATTGTTGTCTAAATTCATTATATGGTGCATTAAGATCACTATGGCTTATTTACTATTTGTTGCAAGTTTGTACCCTTAGACAACATCACTTTTTTATCCCCCCACACCCATCCCCTGAAAACTACCATTTTACTTTACTTTATTTTTTGTTTGACTTTTTTAGATTCCACATATAAGTGATATCATACAGTACTTGTCTTTCTCTATCTGACTTATCTCACTTAGCATAATGTGCTCAAGGTCTATCCATTTTGTCACAAATGGCAGGATATCCTCTTTTCTCATGGCTGAATAAATATTCTATTGTGTATACATACCACATCGTTTTTATCCATTCATCCCGATGGGCATTTAGGTGGTTTCCATACCTTGGCTATTGCAAATACCGCAATAAACATGGAAGTGCATTTATCTCTTCGAAATACTGTTTTCATTTCTTTTGGGTATATACCCAGTAGTAGAATGCTGGATCACATGGCAGATATATTTTTAATGTTTTGTGGAATCTCCATATTGTTTTCCATAGTGGCTGGACCAATTTACATTCCCACCAACAGGGTATAAGGGTTCCCTTGTCACCACATCCTCACCAGCAACTGTTGTCTTTTGTCTTCTTGATGACAGCCATTCTAGTGGCAGCATGACTCTTAAATTTTAAGTGTGAATGGAGAGATCACTGGCTAAGGGAAGAGGGGACCCATTCAGACTTTATTCAAAAATTGCATTTTGGGGACTCCCCTGGTGGCACAGTGGTTAAGAATCTGCCTGCCAATGCAGGGGACACAGGTTCGAGCCCTGGTCCAGGAAGATCCCACATGCCACGGAACAACTAAGCCCATGCACCATGACTACGAGCCTGTGCTCTAGGGTCTGTGAGCCACAGCTACTAAGCCTGCATGCCACAACTACTGAAGCCTGCGTGCCCTAGACCCCATGTGCTGCAACTACTGAGTCCACGTGCTGCAACTACTGAAGCCCATGCGCCTAGAGCCTGTGCTCCGCAACAAGAGAAGCCACTGCAATGAGAAGCCCATGCACCACAATTTGGTCCAAACTTATCCACAAATATCTTTGTAAAATTATTTAAATTATTTCTTTCTCTTTCTCCATGGATAATAGCTTAATCAGAATTTTTTCAATGCCCAACCCTAATTCCTCAACCTTAGCTCAAATGGCTAAGCCAAACTCAGGTGTCCCCTTCTCAAACACTGAAAACTTATGGCTGGACTTGAACCCTCATTAAAGCTAAACTGACTTCCCAACTTAGAAATTTCAGGATGCAGTCTCTTGGTGTTTCAAGCTCAAGACTAGTCCTTCTCTGTAATTTAGCTCAGATTTACCCATTGCCTGTCTTTATTTCTAAACCCTGTATCCAGACCCTGGTAGTATTGTATCAGATTGCTATTATTAATTAGTGCAGGCCTCTCCACTTCCATTCTCCCTTCACCCCAAAATGTTTTGCCCATTATATATGCCTTGCTGCTATTTGAAAGCCTCCAATTGCTCTCTAGTGCTTCAAATAAACTCAGAGCTGGGACTTTCCTGGTGGCGCAGTGGTTAAGAATCTGCCTGCCAATGCAGGGGAGACGGGTTTGAGCCCTGGTCCAGGAAGATCCCACATGCCGCGGAGCACTTAAGCCCGTGTGCAACAGCTACTGAGCCTGCACTCTAGAGCCCGCGAGCCACAATTACTGAGCCCACGTGCCACAACTACTAAAGTCCGCACGCCTAGAGCCCGTGCTCCGCAACAAGAGAAGCCACTGCAATGAGAAGACCGTGCACCACAACGAAGAGTAGCCCCTGTTCGCCGCAACTAGAGAAAGCCCGCATGCAGCAACAAAGACCCAACACAGCCAAAAATAAATTAATTAATTAAATTAATTTAAAAAGAAAAGAATGAAAATCAGACAGTTTTCTAACAGTTGTTACCAGAATAGTTCCCCAGGGAAAGCTGCTCTGTCTGTTCTCAGCTGCTCTACATTCTGCCTCATATCCTATATTCTGGGCATAAAAAACCCTCTTATCCTAACTTTTGATGACTTATTCTCCTACCTCTAGGTCTTTGTCCAAGCTTCCCAACTGACATGGAACTACCTTACTTCATCCGTCCATGCCATCCAATGCAGCTCCTTCATCAAGTGGCACCACTTCCTCCAGCAAGATTCCACGATTGGTCCAGTATCCTACTAACCTCTATCTCTGAACTTCCATTCCCCCTCAGAGTACCACTAAATTTTACAATGAATTCTTTTTCTTATCTGCCTTGTTAGATAGTAAATCCCCCAAAACTCTCTCTTCTGTAATATGTATCCCCAAGTGCCTTGTATAGTGCTTTGCACTCAATGAGCACCTACTATGAACTTGTGAACTAACCAACCACTTGTAGAATATATATGCCCAGATTCCACCAAGGGTTTACTGGGAAGAGAGTAGGGAAAACATACACGATAACTTTGTTCCACAATTCATTTACTGAATTGGGGCAGGTGATTTAACAACAGATTGCAAGATAAGGTTGGCGGAGAAGAGTTCTGGCTTTCTCTCCCAGGAGCCAGTTGTGTCACGGATGCTTGTAAATTTTCAAAAATAGCCATCCGTTGTTGGGCAAGCTGGGTCTCAAGCTGGAGACTGGCATACATACATTCTAGGAGTCCTAGGCATTCCTTGGGCTTGTGGTCAGTTCCTGAAGGAAGAGCAATGGAGGTGCAAAGGAGACAAAAGAGAGATTTTATAATTGTACTGAGGTGGGAAGGGCTCTAATAAGATGACTGCTCTAATCTTTCTGGGCACAACTCAACCCAGATGCAGCTGTGCTCAGCTGTCACCTTCTCCATGAAGCCTATCGGGCTACCCTATTTGAAACCAATCCACTGGAACTTTTTACCCACTCTCTTGCTTTATTTTTCCCTTAGTACTTATGATTATTTGGCATATTTCATAATTAGTTACATAATTGTTGGCTAATTCCCTCTTCTAGAATGTAGGCTCCAGGAAGGCACAGATTTTTGTCTGATTTGTTCACTATTGTGTCCCCAGCACCTAGAAGAGTAAGTACCTGGCACATAAGTGTTCAACAAATATTTGATGAGTGAACGAAATGGTCTGAGAGTGAGGCCTAACTTCCCTTTCAAGAGCTCAGGGGATGCCTCAGCATTCTTCTTACCTGACATAGTAAGGTCATCAGCAGTGACCCAAAGTTCTTCCTGTTGTCTAACTTTCACCAGTCTTGCTGAAATCAATTCTTTTTCTAATGTTTTCAACTACATTATACACATCCAGCTCTTAGTTAACCTTGGTAGTTATTTATCCATTGTTTGTGTATTTATTGGTCTTGACTTCTTTGTTAAACTCTGAGGTCCTCAGAAACAGGAGTCATGACTGTCTAGTGTGCTGTGTGGCTTCCCACAGGTATGCTAAATACCCACTGATGTCGCCATGGGAGGATGAATAACTGAAATGCAAAGAAACTGAGCTAACTGTTACTATTTCCTTCCCTGGCCACTTTTCAACTAACATTACTAGCAAGCAATAAAATTTTCAGCCAGCTCCAGCCACCTCCTCCATACAACCTTTCCCCCTGCTGAGTCCATTTGCGAAATCCACCCTGCATCCTTCCTTACCTGAGGACAGTTTTGTTGCCGGGATTTTCAGGCAAGTGGCTGGTGGGGAACTTGCTTGAAGGTTAATAAAGCTGGGGGTGGGTTTGGCTCGACAAAGAGGCACAGCATTACCTTCCTCTTTGGCTGGAACAAAATCAGAGGCAACTAAGTCAGAGTTCATTCCGACAAGGGACAGCCTAATTAGATCCCTGTGCCTGGTCTATGAATTCAGGTGCTGAGACCTTGGCCTGAATACCTTCAAAGAAAGTTATATAAGACAAAAGAGAAACCATAATGGGACTGAGGAAAACCAAGCAGGGTTGGGATAAGCTAAAATCTAATTTGCTTATATTCTGCAAGTTCTTATTGATCTGTGCTACATGCTGACTACTGTGCTAAATGTTAGGGCATACATAAGACATCTAAGACATGGTTTCTTAGGTGTTTAATACCTACTTAGGGAGACGAATCAGACACTGGTGAAATGGTGATATAAAAACACAGGACATAAACAATGAGTCTGACAGTCTTGGGTGAAAGTAAGTCCTTTTATCTTTTAGTTACACTAAGATGTGATTAAATGTAAAAATGAATGTTTTTGAAATGGGGTAAGATATCAATATGAGTACAACAGTCAGAGAAGACTCCAGGCAGGTGGAGGATATTTATTGGACCTTGAAAACAGGAAGCTTTGGATAAGTGGAAAAGATATTTCAAGTGGGAGGAAAAAAAGATGGCGTGAGCAAAGGCAAGGAAGCAAGAATATGGCCAGAAGGATGAGGAGCCCTAAGAAAGTGGCCAGAATTAGAGGGTGGAGAGTGGGAAAGCAGGATGGGTCATGGAAGACCCTTTCCAATAGCAAATCTGAGACTTTCTCAGAAAGTCACTGAGCCTTTTAGGATTAGAAAATATGATAAAATTTCTACTTTAATTAATCCACTGGGATTAAAATGGGTTGGACATGGAAGTTCTCAAAGGGGAAAACAGATTACCTTTGGCAAAAATAGTTACGTTAGAAGGAAAATTTGATTTGTAGGGAGAAAATCATGAGTCCTATAGGAGACATATGTCATTTCTGTCTACTGGGCAACCCTTGCTCTGGAAAACTACTCTTTCCCCAGATTCCAGGTCATACATACATCAGACCCCTCTCCATATTCCAACGGGAATAGGCATGTGACCCAATACAGGGCAATCATGGTATCCTATCCCCCTTGGCAAGTGTGACTGATTGAAGGGGTAAGCACATGAGGCAAATTGCGCCAGTCATTCCTTGGCATTGATATATAGATTCTGTGTCAAAGCTTGCTTTCCTCTGATTTGCTATGCTGGGAAGACGTAAATTTGGGGTCAATGAAAGCTACTGAATTTGGCTAGCATGCTATGAGAAGCAGATACAAGCAAGAGACTAGAGAGAAGAGAGAGTGCAGGAGAAAGATGGAGAGATGGGCAGATAGCTACAGGCACTGAATCCCCAGTTCCAGTCCCTGTGGTACTTACTGGTAGCTCTTCTTCCTACTCTCTGACTACCTCAGCAACCTCCCAACTGCACAAGCCTCTGAATTTCCTTTCTCACTCAAGGGAATCTGAGTTGGGGTAATGTCATATTAACATAAATCACATTTTGGACATATTGGATCTGAGGTGAGACAAGACAGTCCAAATAGAAATGCCTAGAAAAACTGCCAGAGAGAAGGCACTGAGCTCAGGTGAAAGGTCAAACTGCCAGGCCAGTCACAAAGAGGTGATGAAGGAACTGCAAAAATACATTAGCTCTCCAAGGTCAAAGACTGTGAGAGAAAACTGGACCTTTGGGGAACTCCTCCTCAGGAGTTTGGAAGATGAAAAGGAAGTGGCAAAGTAGACAGAGGAGCAATGGATGGAAAGGCAGAACAGTTGGTTCTATGAAAGAATTAAAGGGGTTGAGACAGTGGGGAATCCATTATTCACTATCATAATGAGATCAAAAAAGGATTAAAAAATTGAATTCATTCACTCATACATGTAAGAGACAGTTAAGTGCTTGCAATGTATCAGCCACTGAAGATACCACAGTGAGCTAAACAGACATGGTTGCTATTCTCATGGAACTGACAGCATTGCCGTTTAGACAGTCATTAAGTGATCAAGCACCATCAGTTACTCTTGGTGAGGGAAATCCATGTTTTTGCCCTGGGTTTGTGGATTTTTCTGAGCCCTACCGTAGGTCTTCCATCTTCTCCTCACTCCTGCTCCAGAGTCATCACCACATTTGATGGCTCATTCAGCATGGTAAGGAGCTAGAAGGTGAAACTCAGGCCTCAAGATTCTTCTCGCCATTTGAAAAATTTGTGAACTTCCATGCAAATGCACTTCTAATTTGGGCCCTTCCTAAGTGTATGAGGATGCATTTTCTACTGAATTCTAAGGTTTGATGAGTATGTTACACACAGTCCATACTAAAGGAACCATATTTCTGACTGGACAATGTATAACAGAGGATGAGGTTGGGGAGCAGCAAAAGGAAGCAGAACAGAGAAAATAATAAAAAGTGATTTACATACATTATCTTATACATTTCTCATAATGGCCCTATGAAGTAGGTAGCTTTATCTGCATTTTTTTTGAGAAAACTTAAGTTAGGAAATTTGCTCAAGATTCCACAATGAGTATGTGCCAATGGCGGAATCAAATCCAGGCCTATAGACTCCAGCCATGCTCCTTACCACTGCACAATATAATCTGTGAGAAGAGCTAGTTCATTTATGTTCAAGTTATGAGAGAGCAAGCCTCTCAGATAGAGTAATCTACCCCACCTAACAGTTAAGTGAATAGGCTCTGGAGTCAGATGGTCTCAGGCACTTCCCTGGCCACCAAGTGGGACTGTCCCACTCAGTCTGAGTATCTGTTCACTCTAGCCAACAATATGTCTTCTGTTCTAAGTATTAAGAGGAGATACAAAGGAATAATTAATATATTCATTCAACATACAATTATTGAGCATCTGGGACTTTCCTGTTGGCACAGTGGTTAAGAATCTGCCTGCCAATGCAGGGGACACAGGTTCAAGCCCTGGTCTGGGAAGATCCCACATGCTGCAGAGCAGCTAAGCCTGTGCGCCACAACTACTGAGCCTGTGCTCTAGAGCCCGTGAGCCACAACTACTGAAGCCCGCACGCCTAGAGGCCATGCTCTGCAACAAGAGAAGCCACCGCAATGAGAAGACCACACAGGGCAACGAAGAGCAGCCGCCGCTCACCACCAACTAGAGAAAGCCTGTCCACAGCAATTAAAACCCAAAGTAGCCAAAAATAAATTTAAAAATTTATTAAAATATATTAAAAAATTATTGAGCATCTATTATTTAACAGATCCAGTTCTAGCCACTGGGAATACAGGAATGTTTCCATTTAGTGGGAAATGCAGAACAAATACAAATACTTTCCAATTAAATAAGTAATAGGAAAAAACATACATACAACTAGCTTCATTTTCCCACAAGCTGAGCAATTAAGGAGGTCTGGGTTTTTTTGTTTTATTTTTTGTTTTTTTTGTGGTACGCAGGCCTCTCACTGTTGTGGCCTCTCCCGTTGCGAAGCCTGTGCTCCGGACGCGCAGGCTCAGCAGCCATGGCTCATGGGCCCAGCCGCTCCGCGGCATGTAGGATCCTCCCGGACCGGGGCACGAACCCGTGTCCCCTGCATCAGCAGGCGGACTCTCAACCACTTCGCCACCAGGGAAGCCCAAGGAGATCTGGTTTTAACGGAGAGGAAGCAGGGCCTCTGACACACCTCTTCTGTTAGTAGGATGACTAGAATGCTGCTCCATCTGAAGTGTGGTGCCTGGGAAAGAATCATATGACCACTGACAACCCATGCTATTATTTTACTATTAACAACTTCATAAGTTCTCCCCAGCAGAGCTCAGGCTGTTCCAATTTGGGGAGGAAAAAATGTGAAAGGGTGTACTGTTCTATCTCATGGCCAAATATAAGTAATTGTTCTTGAATTGATCTTGGTCTCACAGCCCCTTCATTAGTTTGGAAAACAGCTGCTTCTAGTAGCACTGCAGCCTTTTTTCCCGGACAAAATAGTACTGTAACCATGCCCAAACCTTAAGAATCTCCTATGAACGGGCAAATATTCTGTGTTCTCTCCTCGTTTTAATTTCTGTAATATCCGTCCTTTTCCTGTCTTGTAAGGTAATTTAAAAACTCTGGCTTCCCAACATCTCTAACGCACCGGTAGCTGAGGAGATGAGGAGGGCAGAGGAGGGAATGGGCGTGGAGAAAAAAAATCTTAGAGCACTACAGGGAACACTTGAAAAAGTGTTTTAGATAGGATAACTCGGGGAAAAAGTAAGCCATCACCCTCCGGCACCGTTCACAGCCTCAGCAGAACACATTTACCTAAGAAGGTGAAGGTCCACGCACAGCAACGAGTCAGAGACAATAAACCACAATTCCCAGCGTGCCCGGAAGAATAGTTAACCGCCCAGCCCAGTCCGATCGGACTACAACTCCCATTTCACCCCGCATCACACGGGCCGGGTCTTCCCTCAACCACCGGTTTAAGCCCCGCCCCTCCATCCCTCCCGGTTGCTAAGGCTGGAACTAAAGCGTGGAAACTATTATGCTTTTCTTGACCTTCGGAACCCGGGAGGAGCTGAGACGCAAGAGTTTAAGGATCTCACCAGCGGTGTTAATCGAAAGCCTCAACCCCAGCACCAACCCTTGTAGTTGGTACACATGCGCAGTGGCATGTCGGCCAACTGCCCCAGCCTTGGCGCTTGCGCGGAGGTTCGCGCTGCACGCGGCCGGGAGCGGCCACCCTATTGCGCAAGCGCCTGTGCCCTCTCACTGCCATCATCGTGCTCTCTCTATCTAGCTTTCCCTGCGTTCCTACGTAGGGGGCGGGTCTAAGAATGTCAATTGGTCTGTATGCGTGCCGGTCAGTGAGGTGGGTGCGGTGATTGGTGGCGACCCGGAGAGTAGCGGGTTTGCGTGTGAGCCCTGTGGAGGCAGCGTTTTCTGGGCTTCGCTGGTTCTCTCTCTCCAGAAGGTTCTGCGGGTTCCCCAAGCTCGGGGTACCCGGCTCTGCATCGCGCCGCCATGATGGGCCATCGTCCGGTACTCGTGCTTAGTGAGTTGTGGGAAAGCCGGGGAAGGGACCCCCCCATCTTCACCACCCTTCTTTTTCCGCACTTTACAGCCTTGCCTCAGCCCAGTCCCGCTCAGGTCCGGCCACTGAGCCTTCCAGTCGTTAATTTTGGAAGCCCCTTCTCCCGTTTTCCTCTCTTCTCTTAACCCATTCCCCTGTCTTGGCAAATGCAAACTGACCTTCCTGTCGCCGAGCCTGTTGAACGGAACGGCGTTCCGTTCTTCACCCCCAGCCCCCGCCCTTGCACTCTTCCTTGAGCAATTTTCAGTGTGTAGCTGAATGAATAAAGATTTTTTAGTTTGGCCTAGCTTTATAATTTTGGCCCATCCCTTAGTAACGGTGTGGCCTCGGCCAAACTGCTTGATTGAAAATGGCTCCATCTTTGTTATTAGGGTTAACAGTATTTCCTCATAGGATTGTGAGGCTTAAATGAGATAAGGAGATACAGCTGTTTAAAAGAGGGTCTGGCAAACAGCGAGTGGTATCCTTGGCCACTTCCTCTTCGGTAGCCGTCCTCTTGAATTTCTGTTAGTCAACCCCTTTTCACGAGGTAGCCCTGCTTCCCTCACTAGTCTGGCTTAGATGTAATTATTCCCTCAAGTGTCCCCTCCGTTGTAGTCTTTCCCACTTACCAGCTGAGTTTTCCCAGATTCCTCGATTGGTTCTCTTTACCCTTCGGGAACATCCCAGATTTCTTTCCTTACTTACGAGTCCCATTTCCCTTGTCTTCCCTTGGTATGATTCCAACCTGTGTAACTTTTGTATCCTATTTGCAAGAGCATTTGAGCTGCCTGACTAGCCATTTTCCCTCCCTCACCATCTTCTTTGTAGAGAAATGCTATTCCAAGATTTTATCTATTTTGTCTATACCTGGAAAATAACTGTTTTCAGACAAGAATTCACTTAACCCAGAAAAAAACCCTGTTTTTTCTGATGAATCCATCAGAAAGGTCCATGCAGGATTTTAGTTATCACTGTCTGAAATAGGAATCGAAATCCTGAGAATTGTGTTTAGTTTTGATGGGACTGGATCGAAAATTTTACAGCAAATTGTAGGGAAAATATAATTTGGAGAGAGGAGTGAGACGTTACTTAGGTTCAATTATAGTCATTGGCTTGTCTCCCATTGAGAGGGCCCTGGGGTGACTGAGTGGTGCACTGTGCAGCCCTCTGGAGGTCCACGTTAATCTCTGGCATTAGTGGCTGTATCCAGTTAGGCTCCTTATAAAATACGTAGTCAGCTCTTCCTAATGGTAAATGGGTAACTGAGGCATTCTTGTTATGTCCAAGCATGAAGTGACTATCTTGGCAGACCCAGACACTTGAGTGTGTGTTCTCATTCCACAGCACAGTGGGGGGCACTATCAGTAATTATGCTAGGACTGTCAGTATAATTCCCCGTATCCAAGTAGGAGAATATGAACCCCCAAACTCCCTTTTTACGTAAAGGAGAGATTGATGCTTTTAGAGACACCAGCCCTTTGAGAATCTCACGGATTGCAGATCTCAGGTTATGAATTCTTGCTGTAAATACATGAATGTTTGGCTAGAGGGAAAGTGATGACCAGGATTCCAAAGTTGAAGCTTTATGGATTGTTTCTTCGTATACCAGGGGTTGAAGTAAATAAAGAAGTAAGTAGCCATAAGTATGTACGTTTACTTTTTAACAGTTTGTCGAGGTATAATTGACATACAATAAGCTGCACATATTTAAAGAGTACAAGTTGATAAGCTTTAATTCGTATATACATCATGAAACCTGGGTGTTTTTATTTTCAAAGATCAGGGAATAAATAGCTTATATACAGTGTGGCAGTCCTGAGCTGTTGCCTTTTGTTTTTATATATTTTAGGCCAGAACACAAAGCGTGAATCTGGAAGAAAAGTTCAATCTGGAAACATCAATGCTGCCAAGGTAGGTAGCACATCTTTTAAGTTGTTTATAATAGTTTGCCTGTAGCTGCCTTCCCTAGTATTTCTGTATTTGTTTGCAATTTGGCAGAGGAAAAGTTGACTTCCGTTCCTTCAGGATATTTCCTTCTCGGTGATAAGGAGAAGGAAGCCTTCCCTCTCTGAGCTAGGCCTAATGGTCTTCTCATATTAACTTGTGCATATTCTATTGCTGTACGTTGTCTCATAATATTCTATTTGTGTTTGTCTCCCATACTAGACTGAGTTAGTTGAAGGGAAGAACTGTATTAATTCCCTTTTGTATTCCTAGTACTCATTGTAGATCCTGGATAGGTAGGTATTCAGTAAATATCTTTTGAATGAAAGAATGAAAAAGCCCTAGATCTAATTAGCATGGGGTGGAGGCTACTATCATGGAAAGAAATACAAATACACGGACCTTCAGTTATCTGGACTGCTGGGAAACTGAAGCTCTGAAAGGCATGTCTCTTTTTTTCCTTGTGAAAAGTTATTTCTTTCTGCATCCAGAAAACATTCCCAAAGCGGAAAAAGCAAAGAACAGAATCTAGCCATGTGGCGTGCTGTATTTAAAGTGGTCGCCAACCCTACTTTGGAAGTGTCCTTGTTAAAACACCGGCTCTGTGGGTTACTCATGCCTCTTCCCCTAATACACTCACCATCTTCTGATTTCTGCTTACATGTTTTGTATTTTCTTTCCATAGACTATTGCAGATATCATCCGAACATGTTTGGGACCCAAGTCTATGATGAAGGTAGGCTTATCTCATACTGAAACTTGGACTACAGATTTTCCCTTTCTATTTTCTAGGACACTTAAATATAACTTCTGCTTTTGTCCTAGATGCTTTTGGACCCAATGGGAGGCATCGTGATGACCAATGATGGCAATGCTATTCTTCGAGAGGTTTGACTTTTCGTTTTGCTTTCTAACATTTTATAAAGGATACATAAAGAGATAATGTAAATAATGATTAGCTTTTTTGGGCTGCTGTAGCAAGTTACCACAGACTGTGTGACTTGGAACAACAGAAATTTATTCACATGGACTGGAGGCTGGCGGTCCAAACTCAGGGTGTCAGCAGTGCCATGCTCCTTCTGAAGGCTCGAGGGAAGAATCCTTCCTCTTATAGCTTCTGGTGCTTGACCACATTCCTTGGCTTATAAACTCCCCTTCTGTCATATGGCATTTTCTTGTGTGTCTCATAAGGGCACCAGTGGTTGGGTTTAGAACGTACCCTGGTTACCCCTGTGACCTCATTTTAACTTGGTTACATCTGCAAAGACCCTATTTCCAAATACAGTTTTCAGGGGATGAGACATCAACATGTTCTTTCAGAGGACACAATTCAACCACAACAATGGTGTTCGCAATAAATAAGCTAAAAGATACTGTTCTGTTCTCAAGAAACTTCAGTAGTTAAGTTGTCCTAACGCATTTTTCCCCAAAAAGAAAGACTTGGAAAGGTGTTTTACTTAGATCTCTTAGGGGCCACTTTTAATCTTTAAAGCTGTGGTAAAACAATAAAAGGGAGTCAGTGTGGAAGCAAGAAGCTCAAGAGTTAGGACCAAGCAGAATGGGTTAAGAGGTCTTTCTTTCAGATTCAAGTACAGCATCCAGCAGCCAAGTCCATGATTGAAATTAGCCGGACACAGGATGAAGAGGTTGGAGATGGGACCACATCTGTAATTATTCTTGGTAAGAAAAGAATGGAAGCTTGATAAGGAAAATTAGATTGAAACATTAAGATTTTTGCCAGAAATAACGTCAGATATTTTTGTTTTGTTTTGGCCGCAACGCGCGGCATGTGGGATCTTAGTGCCCTGACTAGAGATGGAATCCACCACACCCCCTGCAGTGGAAGCATGGAGTCTTAACCACTAGACTGCCAAAGAAGTCCCCTGAGTCATATTTTAAGAAGAACATTTTTACCAATCCACTAATTATAAATGTTTAAAGAACTTTTTGCTAATTTTCTGTGTATTCTCTCCAGCTGAGCATAAAATGTTCATCGTGGTATAGGATGAGCTTTGCAAATCTGGTTGAATAAAATACAGTCCATTGTCATTACTCACAATAAGTTATATTCTATAAAGTCACCACAAACACTGAATTAGTGAATACTAAACCATCACTCCGGGGGGAGTATGGGGTTAGGTTCCTCAAGCCTCCAGTCACATATTTATCAGTGCATAAATATATACGTTTTATGTTTTGTTTGTTTTAAAGATACCTTATTTAATATATATTTTTGATTCATTAACACTGGACTCATGCCCAGTAGCACTGTAACTTATGCCTGAACAAATCTTATGTGGTAAGTTATTGTCTGTACAGGGCACATTACAGCTTTCTTGCATGTAGGAAAACTAGATAGTACTTTAGGACGATACTTAGGCCATTTTAAACAGTGAAATCAACAAGAAAATGCTCAAAAAATGTGGAAAACGTGCCACTAAATATACCACGTAAAGGACACTTGTTTACATGTGTTACATGGGAATTTCCCGGTGGTCCAGTGGTTAGAACTCCACGCTTTCACTGCCAAGGGGGTGGGTTTGATCCCTGGTCCGGGAACTAAGATCCCACAAGCCATGTGGCACAGCCAAAAATAAAGATTAAAAAATTAATTAATTTAAGAAAATGAAAATCTGTAGCAATATGTTTTTAGGAATTGAGAAAAAAACTATTTTCTAATTAGGAGATGCCAATTTATAGTGTTGGTCCACAGGCCTAAAAATAGAATCCTTAACAAAATTATTATTATATGAACTTTTTAAAAATTAATTTTTAAATGCCTTTGTATTGCATTTTGAGAATGGTGAGTTGGGTGGAAATTTGCTTGAGTCACCACCAACTAATCACATCTTTAGATCCAGTTCTTTTGTGGATTGAGAATTAATTACATATGGCTAGTTCTGTACTTTGAAGAGAAACTTGGAGGATGAAAGAAGTAGGTAAGACTCCATATGCTTTTTCACTTATTTGGGTAGAAGATGAGCTTTAGGTATCAGGCAGAATTTTTTAGCTGGTAATCTTAGTTAAATCTCGTGGAGATATTAAGTAAGTATCCATGAGTCTAGGTTTCCTAGACTTAGGTAGCTTTTAAAAAACCAAAACTGCCATTTCTGAAGATATCTTTCTTCTGTGATACTGTTCTGATTCTTCTTTAACAGGGTATAGTCTTTTCTAAGTTAACTTATTAGAGCATGTTTCAAAATATTTGATTATCTTTCTTTTAATATACATGATGGTCACTTAGGAATTCTAAAGTATTGAAATCAAACATTTGAGCACATGCCAAAGAGTATACATGTGAACTTTTACACATTTGTGTACATTTTAAAAATTAGTGTCAGTGGACCTGGTAGTACAAGCCCTTTGTGCAGAAGGTCCTTTTTTGACCAAAATAATCCTTTTTCCTCTTTAAAACTTTTTTTAGAAACAAGCTTGTGTGTGTGTGTGTGTGTGTGTGAATTAGAATTAGAAAGTAAGGACAGTTTTTAAAAGGAAGGGACATTTTACCAATAATCCCTCTTCCAGAGGGTAAATTTTGTAAATTTTTATGGGTATTCTTGCAGATATAAAGTTTTGTGGGTTTTGTTTGTTTTCAGTTCCAGCAGTTTGACTACATGCTAGGTATTGAAATAATAAGCAAGTCAATTTTCCTTTATTTTTCTTTCAATTTTAGAGTCTTCGGGAAAATGTTTACCATTTGTTTAGGAAACTGGGAACAAATATTTAGTAAGATCACAAGAATAAGTCAACCCTGGGATCAATCTTTGATCATTTAAAATATATCTGATGAGAATTTTTTTTCCGAATTTGCTTGTACAAAGTATAAAATTTGGAATAGTATTTGCATACTTTTGGGGAAACCTACTTTAGAAAAAAGAGCAGGTATTTTTAGAAGCATAATGAAGTTGCCTTGATATCCAGGTACTTTTCAAAGTGTTATGGTGTATGTATCTTTTTTCAGCAGGGGAGATGTTATCTGTGGCTGAGCACTTCCTAGAGCAGCAGATGCACCCAACAGTGGTGATCAGTGCTTACCGCAGGGCTTTGGACGATATGATCAGCACCCTTAAGAAAATAAGGTATTGGAGGTGGGGACCAGAAATGGGTAGTGTCAACTATGGGAGGCCTGGAAGACTAATCTGTTCTTAGATGGTAAAGGAAGACCGAGCACATCACCAGTAGTTTATACCCTGGTATTATTTTGTGAGAAGGAGAAACAAAAAGGGGAGCAAAATGAAGGGAAGGATAAGAGAAATGAAAGTTTTTAGAAAATGGCAAAGGATGCAAAGCAGACAAATAAAAGAAGCTAGGTTTAATTCTTCAAAATATATTTTGGTTATATGCAGTCTGCTAGTTTCCACGTTAGGCACTGCTATGGGAAATGTGTAGTAAGTAAAATAAAGCTACTCTGCAAAGTTTTAGATTCTAGTGGGAGAAATAAGTTAAGGAGTTAGATAATTATTCAGGGCTTAAAATACCCTACCATCGTGTATGATTATAACTAATTCAGTCAGTAGTCTCTCTAAAGTACTGTGGAGGATGGTAGCCAGGGGTTTTCATTAAAATCAAAAGGACTGGTACTGAAAATGCTATTTGAATCCTCTCTAGTTATCACAGAGCTTGCTGTTAGTCTATGTTTGCTGAGTGCTATAAGGTAATAAAAGGAATATACGAATGTGTGACTTCTACTTGACGAAATGTCAGTTAAGTAAGAACATGATACAGAATGCAAAATTTTTCTGATTAAAAAGGTTGTTTAAAAAATAAAACCTGGGACTTACCTGGTGGCCCAGTGGTTAAGAATCCGCCTGCCAGTGCAGGGGTTACAGGTTCGAGCCCTGGTCCGGGAAGGTCCCACATGCCGTGGAGCAACTAAGCCCATGAGCCACAACTACTGAGCCTGCGCTCTAGAGCCCGCGAGCCACAGCTACAGAAGCCTGCGCGCCTAGAGCCTGTGCTCCGCAACAAGAGAAGCTACCACAATGAGAGGCCCGTGCACCACAAGTAGAGGAAGCCCACACGCAGCAACGAAGACCCAACACAGCCAAAAATAAATCAATTAATTAAATAAATTCATTTTTAATTAATTAATTAAAACCTATCATTTTCTACTCATATCCTTAGGTTGTCGGGTACACAAGCACCTAGCAATTTGGTGAGCTTTGTATTGTACTTCCTGCTGTTAAGAAACAAAGTATATGATAATATCTGTCTAGCTCTCTTAACAGAAGGAGGTGTTTGATTTAAAACATTTTTATGGGGCTTCCCTGGTGGCGCAGTGGTCAAGAGTCCGCCTGCCGATGCAGGGGACATGCATTCGTACCCCGGTCTGGGAAGATCCCACATGCCGCGGGGTGGCTAGGCCCATGAGCCATGGCTGCTGAGCCTGTGCTCCACAACGGGAGAGGCCACAACAGTGAGAGGCCCGCGTACTACAAAAAAAAAACAAACAAAACATTTTTATGAAGTAAACTTTGTAAGAATGTAGAGTACACAAAGGATTTATTGAATATTTGGAGCTGAATCATTAATGTTTTGTTTTTTTTTATCAAGCAATAACTGCTTGTATATCTTAGATAATATTTTTGGAGCTATTGGTTTTTCCCTAAAATACATAATTCAGCAACTATTTAATGATTGCTTATTGTGTGTCTTACTGTGTTAATAAAAGGGATTTCAACAGTATGTGAAAATTTGGACAAGATGGTATCCAAGGTCTCTTACTAGATAGTCTTGCCATGTACAAATTTATAGTCTCGTTGGAGGAGACTAAACACATAAAAACACTGTGGCGCACCATGTATTATGATGCTAGGTAAAATAGAATCAGTTGTCCAAATGGATAGCACAGACCGATGGTGATTCTCAAGAGGAGCTCTCAGAATTTGCTAGTTACAGGATGAGGTTTCAAAGATAAAATGTGTCTTGACCCAAGTTGTGAAAGTAATAGAGTTTATTTGGTTGGAGCAGAAGGTAAAGAAATTATTTTACTGTAAACTCTAAGTGTGGAGAGTTGTCAGACATGAGAACAGATTACTCAGGGATTTGAGACACCTTTCAGGGATGGGTTAATTATAATCTTGCTAAAAGGCAGAGTATGGACAAAGTTACTTCTTGATAACACTTAGTTTTCTACAAAGGAACAGATTCCCCTTGTTCTGCCTGTTGGCCCACTACTATAGTCATCAAGATACAGATGAGGACTTCCATAAACATCCAAGATCCCACTGAGCATATTATTCGTTTTTCTTTTCTCCAGTACGCCTGTTGACACCAGTAACCGAGATGCGATGCTGAACATCATCAACAGCTCCATTACTACCAAAGTAATCAGTCGGTGGTCTTCTTTGGCTTGCAACATTGCCCTGGATGCTGTCAAAACTGTACAGTTTGAGGAGAATGGTCGGAAGGAGATTGACATCAAGAAATATGCAAGGGTAGAAAAGGTAAACTCTTTGAGTGTGTACTTTGGAGACAAATTATTTCCTAGAATGAGACACTTGTGGAGGAAATAAGTTTAAATCAGAGCAAGATATTTTTATTATTAGAACCAGGAAGAAGAGTATTTGCTACCTGGAAAAAAAACTTGAAAAAGAGGGTGCCAAAGAGGTATCTGAAATAATTCTGTTAGCTTCACTGCTGTCCATACACAGCGTCTACAGGGGCAAGAGAAAGGCTTATTTTTGTGTCTGTATTTGTGCATTTGTGTACATATCAGCCACTGGGTCAGGAAATAAACAAGAGCTCTACAGCATAGCGCTATAAGCCCCAGAATGCTTTCTCCATCTTTATTAATTTAAGATTTAAAAGTAGCATTAATATCTTGTGGCCAGTAGATGGAGCCCTATGTCTAAAATTCATGCAAATATCTTTCAGGAAGTAGAGATCTGCACCCTTTTTTTTCTTTTTAAGAAGTATTGCGTGATTCTCCATTCATCTGTTCGGCTGCGCCAGGTGTTAGTTGCGGCACGCGGGATCCTCATTGCAGGATCTTTTAGTTGCCGCATGCGGGACCTAGTTCCCTGACCAGGGATCAAACCCAGGCCCCCTGCATTGGGAGTGCAGAGTCTTACCCACTGGACCACCAGGGAAGTCCCTGTGCCCCTTTAAATCTGTCAGTCACTGAATTTCTGTCTCAGCCAACCTTCAAATTGTGTATCATGTGCTAAGATTGATGTGCTTCCTAGAGAGAAATATGATTGCAATTGTAGTTGTTTTAGAGGTTCATGGAAAAAAGATACTTTAAAAATTTGAAATGGTGGTTATTTGGGAAAGATGAATGTCTGGGCAGGGAGTTGAGAAATTGTCTCCTCGTTGTGGATTGAAGTGGTTCTTTTGCTCAGATACCTGGCGGCATCATTGAAGACTCGTGTGTGTTACGTGGAGTCATGATTAACAAGGATGTGACCCATCCGCGGATGCGGCGCTATATTAAGAACCCTCGCATCGTGCTGCTGGATTCTTCTCTGGAATACAAGAAAGGAGAAAGCCAGGTAATGTCCCTGGCCCTATTCCTTAAATTTGATGTAAGAATCTGTTAATATGGGCAAGGGAATTAAAAAGTTTGTTACATGCTTACTCTGTGACCTTTACAAGTAATCTCTGATTCTTACAACTACCCTTTACAGCAGATGATACTGACTTCCATTTTACAGATGAGGGATCTACACCTCAGAGAAGTTAGGTTAATTGCTTGAGGAACACAGCTGGTATTGGCCAAATCAGAATTTGAACCCAGCTCTGTTCGGCTTCAATTCCACACTATCATGCCACCTTTCATAATGCATCAGTAGAACATAGAGTAGGAGTTAATTGAGCTTTGAAGTGCCAAAGAATTTCCAGAGGGCAGGAAGCTTACAAGGCTCCATCACCCTTGGATAAAACAAAGTAATTGAAGCTTATCAAACAGTGGTTGGCAACAAGAATAGATTTATTAGTGGGAAGAATTAAGATGCTGAGTTACCATGCACACTGACAGGTCAGAGGAAACATTGAACTAAGTGGCTAGAGACCTTAGCCAAACTCCACTAATTACATTGTGACTTAGCATTCCAGTTGCTTTATAATTAAATGGGGTTAAACTAGATGACTGCTGGAGCTAAAGTGGCTTATAGAGGTTTGGGTCGTGGCTTATTCTAACTCATGCTTTCTGGGATACATGAGAGTGCTGGATGGAGGGAGTATGGTAGGTGGGATGACCCTAAAGAGCTTCACCAATCCAAAATTTTTAATTCAGAGTGACTTTTCTTCACCACATAGACTGACATTGAGATCACACGAGAGGAAGACTTCACCCGAATCCTCCAAATGGAAGAAGAGTACATTCAGCAGCTCTGTGAGGACATTATCCATCTGAAGCCAGACGTGGTCATCACAGAAAAGGGCATCTCGGGTAGGACTACATTCATTTTTCCAGACTATTGTTGTGGTAGAAGAGGGTCGGTGATTTTTTTCCTCGCATGTTGTCATACACTGAACATAATTAACATGTGATGGTTAGGGTACGTGGAGGATAAAACCTGTTCAGAACCCAGGGTTTCTGGTTTCCAGCTTGACACCTCTATTCTTGCAGATTTAGCTCAGCACTACCTCATGCGGGCCAATATCACAGCCATCCGCAGAGTCCGGAAGACAGACAATAATCGCATTGCTAGGTGAGTAGGCCAGGTAAAAATAAGATTCTCCTTCCCATGTGTTTCTATTTTGTAGCTTCATAATGTAGTCATCTTTATCTGAAAAAGTTTAGCATAGGATAAAGCCAGCCAAATTATTTACAGGTGGAAATAACCTGGGTTTAGCCATCTGCCCTCTTCAGAAGCCCTCTGTCTAGGGACTTCCTGTGGTCTAGTGGCTAGGACTCCATACTCCCAATGCAGGGGGCCTGGGTTCGATCCCTGGTCAGGGAACTAGATCCCATGTGCCACAACTAAAGTTCCTGCATGCTGCAACTAAGACCCAGTGCAGCCAAGTAAGTAAATAAGTATTTGAAGAAGAAGAAGTCCTCTATCTAGAGTAACAGTTATCTGCTGCATGAGACTCTGCTGCTCCTAACCAGTAGTGAACAGCTTATGCTTAGACATCTATGATCACTACCTTGGTGTAGGGATCCATTTCAGATTCATCTGTTTTAACTAGCTCAGAATATAGCAGATCCAACAATTACCTTGATTGGATCCTCAGCTGCTGTTAATGCAACCTTAGATTGCACTCACTACTTCAGCACAAATATCTAGGCTCAGATACCATCTATTTTTAAGAGTAATTTTTTTTTTAAAGGTAAGTCTATCCTAACATCACATAATATACCATAGGTCCAAATCCAATTTTATACTTAAAACGCTTTCTCTGAAATGGCTCGGCATACATGCATATACATAGTTGACTCTACATGCCCATGAGTGGGGAAAAAGTGACAAATAAAAAATTGGCCCTACATGGGCTTCCCTGGTGGCGCAGTGGTTGAGAGTCCACCTGCCGATGCAGAGGACACGGGTTCGTGCCCCGGTCCGGGAGGATCCCACATGCCGCGGAGCAGCTGGGCCTGTGAGCCATGGCCGCTGGGCCTGCGCGTCCGGAGCCTGTGCTCTGCAACGGGAGAGGCCACAACAGTGAGAGGCTCGCGTACCACAAAAGAAAAAAAAAAATTAGCCCTATATTTATTAAAACTGGGTGAGACATATACTTATGTACCTAATCACCTTATTTCTTGCTTGACCTTTACATTGTCTTTAGTACAGTCCTGTTACTGGCCTTGAGATCTAACTGGGCATTATAGGATGAGTTCTATCTAGAAATGACCATTATGTGTTATACACTTGGTCAGATATGCATAAGAATTCATTTGTCCCAATTTTAGGGTCCACTAAGTATACTTTGAATTAACTTGTATCTCGTTACAGTAGTTGCCTTAGGTATGCACACTTTCACTTATAAAGCCATATTAGTTTAAGGAAACTTCACCTATATATTTGGAAATCTATTTCACCAGGCAACCAAGACGTCTCGAGTTAGGTAGAAGTGTTGCTAGCAGTCCACTTTGGCCCTTAACCCTTACACCCCACCACAGACCCTAAGGACCAGGAAGATGAGTAAAAGTATTTGACATCATCTGGTCTTCTCCCTGTCCCCCTTCTCCCCATCTAATCAATAGAGCCTGTGGGGGCCGAATAGTCAGCCGACCAGAGGAACTGAGAGAAGAAGATGTTGGCACAGGGGCAGGCCTGTTGGAAATCAAGAAAATTGGAGATGAGTACTTTACATTCATCACTGAGTGCAGAGACCCCAAGGCCTGCACCATTCTTCTACGGGGGGCCAGCAAAGAGATTCTCTCGGTGAGTCAGCCTTGGAAGTGTGACTGAATGATCTAGGTCGTTCCATTTCTTGAGAGTTTCCCAGAGAGCCTAAAATTATCCAGTTGCCCATTTATAGTTATTTAATTGCCATCTGAAGCCACAAATCTCTCTCTCCTTATTTTTTAAATATTTTTATTTTTAATCATGGTTTAAAATTTTTTTAATGTAAAATTTATCATCTGAATAATTTTTAAGTGTACAGTTACAGCAGTTTTAAGTGTATTCATATTCACATGCAACAGATTTTCAGAACTTTTTTTATCTCAAAAAATTGAGACACTATACCCATTGAACAATGGCTCATTGTTTCCCCATCCACTAGCAACCACTGTTTCCTTGTTTTTTAAGTTGAAATTATAAATATTACTTTTTTTTTCCTTAGTGAGGTTAAGTATTTTACCAAAGGCATATAGCTAGTAAGCAGAGAGTTTCCACTACACTGTGCAGCCTCCTAGAGTACACAGCTAGACAGGACAGAGTAAGGTTATAGGTCTGTCAAGCACAATGGACAAAAGCCTAACATCCCAGAGTGATACCACATTCCCCCTGGCCTTGTTGCAGTTGTAGTTAATGTGTTTTTCCAGAGTTAGTAGCATCTGCCCTGCCCAAAAGGTTTGAAGGACCTTTCTTAGTTTGCCCTCCTTGGTGGTTTACCGAATTTGGCAGTCAGGAAGTCCTTTGGTGCTTCTGATTTGTCCTTGAGTCATCAAGCTCTGGCTTTATACTCTTTGTTTGCTTTCCCAAGGAAGTAGAACGCAACCTCCAGGATGCCATGCAGGTGTGCCGCAATGTTCTCCTGGACCCTCAGCTGGTGCCTGGAGGTGGGGCTTCTGAGATGGCTGTGGCTCATGCCTTGACAGAAAAATCCAAGGCCATGACTGGTGTGGAACAATGGCCATATCGGGCTGTTGCCCAAGCCCTAGAGGTCATCCCTCGTACCCTTATTCAAAACTGTGGGGCCAGCACCATCCGTCTACTTACCTCCCTTCGGGTGAGTTCCTTTCCATGCTCTTCTCTTGATGGGGTAGGAAAAGCTGTGTTTGGCCTAAGAGGGTAGTTCATGTCTGTCTTCCCAGGTTCTCCTGGTAGCTTGTTCCTTTAAAATCTCTTCTCTTTCTTAATTTTTGATTTGTTTGTTGTCATTGCCATTTCCTCTTATCCCTACCTTATCAGTGCAGTGTATTTGATTTTTATGTAATGGTCTCTGTCAGCTTACTTGTCCCTAGTATTTTCCCCTTTAATTATTTATGCTTGTTCCAACTATAGGCCAAGCACACCCAGGAGAATTGTGAGACCTGGGGCGTAAATGGTGAGACAGGTACTTTGGTGGACATGAAAGAACTGGGCATCTGGGAACCATTGGCTGTAAAGCTGCAAACGTATAAGACAGCAGTGGAGGTGAGGCACTCTTAAGATATATGCTGTGCTGTTAATTTCCAGATAACCAGAAAACTGTGTTTGGTCCAGTCTTGAGGGGGTGGGGGATAGAAGGCAGAGTATTCCCCAAAAGATCTCCCAAGGAATTCCATCCCCTTACTTATATTTAGCTCATTTAAAAAGCAAGGTAGGGGGACTTCCCTGGTCCAGTGGGTAAGACTCCATGCTGTCAACGCAGGGGGCTCGGGTTTGATCCCTGGTCGGGAACCTAGATCCCGCATGCATGCCGCAACTAAGAGTTCGCATGCTACAACTAAGAAGTTTGCATGCTGCAACTAAGAAGTCCACATGCCACAACTAAGAAGGTCTCGCATGCCACAACTAAGACCCCGTGCAGCCAAAAATAAATTTTTTTAATTAAAAAAAAAAAAGGGAATTCCCTGGCAGTCCATTGGTTAGAATTCCGTTCTGTCACTGCTGAGGGCCCGGGTTCAATCTCTGGTTGGTGAACTAAAATCCCACAAGCTGTGTAGCATGGCCAAAAGAAAAAAAAAGAAGGAAAAAAAAAAGGCAAGGTAACGTAGCACAGGCTGCATCCCTTGCTGACCGAGAACTGCATTTTACATTCGAGACTCTGAAAGGGTAGATTTCAGATAAAATGGTAATTATATAGGAGGAGCTAGGTGATACGTCTAAAAGAAAACAAGTGTCCTTCCCTTCTTTGCTAACCTCTTTGGGGCTGTGGTTTTTCTCCTAGACGGCAGTTCTACTGCTGCGGATTGATGACATCGTATCGGGCCACAAAAAAAAGGGTGATGACCAGAGCCAGCAAGGCGGGGCTCCTGATGCTGGCCAGGAGTGAGCGGTGGCAAGGCAACCTCAACGCACAGAGCCAACAGTCTCCCCCTTCCCTGAGCCAGACTGCCAGGGACACTGTGGATGTCTTTGTTTGGAAGAGATTGGGTTGAGGGGCAGCCCCAGTCCCTTTCTGTCCCAGCTCAGTTTGCAAAAGGCACTGACATGTAATTCTCCTCTATTGTAAGCTTTCCATTTAGTTTGCTTCCGATGATTAAATCTAAGTCATTTGAGATGGTGGTTATTTGTTTTTCAACCTTGGGTCATATCTCTGCCTCCTGGCAAGGAGGGAAGAGGCAAAAAACCTTACTGGGAAGAGATGGGAATGAGGTCATTCAGTATCTTTGCCTCCTTGAGAGGCTATTCTTCAGACTTCTCAGTAGATGCTGGTTGCGAAGGCTCTTGGAGTTCAAAGCATGATATTGTAAAGCTTAAAAACGTACCACCTTGCATTCACCACTCAAAGAACAGGAAGAACCTGTCCAAACCACGGGTGTTCCTTGTATGTGGTTGTACGTAGAGCAACACCCAGTACATGCTAGGGCTCAGGCATTTATCCTAAAGGACATAGAGCATCTGTTTCTGTACTGTATCCTGTAACTTTTCAGAATCCTTCCTATCATACCTAGAATTCTTTTTCTCTGCCCTCTCCCAGTGTTGTTTTTTGGGTTTTTTTTGCGGTACGTGGGCCTCTCACTGTTGTGGCCTCTCCCGTTGCGGAGCACAGGCTTCGGACGCGCAGGCTCAGCAGCCATGGCTCACAGGCCCAGCCGCTCCGCGGCATGTGGGATCTTCCCGGACCGGGGCGCAAACCCGCGTCCCCTGCATTGGCAGGTGGACTCTCAACCACTGCGCCACCAGGGAAGCCCCCAGTGGTGTTCTTGATTCCAGTCTATTTTGGCTTGCTGGCTTATTTTCCTGGCATGCTTGTGTCACAGTAGGACCTCTGCTTTCCCTGTAAGCAGAAACAAAAGATGTAAGTCCCATTTTATGCTTTGTTTTTATCAAGACAAAAAAAAAATGTAGTGGCCCTGAGATGCTGGAAGCTAGGTGGGGCTAGCCTTTGATTTCTTTGGAGTCCTTCCTCTGGGCCTTACACTGTCCCCTTTGTCCTCATGACTCATGCAATCAGACTGTGTCTCCTCCCTGACCACGGGACTTAGTGTTACTAAGTTGAATACTAGGTAGAATAATAATAGCTAGCACACATTGCCTATTGTATAATAGATACGTTCTGTTCACTTTGCATATCCTCAAAAGGACCCTATAAGGTAGGTAATAACCCCATTTTATGATGGGGAATCCAAAGCATAAAGTAGCTTGTCCAAGGGTCCCAAAGCTAATAAATGGCAGACCTAGAATTCCTGTGTAGGCAGTCTGCCTCTATAAGTGCATTCACAGCCAGCTGTGCTGCCTGAACAGAGGTGTGCTGTGCAAAAGGGCTTCTGGAGACTCTGTTCATGCCTAGTATTCAGCTTCTTGCTTAACCCAGTCTAAAGTCTTCAGCTTGGGACTTACCTGGTGGCACAGTGGTTAGGAGTCCACCTGCCAGTGCAGGGGACACTGGTCGTGCGCCACAACTACTGAGCCTGCGCTCTAGGGCCACAAGCCACAACTGCTGAGCCCGTGTGCCTAGAACCCGTGTTCCACAATAAGAGAAGCCACTGCAGTGGGAAGCCCGTGCTCGCTGCAACTAGAGGAAGCCCTCACAGTAACGAAGACCCAACGCGGCCAAAAATAAAATTAAAAAAAAAAAATGAAGTCTTCAGCGTTTTCTCTCAATGAGAGGCTCTGAAATAAGCCTACCTATCTTTTGCTGAAATCCCTGCGTCTTTACTTGCAGTGTTAATTCCCTCAGAGCTTTAAGACCTTAAAGAAAGATGAGTTAATTCTCAAGTAGATAAAAATATGTTGAAGAAGTAGTGCTTGGAAGTGGTGGAGGGAGGAATTGCCTCCCATTTGTTCCTTAACACCTTTCTGGGTCCATTCTGGTTTCAGCTGTAATGGTTAAGCACTTGGATAATTGTACATAGTAGTCTTCCCACCTGTCATCAGTGCCTCTTTATTTTTTTAAGACTTACAAAGTCTCCTGAACCTAATGAAAATTCCTCCTGGCATGTTAGATCAATCTGTACTCTTCAGTCTAGCTTTCAGAGCCCCTCTGTGCTGTTCAAAGGCTAAATTTAACAGTGATTAAAGGCTATCCAAGCCACTTTGTTGCCTGCGTGAACTCTAAATGATTCCATGAACACAACTTTGCTGCCACCTTGACTTTGTCATGGTTCTTCCCTGGCAAATTCCTGGATTCAAGTAAGTCCTATTCCACCCCCCGCCCCCCAAAAGTGGTGTATTGGGGGTGGTGGGGAGACTTGAATTCTTATTTACTGAAATCCTTTGAACTCAGCCAAGACTCTTGCTTATATCCTTGCTTGTCAAGTCCAGAGTTGATAACCTCAGAGGGTACAAGTACTTTTTTCTCAAGAAAAGTGAAAAGATTTTTTTTAAGTTTTATTGAAGTATAATTAAGATTGTTTTAAAGTTCCAAAAGAATATTTATTAAATACAGAAAAATAGAAATGATTTTCTAAAGAATCCAAAGCCCCTTTATCTGAATCCAACCACTGTTAGTATTTTGTTATTTTTACTTCCAGTCTTATTTCTGTGCAAAACTTTATTTATTGAAAAAGAAAAACAAAAAAAAAATAGGAATAGAAAAAGCTCAACACATATAGAACATTTTTCTCATCTGTTAGTTTCACTTAGCATTGGGGTCAGAGGCATTTTCTCATGGCATTATAACTTCTCTGTAAATTTTTTTTAACATCTTTATTGAAATATAATTGCTTTACAATGGTGTGTTAGTTTCTGCTTTATAACAAAGTGAATCAGCTATACATATACATATATCCCCATATCTCCTCCCTTTTGCATCTCCCTCCCACACTCCCTGTCCCACCCCTCTAGGCGGTCACAAAGCACCGAGCTGATCTGCCTGTGCTATGTGGCTGCTTCTGTTGTACAGCAAAGTGACATGTTTTTCGTATTCTTTTCCATTCTGGTTTATCACAGGATAATGAATGTAGTTCCTTGTGCTATATACAGTAGGACCTTGTTTATCCATTCTGTATGTGATAGTATGCATATGCTAATCCCAAACTCCCAATCCTTCCCTCCCCGACCCCCACCCCTTACTAACAACCACAAGTCTGTTCTCTATGTCTGTGAGTCTGTTTCTGTTCCGTAGATATGTTCATTTGTGGTTTTTTTCTTTTTTGGCCACACCACACAGCATGCGGGATCTTATTTCCCTCACCAGGGATCGAACCCGTGCCCCCTGCAGTGGAAGCACAGATTCTTAACCACTGGACCGCCAGGGAAGTCCTGTGTTGTATTTTAGATTCCACATGTAAGTGATATCATATGGTCCTTGTCTTTTTCTAAGTTACTTCGCTTAGTACGGTAATCTCTAGGTTCATCCATGTTGCTGCAAGTGGCACTATTTCATTCTTTTTTATGGATAATATTCCATTGTGTGTCTTGGCAATTGTAAATAGTGCTGCTATAGGGGGTGCATGTATCTTTTTAAATTATAGTTTTGTTTGGGTGTATGTCCAGTAGTGGGATTGCTGGATCACATGGCAACTCTATTTTTAGTTTTTTGAGGAACCTCCATACTGTTTCCCATAGTGGCTGCACCAATTTCTGTTCCCACCAACAGTGTAAGAGGGTTCTCTTTTTTCCACCCTCTCTCCAAAATTTATTATTTGTAGACTTTTTCTTTTTCTTTTTTCTAGCCGCACTGTGCGATATGCAGGATCTTAGTTTCCCAACCAGGGATCGAACCTGTGCTGCCTGCAGTGGAAGCACGGAGTCTTAACCACTGGACCATCAGGAAAGTGCCCTTGTAAACTTTTTAATGATGGCCATTCTGACTGGTGTGAGGTGGTACCTCATTGTAGGTTTTTCTTTATGTATAATTAATTTTTATTGCAGTATGGTTGATTTACTGTAGTTTTGATTTGCATTTCTTTAATAATTAGTGATGATGAGCATCTTTTCATATGGAGAAATGTCTATTTAGGTCTTCTGCCCATTTTTCAATTGGGTTGTTTGTTTTTTTGTTATGGAGTTGTATAAGCTGTTTGTATATTTTGGAAATTAATCCCTTGTTGGTTGCATCATTTGCAGATATTTTCCCCCAGTACATAGGTTGTCTTTTCGTTTTGTTTATGGTTTCCTTTGTACAGAAGCTTGTAAATTTGATTAGGTCCCATTTGTTTATTTTTGCTGCCAGGGAAGTCCAATACCACACTGTTTTGATTACCATAGCTTTGTAGTATTGTCCGAAGTCTGGGAAGGCAATGCTTCCTACTTTGTTCTTTTTCCTAAGGATTGCTTTGGCAATTCTGGGTCTTTTATGCTTCCATGTACATTTTAGGATTATTTGTTCTAGTTCTGTGAAAAATGTCATGGGTAATTTGATAGGGATCGCATTAAATCTGTAGATTGCTTTGGGTAGTAAGGCCAGAAAAATGAAAGTTTTTAAGGAAACTTTAGTTTATCCTAGAGTAGCCATTTGGGGAAAAAATTAAATTGGATCCTTTCTTCATTTATTACAGCAAAATTAATTCCAGGCGACTGAAAGATTTAAATATAACAGTACTAGAAGAAGACACGAGATTTAAAAACATACTTACCAGGGGAATTCCCTGGCAATCCAGTGGTTAGGACTCTGCGCTTTCACTACCAAGGGCGCGGGTTCCATCCCTGGTCAGGGAACTAAGATCCTGCAAGTTGCACAGTGTGGCAGTAAGTAAGTAAGTAAGTAAATAAATAAATACTTATCAGAGTGGGGAAAAATAATAAATGTAACTACATAGAATATTTGCATGGCAAAAAAAGAACAAATGGGAGAGGGAGGATGATGTTTGCAACAGTACAAGAGTTGATTTCCTTGAACTTTTAGAACTTGGCCATTAAGCAGATAGGGCCGCGCTTCCCTGGTGGCGCAGTGGTTGAGAGTCTGCCTGCCGATGCAGGGGACACAGGTTCGTGCCCCGGTTCGGGAAGATCCCACATGCCGCGGAGCGGCTAGGCCCGTGAGCCATGGCCGCTGAGCCTGCGTGTCTGGAGCCTGTGCTCCGCAACGGAAGAGGCCACAACAGTGAGAAGCCCACTTACCGCAAAAAAAAAAAAAAAAAAAGAAGATAGGGCCTCAGAAAAATAGGCAAAGTGTATAAATAGCTCCAGAGAAGCAAAAAATAAATGACTAATAAAGCATGAAGAGATGTTTAACCTTATTCATAGGGAAATGCAAATTAAGTTTGGTAAGCACTTGCCAGGGTGTGGGGGAAATGGGCTCTCAGACATGGTGTGAGTGTCAATTGATGAACCTCATAGAGGGCAACTTGACTGGGCAATTCTACTCCTGGGTGTTTATCCTATAGATTTGGTTACAAATATGTATGAAATGCATTTCATACAGGGATATTCCTTTCAGTGTTGTTTGCCGTAGCAAAATGTTGGATACTATCAAGGTTCTGGCTAAATATACCCATGGAACGTCCGCCCTGCAATGAAAGACTGGAGAATGAGACAACTCCAAGTGCATTGATACAGAACATTCCTCAATATATAAATGAGAAAACAAACTGCAGAACAGTGGATTCCATTGTATCTTATTATACATATATATATGTGTATATATGTATATGTATATATGTATTATCAAGTGTGCACACACACACACACACTTGAGGGAGTTCCCTGGCAGTCCAGTGGTTAAGACTGCACTTCCACTGCAGGGGGCACGGGTTCGATCCCTGGTCAGGGAACTAAGATCCCAGATGCCACATGGCGCGGCCAAAAAACCCCAACAAAACATACACTTGAGCATGCATAGAATATTTTATGAAGGACACATGAGAAACTGATAATAGTGGTTGTCTCAAGGAAGGACCCAGGTTGCTGGGGAATAGGGGTGGTACCCTTTGGTACCTTATGAATATTGTACTGTATGCATTTTTTATTAGCCAAAATCATTTTAGGATTAGGCAAAACAAACAAACAAACCAAAAACAAAAAAACAAGAAAGGACTTCCCAGGTGGCGCAATGATTAGGAATCCGCCTGCCAATACAGGGCACACAGGTTCGATCCCTGGTCCGGGAAGATCCCACATGCTGCAGAACAACTAAGCCTGTGCGCCACAACTACTGAGCCCACGTGCTGCAACTACTGAAGCCTGTGCGCTCTAGGGCTCACGCGTCGCAGTGAAGCCCATGCACCTAGAGCCTGTGCTCCGCAACAAGAGAAGCCACCACAATGAGAAGCCCGTGCATCGCAACGAAGATTAGCCCCCACTTGCCGCAACTAGAGAAAGCCCGCGCGCAGCAACAAAGACCCAACGCAGCCAAAATATACATAAAATTTAAAAATTAAAGAAAAAAAACAAGAAAAATAAAAAGTGCATTCATTCAGCCAGACATGAACTCCCTCCTATGACAATTATGTATCACTTTCATGTCCTGTTTTCTGAGGTTTCTTTTCTCCACAATAAAATTGTGAGCTCTTCCAGGACAAGAACCTGCATAGCTGGGGGCTCAATAAATATTAAAAACTGACAAAAAGAACCCTCTGAGGTGTGCTATCTCTCCCATCGAATTCCTTCAAATTCTTCTCAGTGCCTTCCCTGCCACAGAGTCATTCTATAGATTACATTTGGATGTTGAATCCAGACATCATGCCTGCTTATAGGTAACTTTAGCGGGACCAGTTGGGTAGGAGAGGTTGGGAGTATGTCTGCAGATCTAGCCTGGGATGGCTTGCTTGCCAGGTCATTTGGGGATGACGAACTCCTAACCTTTCTGATTCTATTCTCACTCACAAATCTGGGTTAAGGGAGGCGGTCTCTTTAAGAACCGTTGTGATGGTCCCGCCCTTTAAAGAGATCAGCTGAATCTGTGAGTCACATGATTTCAGCGTCTCTTCCGCCTTCTGAAGTTGGGACTGCGTGAGAAGCTATGAGGATCGCCGTGCTCCTCCTGAGCCTACTTCTGACAGCAGCTCCGTTTGGCCTTCTGGGGGAGGAGACCCGCCAGGTGAGGGGCTAGAGCAGTAGGTGTTTCAGGATATGCTACCTTGAAGGGTGGTTGGAATCTAGGGCAAACAATTGGTGGGGGTGGAGTGTGCTTGCATTGACAAAAGAGTTTTTCAAACTGGGGGTTGGAGCAGCCATGGGTCATGGGACAGGATTGTGGAGTAGGGTGGATATGAGAGCTTCCTGTCTTCTGGTGAAACCTGGACCTTGACTTAGCCCTGAGTGAGCCAGGTCCAAACAAGTGTTGGATTTCTTTCTTCCTCTCAACCTTGTGCCCTGATCTCTCCACCAGGGTCAAGGCAGTTCTGGCTCTACCCACCTCTCCTCCACCCAACCTCTGCCCTTTACAAGAAGGTTCTGTTAGCTCCCACAAGCATTCCTCTTGCCTAGGCCCCCAAGGTCCCACCCTTTCCTCATCATTTTCCAAGGCCCCTCTCCTTATCCCCAAACTTCTTTGCTCTGTGTCTCTCCCTGATCCTGTTTGCTTGACCCTCCACTGCTCCATGTTCCAGGTGTCTCTGAAGGTCATCTCTGACTGGCTGGACACTTCCCAGAACCTGCTTCATATCTGGGCAGTGGGTGCCACTTCCACCCTGCACTATGTGTGGAGCAGCCTGGGACCCCCAGCCGTGCTGCTGGTGGCCACCAACACCCCCAACAGCACCCTGAGTGTCAACTGGAGCCTCCTGATTTCCTCTGAGCCTGACGGGGGTCTCATGGTGCTCCCCAAGGAGAGCATTCAATTTTCTTCTGCCATCGTCTTTACCAGGGTGAGGAGGTTGGGGGAGAACCAAGGGGAAGAGTGCAGAGGTGAGGGTTCATTCGAGTTAGAGGGAGAAACAAGACTGGGGGTAGGTGAAGTCGAGTCAGGTATGAGAGCCTGGGGTGGGGCCAGTGAACGGGTGGTGGTGGTGATTCAGGAGAAAGCTGGACTCAGGCAAGCCTAGTCCCTCCCCACCCCCACCCGCCAGCTGTTTGAGTTTGACAGCACCGACACAGCCGATGCAGCCGCAAAGCCTCCAGGAAAATCATATCCTCCATACTCCTTGGCCAATTTCTCCTGGGCCAACATCACTGACTCACTGGATCCTGCCACCCTGAGCGCCACATTTCGAGGCCACCCCATTCACGACCCCACTGGGGCTTTTGCCAGTGGCAGCCTGGCCTTCAGGGTAAGGGTATGGGGAATCAGAACTCAAAAGGCTGGTTTACGAGGGTGGGAGTTAATGATGGGGGTTGCCTTCAAACACAGGCATCCACCTGCTTCCCACACCTCCCATGCCTCTTCCATCCTAGGTTCAGGCCTTCTCCGGATCTGGCCGACCAGCCCAACCCCCTCGCCTCCTGCACACAGCGGACACCTGCCAGCTAGAGGTGGACCTGGTTGGGGCCTCTCCCCGGGGAAACCACTCCTTGTTTGGGCTGGAGGTAGCCACGTTGGGCCATGGCCCTGACTGCCCCTCAGTGCAGGAGCAGCACTCCATCGATGATGAATATGCACCTGCCGTCTTCCAGGTCAGACTTCCAGCAGAGAAGCAGATGGGTGTGGGGTGAAGGGGGACCCCATTAGGACCTCAGAGAATCATTCAACCATTTACCATTTAGCAACACTTCACTCAGCTCCTTTAAGTGCTGGGCACTGTGCTAATGAATTAGCCCAGTCTCTGCTCTCAGTGGAGGAGCCAGAGGGAAGGCAGTACAGTGTGACTAGTGCTCTGACAGATGGGATTTGCAAGGGCCCGGCGGCCCAAAGGAGGGAGCTGAGTGCAGGCTTGCTGAGTGTTGAGGCTGGAAAAGGACCCAGTGCCATCCAGTCCAGCTCCCCTTTCTACAGAGGAGAGATCGATGCAAACAGCCTGTGAGTTCTAGAACCAGGCCTAGGATTCAGGACAACTCGTGACAGACAGAGGCTGGGAGAGGGTGGGGGAACAGAAAGGTCGGGCACCACGGGTCCTCCTCATCCTGCCTGTTTGCCTTTCTCCCCAGTTGGACCAGCTGCTATGGGGCTCCCTCCCATCAGGCTTCATGCAGTGGCGACCAGTGGCTTTCTCTCAGAAGCAGGGGGGCCGGGAATCAGCCATGCCCTGCCAAGCTTCCCCTCTTTACCCCACCTTGGCATACCTTCTCCCCCAGTCACCCATTGTCCGAGCCTTCTTTGGGTCCCAGAACAACTTCTGTGCCTTCAATCTGACATTTGGGACTTCCACAGGCCCTGGCTACTGGGACAAACACTACCTCAGCTGGTGAGAGTCAGGGCCTGGGCCAAGGGTTTGGGAGGTCGAAGTGGAGGAGGGTTGGGCCTCTCGGCCTTCCCCGCTAAGCCTGCTCACCTCTCTTTCTCACTCTGCTCGCTCTAGGTCCATGCTCCTGGGCGTGGGCACCCCTCCAGTAGATGCCTTGTCCTCGCTAGTCCTAGGCATCATGGCAGTGGCCCTGGGTGCTCCAGCGCTCGTGCTGCTGGCAGGAGGCGTGTTTCTGCTGCTGGGCCACAAGCGGTACTCAGAATATCAGCCTATAAACTGAGGCCTGCTCTCTAGAGGGAAGGACATTACTGGACCTGCCTTGCTGGTCTGCAGGTTTGAGGGTCAGTATTCCTAGCCAGCTGCTCCCTTTTCACATCTTGCTTTTCTGCAGAACCTCAGAGACCAGCCTCAACTTCCTGCGGACCCAGGTGGGGCTTCCTTCAAACTTTGAGGAGGGACCAGGGACAGAGTGATTGCTAGAGGGAGGGTCCCTTCCGCGTTGCCTCCCCGCCCCTCCACCCCCCCATTTCCCTTGAATGGGACTCACAGGCCTAAATGAGAGGCCTTCTGACTTGTCTGCTACCCTGGAGGGCATGAAATAGACTAAGTTTTTCCCCAGGGCTTGTCTCTCAGTGTGTGAGTGTTGCTGGGTCTGGTTCCAGGGAATGAGAAGGCTGGAGGTGGGCATGGAAGGCAATTTCTTGTTTGCAGCGCCGTTTCTTCCCCAGGCCCAGTTCTCTCCCTTGCCATGGGACCAGGCTCCTGCCAGCCACTCTTCAACATGTGGAGCTGGGAGGTCCCTGGTGCAGTCTGAATCAAACAAGGATGGGACACTTGAGACGAGGGCGCAAACACGAAGGAAGAGCCAAGGAAGACAGTGGTAGTTGTTTATTGTTACACACACATTCACATGGGGTTAACATCAACCACTATGTCTTCCCACCACTCCCAGCCACCACAGGTGTGGGTGTGTGCGCGCACGCACTCACGCACACACGCACACACACACACACAAACACACACACACACACACACACATACACGCCTCCTGGGAGGCAGGTTTCCCTGTCTGCTCCTCTTCCCATGAGAGAGGTATGACTTCTGGGCAGTATGGAGGTGCAAGGTTACAGGGACCTAAAGGGTTGGAAGGGAGGAGGCAGCCACACTGGATTGGGACAGCTGTAATTGACTTGACTGAGGCTCAAGGGCCTATATGGCCAGTCATGGAGGGTCCTGAATACAGGTCCCCAAGAAGGTTTTCACCAGACATGAACGTCCTATTTGATCTGATGGCCAGCCATTACCTTTAGGCATGGGCAAGGTTTCTAGTCTCTTTGAGGCCCTCTGCTTGGACACCCAGCACAGAAATGGTCAGAGTTTTGGCTGTGGCTCTGCTGGCTGCCTTACAGGAGGCTGGAGAGTGGAGCAGAGTCCAGCCATTGTGGGCCCTAGCGGCAGTGGTGGGAGGCTGCTCAGGAAGGAACCATGCCTCTGCTCCTGGTCCTGTGTCCTCAGCATCCTTAAGGAATATGGCTGTCCACCTCTTTCCCTGAAGGAATGTCTGAGTCCCTCCCGCCTAATTGTCCCAGGCTCCAAAGGTGAAGGGGAGTGCCCCAGCTCGGAGAGCAGGGGACAGTCCAGGCTCTGATTGGATGGGACCCCTGCCGGGGCAGTAGGTGGGTTCATCCCACCCAGGTACCAGGGCTGGGAGCAAGGGGGTGGGGCGGCTTAGCCCCAGGAGCGAGGCCTGTAGTCTGAGGCTGAGCGGGCGTGGTCAGGGTAGTCCAGGCGGCTCTCGGAGGCAGTGAGCATGCGTTCGGGCTCCACCACGAACATATAGTAGAGGTTCCACACCAGCATGGACAGCAGGGGCAGGAATGTCAGGCCGTAGCCAAAGCCTCGGAAGGAGCGGCCCACGGCAAAGGTCAGCCAGTATATCAGCCTGGGAGGCAAGAAAAGATCGGGCTTTCCTTGAGGGGAGTACATGAGCTAACTGGCAACAGGCTGATGATGGGGAGAATACAAAGTGAAGGCAGTAGCTGGGTGTTGGTCAGCACAACTGATACCTCTAAAGACAGCCAGTGTTTATGTACTAACCATGTGCCAGGCATGGTACCAATTACTTTAGGGGCAATGTTTAATTTAATTTAGACCCCCGCATCTCTATGAAGTGTGAATATTGTTCACCTCCCTCTTTGTGTACTTTTCAAATTTTAATTAAAAAATTTTGAGTAGGCAGTATACGTTTAGTTTACATGGTTCAAAATTCAAAGGTACCAGTGAGTATAGTAAAATGTCTTCCTTTACTGATTCCCAGATACCCTATTCTCGTCCTTCACCTTCTCACCTCTGTTCCACTCCCACCCCAGACATCCAGTATTATGGTTTCTTGTACATCGTGATGTTTATATGAGTGAAAAGATTTATGTTTTCCTTTTCTCTTTTTTTTGGAAGTTTGGTAGCATACTAAATATGAGATTGTTCTGCACATTGATTTTTTCCCCTCATTTAATGTATCTTGGAGATTGTGTTATATTAGTATATAAACAGCTTCATTATTTCACAGCTGCAGTACATTCCATTGTATTTACTTCCCCTTTTGCAGATGAAGAAACTAAGATTCCAAAAGGGTTAAGTAAGACTGGTCCAAAGTCACACATTGGGGAAATAGTAAAACCATGGTTTGAACCCATGCCTGTTCATCACCCCGTCTCCTGCCCCTCAGGGAAGGGAGAGAGTAAGGAAACCAGCTTCAAGAGAGCTTGAAGCCCAGAGGGATGGACTAGGCACAACCAAATTTCCCCTCTTGGAAGATCCATTCAAAATACACACTCCTCAGTGGCGGGAGGGCAGCAGCTTCCTCTTAATATATGAAGGATCACTTATTACAAAATTGTGATGTCTCTATTTTTTTTTACCTGGGAAACGGAGGAAAGAGTAACTGCTGCTTTTCTACTGCACCAGGAGGCAGCATAGCATCATAATAATAGGAAAGTTCACATTTAGTGAACACTTACCAAGTACTAGACTGTTGCAAGCACTCTACATGAATTAACTCACTTAATCTTCACAATAACTCCATTTTACAGATGATGAAACTGAGGCACAAAATACTTAAGTAACTTGCCCATGGTAGGGAAGAAGGACCCTGGATGAGAGAAGGAAGGGACCTGGGTTCTAGTCCTGCCTCTGCTGCTGACTGACCTATGCGAGTCTTCTCCCCCAATCTGTAGTCACTTTCTCTCTGTAAAATGGGTGAGATGGACCAGACGATTGCTGGTCCTTTAGCTCCCTGATGATTCTTGGTGCTTAAACCAACTTCTGTCTGAGACCAGCATTCCCCGAGAGAGAGAGATGGGAGGTTGAGTTACATGAGCAGGAACATATTTATCTTGGGAAACATCTCCTGGGAGAACTTGCAGGGCTGAATGATGGTCAGGAGGCTGGTGGGACAAATGACCACTAGACTACAGTCAGAAGTGACAGGAAGACAGATTTAAGCTAAATAGGAAGAATGCTTTAGCAGTTAAAGCTACCTGGAATGCTCTATGGAAAATAACAAAAGGAAATGTATTAGGGGACAAAATGGAAAGCCTGCATTTGGCTTCAGAAATTCCAAGGTGCCTTCTGGGTTAACAGTAGTTCACGTGAAAACACCCCTAAGGATTTCAGGTGCCTACAAATTCTAAATGAAAGCAGAGTAATGAGGCTGCCATGAGACCTATGTGGCCTTGGCTTGTATGAACAGGACAATACCCTTGACCAGCCCCCATCCCTCCCATTTGACAGGAGAATTTCCTGCCTAGAGGGAAGGACACAGGATAGTGAAGGGACCAGGGCCATTTAGCAAAGTAAACACTGGGGAAGCAGAGTGTTGGAGTGGGGGAATTGAGAGCTGTTTTCAAAGATCTGAATTTGTCTAGGCAATTACAGAGGTCAGAGTCAGGGCGGCAGTTTTTAGCACAATATAAAAAAGGACTTTCTAATAATTAGGACTTCTGAAAAATGAAACAAGACTGCCTTACAAAGAACTAAGCACTTGGTCACAGGGGCTGTTCAACCAGTGTTCAGCCAGTGGCCACCTGACCAGAGTGCCACAGAGGAGTGGCCGCAAGGGGTGGGAGGTTGGTCTAGGTGACACCTGAAAGCCTTTCCAGTTCTAGGTTGATACATGTCTCTTATGAAAGACATATGAGCTGATCACCTGCTACCAGGTGAGGTAAAGTACAAGGAAGAAAGTGACTCAACTTTCCGGGGTGCACATTTGGGCTGCTGCAGAATCCAGAAAGCTCCCTGGCTCTCCAGACATTCAGATGCCTGGGCCTCTTGAGCACCAGCACCTCCCTCTGCCCCACCCCCAGCCCCAGCTCACCGGGAGATGGCGAAGAGACCAGTGAGCAGAGGGAGCAGTTTGAGGGTGTCTTGGGGCAGGTAGGTGGAAAGCACGGCCAGGTTGAAGAAGTAGAGGATGAAGAGCTGGACCGACTGGGCCACGTATCGCCGGTGGATCTCCACCTCCCGTCGTGGCTCCCCAAAGGGCCGCAGGGCAGAAAAGCACAACAGGCTCAGCCCGTACACCAGGATCCCTGGGTAGGGTTGGAGGACACATAGGGTCAGGAGAGGAGCGGCAGGGAGGAAGCTGGAGGCAGGGTTTGTAGCAGAGAGCTCATGGGCATGGGCTCTGCACCGTGGGTGGGGCTGAGGTGGTCCTGGGAGGAGGTGGGCACACGGGGGTGACAGGGTGTGGGAGGCCCTGAGGGTCCAGGTCTAGTGAAGGGAAACTCCCCTGCTCCCCAAGCCAGGCAGGCCCTGCCCTCCAGCCGAGCTCCCACATGCCCCCTCCCTTCTTGCAGGGCCCAGGCTCACCCAGTACAATGGGGAAGGTGGCAAAGACCCCGCAGCGCAGCGTGTAGATGAGGCGGGAACTCATGGTCGGCAGGCGCGGGGCATCGAAGGGCAGGAAGGCATATGCCCCATAGAGCAGGCAGGGGAAGAGGATGAGGGCGGCTCCCACCGAGGCCATGGCCCTCAGCCCCTCATGGCCTCCACGTCCCCTGCAGCACCCACAGGAGTACCCAGGCGGCCTCACCACTGCCTCGGCCCACTTGCGCTCCGGGGGCTCAGGGTGGGTGGCCCGGGTGGGCAGGAAGGTCTGGCGGCGCTCACCCTCGCTGGCCTCACAGCACACAATGAGGTCTTCCTGGGGCCGCCGCTCAATGCACTGTAGGTCGATGGGCACGAAGGCCCGGGCCACCTTCTCGGGCAGCAGGCTGGCGTCATCTTCGGGCAACTCCTCTAGCTTGGTGGGTGGCTCTGACTTAAGGGGCTCAGGCTCAATGTTCCTCCAGCCAGGGGGATCTGAGAACGGGGCACTGGGCTGAGGGCCAGTCCCCCAGGGCAAGGTGGCAGCCTCACTTACTGTGCTGTCTAGACCATCCTCCGTCCCCTCTCCGGCTGTGGGAGACCCAGCTGAAGATCCCGCTCTGGAGGACTCAGCTCCGGGGGACTCAACCCCATCTTCCCCTTCCAGCTTCCGGCCATTGGGGACCAAAGCCTGGGGTGGGCTCTTCTCCAGGGCCTCCGGCCCCTTCACTTCCAGCAGGGCCAGGGTCTCGGGTTCTGTCATCCTGGGGCTTCACTTCTGGGGTCTACCGCAAGGTCATGTCACCCTGGAGGGAGTAAAGTTCTTTCAGAAGCTGCCATCCTCTGGCCCTCAGGAAGGGCTGACAGAACAGGAAGTCTCCAGGGCAGCCGGCCTCATGGACTTTAGTCCTTTCTGGGACCTTAGGGAGAACATGGTCCGGAGGAAGGTGTTGAAACAGAGGGAGGCAGGAGGGAAGTGAGAGCCGAAATGGAGGCACCCTTTCGACATCAAGTGCTATTCAGCAGGAGAGGGTGAGTCAGGGGGCACAGGTGCTGGCAGCTGTGGCCTCAGCCAGCCTCCACCCATGCCTTCTACCCCCTCCACCAAAACCCCTGGGGTCATGGCCACCCTAATGCAGGAATGGGAGGAAAAGGAGAGGTCTAGAATTTTGCCAAGGATTTTATTCCCGCTAAGGATATTCTTGTGGGACAGAGAAGCTGCCCCTTCACCTCCACACCTCCCATTCCCCTGCAGATCCCCAACTGGAACTCTCCTGGCAACTGATACCAATGATTTGCCAAGAGATCTGTCCCAAGGAACTGGCAACAGCAGTGCATCCTGTTCTTTTGTCACCAATCTGGATACCTGGTCAGTTTCCAAACTTCTCAGTAACCCACCCACAATGTCTCCGGAGGGCCTGAGTCTGTTCATTCTGATCTCTAAGTCTAATCAAGACTGTTTCCCGTGCCTCCTCTCTGGTCTTTCTTCCCTCCCTGCCGCCTTCCATCTCACTGCTTCTGGATGGGGCTGATTCCCCTCTCTCCATCTCCTCAAGGACCTCCTAACCCTTAGTGTCTGGACCCATGACACCCACTTACTTTCCATCTGGAGAGAGGTAGAGGGTCCCCAGTGTCCGGGAAGGAGCTGCCCAGCTCCCTGCTGGCTCTGCGAGTATTCCTCTCAGTCTCCCTCCCTTTACCTGTGTCTCCAAACCAGTCTGACCAGAGCAGGTGCGGCCCAGTTTAAAGGGGCAGGCCCCGCCCTGCTGAATCTGCCGACAGAAAAAGCATTAAAGGAGGACGTCATCCTTTCTGAAAGTGGGGGTGCAGCTGATGATAGAGGTAAGTGTGTGTCCTAGCAACATGGGATGCGTAGGAACCCTCAGCACAGGAAAGCAAAGGAGGAAGAAGTGGGTTTGGGCATCAGAGGGTGCTTGGAGTAGATTGGGATACCCCAAAAGAGGTTGAATTTCTACACTTATTCATTCAATATTTATTGAGCACCTATTATTAGCTAGGCACAGACACAGGAAAGAGCAAGATGACAGGCAAAGTGTCTGTGCTTGGGCTTCCCTGGTGGTGCAGTGGTTAAGAATCCGCCTGCCAATGCAGCGTGCACGGGTTCTATCTCTGGTCTGGGAAGAGCCCAGATGCCACGGAGCAACTAAGCTCGTGTGCCACAACTACTGAGTCTGTGCTCTAGAGCCTACGCGCCTAGAGCCTGAGCTTCACAACAAGAGAAGCCACCGCAATAAGAAGGCCGCGCACCACAACGAAGAGTAGCCCCTGGAAGAGCAGCCCCGCTCCCTGCAACCAGAGAAAGCCAGAAAGCCCACGTGCAGCAACAAAGACCCCACGCGGCCAAAAAAAAAAAAGCCTCTGCGCTTAAAGAGCTTGTTCTTTTGGGATAACAGATAATAAAGAAGCCTAGCAACTAAACCAATATGACAATTTCAGTAGGGAAAACCTCTTTGCCAGAATGATATTTGAGCTGAGACTTGATGGGAAATCAGGAGAACGAGTGTTCCAGGCAGAGAAACAGCAGGTGAAAGGCCAATAAGTGGGAAAGACAGGTTGTTTCAGGAACAGAAAGAAGGTCGGTGTCTGGAAAAGGAATTTATGTTCCCATTACAGTGGTACACAGGTCCCCTGAACACCTTGCCTTTTAGGTTAGGTTTAAGGTTTAAGAAAGCAATTGGAATCCAAGGTGATCTTTCCGGGGGCAGAAACGCTTAAGGGTGTACCTTCTCAGTCCTGTGGATCTTTTCCCCTGAAGTTATTTGAGCTTTGTGAGGGCAGGGACAGTGTCTGGATCGCTCATCTCTGTGTCTCCAGAACCCAGCATCGTGACTGGAAGACAGCAGGTGTTCAATAAATGTTTGCTGGACTGGTGAGAGATGAACATGCAAGTGGAAATCTTTGGGTTGGGGTGCGGGAGCTGAAGGGCCGAGGTGCCTCTACAAGAGTCCTGTATTGGAGGGCCTTACTCTTACGCTATGCTTGACTCTTTCCAAGAAAATTTTCACATACACGTTTTTTGTTTGTTTAAATAATGGGGGAAAAGGGAGAAGTGGAATCACCCTAACTAGTAATCTGAAAGGCGCTCGGCTCAAATGTGGCGGGGGTGCGGGGTGCGGGCAGAAGGATGGACCAAATGACCACCGTCGGACAAAGCAAAGTCATACTCCTAGCTGTGAGTCCATCTGCCCGGATCCAGCTTAGCCTCAGCTCCCCCGCAGAGTTCACTGTTCGTTCTCTGGCAGCTTTGTCAATAAAGTTTTTCGCAAGGGCTTGCAGAAGCCAGAAAGATGCCATGCTGCCCACAGTTAGTTCTGGCAACTTCCCGGGAGGGAAAACGAGTTTCGCGAGATTTGGTAGTGGCAGGCCAATGGCCCGCAACTTCCAGCTGGTATCGCGATATTTGGCAGGCGGAGGAGGAGCTGTCGCGGGCAGCTGCCTCGCAGCTATGGCGGCCGAGCAGGGCCGGCGGCGGTGGTGGCTGCGGCTACGGTCGGAGACGGCAGTGGTGGCGGTAGCGGTAGGTGGCGGGGGTCTGTGACCGGGATCCGCCCCCGGGCCCGGGCACCATGAGCCAAGGCCCCCCCACAGGGGAGAGCAGCGAGCCCGAAGCAAAGGTCCTCCACACTAAGCGGCTTTACCGGTGAGAGGGGCCGGGGTGTGAGTGCAGCCGCCAAGGGAAGTGGGGGGGGGGGGGGGACAGCGAGGGGCGGGGCCTCCCGGGCGGGCGGGCTCTGGTGCCGGGCTGGGGTGCGGGCGAGGGAGGGGGGGTGCAATTTTGGAGGGAGCAGAGGGCTCGGGGCCCCGTAACGCTGGATTGAGCAGAAAGAAGGAATTGGGTGGGTGGGAGGTTGGGAGGGAAGCACGTGGAGGGATACCTCCCGCAGTGAGCTTGGGGCTGGCACCGAGCTTTGCGGATTTGGGGTAAGAAGGTGGGAATTGGGGACTGCAGGGGTTGGGAAGGTGAGGGTGGGGTCACAGATAGGAGAAAAACCCGGAAGGGAATGGTGCTTAGAACCCTGTAAGGACTTACAGGGAAGAGCCCTGGACTGAAATCAAGAGAGCCAGGTTCAGCTCCTTGCTTTGCCATTCTCTCACAGTTTAACCTTGGGCCTCAGTTTTCTCACCCTTAAAAGGAGAGGTTTGGATTTGATAGGCTTTGAGGTCCCTTATGACTCTAAGTTTTGGGAATCGGAATGAAAAGAAAGAGGCTGGAAGACTATTTGTGTTGGACTGGAAGAGCGGTGAAGGACTTTGAGTCCAGAATGTTCTTAGGTCATAGGAGCCCATTTCAGGGCACCTGGGGACTCCTGAGTTCTGCCTTCCTTCCAGCCTCATGACTACAGTCTCTTGCCAGGCAACTTCCATTCCTGGTTTCTGATTTCCACAGTGCCACTGTGCCACTCACATCTTCAGCCTTTCAGCCCTCTGTTGGGAACAGGCCAGTATGAGCTCTTCCCATCCTGAGTGAGCTCCTCCTGCCCCGAGTCGAGGATTTTCTGTGTGGGGCAGCTGAAACATGGGCTCTTGAACTGGATCAAAGTAGGTTGAAGCATAGAGACCAAATTCAGTTTTCTGCTTTCTAATACGGAGTAGGGTTTGGGGTTTTCATTCGGCTCAGGCTCTATAGAACCAGAGGTGTTTGCATGAGAAGACCAGCTTCAGAGCCATGGGCCTCATCTTGACAGTGAAAGAGTCAAGAACATGTTGTCTTTTCCTCCCTTGAGTAGGCATCCTGCCTGCTTTGGCTTCCTAAGCCAGAAGGCAGAGGGGAGTATAGGCTGATGCAAAAATAGAAAAGTGATCCAATCTATCAGCCCCAGGGCTCTCACTGTGGGCTGCCCCAAGCAGTCTCCAGGTGGGTGAGCAGTTGGCTGGGATGGCACGTGTGCCTTGTCATGCAGCCGATTGTCAGTGCTGCCTGTCAGACAGAGAGTGGGCAGTGCTTGCAAGATTCCTTACTTGTCTCCAGCTTTTGGAAATGGCTCTGGTCATCCTTCTAATCATTCACAAATCTTGTTTTTTCTCAAGCCACTGCCCTCACAGAACTGACTGACTTAAGCGGATATGTTTGCATGTGTGGTTTACATGCGTGCACGTGGGTATCTCTGCTGGTAATTGTGTGTTGTTGGCTTTGGGCAGGATGGAAATTTGAGGCAGCGGATCTCTTTTTATTATTTATTATAGCAGTGTTGATTGGTGGGCAGAACTGGGGGAGGAAGGTCTGATTTCTTGGCCCAAGGTAAATATGTTGTTAGACTATGTAACTGTCATCCGACCTTCAGTAAATTTGGGAAATTCCCACAGTCTGTTTACAGAAATGAAATTCTGAAATGTTTTAAGCCCCTCAGAAAAGGCAGCTGGAAAAGGGATGCTGGAAGGGACACAAGCACCAGTTAATTAGGCCAATTTTAACTGTTTTTTTAAAAACATTTTTTTTTAACACTGCTAGGCCTAGGATTACAATAGCGAATGAGACACAAGACTTTTTTTTGTAGTTTTTGTTCTGGAGATTACAATTTAGTGGAGGAGCTTAGGGTCTGATGGGAAATGTGGAAGAAAGTGCGGAGACATCTCAGGTTTAAGAGTTTGCAGTTAGAACTTCCTTGAGTAGTGGTTACTAGCCTTTTTGAATTGAGACTCTAAGGAAAGCTCTGGGGCCTGTCCATAAAAATACATACACACACAGCCTCCTCACATCTGTGCATGGCACTGAAGTTAAAAGCCCTTTCCTGGGGACTAAGCTGGCATATCACTGATGGCTGCCTGGTGCTGCCCTTGGCATGGAGGGCCAGGATGGCTGAAAGGGTTTGGCTTCCATCTCTAGGCAGCCCAGGAGGTGTTTGGAGAAATGCTGGGCTCTTAAGATTGCCTGTGAGAAGGCCTTGATTACCATCCCACCCACTCAGCTGGGTGTTGGCGGTCACTTCGCCCTGTACAGGACAGCTTTTAGTGGTGTACCACCTGAGCCACCACAAGATGCTAGCCTGCTAGCATCCCCAGCCCAGGAGCATGTTTCAGTGTTCTGAAACAATTTTGGACTGTTTTATGAATCATCACTCCCTATTTTTTGGTTGTTTTGTGTCCAGAGCTGTGCCTGATTCACCTGTTCTCACAGCTGCTGTCTGTCCTTTGGGTTTTACCCTTCCAGAGATGATACTTACCCAGGCACCTCTTGGCCATCCATTGTAGAGTTTCCTTGAACTTTTCTCTTAGGGTCTGGAATATCTTCCTCAGGATGAAGACTAATATTTTTTGAGTACTTACTGTGTACAAGGCACTGTTACAAGTGCTTTATATATTAGCTAATTTAACCCCCACAAAGTAGATGATGATATTAATCCCATTTTATAGATGAGAGAACTGACACATAAGGAAGTTAGATTTTTCTTTTTTTTTTTTAGATTTTTCTTTTTAAGGGTTTTTTTTTTTTGGCTGCGTTGGGTCTTAGCTGTGGCACACGGGATCTTCGTTGAGGCATGCGGCATCTTTGCGGCGTGCAGGATTCTCTCTAGTTGTGGCGTGTGGGTTTTTTCTCTCTAGTTGTGGTGTGCAAGCTCCAGGGTGCGTGGGCTCTGTAGTTTGCAGCACATGGGCTCTCTAGTTGAGGCATGCAGGCTTAGTTGCCCCACGGCATGTGGGATCTTAGTTCCCCGACCAGGGATTGAACCCATGTCCCCTGCATTGGACGGCAGATTCTTTACCACTGGACCACCAGGGAAGTCCCGGAAGTTAGATTTTTTACCCAGGACCACATAGCTTGTAAGAAGTAGAGCTAGGATTTGAACCCAGACTGTCTGGTTCCAGAGCCTACACTTTATATTAAAGAAACAGTTCCTTCAGCAGGATCCAGGAGACCTTATAACTAAGCAGTTTAGGGACACCCTCCCCCTTTCTCTTACCCCATTATTCCAAAGCAGAATTTTATATTAGGAATGCCTTTCCTTTATGTCAGAGATAATAAGCCTTTGCATAATAATAATTTATTCATTCCACCAATATTTATTGAATGCCTACTGTATACCAGTGCTGTATATAAATTATTTCATTTAATCCTCACAACAGCCCTTTGAGGTAACTGCTATTATTTCCACTTTTATGCATGTGGTAACTAAGGCTTAAAGAGGTAGGTAATTTTGCCCAAAGTTATAGAGTTAGTAAGACACAGCCAGGTTCAAACCCTAGATGTTTTGCCTGGCATCACAGCCTATGCTCTTTCCATTGAGAGAGTCTACCTTCCATATCACAGAGTTTCTCTACCTTGACACTGTTGACAGTTGGGGCAGGATAGTTATGGTGGTAGACTTTCCCATGTATTGTGGGGTGTCTAGCAGCACACAGTAAATGCCAATAGCATGCCTCTTCTTCCCCTTCCCCAGGTAGTGACAATCAAAAATGTCTTCAGCATTGCCAGATGTCTCCTGAGGGGACTGCTGTGTCAGGATGGAGACTGTGTTCATCTTGTTTTGTACCGAGCTCAGTCTGCAGCCATTTAGTTTCCCCACCCCAAATTCTTTAGCTTTTCCTCTAGGATCAGTGTTCCAGCATCATAGGTGGACCATACACATGGCTCAGAGGCTGTTTGCCTATATTTCCCTGCAGGGCCGTGGTGGAGGCTGTGCATCGACTTGACCTCATCCTTTGCAACAAAACTGCTTATCAAGAAGTGTTCAAACCAGAGAACATTAGCTTGAGGAACAAGTAAGCTGAGACTCTAAACTACACATTCTTACAGTTTCTTTATTCCTTTCCACCTGAAACCCTGTCACATATAGACACATGTTCTCTTTTATCTCCTGACCTCATGGTACAATAATGGGGTATGACGTGTCTGGCCTTCCTAAGAGGGAGAGGGGATCCCTCACTCTCTGCAGCTTCTACATCTAACACCATTAGAATGGTGTTTGAGTTGGAGGAGTTGGCCATACTGCATAATGAAGGAAGGAAGGAGGAGATACAGAGGCAGAGTAAAAAGGAGAGAAAGGTGCAGGGAAAGAAATGAAGATTATTAAAATTCTTATTGCTCCTGCCTCTGTCTTTTGGGGCTCCCACTGCCTTCCAGGACTGCTGTTGTCTTGGGTCCTACTGACTGACCCTGGATGTCTATTGCGAGGCACAGAGATTTGTCAGTCGGGGTGTTGGCAAATGCCTTCTTGTCCTCAGTTCTTGTGTCCCTCACCAAGGGATGGGCAGTCCCTCTCATGCTCTCCTCTACACCCTCCCAGGCTGCGTGAGCTCTGCGTCAAGCTTATGTTCCTGCACCCGGTGGACTATGGGAGGAAGGCAGAGGAGCTGCTGTGGAGAAAGGTGTACTACGAAGTTATCCAGCTTATCAAGACTAACAAAAAGGTAAGGGGAGGTCAAGATCTTGGGAAGATGTTTGTCTAAAGAGGGGAAGCTAAGGAAGAAAAGGACAGCGAGGCAAGTGGGCCAGAGTATGGTTGTAGATAGGGAAACCAAGGAAGAGATAGCAGAAAGGGAGGGAGTCATATGGAATTAGGATCAGGGAAGGAGGGGAGCCTGATCCCAGATGGGGAGACCAGAGAAGTAGGTCTAAGGGTATAGGGGTAACTTGTGAGTGAGAGGAGATGTGGATAAAGTTCCAGAGCCAAGAAGATAAGTTTATTTCTTCAGGGAGATGAATATGATTAGGGATGGGGGAGCAGAACTCTGATCTTGTTGCTTAACTAGCCCCTTCCCTTTCCCAATCTCCAGCATATCCACAGCCGGAGCACCTTGGAATGTGCCTACAGGACACACCTGGTCGCTGGTATCGGCTTCTACCAGCATCTCCTTCTTTATATCCAGTCCCACTACCAGCTAGAACTGCAGTGCTGCATCGACTGGACCCATGTCACCGACCCCCTCATAGGTCAGTGAAACCTGAAAGGTGGGCTCGAGGAGCAAGTTCATATGCTTCTACTTCTAGCCTTCTTATCCCTCAGGATCCATGTACCTTGTGACCCAGCCAGGCAGAGAGCATTCTAGAAGACCTACAAATGCTTCATGAAATTTGGATTTACCCAAACAACCGTATGACTTGGGGTAAAGATCTTAAGGAAGGAGAGAGAGAGACCTCTTCAGTCTGGGATTGTAGACCGATGGGGAGTCGGGGAGGGAATGGAATGATCTAGAGTAGGTCTGAAAGATGTTATTAATAGCATTTTTTTCTTCCAGTTGAATTTGGCTGGCATTTGTTTTAACTTTAGAGATTGTTTCCTAGTATTTGATGAAAGTATTAAAGTTTTTAGAAACGTTGGGGAAATCATGGACATTCTTTCAAGATAGTGCAAATCTCCTTTTGGCCTTCTGAGGTACTGGCAGCTATGGTGGTTTTCTCTTCAGTTCAGCTATCCTTTAGAGCTCCTTCCCTCTTCCTCCAACTCCCCTTGCTCTTTATACCCCCTACCCTCCCCCATCCCCATGCCCCTTCCCTCACCAGGACAAAGACATTCTGGGTCAGAGATGGAGGTTGTGTCTGCACCACTATGTGGCAGCATTCTCTGGTCAGAAGCAGAGCACTGTACTTTGTACATTTAAAAACATTTAAAAACAAAACAATGGGGAATTCCCTGGCGGTCCAGTGGTTAGGACTTGGCACTCTCACTGCTGGGACCCCGGGTTCAATCCCTCGTTGGGGAACTAAAATCCTGCAAGATGTGTGGCGCAGCCAAAAATAAAACAAAACAAAACAAAACAACGTCAATCCAAGGCAACATTTATAGGTGTTAAACCAGATTGCCAGAGGGGTCCATAGCTTAAACAAAGATTAAGAACCCTTATTTCAAAGGGTCAGTTCCCCAAATCATTTTAGTTTTTCTCCTTATTGATATTTCTCATTCAGCCAACTCAGCGATGTCTCTATAAAGAATATTAGGAAAGGCTGCTCAGAATGGGAGCTACACACCCAGGAGTGTGGCTGCAAAGTGGAATGGATAGGAGGATGCTGTGCAACTTACCTGCTGTGCAACTTTGATTTCTTTAACTGTAAAATGGAAGTAACAAGAGTAACTACCTCATGCGGTTGCTTTGAGCATTACTTAAGTTGATATTTTAATACACTTAGAACAGTACCTGGCACATGGGAAAACTGCCTGCCAAGTAGCCGGAGCTCTCTGAAGTTACAAGGCTGCCTGGGTGAAGGGAGAGGAGAGAGCCCATGCATGTTTGGCTCTGGCCACCACCAGTCCTCAGGTCAGGCAAGATGACCTCGTTTCCCTCATGAATAGACTCTCCATAGGCTGCCTTCTCTGTGGACCTCCCACCAAGCAGAAGCCAGGAGCATTTACCTTGGCCTCATTCAAATGCCATTCTTCCTGGGCAAGTTTCCCATCTTTACCCAAACCTTTTACCTTTAGGTGGGGAGCTGCTACCCAAGGCACCCACAACTGTACTGACACTTGAGCCTCACCTCTACTTTCTAGAAGCCTTCCTATGATGACCTTTCACATGACCTTCCCCCAGGGAGCTGTCCTAGGTTGAGGACCATAGCCCATCTGTTCTAGTTCCTTTCTGTCCTATGAATGACCCCTGCCTATGAGTTTCTGTGTCTCTACTTCTGTCTACCTGTGAGCCTGTGTCTCTATCTGTGTCCTGGATGGGTGTCTTCTCTGCCCCATAAGGCCGTGTTCTAAAACTAGCCCTGGATTCTTTATCTCCTTTCTCCACCTAGGAAAGGTGTTTCCCCAAAGGTAGGGACAGAGGAATGGGCTTATAAACATATCTCTCTCTCTCTTTCTCTCTCTCTCTTTCTCAGGATGCAAGAAGCCAGTGTCTGCCTCAGGGAAGGAGATGGATTGGGCACAGATGGCATGCCACCGATGTCTAGTGTACCTGGGGGATTTGTGTAAGAATCCGAACCTTTCATTTTTCTCTGTTTTGGGCTACAGGACAGGCTCCAACTGCTCTTGTTGGTACCACCCTTTACGTGATTGGAGAGCAGGAGGCGCAGTGTGGCCTCTGATAACTTTTCTCCTCCAGTCTGTTTACAGTGTTTCCTTCTTTTCACTGTTCATGCATGAGTCGAAAAGGATGGTGAATACAAGAAGAAGGAAAATGTCTTTGCTCTTTAAGAAAGTCAGGGTGATAACCTGGTTTCAGCGGTGGGTTAGGAAGATTTTAATTTGATGTCTTTCTCCTTTGGGGTTTTCTCTTCATGGATTCCTAGAGGAATTGCAGTTAGACCTCAGGGAGGACTTACCTGCCTGAAATATGTTTCTCAGAATGGAAAAGTACTCTTGCTTTATGGCCCCCGGTCTCTAGTCCTGATAGACAATGGTTCTGTCATTAGGCTGCCGGTGTGTGGCTGTCAGATGCATTATCCTTTATTGATCTGAGGCTCGTCTCCCTGCCCCCATCCCACTCCTGGACCCTTTATAGGCAAGGGGCACAGAGAGAATCAGCTGTTTCACAGTAGATTGACCAAGTGTCATTAGTAATGTCTTCTCTCTAGAACTGAGCAGTTGAATTCCAGAACCAAATATCAGAAGTCTTTTCAAGCATTTATATATGCTGCAGCCCCTTCATTGGGAAGAGATAATCAAGAAGAGCCTCTTTACTTTACAAACACTAAATATTCTTTACATTTTGGACCTACCAGCAAGGAAGAGAGAGTTGAACAGTTTGCCCATAGTCATGCAGACTTAAGACTGTGCCAGAGACCCAAGCAGCCTGCCTTCTAGCTCAGGTATCTTCCTCCCGGGCTCTTATTACAGTTCTCCAGAGTAGACTCCCAGATGAGGGGAGGTTTTTCTGAAACACGGAATCATTGTATTTCTTTTCCTCCTCTCCCTCCTGCAGCACGATATCAGAATGAATTAGCTGGCGTAGACACTGAGCTGCTAGCTGAGAGATTTTACTACCAAGCCCTGTCAGTGGCTCCCCAGATTGGTAAGTGGACCCCTCCACTGGGGCCTCCCAACCCAGCAGCATTTTCCAAGAGGAAGACAATGTTGAGATGGCAGGCAGGCCATACTCACTTCCCCCTGGGTCCTTCCCACCCACTCTCAATTCTTTCATACTTCACCTTGGTTCTGCATTCTGACCCTTGTAACACACACTCACAAGATGGTGGAAGGAGAAGAGAAATGGGAAAGTCGTGAGCTAAGAAGGAAGGAGGCAGAAGAAGAGGGAGAGACAAGATGGCTTCCCTGTCCCTGAGGTTTCTGTAGAAAGAGGGGACCGTACTTCAGCTGCCCCCATGGAGGCACAGTGAGGGAACGGATCAGGCTCCATTTCAGGGAAAGATGGGGATTAGCATGTAGGAAGGAGAACTCAGAGGTGAGAGACTGAGCTGGGATAGAGGAGAGGGCTCCATGGAGTTCAGTCAGCATTGGAAGAGGCACAGCTGCTGCTGAAGGAATGGCAGCTGTCAGTGCTGAAATCCCTGGTGGTCCAGGTGGGCTTAGACTGATAGGAAGTGAGTCTAGAATAGATAACGCCCTGGAGGAGCAAGATTAAACTGCTGATCACCTGAGACACCAGTGTCGCCTGCAGACCCACTGTTCTCCCCATGAGTTCTCTGATGCTTAACGTGGGTTGGGCCTTGCAGCTTTCGGTGAGTATTATGGCTACAGACTGTGTGACTTTTCTTCCTCTCCAGGAATGCCCTTCAACCAGCTGGGCACACTTGCCGGCAGCAAGTACTATAATGTGGAAGCCATGTATTGCTACCTGCGCTGGTGAGTATTTGCCAGCTCTTTCCCCAGCCCTACTTTCATGTCTGCACAATTCCTCCTTTGTTTTCTCTCTTCCCTTTCTCCCTTCTCTAGCTCCTGAGTGAGATAGATAGAAGAATGCTAAGATTGAGGGTGTCCCTTCTCTCAGGGGCATCCTGACACAGCCCTGCTGCTTTTCACATAGCCACCTGGACTTGTAGATACTTGGGCAGCTGAAGTAGCTGTCTGCTGTCATGAAAAATAACAGGATTGCCGCCTTCCTGAAGAAGGAAATAAATTTGATATAGTTGATAAAATGGTACCAAAGTAGCCTCTGACAAGAACTTCAGAACTATAGAGCTTCAGTGTCTTGAGGTGACAGAGATGACAGCACGGGGGGACAAGTTTAACAGGGTGGATCACTGCTTCCCTGGATCTCACACTTAGCTCTTAGAATGAAAAAACAATTTTTTCAGGGCACCCAAAGTTGACTAGGCTTAGGTTACTAAGTCACCATAACCAAATGCACATGAGAGTGACAGGTAAATGAGAATGCCGTTGGTTAAGTCTTAGTGAGACATAAACTGCCAGGAAGCTCACTGTTGCCACCTATTCAGGGCCAGAGTCCACTTGAGAAGCCAAATCTATCTCAGAAGAAGTTATATAGTGAATTGGGCTTCAAAGCCTAAAGGGAATAAGGGTGGTCTTCATAGCTTAAATGGTCAGCTACTAAGGTGTAAAGTAAAATAACCTAATTCTGCCCTCCTGGCCAAGGAAACCTGTTTCCTGTATCAACAAATATTTACCCTGTTCCGTTACTAGATTGCTACAGACTGGCCTCCCATCCACTGTATTCATTTTTTTTTTTAATTGAAATATAGTTGATTTACAATGTTGTGTTAATTTCTGCTGTACAGCCAAGTGATTCAGTTATACATATACATACATTCTCCTTTATATTCTTTTCCATTGTGGTTTATCACAGGATACTGAATATAGTTCCCTGTGCTATACAGTAGGACCTTGTTGTTTATCCATTCTATATACATATAATAGTTGGCATCTGCTAACCCCAAACTCCCACTCCATCTCTCCTCCACCCCCACTTCTCCCTTGGCAATCACAGTCTGTTTTCTATGTCTGTGAGACTGTTTCTGTTTTGTAGATAAGCTCATTTGTGTCATATTTTGGATTCCACATATAGGTGATATGATATGGTATTTGTCTTTCTCTGTCTGACTTACTTCACTTAGTATGATAATCTCTAGTTCCATCCATGTTGCTGCAGACGGCATTATTTCATTCTTTTTTTATGGTTGAGTGATATTCCATTGTGTGTATATATATATATATATATATATATGTATCACATCTTCATCCATTCATCTGTAAATGGACATTTAGGTTGTTTTCATGTCTTGGCTATTATAAATAGTGCTGCTATGAACATAGAGGTGCATGTATCTTTTTGAATTATAGTTTTGTCTGGGTATATGCCTAGGAGTGGGATTGCTGGATCATATGGCAACTCTATTTTTAGTTTTTTGAGGAACCTCCATACTGTTTTCCATAGCGGTTGCACCAGTTTATATTCCCACCAATAGTGTGGGAGGGTTCCCTTTTCTCCACACCCTGTCCAGCCTTTGTTATTTGTGTATTCATTCTTGAATATGATTACCAGGTTTTATATTATAACCTCCCATTGCATCTTTCCCATTCCTTGCATGCCTTCCAGGGAATGCCCCCCTTACTTGTCCTGGATCCCTCATCACATTCATAATCATGATTTAGGGTGAATCACTTTCAAAGAGAGCCAAGCACATCCAGGTTTGGGAGGTGCCAAATAAGGTCCTCTTCTACTATGCTTAAACAATTATATCTCATGGTTTGTGGGTTAGGCATTTGGCTAGGGCTCAGGTTGGCAGTTCTCCTCCTGGTGGCATTGTCTAGGGTCAGGCAGTGGTATTTGGCTGATTTGGGGGTCTGATATGTCTGGAGGGTTGGTTCATCTGGACCCCTCTCCCTCTCCCTGTAGTCTCAGGGCCTCTCCATGTGGTATCTTCCTCAGGGCAGATGGACTTCTTACATAGTGGCTCAGGGCTCCAACAGCAGATAATGACCCAAGAAACTTGGAAGTAGAGCCTGCCAATCCCTTAAGGCCTGGGCCTGGAAACTGGTGGAGTCACTCCTGCAGTATTCTCTTGGTCAAAGCAGTTGCATAGTCGTTGTCTCCCACCCTCATCCCCTGCCAAGATTTAAGGGGAGGTGACACAGAGCCCACTTCTCAGTGGAAGGAGTACCAAAAAATTTATTTATTTATTTATTTTTTTGCGGTACGCGGGCCTCTCACTGTTGTGGCCTCTCCTGTTGCGGAGCACAGGCTCTGGACTCGCAGGCTCAGCGGCCATGGCTCACGGGCCCAGCCGCTCCGCGGCATGTGGGATCTTCCCAGACCGGGGCACGAACCCGTGTCCCCTGCATCGGCAGGCGGACTCTCAACCACTGTGCCACCAGGGAAGCCCTGTAGCTATATTTAATTCACCACTGGCGTGTATTTCTTTTCTATCACTGCTTTTTGTAATTAAAAGATGTTTCGAAAAACAAGACATTTTTTAAAAAGTATAGCATGCTCTTAAGGTCATAGCCTTTGTGGTAAGACAGACTTGGGTTGGAGACTCAGCTCTACTATGTTTTAGCTATGTGACCTTTGTTTGATTGATTGATTGATTGCCGCGTTGGGTCTTCGTTGCCCCGCGTGGGCTTTTCTCTAGTTGTGGCGAGCAGGGGCTACTCTTTGTTGCGGTGCGCGGGCTTCTCGTTGCGGTGGCTTCTCTTGTTGGGGAGCACGGACTCTAGGCACCGGGCTTCAGTAGTTGTGGCTGTGGGCTCTAGAGCTCAGGCTCAGTAGTTGTAGCGCATGGGCTTAGTTGCTCCGCGGCATGTGGTATCTTCCCAGACCAGGGCTCGAACCCATGTCCCCTGCATTGGCAGGCAGATTCTTAACCACTGCGCCACCAGGGAAGTCTGTTATGTGACCTTTGCATTATACTTGCTCTCTCAGGCTTTACTTCCTCATCTGTAAATGTGGACAATAGTAGGGTACAGTGCCTGGCACAGAGTTGGGTGCTCAGTACATATTTGCATTTGAATGAATATCATGAGGATTAACTGAAGTAGTGTATGTAAATATCCTTGCGCATAGTAAATGCTTGTTAAATGCTACCTATTAAGTGCCTGTGCTTTAAGATGAAGGATAGTGTATTTCAGGGATGGTAACTAAGTTAAGTTTGTAACATTCAGTGAGATTAATTGTCCCATTTCTAGATACAGAGGAGATGCAGATGTCATCATTACTCTGATTAATCTGGAAGTTGTATGTGTGTATTTTATTAGGAAAGATAGCTTTCACCCTGAGTACATACATGGAAGGGGAGGCTGGGAGCAGCCTGTATTGACTAGAAACAGTGCTCCCTAAATCCCTGGAAGACTGACATTTCCCCTCTCCCCCTCTGCCTCTGCCAAGACTCAGTAGCTCACCTCTGTCTCCTTCAGCATCCAGTCGGAAGTGTCCTTTGAGGGGGCCTATGGGAACCTCAAGCGGCTGTATGACAAGGCAGCCAAAATGTACCACCAGCTGAAGAAGTGCGAGACTCGGAAGCTCTCTCCCAGCAAGAAGCGGTGAGTGGGGCCTGTGGGAAGAGGGGGTTTTTCTGCAATTGGTGCAGTAGGACCATAGGGACCCTGGAGCTGTTCACCATTTACCTTGGGCTCCTCTCATTTCAGATGTAAAGACATTAAGAGGTTGCTGGTGAACTTTATGTATCTGCAAAGCCTCCTGCAGCCCAAAAGCAGGTGAGTGGAAGAGAGTGTGAGCAAGAACTGTGTCCTGTGAGCCCCGTCACGATGGCTTCTTTCTGGCAGGGGACTTGAAGAGGAGGGAGTGGGCTGGTGAATTCTGCCTTTTGATTGGAAATTATTTAGCTGGTTAGTCCTTTCTTGGCATCCCTCACTGTCTCACCCTAGGTTCTGTGCCCATTCTCTGGGTGGCTTACCCTCTGGCACAGTGGGTGCTTACTAGATGTTGAAGGAGTGGCCGAATGGGAAGCCTACCCACATCCCTTCCACTGCGTGTCTGCCCTTCCCGTGTTATTCTGTCTGCTTTGGAGACCAGCAAGCACTGATTGCCCCTGCTCCTCTTTCTGAAGTCTCCGCTAAGGATCCTGTGGTCTTTTCTCTGAATCCTGTATTCCCAGCTCTTTTTGCCTGCCCCAGCCCCCATCACTGACCTCCCCTGTTATCCTGCCCTTCCATAGCTCTGTGGACTCAGAGCTGACATCACTTTGCCAGTCAGTCCTGGAGGACTTCAACCTCTGTCTCTTCTACCTGCCCTCCTCACCCAACCTCAGCCTGGCCAGTGAGGATGAGGAGGAGTATGAGAGTGGATATGCTTTCCTCCCGGACCTTCTCATCTTTCAGATGGTCATCATCTGCCTTATGGGTGTGCACAGCTTGAAGAGAGCAGGTAACTCTCCCTCTGTCCCTCATTTCTCCCCGACTGGCTTCTGGGATCCTCACTACCATTTTCTGCAGCTCCTTATCCATGAACTTGCTTCCACAAGCAGTCCCTTCACTACCTGTGTCGCTGCCTGGCTGTGGGAGATAGGGGCAAGGAACCCTGCCCTAAAGAAGCTCCTAGTGAATGAACAAAGGCGACAGCATATTCCCACCCCCTCCGCCCTCCTACACCCACAAACACACGTACCCTTGGCCAGGACCCAGGCAGACACAGTGGTTGAGATGCTTAGCTGATGATCCAGACGGAATTCAGACTTGCTGGGGGTGGGGGCAGTTAGGCAGTTCTGGAAACCTGTCTGCCGGAGGTGTATGTAGAGCAAAGTTGGATGGAAGGGAGGGGGAGGCAGGGCTGGGTGCAAAGATGCTTGGGGCATATGGGGAGACGCTTGCGTGAAGGCATCAAAGCCAGGGAGGATGAGATGGGACAAGAGCATCCATGAGCTTACCTGAAGCAGGATGGGCTGGCACATTCCACATTACAGGATGCGAGTGAAGAGACCTGAGAAGTCTTTTTTTACCTTAGAGGAAGTTTTCAGAGGTAGTTGGATCCTTGGAAGGGTTGAGAACAGGTGAGATGAGGTTGAAATTAGTGGAGCCTACTCCTTTTCAGGGCCCTGGGCCCCTAATGCTGGCTTTCCTGGTTTTAGGATCCAAGCAGTACAGTGCAGCCATTGCCTTCACCCTGGCCCTCTTCTCCCACCTTGTCAATCATGTCAACATACGGCTGCAAGCTGAGCTGGAAGAGGGCGAGAATCCCGTCCCGGCATTCCAGAGTGATGGCACAGGTGCAGGCACGGGGGAGGTTGTGACTGTGGAAAGGTTAGCATGGGGTGTGGGGATCGTGGGAGGGGAACACAGTTGTGGCAGGGGAGGTGCTGTCGAAGAGCACCTGCCAGTGTCCTCGTTCCGGTTTGTCCCTAAGGCCCCACCTGACCATCCTCTTTCCACAGATGAAGCAGAGTCCAAGGAACCCTTGGAGAAGGTGGAGGAGCCGGGTCCTGAGCCTCCTCCTGCAGCATCTCAAGATGGCGAGGTCAGAAAGAGCCGGAAGTTCTCCCGCCTCTCCTGCCTCCGCCGCCGGCGCCACCCACCCAAAGCTGGTGATGACAGTGACCTGAGTGAAGGCTTTGACTCAGACTCGAGCCATGACTCAGCCCGGGCCAGTGAGGGCTCAGACAGTGGCTCCGACAAGAGCCTTGAAGGTGGGGGAACAGCCTTTGATGCCGAGACAGATTCAGAAATGAACAGCCAAGAGTCCCGATCAGACCTGGAAGATATGGAGGACGAGGAAGGGACACGGTCCCCAGCCCTGGAGCCACCTCGGGCCAGGTCAGAGGCTCCTGAATCCCTCAATGGCCCACTGGGCCCCAGTGAGGCCAGCATTGCCAGCAATCTACAAGCCATGTCCACCCAGATGTTCCAGACTAAACGCTGCTTCCGACTGGCCCCCACCTTCAGCAACCTGCTCCTCCAGCCCACCACCGAAGCTCCCACCTTGGCCAGCCGCAGGCCCTGTGTCAATGGGGATGTGGACAAGCCCTCAGAGCCAGGTACTTGGGCCTCTCTTCATCATCTTGCTCTGGTCCTCACCTCTATACCATCGGCACTCATCTGAGAGAGGCCACTTTTTTCTCTGTTTGAGTACCTCTCATCCCCACCCTCACTGCCTGGCTTTCGGCTTCTGCCTGTAGTGTGGCCTGGAGTTTTTTCCTGGGAATCCCCTCTGCTGCTCACTTCCTTATTCTCAGCTCCCAACTGATTTCATGGTCTTATTCTCCTCCCACTCCCACCTTGCCCCGTGGGTTTGGGGCTTTTCTCCCTACACAGCACTGCAGCTGTAACTCCCTCCCGTGCCATCCCAGGTCCTACCAGGGCTCCTGGAAGCTAGAAAAACCACACCCACCAGGGCAGGTGGATTAGAATGAGACTGTTTCCCTGAGGGTCTTCCCCTGAGGTGCAAAGGGGGCACCTGGTCAGCAGCAGCAGTGAGCATTTGCGGCATCTACTCTATGCCAAGCACTAGGTTGGATTTTTTGGGGGTCTTATCTAATTTTCACTGCAGTCTTGTGGTGGAAGAGTTATCATCCCTATTCTAAATTCTGTTCTTTACCTCCAAGCTTCTGTGCACGGTGCTGCTTTGGTCTGGAATATACTTTTCCTCCCTTGCCCCGAGCCTCTCAATTAGCCAATTGCTTGCCTAATTCTCACTTTAGATTTTAGCTTAAAAGTCACTTGGTCTGGGATTCCTCCAAGGGTAGGCTTCCTGTGGGCTCCTGTAGACTCTGCACCTTGGCAACTTCCAGCCTTTTCCCACTTGAGTGACATTGTCCGTTGACTTGTCTGTCCCTCCCCCGCAATACCATGAGCCTCTTGAGGGCAGGGCAGTCCATGTTTTGTCTATCGCTGTATCCTCATTACCTAACACAGTGCTTGGCACATGGTTGGGACTTTGAATGAATAAAAGAAATGAGGAAGCTGATGCTCAGAGTTGGAGTGTGAACTACTTAGTGTTCTAACCTGCAGACTTGAAGAGCTAGGAGTTGGAAGTAGTTCTTTTAATTCTGTACCCCTTTTCTCCCCACCTGTAGCTCACTTCTGACTGTCTGCCCTGCCTTTTGCACAGTATAGGCACATCATAAATATCAGTTGAGTGAGTAGCTGTAGACCTCACAAATTAGCTCGTGTTTTTTTTTTTAATTTATTTATTTAATTTATTTATTTTTGGCTGCGTTGGGTCTTCGTTGCTGTGCACGGGCTTTCTCTAGTTGCGGCAAGCAGGGGCTACTCTTTCGTTGTATTGCGTGGGCTTCTTATCACAGTGGCTTCTCTTACTGCAGAGCATGGGCTCTAGGGCACGCGGGCTTCAGTAGTTGGGGCACGTGGGCTCTAGAGCGCAGGCTCAGTAGTTGTGGTGCACGGGCTTAGTTGCTCCGCGGCATGTGAATCTTCCTGGACCAGGGCTCTAACCCATGTACCCTGCATTGGCAGGCAGATTCTTAACCACTGCACCACCAGGGAAGCTCCTTAGCTCGTATTTTAAAAGGCACCAGGCTCTTGGCTTAAAAGCAACTAGTAAAAAAAAAAAAAAAAAAAAAAAAATAGCAACTAGTTAGTGAGCCTAGAAAAGTTAGGCAGGAGCCTGAGTCCTCTCTTCTCACATCAGAATTCTTCAGAAGAGTCCAAGCAGGTTGGGGCATGCTTCCCGCACAGAGCTGAAGCCTGTTGCCATGTGCCTACTAGTCGCTCATCCTGGTTCTCTGTCACCCATCCCCAGCCTCTGAAGAGGGCTCTGAGTCGGAGGGAAGTGAGTCTAGTGGGCGCTCCTGTCGGAATGAGCGCAGCATCCAGGAGAAGCTGCAAGTCCTGATGGCGGAAGGCCTGCTTCCTGCTGTGAAAGTCTTCCTGGACTGGCTACGGACTAACCCCGACCTCATCATAGTGTGTGCGCAGGTGCGTCACTCCACTCCCACTGCTCTCCGTCAGGTCCCAAGGTGTAAGGGGAGGGTGCCAGCCAGGATGGGGTGTGGGAATCCCCTCAGGTGGGCTGGTCAAGACAAAAGTTATTGTCAAGCACCTGCTCTGTGCTGGCTCCTTATGCTTTTTACAGGGCAAGGATTAGGCATGACCTTTGCCCTCAAAGAGTCTGTGGCCTGGGCTGGGATACAAATTTTGTGGACTGGGAAAATAGCACTGCTTATTCTGCTTTGTGTCCCCAACGCTAGGCATAATGCCTGCCATTATGAGTAACGTCTGTGACAGTATGTGTCCAAGGGCTAACCTTGATAGGTAAACACCGGAGTCCAGAGAAAGGAGAGAGCACTGAGTAGTGACAAGAGAGATGAGACTGCGAAGTGACAGGATGTTCAGACAAGGTGCAGGTGTTGTGAGCAGGGAAACGGCTTAAAGAGAGTCCTGTAGCTGGAGTGAGTGGTGTCAGAAGCGGGCTGCCATGAAGACTGGCTGGCGTGATTGTGACCTTTTCCTTCCTTTCTCAGGTTCAGAGTCTTAATCTTGAGCCTCCAGTGCCCTGAGGCTTTTCTTCAGTGTTCCTTTATTCCAGTAGCACACCTGCCTGCTGTGGAAGACCCTTTTCTCTGCAGGTCGCCCTCTTCCCTAGATGAGGGAGTTTAGGTCAGGGCCAGGCACAGCCTTGGGCATGTGCTTGTGCCTGATGACAGCTAGTTAGTCATTGTTAGTCATCGAGGGCGGTGTGGTGAAGATGATCATATCCCCAGAGAGGTGGCCCAGTGTGGACACGTGGAGGGCTGAAAGGAAAAGTTTGTGCTAGACAGGGAGAAGCTTCCTCCAGCGCTCTAGCTTTTTCCACTACCAAGATCCAGAGAGTTTCTCCTGTGGTTTCAAGCCTTCAGCGGTTGATGAAGTTCAGTGAGGCTTCATGGTCCCCTTCTTCATTCCTCCCTGTTTTCCAAGTCCTCCGTGAGCCCCGCCTTGGCCTCTTTTGTTAATTTTTCTCTCAAACGCTTCTAGGCCTGTGACCATAGCCCCAGACCCCTCAGATATAGTGCTTTTCTTGTTCACTGCCAGCCTCCAGCACTGCCCCAGCTGAAGGCTTCCTCTTCTCTCTCTCCCTCAAGAGCTCTCAAAGTCTGTGGAACCGCCTCTCTGTGTTGCTTAATCTGTTGCCAGCTGCTGGCGAACTCCAAGAGTCTGGTGAGTGAGTCCCTGGCACTGTCCTCCCTCTCTCTCCCTCACTGGCCCCACAAAGCCCGCCTCCCCCTTCCTGGTAACCTGGTCCTTAGGGTAAGGAGGTTAATGGGATTCACTGCCTATCCTCCCTAACACACAGCAGTCATTGTGGTCTGGGCCTCTCTGGTTTCCTGCCCCAACACTGCCCCACTGTGGGCAGGTGGCCTGGTCCACCAGGGAGTGTGCTCCCTGGGGAAGGCAGTGGAGTGGCAAGAGCAGAGTGAGGGGAGCCTGTGAGCCAGCCCCAGTCACTGGTGTGGCACCGCTGCCTTCCTCATTGAGAATTGACCTTGACCTTCAGAGCCCATCTGTCTGGGTCATCCCCTCCTGCCACCTTCCAGCTAGAAATCGCCTTCTCCTACCTCTGGACTCACCCAAGGACAGTCCATTCCTTCTTCCAGAGCTCCTCCTCTCACATCCATCCTAGTGTAATTGTCCCTCTGTCAGGGGGCCATCCCAGTCTGAGCGGTCCTCTAACCCTCCCAGCTCTGGTCTCCTAAAGCTCTGCCTGATGGCCCTGTGTACCCATCTCTCCTTTCCTCCCCGCCACCTCTCCCCACTTTGTGTCCGAGGAGTATGTCCTGTCTCACAGCCTCTGAGGAAGGACTGTGTCCCTCTGACTGGGGGCTCCCATAGAGCAGGTGGCCTCATGTGTCCTCTTTCTCCCCAGGCCTGGTCCTGTGTCCTGAGGTCCAGGATCTTCTTGAAGGTTGTGAACTGCCTGACCTCCCGTCTAGCTTGCTGCTCCCAGAGGACATGGCCCTTCGCAACCTGCCTCCCCTCCGGGCTGCCCACAGACGCTTTAACTTCGACACGGATCGGCTCTTGCTCAGCACCTCAGAGGAGGTGGGGATATCATTTCTCACGCCACAAGCTCTGTTGTTCATCAGACTCAGTAGCAAAGCAGGGGTTCAGGGCTGGAGGGGACGGGCAGGCACCCCTTCCATCCAGACAGGGAGCATGTCCCTGGGGCTGCAGCTGTGAGTCCTTTTTCACTCGGTGAACCATTTGGACTTCCTTTCCTCCTTGGCAGGATGTCCTTCCACAGGTTTGCTGTTGGTAGTGTCTCCCTTTGTAGAACAAGCCTCCTTCCCCTTTCTCCGCTTTTTGGAGAGGACAAAACAAGTAAATTATTAGGGCTTTGAAATCTCTGTTGGTCTCTTTTCTTTTCTGAGCCCAGCCTCCTCTAAGCTGACCAGCAAACAGAAAGTTGGAGCTGGAAGGGCATGTGCTACCCATTTAGTCCAGTGATTTTCACCCTTGAATCTGTGTCACCACATGGGCCGTCTTGGGGCAGCAAAGGGAAGCCAAGTGGACAGGCGTCCCAGCCCCCGTCCCCAACACACACACACACCACCCCCACCCCCTCGTTGGTTCCTCCTTCTCCAGCTTGGCTTGATAGTCTGTTTTATATTTTAGCATTCTAGATAAGATTTTTGTTTGATGGGGAAAGAAGGGTTTTGCTGGCCAAAAACATAAGTTGGAAATGGTGATCTAGTTTGTCCTTTCATTTTACACGTTAGGATCTGAGACCCAGAGAAAGATGGCATAAGAACCCAGGTCTCATCACTCCCAGCCCATGCCCTTGTCTCTTTCTTCTCAGCCCTGAGTCCTGCTTCTCTAGTCCTTCTGGGAGTCTCCTCGCCCTACTTGCCCACTCCTTTTCCGTTAGCTAGAGGCCCTGGGCCTCGGCGCTCCTCTTTTCCACCCCATAGACCACAGGCCTTACGAGGGAGCCCGTGTTGCTGAGTTGGTTGGACTGGCAGGGACGGCGGAGGGGAGGAGCGGGGCCCAGCGGGCCTGGAGGGCCCTGCTCAGCCGGGCCGCCTCCCATGTCTCCTCACAGACGGTCGTGCGCATCTGCTGCATCCGCAGCTTTGGCCACTTCGTTGCCCGCCTGCAAGGCAGCATCCTGCAGTTCAACCCAGAGGTTGGCATCTTCGTCAGCATCGCCCAGTCTGAGCAGGAGAGCCTGCTGCAGCAGGCCCAGGCCCAGTTCCGCATGGTGAGTCAGGCCTCCCCTCCCTGTCTGCTCTGCTCCCATGGGCTCACTGAGAAACCCAGGGTCAGAGGCTTAGACACACTGGTGGCCCTCGACTGAAGAACCTGGTCATTGGGGCCGGGGAGACTGAGCCTGGGGAGGGAACTGAGGGCTGATAGGGAGTGAGAGTTGCTTTGAGCAGGGGCAGCCTGGCACCGGCCTGTATGTAGACTGACTGGGGATTGAGGGCCATCTCTGTCACCTCCTAGTCTGAATTGAGCAAGTCACTTAACCTTGCTAAGTCTGTTTCCTCATCGGTTACACAGGAATAGTTGAATCAGCTTTATGGGGTTGCTGTGACTGTGCAATGATAGAGAATGGCAGGCACTTTGCACTTTGCATTATGGAGTGTGTGCTGTGGAGTACGTGTGCTCAGCAAAATGCTCCTTTCCCTTTCCTTTTCGAGGGATGAAGACTGAGGAATGGAGGGATCCTGGCATCAGACACCATGCAGGAACCCTTCCATCCCACAGAAGCCTCAAAGAGTAGGAGGTGGCCTGTGTTACCTCTTTTCCAGTCAGTCATTCATTCCACAGATATTTACTGAGAATCTGCTCTATGCCAGACCCGTCAGTATCCTAGGCATGAGGGTTACAGCAGCAAACAAGACAGGCCTTTCTCTTGTGAGGCTAATACTTCGTGAGCAACACTGTGGGTTCTTTAGTGGGGCCTGCACAACCCTGGGCGTGTTGTCCTCCCCAAGCTAAGTGGCACCAGTACATTTGGGGGGGTGGTGTCTGGCACGGGAAGCACGGCCCACGTGTCTTGGCAAGCCCAGGGGTTCTTCTTCATCTCAAGCCAGTCTCCTCCCCCATGTTCTTCCTTTCCCCAGCCGCAGGCTCCCCGACCTATGAGCACCCCCTTCCTGCGGATGGGAAGGGGCACAGTCTCCCCAGAAACCCCCCTCCTTGCTGCCTTAAAAGCAAGCACGTTTTGTTAAAAACTAACCTTTTGTGTTAAGGCTTTCATTGCTGTTGCATAGGGGGAAACACAGGGGGTTACAAAAATAATTACGGGGAAGTCACACAGCTTCAAAAAATGTTAGAGTGTTTGCAGGCATTTCCTCTGGCCTAAACCTCCCGAAGACTCCTCCTGGGGGCACGGAATACTTGAAAGCCCCTCTGGTGTGGTGCTAGACACCACAGGCCACGGTGGACTCAGGCCACACTGCCTGCTGGGACTGCCTCCTGCTCTGCCTGAGTCACGTTTCCACCCCAAGGGGTTTATCCCCTGGCAGCAGCAGCGTGGTCCTTGTCATATTGCCTTCTCCCATCATTTACCGAGAGTTTTCCATGTGCAAAGCTGCTTTGCATGTGACATCTCATTTAACTCTGGAACAGCCCTGTGAGGTGGGTGCTTGCAGCCTCATTTTATAGACAAGGAGGCTCAGAATGACAAAGGAGGAGGTATCAGTGGCAGAGCCAGGGCTCTGGAATTGGAAAGACCAGGCTCTTGTCCTTGTTCTAAGCTGCTGTGGGAGCTTAGCTTCTCTGCAAGCCAGGCGGGGCGCTGCTCCTACTCTCTGGGCTCTAGTGTCTGCCTGGTTTAGGGACCCCTCTTTCCCGATGGGTCTGGTCTTCTGCCTCCCTTCTTTGCTTTCTCTACCAGAGTTTCTCGAAGGGGACACTCCACAGGCGGGTAAGAGGTGGACACTTCATAACCATAGTATAATTATCAAAACTAAGAAGTTAGGATTGGTACAATCCTGTTAACTACAGACTTTATTCAGATTTCACTAGTTTTCCTGTAAATGTCTATTTTCTTTTCCAGAATCCCACATTACATTTGATTGTTTTAATGTCTCCTCAGTCTTTCCATGTCCTTTTTTTTTTTTTAATATTTATTTATTTATTTGGTTGCACTGAATCTTAGTTGAGTCAGGCGAGCTCCTTAGTTGTGGGATGCGTGTGGGATCTAGTTCCCTGACCAGGGATCGAACCCATGCCCCCTGCATTGGGAGCCCAGAGTCTTAACCACCACGTCACCGGGGAAGTCCCTTTCCTTGTCTTTTATAATCTTGGCAGTCCTAAGGAGTATTGTTCAGTTGTTTTGTAGAATGCCCCTCACTGGGCTTTGTCTGGTGTCTTCTTAGGATGAGGATGAGATTATACATTCCAGATTAATATTTTAAAGCATCACTCTGATGATGCCAGTTTGCCAAAGAGCCTTCAGTGGCTCCCCATGTCTTTCAGAATAAGTCCCCGTCTTTAGACCGTACTAAGGAATTTGGACTTCATCTAGAAGACAAAGGAAAACCATCACAGGACTTTTAGTCAGGGCCATGGTGGACAGCAGATGGTTTTTGAAAGATTGCCTTGGTTGCAGGCAGAGAAAATGAGTTGGGCTGGAGGCAGAGACCAAAAAGAAGGTGGTTATAATAGTCAAGGTGGGAGGTACTGGCTTAGACCGGGGTTGCATGTTGAAGATGGAGGGATGCAGAGGGATGTGAATGATTTTTTAGGAGGTACAGTTGACAGGACTGGGAGGCTGATAGCTTCTGGGGCTGAAAGAGAGGGAAAAGTCAAAGCTAGCTAAGCTTTCTGGCTTGGCAGATGGTGGTTTACTTAGCAAGCTGGGGTACACTAGAGGATGAGAAGCAGGTTCTGAGAAACAGGTTGGGCTGTCAAGTAGGCATTTGGGTATGTACGTCTGGAACTCAGGAGTGGTCAGGTCTGGGCTGAAGCTGCAGCTTTTGGAAGAAGTTGGCAAGTGGATGATGATAGAAAGTGAAGGGGTGCATGGATGGTATCCCCTGGGAGGGAGGACAGATTGAGAGGAGCAGAGGTGGAACCCTGAGACACAGACAGGTGCCATCCCCTCCCTCTCTCCCTGGGAGGCATGAGCTTCTGTGGGCTGCTAATGAAGTGTGTTCAGATTACACAGGAGGGATATTTTTTCTCCCACACCTCCCTTCCCCTCACTTATCAGGAGTGATAGAGAGCTGACTTTATATGAGGCCGTACCTATTTCAGACCCCAGGAATCCCTTTTGGTCTTCTTGATCACTGGAGAAAGGAATATTCATTCCCCCAGCTTCTTGTCCCAAGCTTAGCACCTGGTATTTTCCCCTTGTAGGCACAGGAGGAAGCTCGGCGGAACAGGCTAATGAGAGACATGGCCCAGCTACGACTTCAGGTAAGAAGTTGGGGCCCCGCGCTCCTTCTGCTCTTGATCTGGTTATTGCCTGAAGCCCCCTGGCACGTCCTCAGCCCTCCAGCTTCAGCCCCTGTTCTGCCCGCTGTGGCTCTCTACCTTGCCCTGGCTACCCTCCCAGCCTCCTAGACTGCCTTCCAGCTGCTGACTTGTCACTGAGCTTTTGTGGTCCCTTCTGCCTTCACTTCTGTCTCTTTTCCTTCTCTTTCTCTTCCTCTTTCCTTTACCACTTGTTTCTGTCTACTTTTCCTATGAGGCCATTCGTCGAAGGGGTCCCTTGTTCCCATTGGCAGCAGGAGGAGCCCCGTAAGAGCCACCTTGAGTACCATTCTTCCCCTGCCCAGGCTGCACGCAGCTCCACCCACTCTGCCTTCTCTCAACAGCTCGAGGTCTCTCAGCTGGAAGGGAGCCTGCAGCAGCCCAAGGCCCAGTCAGCAATGTCTCCCTACCTCGTCCCCGACACCCAAGCCCTTTGCCACCACCTCCCTGTCATCCGCCAGCTGGCCACCAGTGGCCGCTTCATTGTCATCATCCCAAGGACAGGTGAGTATATTGGAGAGGTGGGAGCAGAGAGTGTGGCTAAAAGAGAATCTGGCTTGGGATTGAGAGACCCTTACTTGGGGCCCAGTTTACACACAGTGGCCTTGGTCAAGTCCTGCCGCCTCTCTGAACTTCAGTCATTTCATCTGCGAAGTGGGCATGACAATCCCTGTTAAACCCTGACTCACAAGATGGTTGGGAGAAACAGATGAGAAAATCTAAGTGAAAGCAGTTGGTAAGTTGCCAACATACATTGTTGGCAGAAGGTCAGTCTTTGAAAGAACTTCAGGATTCCTGTAGGAGCTACGGCCCCTTTTCCTGCAGTGTGTCCTGGAGTGAGTGCAGATGCTTCTGCAGAGCCCCATGTCACGACAGCCTGAGCTCATCTGTTTTGTCGTTCCCCCACCCCCCATCTTGCCCGCCAGTGATCGATGGCCTGGATTTGCTGAAGAAGGAACACCCCGGGGCCCGGGATGGGATCCGATACCTGGAGGCAGAGTTTAAAAAAGGGAACAGGTGAGTGCAGGCCTGGCTGGACCTCTGCTGAGCACAGACAACAAATGCGTGTGTTCCTCGTGTAAGACACGTGGCCCCTGGTCACAGTTGGCTCACTGCCTGGGGAGGGAAGCCGAAGACATAATTAGAAGTCAGGGTCTTAGGTGCTGAAATAGACAGCGATTGGAGGAGCTAGGAGCCCTGTTGGGGAACAGTGACCTGCTGTCCATCTACCTCTGGGGCAAACATGAGATCACTGTGACCGGGGAGAGGGGAACAAGCCCCCACCTCCAACCTATGGACTCCTTTGCAGGAGGTTCTCCTGCTTTAGGTGATCAGGTTGACCAAGGTGGGAGTGCCTTCATCGGGGCTGCCCAGGGGCTTCCCATGGGGCTGAGGGGACAGATGGCAGTGTATAGGTGCTCAGCCCAGCACAGGCCCTTCCTTCTGGCCTTTGGGGCCAGAAAAGGACTAGACACTGGGTGTAGGGAAGAGGGAGAAAGCTCCCTGCTCTCTGCTGGCTGGCCCACCCCTCCTCTGCATTTGCCCTTGCCTGGTCAGAAAGCTGCACAAAGCCTGCTTGTTTGGACCTTGTCTCCAGAAGCACTGACTTGAAAAGCACCTGCTGCTTCTCCCCTCCCAGCTCCTCCCCAGGGAGGAACCAAAGAATTGATGTTATCAGGAGGAAAAGCAAGCTGGGCTCAGCAGCTAGGAAGCCACTTCAGAATGACTCCAAACAGACCTGTGATGTGGGAGACGTGCCCCCCCGCCCCCCGATAAAACTGGGTCCCCTGCGCCACAATGGCCTGCTTTGTATGAGGTGCCCTCCCTCTCCCCTGCCCCCAACCTTCACTCTCTCGTCTCCTTTGCAGGTACATTCGCTGCCAGAAAGAGGTGGGGAAGAGCTTTGAGCGGCATAAGCTGAAGAGGCAGGATGCAGATGCCTGGTAAAATTTCAGCCCCCACCCCTAGAACCTCAGATAGGCTGCCTACCTTGCTCCTCTGTGGGCACTCCCCAGGACAGAGGGACGGGGCCGGAGAATTCCGTAACAGGCAGCAGGACCAGCGCGGGGCCAGGCTTATTCTGCCGGAGGCCTCCTGCGGGTCTCACCTTAGATGGAGTGAGAAGTTGCTCCAGCATCTGAGCCCCCGTGGCCCTGAGATCCTTGGGCTCAGCTTCCTCACTCATTGAACCTTTGCCCAGTCCCTGTAGCATGTCCTCTGGGGCCAGCTTCCAGGACCCTCTCCTCTGGGCTGCCTGGTTTCTCTCGCTCTCTCCTGGTGCCCTCCTCACCCCCAGCTTCCCCTGTGCCCTGGAGATCTGGTGTTCAGGCTGTGCTAATGCTGGGGCTTGGCCCGCCTTCCCCCTGCTCCCACCAGGACGCTCTATAAGATCCTGGACAGCTGCAAACAGCTGACTCTGGCCCAGGGGGCAGGTGAGGAGGACCCGAGTGGCATGGTGACCATCATCACAGGCCTTCCACTGGACAACCCCAGCACGCTCTCAGGCCCTATGCAGGTGGGTCATGGGGTGATGTTTGGCAGAGTGTGGAATGGGGAGGAGGTACCGGTGTCGACTCCCTCAGACCAGACAGCTGCCCTTTTCCTCTTCCATCACCCCTTCCCCAGCCCCTCAACGACTTGTCCCAGAGTTTGGGAGGTCAGACCCTCCTCCATTTGTCCTCCCCCCAATTCTACAGGCAGCCTTGCAGGCCGCTGCACATGCCAGTGTGGACATCAAGAATGTTCTGGACTTCTACAAGCAGTGGAAGGAGATTGGTTGAGACCGACCCCCAGGCCCTGCAGCGGGGCTGACTCCAGATCTCTCCTGCCCTCCCTGGCAGCCAGGACCACCACCTGTAGTCACCCCACCACACGCAGACTCACGCACGCACACAGGAAGGAAGCCCAGCTGCACACAGGCTGCAGGGAGGGCCCAGGAGCCAGCTGGGAGGGCGGGGGTCCCCCTGTTGCCAAGACGACGTCAGGAAAGCAAGGAAAGTGCTTGGAGCAGGAGAGGCCTGTTGGCCCCTAGCCAGCCTTCCTGCCTCAGCCCCCCTGCTTTCCCCAGGGGCAGGTGGCAGGCACGGGTGTCTGCGTTTCGTTGGAGTGGTTCCTGGACCTCTGAGGGGAAGGGACAGCAGAAGGGGCCCTTCTTCCTCACCCAAGACGCAGGGTGGTTGGTGCCAGGAGTTTGGGCCCTCTGGGCCTGGGGGTAGAGTTGGGTAACACCAGGTGTCTGGGTGGTTCTCTGCAGACCCTTCCTCTCCTTGAGGACCACCCATCCCCCTCTCATCTCCCTTTGCAGGGGCTGGGCAGCTCTGGAGCCTTGGGGACTCTTAAGGAAGAGGGGCCTGGAGCTGCCTGCGCCAGTAACAGGGCAGGGCTTAGATCCCCTCCTCCTGCTGCAGGGGATGCACACCCATTGCCCCACTTCTGTTTTCTGTCTCCGTTCGTCTAGCTTCCAGGGCAGGGAGCAGGCCCACGACGGCTGCAGGCAGTCTGGCCTATATGCCAATGAGGGCTTCTGTGCCCGCCAGCCCCATGGTCACTGCGCTTTGTGCTCTGGGCTGCTGTGCTGGGACAGAGTGGGATGCCAGTAAGAGGAGAGAGGGGTGAAGTTTGAGGCCACAACCCCCCTTACTATCTAGGGAGGGGCCTGTGTTCGGATGGACAGCAGAAAGGAGAGGCTCTTGAAGCTGCCCGGCCAGGGACCCTCTGCCCTGATGGGCTTCCCTACTTTTGTCCTTCCCCGGGACTAAAGGCCTGGAGGAGCTGAGCATGGGGCTAGCTTCTGGAGTGTTGAGGTGAATGTGAGAGCAGAGATCACGAATAGCTCAGGGCAGTGAGTGGAGCAGCAAGAGTGGGGCTGAGTGTGGGAGGCTTTGGCCAGGATTGCCTCGGCCCCTCCCGCTCGGGCTGCACATACAGCTCGGGCTGGGGGTTGAGGGTCGGGGATCTCAGCTCTGCTGTTCCCCACCCCAGAGCACTAGCCTAGCTTCCCAGACTGTTCTCGGAGGAGAACTGGCTGCCTGCCTCCTTCCTCTAAGACAGCAAGTCTGGGGCAACCTGGGGGGAGTGGGATCACCCCCACTTCCAGTCCCTGGCAGAGGCTGAGACTAAAGCATCACTTAATAAAGACCCCCAGAAGCCCACTCCTTGTCTCCTGGTGCCTTTCTGTACAGTTTTATTGGGACATTGGAGATTACATACTGAAATGGCAGTTTGGAAAGGTTTCTTTGAGGTGGCCCAGTTGAAGCAAGTAACCAGCAGCTGGAGCACAAACTCCAGAGACGGTTTTGATAGATGTGAAGTTCATTGAACTGAGCTGCTGCCTTCACAAGGGTGATAGGTGAAAACAATATGCAGATGATCCTGAAGAATATGTGGTTTTAGGGCGCTGACCCCTATGCAAGCAAAAATCTGCACTTGATTTTACAGTCCGCCCTCTGTATCTGCAGTTCCACATCCATGATTCAACCCACTGGGGACCGTGTAGTACTGAGTACATATTTAGTGAAAGAAAGCTGCATATAAACGCAGTTCAAACCTGTGTTCAAGGGTCAACTATTTTGAAGGCTACGTTGCTCCCTGGGGGTGGTTTGCGGTTTTCAGCTGGGTCCTCTGAATCAGGGAGAAACTTCCTCAGTGGAGAGGTGAGGGTGAACCTTGAAACCAGCCTCTGAGTATTCAACCCCATCCCTCCGCAAGCACTGACACCTCAAGTGTGTCTGGGGAGTGGAGAAGCTTGGTGAACCCCTCGAGGTTGAACCAACATTTACCAAATGCATTTGCTCTGGATTCTGCCCAGCACCAGGCGCTGAGAGGCAGCGAAGCACAGTGAGAAGAGGTTTTGGAGAATTCATATTCAGGGTTTGGATTCCTCTGCCCAGCTTGAGGCAGAGCCACTCTCAGCTCCTGGGAGAGCCTGGAACCCTGGAGCCGTGGGGCAGCCTGGTCTGAGGGGGGCGCTCTGCACCACCCTGGCTGCATCCTGGCTAGGGCCCTGGCCTCTTCCGGCCAGTCTGCTCTCAGTGGGGTGGGGTCAAGCTGAAGGGGCTGGCTGTGCGCTGGAGCCCGAGTGAGCTGCCTGCTAATGGGGCTGGGCCACCCCGCACGGCTCTCTGGAGGCTGGACAAGGCTGGGATTGTTCTCTGGCTCCCCTTTGTCTCCCACTCCCCGCCCAGGCCTGGCCCGCCTGCCCGCCACTCTCTTCTCCCTCCCATTGGCCCGGCTGGCAAGAGCCAGGGACTCCACCCGTGGAGCCCGGGGCCTGCCGACCCACCGGCTTAGGAGCGCCCATCAAACTCTGGGTAAGGAAGCTCACCTGGGGCCAAGACGCCCGTTCTGGGGAACTAGAGGCCACTCGCCTGCTCCGGCCGGCCCCTCCCCCATTTCCATGGCTCCAGCACAAACTACTTCAGAGACCTCTGAACCCCAGTGCTGAGGGAAGGGACCCTGAGGGGAGCTAGACGCCAGCATCTTCCTGGTCCACCCCTCCCCCAGGCAGCTTGGGCCGCACTCAGGATAGGTCAGAATACCCCCATCCCACTTCCGGGAGGGGTCATCTATCTTAGTTTCTTTTTGTTTTTTGGCTGCGCCCCGAGGCTTGTGGTAGTGGGATCTTAGCTCCCCGACCCGGGATCAAACCCAGACCCTCGGCAGTGAAAGCACAGAGTCCTAACCACTGGACCGCCAGGGAATTCCCGGGGTCATCTATCAAATCTCAGCCAGGGTGCAGGGACTAGGGACCAGGTCGGCCTTGTGCCCAGCAGGGTCCCCAGCACCCAGCTCAAGGGCAGAGGGCCCCCAAAATGTTGAAAGACAGGAACAGAGGCTTGGGGTTCAGGCTGGCGGTGTGAGGGCCCAGAGTGTGTGCGGAGCAAACATGCACACAGAGAGTAGGCAAAGCGATGACAGGAAGAGGCACGGGGCGGGGCTGGAAAGTTTTGGCCTGGAGAGGCGGGAGGAGTGTCCTGTTCTCCCTCCTCCTGGGGCAGCTCCACCCGCCCTGGTGGCCCAGCCCATCCACTTGTGCCAAGGAATGTGCCTGGGAGAGGCAGCCTGGGAGGCGGGCGGGCGGGGCAGCAAAGCTGCGGCCACCCGGAGGCAGCACACAGGTCTGAGGCTGAGGGGCCGGGGCTCAGGTGGGGCAGGGACCCCCAAATGCCCCCCCCGGGGCACACGTGTAGTCTTCAGAGAAGAGCCAGGCATCCCCCTAATTCCTTGTCCCACCGGTAGGCATCTGGCCTCTCCAAGAATTCTCCCTGAGCACCCTAAGTTGTCTGTGCTCAGCCCAGGCACTGTGAGCCAAGGAGCTTTCTGGTGCTGGCGATGGCGGTGGTGGTGTGTGCTTAGGCGCTCTCTGTGCTGGCCTCCGTAAGTCAGGGTTCTTCTGAGACAAAAACTGGGGGTTGGGGACCTGGCTCCAGGGTCCAGGGTTACTGAGGCAGCCTTCTGGCTGAGGAGGACCCTCCAATCCTTGCTGAGTCGAGGCTGACCAGCTCCTCTCAATGGGGGAACTAAATAGCCCCCAGGCTAGGCTGGGGAGGGGTTGGGGTTATGACCACTGGGGAAGCTGGGCCAGCCTCCCCTGGCCTGAAGGAAGCAGCTTGGTGGCCAGCTACCACTCGCATGCATGTCCGGGTACACAGCCTACCCTGGGACTCAGTGACCAGGTTCAGCCTGGACCTGGGCGAAAAGGGACCTGTGGATGGGGGCAGATACCTAATTCCCCCCCCCCCCCGCCCTTTGTCTCTAGGTCAACGTGGAGGTGCCGGGCCACCATGCTCAGTCTCAAGCTGCCCCAACTCCTTCGCGTCCACCAGGTCCCCAGGGTGAGGGAGTCACCAACTCCTACTTCTCAGGGGACTGGCTGGGGCAAAGTTTCTTCTCTTTTTGCAAGTGCAGAAGTCCCTGCTCTAGGCTAACTCTTATCCCTGCCATTTCAGTGTGGGACTCTTCTGCTCTCTAAGGAACAGGCTTGTGACCTGCTCCCTAGAGCCCAGAACACTCTTTTATCCAGAGTCGGCTTCCTCAGAGCACCCTGTGTCCATCCTATCTTGTCCCCTTACTCTGCCTCTTCTGTTTCTCACCTGCTCTCTGGGTACTGGAAACTGTGGTGAGATGGGGTTGGATTTAGTTTGACTTTGGGGCCATTGTGATCTCCAGCCCATTCCCTTCCACCCTGCTTCCAGAGAAAGGGTGGGACACAGTGGAGTCCCTTGGAGAGAAAGGGTGGGACACAGTGACTCCTCTCCTCCCTTGCCCCCCACAACCCCAGGTGTTCTGGGAAGATGGTATCATGTCTGGCTACCGCCGCCCCACCAGCTCGGCCTTGGACTGTGTCCTCAGCTCCTTCCAGATGACCAACGAGACCGTCAACATCTGGACTCACTTCCTGCCCACTTGGTGAGGGAGGCTCTGTCCCAGGCTTGGGCCTCGAGCTCAAGGGGGTACTCAGGCGGACCGGGACCGTCCGGGCCCGCGGGCTGCACTGGGAGTCGCTGGGGGTCCGGTGGCCTGAGCACGTGCCTGCCGCAGGTACTTCCTGTGGCGCCTCCTGGCGCTGGCGGGAGGCCAGGGCTTCCGGTCGGAGCCCTACCACTGGCCGCTGCTCGTCTTCCTGCTGCCCGCCTGCCTCTACCCGTTTGCGTCGTGCTGCGCGCACACCTTCAGCTCCATGTCACCCCGCGCGCGTCACATCTGCTACTTCCTGGACTACGGCGCGCTCAGCCTCTACAGCCTGGGTGAGCCCCGCGGCGGAGGCTGGGGCGGTGGGCAGGGGGGCGGGGGCGTTCCGGGGCGGGGCGGGGGTGTGGCGCGGGGTCTCCGGGGCGGGGCCTCAGCTCCCCTCCCCCCCTCCCCCCCGCCAGGCTGCGCCTTCCCCTATGCCGCCTACTCCATGCCGGCCTCCTGGCTGCACAGCCGCCTGCACCAGCTATTTGTGCCCGCCGCCGCACTCAATTCTTTCCTGTGCACCGGCCTCTCCTGCTACTCCCGGTGGGTTCTCGGCCAGTGGTGAAGGGGAAGGCGGAGGGACAGGACAGAGCACCCACAAACACCTGGACACCCAGGACCACTGGGGTGTGCCTGCGTTTCACTGCTCTTGAACAACATTGGTAACAATGGGACCGTTTATTGAGGACTTACTGTGCCCAGACCCTGTGCACCAGCACCATCCCTGCGCTGTCTCTAACTCTCACAAGCCACCTAAGAGGCAGGTGTCTATCCCCGTCTAACAGCTGTTGTCACTCACAGAGGAGTCATGTGGCCTAAGGGCTTTCATAGCCACTAAGCTACACTGACATTCCATCTTGGCCAAAGGTCCCCTGCCCTCCTCTGACCCCCACCCCAGCATAAGGATGGTGACCAGCCTTTCACTCCCGCCTCCCAGGTTCCCAGAGCTAGAAAGCCCTGCGCTCAGTAAGATCCTCCGCACGGCTGCCTTCACCTATCCCTTTCTGTTCGACAACCTCCCGCTCTTCTATCGGGTAAGGCTCCTGCTTTCCTGTCCTGACCCTCACAGTGCCCACTCCCAGCCCTGCCCCCTCGATCCCTGACTCAGCCCTGCTGCCCACCCTCCTAGCCCAGCACCCAGTCCAGCTGTGCCCTCCCCCTCCTCATCCTCACCAGATCCCAGACACATGATGTCCACCCCCAAAGCCCCTCCCCGTCAACCCTGCTTTTCCTTTGCCAGCTCGGACTGTGCTGGGGCAGGGGCCACAGCTGTGGGCAGGAGGCACTGAGCACCAGCCACGGCTACCACCTCTTCTGCGCGTTGCTCACTGGCTTCCTCTTTGCCTCCCACCTGCCTGAGCGGCTGGCACCAGGACGCTTTGATTACATCGGTGAGAGCAGACCTGGCCTGGCCCAGGAGGGGATGGGGAGACAGCTCCCCAGAGCACAGAGTGAACTGAGTAAAGGAGAGTATTCCTGGCAGGGCCCTCAGGGTCCAGGCCCAGCCCCAGTCCTCAGACAACAACAAAACCAGCAGCCTGTAGGCCAGGGGCTCTGTGCACAGCAGCTCACTCACTCTTGCCAATAACTCTGGGAATTGGGTTTCTTATTCCCAGTTTTAGGGGAGTAGCAGGCCCAGAGGATGTGGTGCTCACCATGGGTCACAGGATGAGTTGGGGCAGCCCTGGGGATGGGGTATGTGCCCTCACACGCCCATCCTCCCCACAGGCCACAGCCACCAGCTATTCCACATCTGTGCAGTGCTGGGCACACACTTCCAGCTGGAGGCGGTGCTGGCTGATATGGGATCTCGCCGAGCCTGGCTGGCCATGCAGGAACCGCCGCTGGGCCTGGCGGGCACAGTGGCCACACTGGGCTTGGCAGTGGCTGGGAACCTGCTCATCATTGCTGCTTTCACAGCTTCCCTATTTCAGGCTCCCAGTACGTGCCCCCTGTTGCAGGGTGGCCCGCTGGAGAGGAATACAAAGGCCAAACTACAGTGAGGCCCCAGCTCTGAGCCTGCCCTGGAGGGAAGCAGAGGCCAGGTGCCCCCCCCCCCGCCCCCGCCCCCGTGCTGGGGAGGAGCCCAGACCCAGGCCTGATAAGACAGGGGCACTTCTGAGCCTGGAACCAAGAGGAGTGGCTGAGGAGAGAGTGCGGAGATCAGAAGGCAGAGGAGAGGAGAGGGGCTGGGAGGCTGGTAGAGAGTAGGAGGGTCAGGGAGGGTGCTCTTGATGGGGCTGGGGGAAGTGCTGAGGGTCTGAGAGGGGAGGTGCGTGTGTCCAGGCTGGAGCTGCCCCACCTGCCATTGAAGGCTGGGATGGGGAGGTGTTGGGCCCTTTCATCTGGTCCCATCTCTGGTGCTCCTGGAGTTTCTGCTCAGCCCAGGCAAGAACTAACATGACTAACCCAGGCCCATCCTGAATGCTTATTAACCAGGCCAGGAGGCCCGCTACTGCCCCCACCCCCAAACCAGGCAGTACCATCTACCGGAAGCTCTTTGCCTATGGCGATGAGGCTGTCTGTCCTGGTCACAGCCGTGTACTCCAGGCGTCCAGGCCTTTGGGATCTGGTCTATTTGGGTGTGTCACGGATGGGGCAGTGGGTTGAGGTGGGGGAGGGTGCTGGGCTAGAGAGGAGAACCCTATTTAGACTTTAGGAAGCCACCTTCAATGCTTCTGGACTGAGGCAGGGATAAATAAATAACTCAACAACAGATTTTGGGAAGCACTTTCTGGGACTGAAAAAGATAAAACCTCTCCACTCCCCATCCTCCCAGTACCTCCTCCTCACACTCCATAGATGGACAAAGAATCACAGCCCCACCAGTTCCTCTTCCGGAGTTTATTCTGGAGCAGCTGGGATGATGCTCCCAGCTGCTGGGATCTCACACTTGCCGGGCAGGGAGGTCAGGGAGAGGGGAGGGGGAGGGGTCCCGGAGAGGAGCCAGAGCTGGGGGCTGCCAGCCAGGCCGGCAGGGCTGAGAGCTCTAGGCTGTGCCGTAGAAGCGCCGATAGGCCTCCTGGAAGCCAATGTGGTCAGCCAGCTCGTCACAGGCGGGGTTGAGCTCACACACCTCCCTCCTGGGCTCCAGCGGATCTGGGTAGGGGGCTGGGGCTCTGAGAGCCCAACACACTGGCGTCAGCCTCCATGCAAAATGCCCGCCCCTCCTCCCACTGCACTTGGGGCTCCAGAGTCCTCCCACAGCGGCCGCTCCTCCCAGCCCATCCTGGAGATGCAGGGCCCTGGCCCAGCACCTGCTTTTCTCTCACCCCAGCCCATGATCCAGGTAGCGCCTGAGTCTCTTCACCACCTCGCTGCCCTCCTGCTTGGACACAAAGGCTGTGGAGCAGAGGGTCAGGGGTCAGGTGATTCCGAGTTTGGGTGGACAAGGTGGGGAGTAGGCTGGCCTTCCTGAGAGCCAGATGGGAGGGGGCAGGAGGGGAGAATGGGACTGAGGGGACCAGGGTGAGACAGGGGTGCTGGGAGTGGGCAGCACCATTGAGTGATACAGGGCACAGCTTCCCATCAGGCCCTGCCTCATACCTGCACCTTTGCCAGACTCCTCATCTCTGGGCTTTGCATCTGCAAGAAAAAGGAGCCCAGTTCACCCCTGCTCATCCCTAGGGCTCTCCCTCTCCTCCCCTCTCCTCTCCTCTCCCTCCACAAGGACAGCAGTGGGGGCAAATGGACTGAGCCCACAGAAAGGTGGTTAGACTGCCAATAGGGACTGCCACTGGAAGGGGTGAGGAGAGGTGAGGCCATGGTGCTTTCCCCTCGCAGCTCCCGCGGGCCGGGGCAGGGGTAGGGGCACTCACCTGACCAGCCAGCGAGGCAGAGTGTGGCCAGGGCCAGTAGGGCGAGGAACATGAGGGGTCTCATGGTGTGTCTGTCAGCGGCTGTGCTAGGGCTGCTGCTCAGGACTCAGCTGGTCTGCCCCTCCCAGCCTCCAGCACTGTTTTATACTCTCTGGGCTGTGCCCCAGAGGCAAGGTTGTGGGCGGGTCTTGGGGGAATCTACCAGGGCTATTTGGGGGTCAACTGCCTAGGCCAAACCCCAAAGGATGTTGTGGTTGGAGCTGCGGCTGCCTGGGCAGGCCTCTGGGAGTGATGGAGGAAGGTGGGCTTCAGTCCAAGACTGCCAGCCTCCAGACAAGGTCCCCAGCCCCTCCTCAAGGGGGTTGCCCCAGGTCTCCCAGCCCCTACTCACTCTCCCTCGGAGCCCCAGCCTCAGTTTGAGCACCAGCGGGGCAGACGGGGAGGGGTAGGAGGGGGAGCCTAGAGAGGAAGGGGGGGCCAGAGGTCCAAAATAGATTTGCACAGAGCTGGGCTACAGCCTCCCACAGGCTGATTTCCACTGTCAGCCCTGTGGGCAGGAGCCAAACTCAGTGAGGGAGGGCCAATGCCCTCATTCACCCCGAGGGCCTCTGCCCCAGAGAGACCTCAACAGCAGGCCTGGCATGGGGGCGGCTCGACTCTGCTCAGGCCCTGAGCCTTGGGACGGGGGAAGGGGTTGGGGCAGCATAGGGCCAAGAGCCAAAAGCCAACACAGGTGTGGCCAGGTGTGAGGTAAGGACAGCCCTTCTGTCTGCGACTGGCCAGGTGGGCACTGAGGTGGGAACCCCCTTCCCCATGCCCCTCGCACCTCTGAGCTCCTGACCGCCCCACCCCGATCCTTTTCCTGCCCTCACAGCCTCCCCACTGCCAACAACCCTGGGGACCTGTCCTCCGAGGGGCAGAACATCCAGCCTGAAAAGCGCCACCCCAGACCTGAAAGCCACTTCTGCCTCAGCTCAGCCTGGAGAAGAGGGAGGGTGTCCTCCCCCACCACCCACTCACCAGGTGGAGACCTGCCAGACGAAGCACTGCTGCCTCCACCCCACGGCCGGTGGCTGGATGTTTAGGCGTGTCCAGGAGGAGAGAGGAGCCACTAGGCTCAACTTGGGGGGGTGGGGTTGATGATCAGGGACCACCCTGCCATCTTCCCGAGTGTCCCCGCTGCTCCTAGACAGACCCAACCAGGCCTCTCTCTACAGAGTTAGGGTGAAGCCCTCGCCAGGGAAGAAAGTTCTGCCCCCACCCACACCCACTCCTTTCACCCTCCGGTCTGGAGGAAACACCCACCCTGCCTTTGGCTAAGTCACTCCTGATGCCCTGTGGCCCTGGCTGGGGAAGAGGGGGTTGTGAGAAGCCAGAGGACAAAGCCCCAGCCATTTGGAGGGCCCACTTGCTCCATGTTCGAGCACTCACCAGGCGCAAACAAACACCTAGGGAGGCCCACCATAGAGCCTCTCAGAATCAACCCAAGGCAAAGAGAAGGGCAGGCGCATGGACAGTGACACCCCCCCCGGCAGCTTGTCCTGGCCTCAGGGAACCCAAGGCTCCTGGTTTCTGTGACAAGGGGCTTCACTGCCCTTCCATACAGATGGTCAGATACACCCCCCACCAACCCTCCCCAGCCTGGAGGCTCTCAGAGCCCTGCAACTGGGGCCTCGATTGGAGCCAGGACTCTGGAGTCCAGGGTGGGATCTTGGCCTAGGAGAGTCCTGGGAGAGGCCCAGGCAGAGGGAGCATCCTCACAGATTACAGTGTAGTGAAGGAAGTTTATTTGCGGATGTGGGGAGAACATGGCAGGGGCCCTTGGGCTGGCCAGCAAGGGGGCAATCAGTGGAAACTGAATACAGATTCCCCAAGCCAGGTCCTAGGGAGGGCTCAGGAATAGGCAATATGTATGATGGGGGTAGGGTGGGGGGTTGGCCTGAACCTAAAGGAGAGGCAGCATGGTGCCTAATTCCCAGGGCGGGAGCTGGCCAAGAATCCTAAAGTTAGAAGAAAACAGGGAGGAATCTGAAGGTAGTGTGTGTGTTTGACCCCAAAGGAGCCCCAGAGGCACAACGGCAGTGGAGACAGCTGAGGCCTCCTTCTCCGGCAAATTTCATCACTGCTTAGGGACTGTTCTTGGAGGCAGCTCACTCAGGCTCAGCATCCTGGACCACAGGCCCTTGACCTTGACTGCCCTCTGCTCCTGGGCCGGGCCCTCTCCTCCTCACTCAGGCTCCCTCAGCACGGCCACCAGCTCCTTCTGTTCTCTGTGTAGAGCCTGACACCAATGAGAGAGAACAGACAGACTGGGAGATGAGAAAATCCAAATGCTTTCCCTCCACTGTCCTTGACTCCAGGCCTGGGTTTCCCCCAGGATGATAAGGAAGGGGTCTGAAACTCATATCACAGGCCCAGCAGGGCATATTAGGAAATCCGCCCCACTCAGCAGTTTGTTTATGGCAGGCTGGGTGCCATGGCCACCTAGGCTGGGCCTCCCCAGAGAAGAGCCGATTTTCAAAAAGGGCCCCTTAAGTGTCCCCCGATCCTCTGACCTCACTGGAGATTTCTAGCAGAGAAACTTTCTTAAATTAAGTGGACTTGCAGCTGGGCTACAGACATGGGAATTGTAGTGAAAAAGGGCTCTTTGAGCCCACACAGGGCTCAGCACTCAACACTCAATCCAGCTGACCCACTTCAAACAATGGTTAGCATCTGTAGCTGTAATGGGAGAGGTGTGGCTATAAGAGCAGGGGGCTTCCTTCTTCCTCTTAAAATAGAAGCACTGAATGTCAGAGCTGGCAGGGCGTTGGGGATCACTACTTGGCCAATTTGGAAGCCAAAGCCTAGACAGGGGAGTGACCCTTGGCCTCATGGTGATGAAGCGCCAATGGCAGAGCAGCCGGAGGACTCAGCAAGGCAGCCCCGAGAGTACCCGAGACACAACTCTCAACTGTGGAACCTGTCCCAGGAGACGGCACTAGGCTGAGGCCTCGGTTATACCACCTGGGTGTCTGCTGTGTAGAGCCTGGGCCACTGCACTACACTACACTACACTACACACCCCCAGGGCCAGTGTGTTACAGGAGGAGGCTGAGGGGGTGAAGATAAGAGGAAGCAGAGCAAGGCACCAGCCTTTCTCCTGCTGCCGCCTCCCTGAGGCTTGGGGCCTTGCTGAGGCTGGGGCAGGGCCTTCAGATTGCCCCTGACTGGTCTTGGGAAGAAGACCAGGGGACCTGAGAGCCATGGATCTGGGGACTTATCCCCCTCGGGAATAGGAGGGTCTGCCCCAGGAAGGGAGCTGTCGAGTGGCCACAGGTAAACATAAGTTGGACATCTAAATGATGAGGAGAACCCAATAATGGGCCACCATTCAAGCCCCACTAGAAACCCTCTTTTGGAACTACATTTTGAGCCGGCGAGAAAGTCCATCTCATCACTCTGTAGCCACACGTGCTATCTGCGTCACCCAGCCTGATTACTCTCTTCCCCCTTATTCAACAACTTGGCCCCAAGTGACTGTGGGCCACTTTCAGAAATTGAGTTCACCCTCAAAGGACACGTATTTGTTGCATGGAGGATATATCTTAGGTATGTTGACGGCTCTAGAAGTCATTCTCTGTACACATTTTAAAAGTACTGGGCAGTGATCACATGGAGTAGAACCACCATGGCTACAGAGGATTAACCCTGATCCTGACATGGAGGAGCCATCCCTGGGCAAGTCAGTTGCCCTCCCTGGGCCCGTTTTCTCCTCGGCTGCAGCAGGGGAGCACGTGCCTGAGGGCAGGGCCGGGACACTCACCTGCCAGGCCTGCTGCCGGGCCTGGCCCTGCAGCTGCAGCTCCTCCACCTGCCTGCGCCCGGCCAGGACGGCATCTGCCAGCTGCCTGTTCTCGGCCTCCTGTTTCTGCACACGGCGCTGCAGGGCGTCCCGCTGCTGCAGAAAGTAGGGCACCACAGCACTGCACAGGTCCTTCTCTGGGATCCCACTAGGGCGCCTGCAGGGCCGCAGGGGGCGCAGGGGTGGGGACAGAGAGTCGTCGTGTGGGGTAAGGCTTCTCCTTCCAAACCCAGCCAGTGGCATTCCCACCTTCAGCCTCCAGCTGGCTGGCTCTCCAGGACTCTCCTGTAGTCCCTCTCACTCCCAAGATCCAACCGCATGGCTCCTGCTCCTGAGGGGACGCTAACCCCTTGTCCCTTAGCTTCAGCTCCCAGGAACCCATCTCTCCTCTTCTCACCAACCCACACCTTAGCCCTCCTCCTCATCCACAGACACTCCCTCCAGCTGTAAACCTCCAGGGCTGGAGATGATTTCCTCAGTCCTTGTGACCATGTGCCTTGCTGGTGCATCCACACCATGGGACTGTGAGCTGGAGAGATGGGGAAGGTGGCGGCCTGAGAGCAGGCCCAGACCCCAAGAGGCCCTGGCTGGCTAACGTGAGAAGATAAAGGAAAGACAGGTCTGAGGAGGCAAGAGTTTAGGGGGTGCTGAGTGCCCAGAGTGAGGAGATAGGCCAGTTCTGATGGGCAGTGGGGTAGAAGCCACTGTAGGTTCTTTAAAAACTCTTTCTCAGTTATAAAAGTTAATTCTCTTAAGTTATGAATGTCACAAAGCATTAGCAAATTGAAAAGCACAAAAAAGGTTTTTACTCCTCCTGACCTAGGATTCTACTCAGGCAGGGAATGGAGGCAGGAGGCAGGAGCTCAGGCCACTTGCCATCTCGGTGGCCTCAACTCTCCACTCCTGTCCCCAGGGCCTCCTTCTCCATCCTGCCCGGAACAACCTGGCAGCAGGGCTGCCCACTGGAATGACAGCCCCGGGAGAGAAGGTCTTTCGTGTCTTAGTCACTGCTGAATCTCTGGCATCTACAACAGTATTAGGCGTATAGTAAGTGCTTCTAAGTGTTTGTTGAATGAACAAATGAATAAAAACCAGATGCCTGGGCCAGACTAATCGACATAAGACTCCAAACCTCGCTATTGTGCCTCATCCCACTCCCTCTACCCTCTCTCTTGCAGGCCAGATGGGTCCTGAAATGAGCTCCCTGGGAAGATTTCTCTCATCCCAGTCACCTCAACCCCCTGGACTACATGCGCTTGCCCCCAGCTCTCCTGCCCCAGAGGGGCTATGCATTTGTCTCTCTGTTCTGGGTCACTGTTTGGTGTTGGTCCTCTCCACCTGTCCATGCCGGGGGGCAGGCATCACCCTTCTCACCAAGCCGGCTCCTCGCAGTCCTTGCTTCCTTCCACAATCGCATCCAGCGCATTCAGGACAGCTTCCAGGTTTCCCTCCGCTTTGATTTCAGAGATTTCCTCCTGAAGAGAAAAGAGGAAAGAGCTATAGTAATACCAGACAACTCCATACGCTGAACTACTAACGGCACTTAGTAAAATTTTAGCTAATTTAAGTTCTGTCTCTATACAAACATTCCAACTTTTCTACATGTGACTTTTATAATTAAGAAAATAAAGTATAAAATAGAATACATTTAAAAAGAGCCTGCAGCAAGCCTCTCCTCCTGCACATCATCTCTGAAGGCTGCATCCCTGCTGTTGTCCCCACAGCTGAGCACCCTTTGCGGACAGCACACATACATTCTGATGCCTAACGAAGCCCATTCTGGAGTGTGACAGCATGGAAGTTAAACTCCCAAGAGGTATCACTTAAAGACAGGAATGGAATCCTGTCCTTTTCTGTATCCCCTCCGGTATGCAGTTCCAATGAATTCAACAATTTGCTAAATGCCTCCTCTGTGCCAGGCTCTGCACCAGGTGCTGGAGAAACACAGAGGAGTGGACCCAGGCGTGCCCTCGCTGAGCTCACAAGGTCAGGTGGGACAACAACTATAAACTCAATTACAACACAGGGCAATGAGACAAGAGGCATTCAAGACACCCCTGTCATTTGGAGGGAACGGATGATGGCCACCGCAGCCTGGGGGCACAGAGGACAGTTTCGGGGACTGAGGGTAGAGAGGGGCTGACGGCAGGGTCCCTGCCTTCAGGGGGCTGACGATCTGGAGGCAGGACCCGAGCCAATAGTACCTGCTGGGCTTCTTGCCACTCACCTGGATAGATGTCTGCAACTGAGTTACAAACTTGTCATAGATGCGCCGTGTCATCTCAGGCTGCAACTGGTAGAAGCACTTGTAACAGTCAGTGAATCTCTGGTAGCTGGGGGTAAGGACAGAAGGCAAAGGTTGGGGGGTTCAGAGTCATAGGCTCTTCTTGCCTGGGCAGCCCTGCCCCTCATCACAGGACTCTGAGCCTTGTCTCCTTCATGGTGCTGGTTAAAGGCAGTAGATGCAAAGTGTCTCATCTGCAGCTCCAGTCTCCGAGGATGGCTCAGCCCCACCAGTCTCCCCACTTCCTCTCAGCAGAGCCCCAGTTGAGTTCACCCTCTGAAGGGTGGGTCACAATTGGGCCAGCCGTGGTTCTTAAACTTGACCTTACCAAGCACCAAATCACCAGGAGAGCTTGTTAAAACTCAGATCGCTGGGCCCCACCTCCTCAGTTTTGAACAAGCTCCAAGGTGCTGCTGGTGCTGCTGGTCTGGGCACTCCACTTTGAGAATCTCTGGTCATCCTAGTCCCCTTGCAGGGCTGCGTTAGGACAGGACATGTGGTCTCTGGGAGAGGTTTCCTTACTCCTAAAAAGAGCCACACTGGAAGGAACTGATGTCTGTAGGGCATGACTATATCCAGGTGATGCCTCTAGCTCCCGGCAACCATGGAGGGCCTGGTCTGAGAGCAAAGTTTCTACCCTAAGGAGGCAGAGCAGAAAGAGGGAAAGAAGCCGGGTCTCTGAGAACATCGTCGAGCTGCTGAAAACACCCACCTGGAGCAACCCTACCTTGGGGCTTCTTGTTAGTGAGCTAATGCATTTCTCTTATTGTTCACACCATTTAAAATCAGGTCTCTGTCACTTGGCAGCAGATACACCCCTTGTAGCTGGAAAGGTCAAAGGGTACCCAGTACACTGCCAACGGCTTGTTCTTCTTGGAAAAAGAAACTCAAATAAGGTAAATGGCTGTCTCCTCTCCCTCCTCGTTTTTGTGCGTGTCTCTCAGCCTGCTCTCTCAGGCCCTTCCCCTCCACAAGTGTTCACTGAGCACCTGCTATGTGCTGGGTGCTCCGGGTCAGTGAGACTGGCACGGCCCTCCTAGAGCTTCCAGTAGAGGAAGAGATGGCAGCAAACATAGAAACTCACATGTGAATGTGGAGGAGATTACTTGTGGAGAGTGCCTGGAAGGAAAAGGACCAGGGTCATGGGGCTGAGAGGGTGTACCATGGGCATCACCTCTAAGTGGGGAGGTGGTCGGTGAAGCCCTCTCTGATGAAGCAATGTTCAAGGGACCTGCGAAAAGTGTCTGAGGAGGAGTCCTGGAACACAAAAAACCCACCCTGACGCTTCGCTATGGGCCCAGATACCCCTCAGCCATGTGAGCCAGGCTGCTGGGCTCTGGACAAACAGGGGGTTAGGTACCTGGAACCCCATGCATAGCCCCCACCACACCCAGGGAGTCACTACTGGGTCCTCCCTTTCTCATGGCTCTTTGGGCCTCCTGGCCTAATTCCTACCCCCAAAACAATGTCTTCTGAAACAGGTGCAGTGTGAGAGCAGTGGTGTGCCGAGGCCAGCTCACTGTGGCTTGTAAGAGATAACCGTTCAATTTCCAGGAAATCTGTGAGCCAGTTGTTAAACACAGCCATTACTGAAAATTAAATTATACAAAGTTACAATCAATTATATTAAAAACAAAGGTACCGGGACGTCCCTGGTGGGGCAGCGGTTAAGAATCCGCCTGCCAATGCAGGGGACACGGGTTCGAGCCCTGGTCCAGGAAGATCCCACATGCCGCGGAGCAACTAAGCCCGCGAGCCACAACTACTGAGCCCACGTGCCACAACTACTGAAGCCCACACACCTAGAGCCTGTGCTCCGCAACAAGAGAAGCCACCGCAATGAGAAGCCCACACCCCGCAACGAAGAGTAGCCCCCGCTAGCCACAGCTAGAGAAAGCCCGCACACAGCAACGAAGACCCAACGCAGCCAAAAATAAATAAATTAAATAAATAAATTTATTAAAAAAAAAAGATACTAACTGCTCAAAACATATGACTTCCTAATCATTCTACACATTTTACTCTGCTCTGGAAGCTCTTTCCATCTATGGTCTCGATCTGTGGAAACAGGTGTGCTGCTGCCCATCTCTTCTCTACTGTGTGTAGTGATGCTACGCTGGTAAGCTTAGGAGTATTTACACCTCAGAAACTGGCAAACACTGCAAGCCAGGGCTTTATTTCAGGAGAGCTGGCTGTACGCACCTACCAGCACACCTCTGGGTAAGGGTGACAGTCTCTCATCCTTCTGAGGGTACACATTAGACATCAGTACCCCTTGGAGGCTAAACCTAGGTACCAAAAGGACAATACAAAGATGACAGGCATCATTTCAACCTGCAGCAGAGCCCCAGACATCTTGTTGTTTTGCCACTGACCCCACGAGCCACGCAGCCATGTGGCTACATGGAGGAATGTGGAGGGATACATGACACCTGACAAAGCACAGCTGGAATTGAAACCGGGTAATTGTGGCTTGAAATGGGTTTGGCTCAAACACGGGAGATCCTGTTCCTCCTCCCAGCCCACTCGCCAGGCACATCTGAGCTGGGTGCATCTCCACCCAGTTCAGGCGGCTGGCAGCAGACAGGGCCCAGGGCAGGGGTGAGGATAATTCTGCCCACCAGTGCTGCCGTCAACCCTTCTGAGACTTCAGTGAAAGTGAAGGACCCAGAAACATGTACACTGTTACAAACACGCAAGATGGGAAACATATGCTCCAAGGACATGGAGGGAGAACAGCCAGGTTGGAGGCCAGGAGGAAAGTGATTTCTTTTCTTTTCTTTTTTTATTGGAATATAATTGCTTTACAATGTTGTGTTAGTTTCTGCTGTACAGTGAAGTGAATCAGCTATATGTATACATATATCCCATCCCTCTTGGACCTCCCTCCCCCCCATCCCACCCATCTAGGTCATCACAGAGCACTGAGTTGAGCTCCCTGTGCTATACAGCAGGTTCCCACTAGCTGTCTATTTTACACATGGTAGAGTATTTATGTCAAACCTAATCTCCCAATTCATCCTACCCTCCCTGTCCCCCACTGTGTCCACAGGTCCGTTCTGTACGTCTGCGTTTCTATTCCTGCCCTGCAAATATATTCATCTGTACCATTTTTCTAGATTCCACATATATGCATTAATATATGGTATTAGTTTTTCTTTGTGACTTACTTCACTCTATATGACAGACTCTACGTCCATACACATCTCTACAAATGACCGAATTTCATTTCTTTTTATATAATATTCCACTGTATATATTTATATGTATATATTTATTTGTATATATATTTATATATATATTCCACTGTATATATTTTATGTAATATTCCACTGTATATATTTACCACATCTTCTTTATCCATTCATCTATCGATGGACATTTAGGTTTCTTTTCTTTTCTTCTAGTTTCGTTGAGACATAATTGACATACAGCACCCTGTAAGTTTAAGGTATATAGCATAATGATTTGACTTAGATATATTGGTAAATGATTACCACAATAAGTGTGGTTAATATCCATCATCTCAAATAGAAACAAAAAAGAAGAAACAAAAGAAAAAAAAGGATTTTTCTTGTTATGAGAACTCGTAGGATCTACTTTTTTTTTTTTTTGCGGTACGCGGGCCTCTCACTGTTGTGGCCTCTCCCGTTGCGGAGCACAGGCTCCGGACGCGCAAGCTCAGCGGCCATGGCTCACGGGCCCAGCGGCTCCGCGGCATGTGGGATCCTCCCGGACCGGGGCATGAACCCATGTCCCCTGCATTGGCAGGCGGACTCTCAACCACTGCGCCACCAGGGAAGACCGGATCTACTTTCTTAACAGCTTTCACATATACCATACAGCAGTGTTAACTGTAGTCATCAAGTTGTACGTTACATCCCTAGTACTTATTTATCTTGTAACTGGAAGTTTGTATCTTTTGATCAACTTCATGCAATTCCCTCTCCCCCCCCCCCCCCCCCCCCCCCCGCCCCCAGGGATTCCTTTCTTGGGAGACAATGCAGACCTGGGAATGCTGTGAATGCCCTTGTGAATTTCCTGAAAACATACATTCACAGAGAAACAGGAAAAGTGATGCATTTTAGAAAACATTCATTGCCACCCCCTCCAAATGTCAACTTTTATCTTCTCATGTAAACTCTAATGTCTTTGTGGATAGGGATGCCATCTGCAATGGTGCTGGGATTTCCAGGGTACCCAGAACAGTGTTAGATACATAGCACACTCAAGACATGCTGTAGACCAGGCGACTGGGGCTGAGCTGAGACCTGGGCTGCCTGGCCTCAGGCTTGGTCCATTCCCAGCCACCTCCCCTACCCTGGACTCCAGGGTACCAGGGCCTGGGCTACTTGGACAGAGCAGTCCTCTTCACAGAGCATCCCCAATGGTCCCTCTGCCAAGCCCCCCTTTGCCCTCTGCTGGAACGGTCTCCTGGCCTCGGCCTTCCAAGGGTACACAAGGGGCCATCCAGCTTTGTGCTGGGTAAGTGTACGGCTCTAAAGACTGCCTGTCCTTTTGCCTACGTTCAAATCCTACCTCTACCCCTCATCAGCTGAGTGATCCTGGACAACTTCTTTACCTTTATAAGCATCAGTTTCCTCCTTTGTCAAATGGAGATAATAACTATCCATAAGTCACAAAATTACTGTGAGGATGAAATGAGGTTACATATATAAATACTTAGTACAGTGCAGAGCACACCCGGAAATGCTCCATGTTAGCTACAATTATTATTACTATTCTCAAAGGAACAGTCCTAACCACCCCCTGAGAAGTGTAGAACACAGTCAGTAACTTGGCTTCCCAGGGTTGAGAAGTCTGCAGAAGCAGGGGCTTAGTAAAAGCATTTTGGTTGCAACTGCATATGCAGGAAGAACCCATTGGCCCCCACTACAAAGAAAAGGCTACACTGTGGTCCCACAAAAAGGACCACATTTGTCATCAATGAAAGTAACTTTTTTTTTTTACATCTTTATTGGAGTATAATTGCTTTACAATGGTGTGTTAGTTTCTGCTTTATAACAAAGTGAATCAGTTATACATATACATATGTTCCCATATCTCTTCCCTCTTGCGTCTCCCTCCCGAAAGTAACTTTTAAAAGCTGCATTTACTGCTTCAAAACAGAGATGACTACATTAACTGATTTTAACCTATTTTTTTCTCTTAAATACTTCTTGTGCAATATCTGAGATACCGTCACTTTGTTTGTTTGTTTGTTTGTTTGTTTTTGCGGTACGCGGGCCTCTCACTGTTGTGGCCTCTCCCGTTGCGGAGTACAGGCTCCGGACGCGCAGGCTCAGCGGCCACGGCTCACGGGCCTAGCCACACCGCAGCATGTGGGATCTTCCCAGACCGGGGCACGAACCCGTGTCCCCTGCATCAGCAGGCGGACTCTCAACCACTGCGCCACCAGTGAAGCCCCATCACTGTTTTTGAACTCACTGATAAAGCATGTCTTTTACTGCACTAAAAACTCATTGTAAACTGAATTATCACACAAGTTTAACTTAAAGTACTTAAGGCCAGAATCAAACTCTGGTGGCTAGTCAATCTGTCAGTTTATATACGCAGATAAATTGTGTAAGAATGGAAAGACAGAGGCACAGACAAGTAAACACATGTACTAGTGCAAAGGAAGCCCTGGCTTCTCCATGGTAACCGGCTTGCTGCCCGACTGAACGCATGTTCCACAGACTGTCCGCCAGAGGGCGGGTGAGAACTGGCGTTTCCGACCAGTAAAGGAGTGGAGGCCAAAGACAGACCAAGACGGATAGAAGCTGGGGATAGAAGCTGGGGAGCGCAGTGACAGAAATTCATGCTCTCCACCCTCCAACCACCACCTGTACAGCTGCCCTGTTTCATTAAGAAATGTTTTTCGGACCTCCCTGGTGGAGCAGGGGTTAAGAATCTGCCTGCTAATGCAGGTGACATGTGTTTGAGCCCTGGTCAGGGAAGATCCCATATGCTGCGCCACAACTACTGAGCCTGCGCTCTAGAGCCTGCGAGCCACAACTATTGAAGCCTGCGCACCGTAGAGCCTGTGTTCTGCAACAAGAGAAGCCACTGCAATGAGAAGCCCACGCACCGCAAAGAAGAGTAGCCCTCACTTGCCGCAACTAGAGAGAGCCCATGCACAGCAACAAAGATCCAACACAGCCAAAAATAAATAAATAAACTTATTTATTTATTTAAAAAATGAAAGCAGAGAAAAGAGAAGGGAAGGGAGGGGAGGGGAGGGGAGGGAAGGGGTTTCTCTGTTTGGTCTTTCCCCCCCCCCCTTTCTCAGCCCCAGGACTGAGAAAGCAAGAGGGGAAAAGAAAGCAGAAGTGTTCCTTGATGAAAATAAGAGATCAGTCAGCCACATGTAAATCAATTAAGTTAGAACATTCCCTCACACCATACACAAAAATAAACTCAAAATGTCTTAAAGACTTAAAATATAAAACCTGACACCGTAAAACTCTTAGAAGAAAACACAGGCAAAACATTCTCTGACATAAATTGTACCAATGTTTTCTTAGGCCAGCCTCCCAAGGCAATAGAAATCAAAGCAAAAATAAACGAATGGGACCTAATCAAACTTACAAGCTTTTGCACAGCAAAGGAAACCATAAACCAAATGAAAAGACAACCTACGAACTGGGAGAAAATATCTGCAAGTGATGCAACCAACAAGGGCTTCCTGGAGGAAGCAACGTCTGAGACCTATGAGAGTAGCAGGAGTCGGTCAGAGGACAGAAGGCCCTGGCAGCGCAGCTGAAGAGTGCACAGACATGCCTGTGTATAAAGATGTAATAACAAGAAATGTGTACTGAGCACTGACTAGAACCAGGCACTGTTCTAAGCACTCTACGTGAAGTAACTCATTTAGTCCTCACGATAACTCTATGAAGTAGGGTCTATTATCACCATGCCCATTTTTCAGATGAGAATGCTGAGGCAGAGAGAAGCTTATCAAAGGTCACAGAGTTGGGACATGTGGAACCATCTGCTCTGGATCAGGTGCCTTGACCTCCAAGACACACAGTCTGCAGGCTGGTAGGCCAGACACATAGAGTCTAGACCATATCATGATGGGAAGAGCTAGAAAAGGGTTTTAAGCAGGGGTGGGACAAGATCATATTTGTATGTTAGAAGCTCCCTCCGGCTGCTGTGTGAGGGCAGACTCAGGAGGCACAGCTGAGGTGATTGCCGACTTGAGCAAGGCAGACACAGTGGGGATAGAGTGAGGTAGATGGCCTGGAAACACACAAAGAAGAGAGAATCAGCATGATGGGGCTGAAGCCGCACACCACAGTCTGGTGAGTCATACCACACTTCAGAAACTAATCACTGCCAGTAGCACGCATCATCTGCACATTCAAAGATGGTGAGACATTTCTGAAACACTTATTTAATCGGAACATTTTATATATCAAACCACTCTTTCCTGTGAAAAACTGTTTCCTATGAACACCAACAGTCTCTGCCACTAGTTTAAAACTCTACCAGTTCATGTACAAGTGCAATCAGCTCTCCTTCCTTGGTCACTGTCAGACGTAGGCTTTAAGTCAGTTTACACAGATCACACTCTGCTGCACATCTCAGGCTGCAAGACTGGACCAGGAAGGCACTGGACCAGTCTGCCATCTAAGAACTTAGGAACTGTCAATCACCTCTCACTCCCTTCAGCCCCCCCAGCACTGACAACACATGTGGCACAGCTGCCAGGTGCCACGGGTACCCCAAACAGTGCTAACTTCAACCGGGGCCCCACCAACACCAACTCTAATCAACTGCCTCTCTTGGCGGGTCCTGATTTATAACAAAACATAGCAAGCCTCATCTGCTTGCTTTAAGAGAATAGCTGTTTCTCAGAAGGTCCAGGAGGCTGTAAGGACAGAAAAGAATCCTTCATTTTCAGAGGACAAGGGAGAGGTCGCAAATGGTAAGTTCCAACATGGCCACGTTTCTATGTTCTGAAGCCTGAGAAAGGACAGATTCAGGCGTCTTTGCGTCAGCCGGTCCAATGAAATGAAGACACCCTAACTGAAGATAGGGTTGTGGGTCTGTGAGATCTGATAGCCCAGCGAGGCCAATAATCTTCCAGTCACTGTGGAGTGCATCATATAATTTGCCCCCCTAGTTAAGCTAACATGAATGTGAAAAATATGCTGAGCTGTAGGGAAAACCAACCTGCGGTTTAAAATATCCGTTTGGATAAATGACATGTGAATAAACTAGCTTTTACTATGTAAAGATTCCTGTCCTCGCTATAAATACTTGGTCTTTGGGACTGAGGACTTCTAATGACTTGGGAGAGGGTCAAGCATTTGGATACATTTTAAAAGTCTGTATTCATACGACATTTTACTGAGCCCTTTCTATGTGGAAACCAGCCATAAGTTCCTACTTAACAAAATGAGGGGAAGGCTGTTCTAGCGAGAAGCAGTAAGTGGAAAGAGCAGGTGGCAAGGGTGGGGGGACAGTGCAGCACTCAATGCAGAAGAGCTTATGTGCGTGTATGTTTGCACCTGCACGCAAGTGTGCATATGCTGCATACCCATGGCCCTGACCATGGCTAGAGAGACAGGAGGGGCCAAGGAGTTAATGGCCTTTTACACTAAGCTAAGGAGCTGACATTTGATTCTGGAAGCAACCCTGAGCCAATTAAGCAGGAGAAAGACACGCTCAAATCTGAGCTGTAGACTGGAGGGGGCAGGACTGAAGCTGGAGGGCCATTTTGGAAGCTGGTGCAACAATCGTATGAGAGATAGTGAGGGGCTGAACTAAAACATTTGCAAAGGATGGAGAGGACACTGAGGAGACAGGCTGGAACCAACAGGGCTTGGTGGTTGACTGTAAGTAAGGGGTCAATGAGGACTCCCAAATCTCTGGCCTAGAGAATGAGTAGATGGTGGTATCTTCAACCAAGTTTGGGACCACAGAGGGAGGAGAAATCCTGTTTTGCTGAACTTAATGGTTCTGAGGGACACCAAGTGGAGATTTCTAGTAGTAGACTGTTAGAGGTCTGAAGCTCAGGAGGAAGATGTGGCTTGGGAACCCTCATTTATTCCAAAACTATTTATTGAATATCTACTATGTGCCAGGCACCATAATAAGCAATGAGTAGAGAGTGGTGAACAAGACAGATAAGATCCTGTCCTCAAAGACCTTACGTTTTATGTGGGGAAGACAGACCACAAACAAACAGGCAGACAGTAGAACTATATACTGTGATAAGTGCTATGAAGGAATAAAATACGGTGCCATGATAAAGAATAACCAGGGGAGAAAGGTGGCTTTAGAGAAGGTCAGGGAAGAGATGGAGGAAAACCATTGCTGGCAGAGCAAACAACAAGTGCAAAGTGCCCTGAGGTGAGAAAGCTCTTGACATTCTAGGAAATGAGGTTAGTATAACCAAGTATAGTTAGAGAGGGGAACAAGAAGTAGGCAGGGGCTAGAACATGTGGGGCCTTGGAAGCCACGGTAAGGAGCAATGAACAGTCACAAAGGACTTTCAGCAGCAGCAAGGTATCAAATGGGATGTGATCATGAACATGTGTAGGTGAAGTAAGGAAAGGGCAATACTCACACATTTAAGGGACAAGTGGAGAAAGAAGAGCCCAAGAAGGAGCAACTAGTGAGGTAAAGGGACAGAGAATGGTGTTGCAAGCCAAGAGAGAAATATCAAGGACAGAGAAGTGGTTAACAGTCAAATGCTGCAAGGAAAGCAAGTAGGTTAAAGATGAAAAAATATCCAAAATATTTAGCAACAAAGAGTTATTAGTGACCTTGAAAGGAAGGTTTTAGGGGAATGGTGGCAAATTGCCCTAAGCTGAGGAAAAAACTGGAGATGGAGAACTAGAACCTGGGAATGCAAAGACCCAAAGCCACAACCTGGGAGGTAAAGGGAAGGAAATTGATGGGGAGGTCGCTAGGAGGATGCAGGATTGGGCATCTCTCAGCCAAATTTGTAAATGTATAAACTCCTGCCTGGTGGTCTCAATTCTCTCTATGAACCAGGTGTTGGGGTCATTTTCACTGAGAGGGTACAGGGAGCAGAGCAGAGGAAGGGCCTGAGGGACATGATGAAGATTTTAAATAGCTACTGTGGAGAAGGGCAAGAGAACTGGTTGGAGACACGAGGATCATAGGCTCACTGAGGGTCCACATGAATTCCAAGAACATGACTTTGTGAAGGCACCGTTTTCCACCATGGGTGAGACTCTACAGTGCTGCGCGGAGGCTGAGTGTAGGGGCAGAGGAGTACAGACAGGATACTGAAGTTCGGTTTGACAGTCGGTGGGCTGGAAGGATGAGGGAGCAAAAGAGCTGTGAAACAGAAGTGTGGCTGCCTTGCATCTCCAACTGAACCTATCCAAACAGATGTCTTGATTTCCAACCCCAGACCCATTTCTCTCCCGCAGCTCTCAGCAGGGAGTGTTTCTTGCCCATCTCAGTAGATGGTAAAACCCTCCACTAAACCACTGTCATGAAGAGTCAGCATCCTCTTGGAGTTCCCCTTTCCCTCATCTTCCCCTCCAAACCACTCTTTTTTTTTTAACCTTTTTTAAAAAAATGTATTTATTTATATTTATTTTTGGCTGTGTTGGGTCTTCGCTTCGCATGGGCTTTCTCTAGGTGCAGCGATTGGGGGCTACTCTTCCTTGCGGTGCGCAGGCTTCTCATTGCGGTGGCTTCTCTTGTTGCGGAGCATGGGCTCCAGGGCGCGTGGGCTCAATAGTTGTGGCTAGTGATCTCTAGAGCACAGGCTCAGCAGTTGTGGCACACAGGCTTAGTTGCTCCGTGGCATGTGGGATCTTCCCAGACCAGGGATCAAACCCGTGTCCCCTCGATTGGCAGGCGGATTCTTAACCAATGCACCACCAGGGAAGTCCCCGTAGTATTTTATTAGATAGTTATTATATTTACATAACCACATTCTTCAAATATTGGATATTTTTGGTGGTTTTCAACTATTTTCCACTGAACATGGAGCTACGATGAATATTTTTTGTATGTAAACTTTTTTGAAATAATTATAGATTTGTACGAAGCTGCAAAGAAATGTATCCTCCCCGATGTTATTAACATCTTACACAACTATAAAACAATATCAAAACCAAGAAGCTGACATTGGTGCAATCCAAAGATCTCATTCAGATTTCAACAGTTACACATACATTTGTTTGTGTGTGTACATCTTTTTTTTTTTTTTTTTTTATATTTATTTTTGGCTGCATTGGGTCTTCGTTGCTGCGCCCAGGCTTTCTCTAGTTGCGGCGAGCAGGAGCTACTCTCCATTGCGGTGCACGGGCTTCTCATCGCGGTGGCTTCTCTTGTTGTGGTGCACGGGCTCTAGGCACACGGGCTTCAGTAGTTGTGGCTCACGGGCTCTAGAGCGCAGGTTCAGTAGTTGTGGCAACGGGCTTAGCTGCTCTGCAGCATGTGAGATCTTCCCGGACCAGGGACCGAACCTGTGTCCCCTGCATTGGCAGGTGGATTCTTATCCACTGCACCAACAGGGAAGCCCCTGTGTATCTTTATCACATGTGTAACCACCACCTCAGTCAAGATACTAGATGCTTTTTAAATATATTTGTCGGACTTCCCTGGTGGTCCAGCAGTTAAGAATCCACCTGCCAATGCAGGGGACACAGGTTTGATCCTTGGTCCAGGAAGATCCCACACGCTGTGGAGCAACTAGGCCCATGCACAACTACTGAGCCTCTGCTCTAGAGCCTGTGAGCCACAAATACTGAGCCTGCATGCCACAACTACTGAAGCCTGCGTGCCCTAGAGCCTGTGCTCCACAACGAGAAGCCACCCCAACGAGAAGCCCATGCACCACAATGAAGAGTACCCCTGCTCGCCGCAATTAGAGAAAGCCCGCAAGCAACAACGAAGACCCAACACAGCCAAAAATAAATAAGTAAATAAATAAATTTAAATAAATAAATTTGTCATGATGTGGGCTGGGGTCTCAAAAAAATCAGAGTCTAGAAGCCTAGAAAGACCTTAAAAGAATCCTACCAACAATCGATCATCTGCACAGCAGTCAGAGTACCTTTTAAAGATCAGTCACTGTATTCAGAGCATTTCAAATAAATAGATTTTTAAGCCAGTGGAGAGCCATCTCCCACACATGGGAAAAAAAAAAAAGATCAGTCACGACTTAAAAAATATCAATGGCTTTCCATTTCTCTTAGAATAATAAACTCCCTTGCACCTAGTAAAAATAATAACCTCTCTATATAATGCAACAAAGATAGATTATGGGGAAAAATAGATATAAACAACTGTGATGGAAGATTTTAAAAAGAAATGAATGGCTCAATCAAGAAGATTTTTAAAATGAGCATATAAAATATATATATATATATATATATATATATATATATATATATATATATATATTTTTTGGCCACACCTCGTGGCATGCGGGATCTTAGTTCCCGGACCAGGGATCAAACCCATGCCCCCTGCAGTGGAAGCATGGAGTCCTAACCACTGGACTGCCAGGGAATTCCTAAAATGTTTTAATAATAAAATTTTAAAGCTCAAACTAATAAATATAGAATTTTATACCCAAGAAACAGAAACTGCACTCTTTTCAAGTGTACACGGAACACTGACAAAAACTGCCCATAGACTTAGCCATATAGAGCCAGTGTCAAAAATTCCCAAAAAATCAGCATCCCACAAACTGTTATTTCACCATAATGCTATAAAATTAGAAATTGCAACAAAAGGAAAACTTTTTAAAAATTACATGTCTGGAAACCAAATGACATACTACTAAATAATCATTGGGTTAAAGAGGAAATGGTAAGGAAAATTACAAAGTACATAAAATTAAATGACAATGCCCATATGTAAAAATATGAAATTGGACCTCTTTCTCATATCATACAAAAACTAGCTCAAAATGGATCAAAGACCTAAATGTAAGAGCTAAAACTATATAGAAGAAAATATAGGTGTAAATCTTTGTGATCTTGCATTACACAATGTTTTCTTAAATATGACACTAAAAGCTCAAGCAACCAAAGAAAAAACTCTTCTCAATTTTAACCTAAATAAATAAAATTAATAAGTAATCTAAATTGGACTTCTCAAAATTAGAATTCTTACAAGCTAACAATAAAACAACAAATAACCTAATTAGAAAATGAGCAATGAGGAACTTCCCTGGTGGCACGGTGGTTAAGACTCCACACTCCCAATGCAGGGGCCCTGGGTTCGATCCCTGGTCAGGGAACTAGATCCCACATGCCTGCCACAACTAAGCAGCCCATGTGCCACAACTAAGAAGCCAGTGAGCCACAACTAAGGAGACTGCCTGCTGCAACTAAGGAGCCTGCCTGCTGCAAGAGCTGGCACAACTAAATAAAAATAAATAAATAAATAAATAATTTTTTTTAAATGAGCAATGAATTTGAATAGACATTTCTTCAAAGACGATACACAAATGGTCAATAAGCACATGCAATATGCTCAGCATCATTAATCATTAGGAAAAGGCAAATCCAAGATGCTATGTGATACCAATTTACACCCACTAGGATGACTATTGGCTGTAATTAAAAAGATAGACCTAACAAGTATTGGTGAGGATGTGGAGAAATCAGAACCCTCAGAAACTGCTGGTGTAAATGTAAATTGGTACACTTGCTTTGGACAATAGTTTGGCAATTCCTGAAAAAGTTAAACATAGAATTACTATACACTCCAGCATTTTCACTTCTATGTATATCCCCAAGAGAACTGAAAACACCTGTTCACAGATGTTCATAACAGCATTACTCATAATAGACAAAAAAAATTAAAAACAACTCTAAATGTCTATCAACTGATGAATGGATAAATGAAATATGGTATATCCATACAATGGAATTGTTACTCAGTCATAAAAAGGAGTGAAGGATTCATATATACTATAACACGGATGAACCCTGAAATCATTAAGCTAAGTGTAAGAAGCCAGACACATAAGACCACATGTTATATGGTTCCATTTATATAAAATGTCCAGAGAAAGCAAATCTAGGGCTTCCCTGGTGGCGCAGTGGTTCAGAGTCCGCCTGCCGATGCAGGGGACATGGGTTCGTGCCCCGGTCCGGGAAGATCCCACATGCCGCGGAGCGGCTGGGCCCGTGAGCCATGGCCGCTGAGCCTGCGCTTCCGGAGCCTGTGGTCGGCAGCGGGAGAGGCCACAACAATGAGAGGCCTGTACCAGGAGCTGGGAGACTGGGATGAGAAATGGGAAGTGACTGCTAATGAATACTGTACAACGTTTCTGGAGTGAAAAGAATGTTCTGGAATTAGATAATGGTGACGGTTCCACAACTTTTTGAATATACTAATTTCACTCATTAAAAGGTGAATTTTATGTTTTATGAATTAAATCTCAATTTAAAAACATAAATGACTATGAAAATATTAGATATAAGAATTTGTAGAAACCAGCAAAAGCAGTAATTATATGAAAATTTATGGTTTTAAACACATTTTTCAGAAAACAAAAACGATTGAAAAAGAAGAGTTAAATGTTCAACTCAAGAATTTTGGAGCTGTTCCCTGGTGTCCTAGTGGTTAGGATTCCAGGCTTTCACTGCCGTGGCCTGGGTTCAATCCCTGGTTTGAGAACTGAGATCCTGCAACCTGCATGGCGCCGCCAAGAAAAAAAGAAAGAAAGAAAGAAAGAAAGAAAGAAAGAATTTGTGAAGAGACTAATAAAATAAATCTAAATAAATTTAAAAAAATAAGGATAGATACAAAGACAAAGAGACCAATAGTAACCTCAAAACACAGAAATTAAAGAAAAAAAAGGCTGATTCTTTAAAAAGATTAATAAGATAGAACTCTGGCTACATAAAGTCCAAAATAAACAGCATATAATGGAAAAAAGGGAAATAATGAAAATTAAATTAATAATTTCAAACAGTTCAAACAGTTACAAGTTAATATAACAGGTGAAAGAGACAAATTTCTGGGGGGGAACCTGTAAAATGGCAAATCTGTCGCAAGAAGAAATAACATCTAAACAGACTTGTAGCCGTTAAAGAAACAGAAACACCAAAAATCTGCAACAAACACTATGGGGACACTTTGAGGACAAAACAAAGGTGCCTACTGCATCATTGCTCTTTAACATAATACTGGCAGTCCTCGACAACCCCAGAAAGTTATAGGCGTAAATGAGCTCTTCCAAACTTTTGAGGACTAGATAATCCTGATTTTATATAAATCGTTCCTGAAGAGGGATATATGTGGCTAATATATCTTTGGTTCTATAAGCTGATAAGGACAGTGAAAGAAAAGAAACCATAGGCCCATTTCACTTATGGCATACAAACACTGATCTAACTAAATCCAACTGAATTTTTTAAATGCATCATAATTAAGTAGATTTATTCCAAGAATGCAAAGATAGTTTAACTTCCATAAAATCTACCAATGTAGATCATCAACGTTAATGAACTGAAGAAAAATTATATGATCTTCTTAACTGGGGAAGAAAACATTTGATAGGTTCAACACCAAATCATGATCTTTTTAATAATTCTCAGAAAACTAGAATGAGACAGGGACTTCCTTAATTTGCCAAAAATACATACCAAAAATTGCAGCTGAATGTTTTGAGGATCCAGAAAAATTCATTCTAAAGTTTACAAGGAAAAAAATCAAGGTTCTCAAATAGCTGGGTCAATTTTAAAGTGAAGAGAGAAGAGGGACTTGCTGTACCAGATTTACGGTTTCCTACAAAGGTTTGGTATTAAGAACCCATATGCACTGGCACAAAGACAGGTGAATAGATCTGGGGCAGAAGAGAGACCCAGGGACACAATAGGCAGAGGGACTTGCCATACGATAAAAGGGGCTCCCTAAAGCAATGGGGACGAACGAACTGTTTAGATGACAATGATTGGGAAAACAAAAAAATGAGACTGACTGAGACTACCACTTTACACCTGAATCCAGACAGATCACAGATTTAGAGCAGAGAGTAAAATGATAAAATAGCCAATAGAAGAAAACACTGGAGATTATCTTTGTGACCTGGGCATTGGTATAGCCTCTGTAAACAAGACCTCAAAAGCACAAGCCATAAAATGAAAAACATGAATTACATGAAAATTAAGGGTTTTAAAATACAAATTGATTAGGCAATACTTAGCAATTTATTATGACTGTTTGAAGGATGCGAAGTTAGTGCAAAGGCTGAGAAGAGTCATGAGTATCCATACTGCTTGGGAGAAGGTCCCTTGGGATGACTACATTTCTCTTTCTGCTTCATCTTCCTGGGGTAAAGTGTAAGCAACTAAAATCTGTGTAATTTTTTATTTAATTAAGGATTTCTGTTACTCAAAGGACATCATAGACAAAGTTAACATCTAATAGAGACAGCTATTTCCTCTTCAGTCTGAAACAGACAAAGGATTGATATCTAGACTATACAGGGAACTCCAGCAAATCATCAAGATAAAAAACCCAATTTAAAAAAAAAAAAGGTCCAAAAAAAAAAAAAACACTACAGAAAATAAGTAGGCAGTTCACAGAAAAGGAAGCCAAATGACTAATGAGGTATATAAGGAACTGCCCACACCTATGAGGAATTAGAAATGTGCAAATTAAAATAATAATGAAATACCCCTTTCACACCTTCAGAATAGCAAATATTAGAATGGTAGATACCCAGTGATGGTGAGGACACAGGAGAAAGGAACAGCTTTTCTGGAAAGCAATCTGACAAAACATAGGTAGATATAAACCCTTGGATCCCGTGATTCCAATCCATTATATACCTCAGAGAAATTCTAGCACTAGTCTGTGAGGGGATGTACCCTGACATAATTTGTGGAGGAGGGAGCTGGAAGCAACCAGGTGCCATGATAGGGAACGGGTAAGTGCTGGATGCATATCATGAAATGACAAGCAGCACTGAGAGCTCTGAACCATACGCATTTATAGTATATGGTTAGATATTTAAAAAAAAAATCTATTAAGTGAAAAAAGACATATGCAGCACAACTATCATTCATATAAATTTAAAACATACACAGGGTACTTCCCTGGTGGCGCAGTGGTTAAGAATCCGCCTGCCAATGCAGGGGACATGGGTTGGAGCCCTGGTCTGGGAAGATCCCACATGCCGCGGAGCAACTAAGCCGTGCGCCAGAACTACTGAGCCTGCACTCTAGAGCCCATGGGCCACAACTACTGAAGCCTGCACAGCTAGAGTCCGTGCTCTGCAACAATGAGAAGCCCACGCACCACAAGGAAGAGTAGCCGCCTGCTCACCTCAACTACAGAAAGCCCTCATGCAGCAACGAAGACCCAACGCAGCCAAAAATAAATAAACAAATTAAAAAAAAATACACAGACAAAACAACACACTTTACAAGGATGCAGACTTATTCAAATGTCACCTCCCTGCACTCATACTAACCCAGACCACTTCCCCATTGCTCTCTGTTCCTTCACGCTGATTTATTTTTCTTTGTGGCACAAGAAAGTCTATTCCACAAGAGCAGGGACCTTCCTATCTTGATCACTGCTGTATCTCCAGCTCCTAAAACAGAGCCTGAGACACTGGAGATGTCCAAAAAACATTTGTACATGAATACATGAATAAATGGAGGACATATAGCCAACAGAAAGCAGGGCCTGTGGGGAGGAGAGAGGAGGGTAAGAATGAGTAAGGGAAAGCCAATCAATCAATCAATGGAGAAATCTTGCCTGGACATAAAATGATGGTGTGTCATGAATGGGCCATAAAAATGATTACAAATTATTTTATCAAATTTATTACTATGGAAACTAGGCCCTGCTTGATAAGGCTGTCACCTGCCTGTGCGGCCTCCTCTGATTTCCTCTCACTCTGCCAGCTCCTAGAACGCCCTGACCATTTCAGGACCTTTGCACAAGCTGTCCTTCCCTCCTATAAGCTTTTTCTCTAGTTCTTTGAAAAGCTGGTGCCCTCCTATTCTTTTTTCATATCAATGTCACTTCCTCAGAGTGGAATCCCCTAACTATCCTATCTAGTGTTTTCCTTTCCCTCAAGTTGCTCGTTCATTACCTTACCAAACTCTATGAGTATTTTGTTTACTTCATATCTCTACCCACTGAATATAAGACGGGCCTTGTCTGCTTTATCATATCCCCAGCACCTGACACAGCGCCTGGTACAGAATAGTCATTCAAATATTTGCTGAGTGAATCAGTGAGTGAAGAGATGTATCATAAGGTTTTTGTAGGAAAGGTAAAGTCCTAAAACCAGGAGGGAAGGAAATAGGGAGCAGATGAGAGTCTTGATGATGTTAAAGAACAGGGGTAGTGGGGACATAGAGGGTGGATGGAAAACAGGCTGTGGTCAGACCCCTTAAAGTTCTGATAACAGTGCTTCAGCATTAATGTTCTGGGGTATGGGACCATGGACAAAACTCTTCCTTTAAAGTGTCCAATACTGTTGTGACAGGCTGGGACCTGGGACGCTTTCCTGCAGTGCTTGCACCTAGGCAAATGTCTCCTCAAACAACAATACAAAGTAACTATAAGGGACTAAAAACAACTACATACATGCACAGTTGGTGCAAATTCTGATCAAGATGCAAAAAGACCAAAAAGCCAACTGTCACTTTTGAGGTGTCAGGAGCAAAAGCAGGGTACTGCCCATGATCCCTGCACACAGCACCACTGAGGGGGTTGGCAGACCACCTAAGCCACCTTTCCAGCGGACCAATGGATCCACCCCTACCCTCACCCCATTTAAGGGACCAGCTCACTCCCCCTCAGAAAAATGAGCAAGGACACCTGTAACTTGTTTTCACTCCCTCATGCAGCAGCATGAGTCTCAATAAAGCCTTGCCTGAATTTCTCCTCTGGCCTCTTATCAATTTCTATTTTTTTTAAATATTTTTTCTTTTATTCATTTTTTTGGAGGGGTTAATTTATTTTATTTATTTTTGGCCGTGTTGGGTCTTTGTTGCTGCACATGGGCTTTCTCTAGTTGCAGAGAGCGGGGTCCTCCCCTCGCTGCAGCGGGCAGGCCTCTCACTGCGGTGGTCTCTCCCACCTCGGAGCACGGGCTCCAGGCATGCGGGCCTCAGCAGTTGTGGCTTGAGAATGCTCAGCAGCTGTGGCGCACGGGCCCAGTTGCTCCGCGGCATGTGGGATCCTCCCGGACCAGGGCTCGAACCCACGTCCCCTGCATTGGCAGGCAGATTCTCAACCACTGCGCCACCAGGGAAGCCCATATCAATTTCTATTGATTAAAGTGTCCAACAATTCAGGTCAACAGCATTGTTAGAATATTGCTCATATAAAGTAGAAATCAAGAGAGGAAGTGTTTCTTTCTATGGCAATACATTTAGTCCTCACAACCACCCAGTGAAGGTTATTACTATTTCCATAACAACAGCTAGAAGTCTAATGCTTTCTACGTAGCCGGCACTGTTCTAAGAGCCTTCTGAGTTTTTACTCATTTAAACCTCAGAAAGACCGACTCTATGAGAAAAGTACTATTGTTCCCATTTTATTTATGAGGAACGCAGGCACAGAGCAGTTAAGTCTCGCTCACTTTAAGTTGGGCCATGACTTGAACCCTAAATCTAACTCCAAAGCCAGTGTGTTTCCTCTCAACCACCTATAATCAAAACTAGGCTTACTGGGGACTTCACTGATGGTGCAGTGGTTAAGAAACTGTACGGGTTCAAGCCCTGGTCCAGGAAGATCCCACATGCCACGGAGCAACTAAGCCCTGCGCCACTACTACTGGGCCTGCGCTCTAGAGCCCGCAAGCCACAACTACTGAGTCTACATGCTGCAACTACTGAAGCCCGTGCGCCTGAAGCCCCTGCTCCGCAACAAGAGGAGCCACCACAATGAGAAGCCTGCGCACCACAATGAAGAGCAGCCCGGACTCGTGGCAACTAGAGAAAGCACGCAGGCAGCAACTAAGACCCAACGCAGCCCAAAATAAATAAATAAATTTATAAGTGCATCCAATATTTACAAAAACAAAAAAACAAAAACTAGGTTTACTGGAAGGAGTAGCTACTTGTCCTAAATGTGCTCCACATTACCTAATTATGTATTAGTAAACATCACGTGACTTCCGGAGGCTTAGGAATTGAGGGTAGAATATGACTGCCGATAAATAACCCAGACCCCCCCCCAGACTCACGTGACTGGGCTGGCTTCCCTGGGGCCGTCCTGGTCTCGCGGGGTTTAGACTCTGGCGGGACAAACCCTCTTTTTGCCTCTCGCCCGCCTCAACCTACTGCGAGATTGGCACTCAGCCTCACTTCCTCCACCTTACCTCCCAGCAGCGACCAACTTCTGGATGAAAGTGTCCACCATGGTGTCAAAAAGCTTCACCCTCGAGATGGTAGTGCCGGGTCGCGCAGATTCCTGAGCTAATTCCTCAGGCCCTTTTTCCTCACAGCCGCTGCCTAAGTTGACGCCGCTCGCTTCGGCCATGTTGAAATAAAACCGCCAAAGCTAACTGGCCCGGCCGCTCCGCCCACCGAAGCCCCCGATTGGCCACTCCCGGCACTGCGCGCCTCCGATTGGAAGCAGCGAATGTCTATCACCGAGCAAACACCGGGGAAACTGCCGAGGCGGAGGGTTACACACGTATTAATACAAGAACGATACACTTACGTAACATACTTTCTCGGCAAGCGGGCAAAATAAGCGCAAAGCTCAAGGACTCAATAAAAACGTTTAATTACACTTCGGAGACTTCATACAGTGCAACAGTGAATGTTCGCTGTTAATATTCACGAGTCCATTTTATCAAATGTTAACTGCATCTGCACTTTATTCCCCTGTCCTTAAATACTCCCATCAGGTTTCCCGTCTTGCCCAGTCCCCTGAAAGTTTCTTCCAATTTTGGCTACAGACCAATGTATCAAAAATTCCAATTGGTCCAGATCCATGGTCCTGGGAAAATGGAAGCCCACTATCCCACCCCCACCAAGGCATTTTAACCAAACCCAATCCCAGTCCCTAAAATATTAGATGGGAAAGTAGGGGCCAGAGGTCCCTTTTAGTAAATGCCCATCGTCCTTTAAAACTGTGTGTGTGACAGAGAGACAGACAGAGGAAACAGGTGAAAGGCTGAAATACTGTACAATAAAATAAAACAGAAGAAAGAGTCTGGAGGAGTCTGGGATGGAAACAACCTAAGACATGAGAAGCAGGAGACTACCTCCTGTCCCTGATACTTTACCCACTTTGCAATGGTGGGGAAGGACTGAAGACAAGACTGTAGGGAGGGGAAGGTGTGGAGCTGAGAAAACCAACCTCCAAAGGTCTCACTAGGATGAGTTTAAAGAGAAAGGAGGGACCCCTGGCTTCTATTATGTTGGTGGTTCTTAGGGTAAAGGAGTGACTGAGAGGCAGGAAGATTCATGATCTGTGGGCCCAACCCTTTGGATGACCATTTGTGAATAGAAATTGGAGGACTCCTGACAAAGCGCAAGAAGGGACAGTCAAAAATAAAAATAAGTGAAAGAGAAAATAACCCTCAAAGATAGAGCCCAAGATGGGCAGTGGTGGTGGTGAAGGTAGAGAATTCAGATTCTGATCTTGCCTGGGGGATAGAATGTGGGGCAGCCGTAAGAAATATCAAGGCTTCAGGTAGCTAGCACCTTTCAAATTGGCACCATGGCTTCTCCCAGGGGGTGGGACCAATAAGAAAGTTTGAAGGGTCATCCAAGCCAGATGTCTCAAGTAAAAGTGCAGGGTTTGATATGCCTTCTTGTCATTCCATTTACTGCACCTCTCCTCACCTGCAACACAAGCTTGGTAGAGGAGGTGTGTGTTGTGGGGGAAGGATGAGGCAGGGAAGGAGCACTCATCATCTAGCTCCTGAGAGCTTCAACAGATCATCTTGGCAGTATCAGGCTGGTAAATGCAGTGGTCCTGGTATTGGGTGAGTTCCTGACCCGCCCTTTACCCGCCTCCAAGCATCCCTCCAGAGGGTACCATGACCGGGATGACTCCTCAGATCGGAGACAAGAAAAACACAAACAGTTCCACATCTCAGAGACTCCCATTGTGAGACAACATCTGTTTCTGTGAGTCCCAAGTGATTGGGGTATATACGTGTGTCATGACTGCCTGGGGCTGAGAACCTCCACTGCCCTCTCCTAGGTTTGGCTCAGCTGGTCGAGGGAGATGCACTAGGGCACACATATACTCCTATCACTTTCCAAACCAACTACTCTCTAAACCAGACTTTTCAGGGTAGTGTTCCAAGTCCAGTGTGTCCCAGACAGTCTGATCTATTTAGAGCTGTGCCCACCACTGTAGTCATCTGGGCCAGGAGGAAAAAAACAGCTTATATATCCTGAGGCTGCTGGGACTGAAGGGACTGGGAGGGATAGATAACTGGGATTGAGGGAAAAGCTACATGATATTTTTCCACCTGTCTGAGGAAGGGGTGGGCTCTGACTGCAGGATTGGTGCTTTAGCAGGACTAAGACAGTAGCCTGGTTCACAGAAAAATACACACACAAAATAAAGTATCAACATTTCTCCCCAACCTAATAACTCTCCAAACAGAGGATGAGTGCTCTGGAGAACCAGAGGTTTTTGCTGCTCCCACTCCCTGTGCAAAAGTGCCTGGCACCTTGCCCCCAGTGGCAGGGAAAAGCAGAGTAGTCTGGTGGGCAGCTCAGTCCCAAAATAAAAATAAGCAAGCCTAAGAGATGAAGCAGGAAACGGCTGATGGCAACTGCTTGGAATCTGGGCTGAAAGCCCAAGAGGAAGAACCAGTGGTAGTAAGCAAGTTCTATGTGCAGCTTTTCTCAGGATCTCAGGGACACAGATGGAGGGGGAAGGCAGAGAAGGGTTGGCAGGGGATGGATGGAGTGGGATTGGCAGGGAGAGTGGATTTCCTTAGGGCAGGACAGTACCTGTACTGAATGAGTGAGCCGAGTTTGGCAAGAAAATTTAAAAATGAGAGCAGGGGATCCAGGCGTGGAGCCTCTTCAGCAAGAGCAGTTCAAAGTCTCTGTCCCTGATCCAGGGCCGGACTCGGTATCTGGTGGGGCACCTGAAGAGGGTGCTACCCTCTCCTCTCTGCCCCTGACTCAGAGTAGTGTGGGAAACAGCAGGCTTCTCTCCCCATCACTCGTTACCAGTGTCTTGAGTCCACCAGCTCAGGTCGGAGGCTGAGTTTCTTGAGGCTCTCGTAGCCCACCACAATGACAATGGTTGAGGGCGTGGCTGAGATGATTCTGGCGGAGAGGCCTTTCATGAGGCCCCAAGGCCCCTCTTCTGCCATCAGCTGTCGGAAGGTCAGGATGATGGAGTTCTTGCCCTCAACCTGGAAAAGTCAACGCATTGGAGGACGACGGTCTGCAGTCAAAGCCCCTCTACCCAATCTCCCTCTGCCTTAGGCTAAAGTGGAAAGAATTAGACTTGGGAGTCAGAGGGCTGGACTCTGCTTCTGCGGGACAGTTCAGCACAGTGACTGAGTATGGGCTCTGGTGCCAGACTGCCTGGTATGAATTCTGCTCCACAATTTACTAACAGCATAATCTCAGGTACTTTACTTAACACTTTGCACCCCAGTTTCCTCGAATATAAAATAGTAATGATAATACCTACCCTGTGTGGTTGTTCTACGAAGTAAACAAAAGAATACTTGTAAATGCTGAGAACAGTGCCTGGCAGACAGTAAGTATTCAATAAATGGTAGTTATAATTCATATCATTAGATAAACTACATAGTGATGAGTCTTTGGACCAAGTGCTTCTCTCTGGTCTCAGGGAGGCTGGATTAAATCACCTCTAAGGGCCTCTGCAGCTCTGTTACGGTCCAGGGTTCTTGGCCTTCCCGAAGCAATAGAAATCGACTAGAGGCCAGACAAGAAATTCAGGCAAGGCTTTACTGGGGCCCTTGCTGCACAAGAGGGGAGCAAGAACAAACAAGAGCTTCCTTTGCTTGCTCACTCCCCAAAGGGAGGTAAGCTTGTTTCTTATATGGGGTGAGGGTAGGGGTGTGTCCAGGAGTCCGGCCAGAGGGGTGGCTTAGGTATTTCGCCGCCCCTTAGGTGGTGGTGTGTGCAGGGAGCATGCACAGTACCCTGCTTTTGCTCCCGGCACTTCAAAAGTGGCAGTTGGGTTTTTTGGTTTCTTTGTATGTTTTGGGTCCAGAATTTGCCCCAACTGGGCATGCACACAGTTGTTTTTAGTCCCATATAGTTTCTTTATATTCCGTTGCTCAAGGAGAGGTGTGTCCATGTGCAAGCCCTGCAGCACTGCAGCAAAGGGGCCCAGGTCCCAGCCTGTCTCAGCTCTCTCTACCAGTGATTTTGATTCTGATCATCTCAATCCCTCTGAAGCCCCATGGCTAGAGTCCTCCCCCTCCAACCCTGTCATCTCCCACACACCCTGTGACCTGTCTTCCCTATCATACTGGAATCTTTTCTCTCTTTTTTCTTAATAGTCTTGCCCTCTTCTTCCCCCCCACCCCCATACCTGCCACCAAATTACACTTTTAGAGATTACCCCCTTCAGACCTTCAGCCAATGCAGGACAGACACACTCCTTGTTATACTTCCCTCTATTCACAAGGTGGTCCCATCTCTGACTAAGAACGTCTCCCCATTCCTCTCTGCCTCCTTTAGCGCCCTCCTCCACATTCCCCCTTTCCCTTCTTCCTCTGACCACCTGTGCTCCCCTAATCCTCCACTTATCCACAGCCACGTCAAGGGCTTTTTTAGCTATGGCCCTGGTCCTCATATGTGCTGTCTCTTCCAGCCTGGGAACTCCTCAAAGTAAGGACCTGTCCTTTTCCTTGAATCTCCTCATGGAACATCCAGAACAAGGCTCAGGAGAGAATAAGGATGGAACCTATACACTTTATTATTTGCAAACCAATCAGATGCCACTCATTTTCAAACGTGTGGGTCGTGGAGGGGGCGCATACTTTCCTAGGGACCAATACACAGCTGACCCTCGAACAACACGGGTTTGAGCTGCATGGGTCCACTTATATGCAGTATGTTTTTTTCCAGCAGTAACAAGTAACACTACAGTACTAATAAAAATTTTTAAAATAAATAAATAAAATAAATATAATAACTGGGAAGACTTTACCATTGCTATTTAACCTTTATGGATTGCATATCTCTCTAAACATGTCAAGATATATTCCTGTTTCTCTAAAGTACACACTTGGTTAATTTAAGAATTCCATGCTTATGCTAACATTAAATTTAAAGAGATTATTTTACTTCTCTGGAAATAAATCAAAATTGTACATAGGGGGCTTCCCTGGTGGCGCAGTGGTTGAGAGTCCGCCTGCCGATGCAGGGGACACGGGTTCGTGCCCTGGTCCGGGAAGATCCCACACACCACGGAGCGGCTAGGCCCGTGAGCCATGGCCACTGAGCCTGCGTGTCTGGAGCCTGTGCTCCACAACGGGAGAGGCCACAACAGTGAGAGGCCCGCGTACCACACACACAAAAAAAAATTGTACATACGTAGCAGAGTTACTACATAAAAAATTGAATTTAAAATTGAACTGCCTGCTTATATTACCCACAATGTGTTTAAATATCTTTGACTATAATCTATACCAAAATGATTTAAGTAAAAATTCATTTTTATTTATACTTAAAAAAACCCAAAACACTACAGTACTATGCGATCTGTGGATGGCGAACCACAGATTCAGAGGGCCAAGTTATACTCAAATTTTCAACTATGCGGAGTGTCAGTGCTCCTAAACTCCATGTTGTTCAAGAGTCAACTGTACCTAGATTTACCAGCCACCTCCATCCCAACATCCTGGTATCAGGGAAGCTGACTTCACCTCCATCTGCTAAGGTTATTTTCCTTCCCTCTCCTCACTGTAACTCAATGACCACACTCTCCTGGACAGCTGTCCTGTTAAGTTACCCAAATCAGATATTAAAATTCCCCCATTCTCTCCACCTAAAGTTTTTTTAAAAATATTTATTTATTTATTTTATGATTATTTATTTATTTTCTTTTATTATTATTTATTTTTAAATTTTATTATTATTTATTTTTTTATCTTGGCTGCACTGGGTCTTAGTTGCAGCATGTGGGCTTCTCAGTTGTGGCATGCGGGCTTCTTAGTTGCAGCATGCATGCGGGATCTAATTCCCTGACCAAGGATCGAACCCAGGCCCCTGGCATTGGAAACATGGAGTCTTACCCACTGGACCCCAGGGAAGTCCCTCCACCTAAAGCTTTATATAGCAAAACCTACCATGTGTATATTATACATTATCATTCAGATTCTATTTCCTTGGACTCGGGGCTGTGAAATTGTCATTAAGCTGACTAAAGACAGGGACTATAACTTCTGGACAACACCACCCAGGGCTTTGTCTGTGTTTGTGCTGAGTCCACACAGAACAATCTGTGAAACCTGTTCAAGGACAGTCATTTTCACTGTAGAGAGCACATAGCCAAGTGGAGAAGCTAGATAGACTTACGAAATTAACTAAAATCATATTTCTAATAACCACAAAGCTACAAGGTAAGGAAAAGGTGGTTGATAGGCTATGCTATTATGATGAAAGCCTAGAAGAAAGCAGTAAGAATTCCTAGATGCATGGGCAAGGAAAGCAGTAGAGGCATGCAAGGTAGCAGACAGGATGACAGAAACATTCTAGGTGATTCAAAGTGCTCAGCTGGTTTCTGTAGATGGTAAGCATAACCACAAGGAAGAGGCTTGGATGACCAGGAGAAGGCTGGCTAGACTAGAGGGCCATGACACAAAGAGGTCAGGAAATATTGGAGGGCCTCAAGATCACACTTCTAATGGTTTATCTGGGAGGAGGGTAGGGGAGAAGACTGGTCTTACCTGTACTCGGGTTCGGATGACATCCATGGGATTGGTGAGGATGGAAGCAGTGGCTGCAGCCAGAGGCCCCGAGATGGCTTGAAAGACGATGTGAGGGCACTCCTTAGGGCAGAGGGACGAGAGCTGCTCTGGAATCAAGGGAAAGATAATGCCTCAAGACATGAGGTTCCACTCCACACGGCCCCAAACCTTTTCTACCAGTTGGCCCAACGATGACAAACCCTCCATCCTTAGCCACCTTAGACCCTATAACTCCCATCTTTGCTTCCATCTAAACCAACAACAAAAAAATTTTTTAAATAAATTTATTTATTTATTTTTGGCTGCACTGGGTCTTCGTTGCTGCACGCAGGCCTTCTCTAGTTGTGGCGAGTGGGGGCTACTCTTCGTTGCAGTGTGCAGGCTTATCATTGCGGTGGCTTCTCGTTGCGGAGCACGGGCTCTAGGCATGCAGGCTTCAGTAATTGTGGCACGTGGGCTCAGTAGTTGTGGCTCGCGGGCTCTAGAACGCAGGCTCAGTAGTTGTGATGCACGGGCTTAGTTGCTCCGCAGCATGTGGGATCTTCCTGGACCAGGGCTCGAACCGGTGTGCCCTGCATTGGCAGGCGGATTCTTAACCACTGCGCCACCAGGGAAGCCCTGAACCAACAAAAATTTTTAAATCTCAGGCCCCTTCCAGAAGTCATTTTGCATAGGACAAAAATTCCTCTGGAGAAGGGGATTTCAAAACCTCTTTGCTTGCTGACTCCTTTCAGAAATCACTCCTGATGTAAAACTCTTATGCTTATGCTCTACTTTTCACAACTCACTGGCTAGAAAAGCACACACCACATATTTTCTTATACGTGCACTGGATAACTGGTAAGATACATTAAAAATTGGTAACACTAATTGTCTTTAAGGAAGGAAGCTGGGTGACTGTGGTAGGTGAGGAGTGTTTTCACTGCATACCCTTTCTTACCTTTTGAATTTTGAACCATATGAATGTTTTAAAAAATAAAAACAATTACAATTAAAAGAGAAAATCATATCCTACAGTGAGAACTTTTCTTCAGCCTATATCAAGAAAGGAAAATTGGATTTCCCTGGTGGCGCAGTGGTTAAGAATCCACCTGCCAATACAAGGGACATGGGTTCGAGCCCTGGACAGGGAAGATCCCACACGCGGTAGAGCAAATAAGCCCGTGCGCCACAACTACTGAGCCTGAGCTCTAGAGTCTGCAAACCACAACTACTGAGCCTGAGTGCCACAACTCTGCTGAAGCCCACGCGCCTAAAGCCTGTGCTCCGCAACAAGGGAAGCCACCGCAATGAGAAGCCGGCGCACCACAAGGAAGAGTAGCCCCTGCTCGCCCCAAATAGAGAAAGCCCGCGCGCAGCAACAAAGACCCAACATAGCCGAAAATAAATAAATTAATTAATTAAAAAAAAAAGAAAGGAAAATTCATTTTTCAAAATGCTGATGAAGAAGATGGAATAATACCCAGATCCACCCAATCCCAGTGTCACTAGGAAGTTCACCTGCAATTGAATTATTTTGCTTTTCCCTCTCTGGAGGTGAGAGACAAGAGTTCGTTCATTTATTCAACAAAGATTTATTGAGTGATTACCACGAGCCAGTCACTTTGGGTTCTAAAGATACAACAGTGAATAAAATAGCCTCAAATCCCTGTCCTTATGAAACTTACATCCTAGTGGGGGAAAACAGACAATAAATAAATAAAGAGCAAAATATACAACTATGTCAGACATGTTGCGTGCTAATTATAGAAAAAAATAGAGCAGGAAAAGGAGATAAGGAATGCCAAGGGCAGAAAGGGTAGAAGGTGAAGTCTAAGCAAAGCCCTAAAGGATAGTATAAGCCTTATAGATCTGTGGCGAGAACTTTCCAAGCAGAGGTAACATCCTATGCAAAGGCCCTGAGGCATGAGCATGCCTGAAGTCTTTGGCACCAAGGCCAGTATGCCTGCAGCCGAATGAATGAGGGAAAGAACAGTAGATGAAGTCTAAGAGGTAGGGCCCTGAAGCCATTGCATGGACTTTGGCTCTTACTCTGAGTGAGACTGGATGTAAAATAGATTTATCATCTCCAAGGTTCCCTCTCAGTTTTCTCTGTACAATTCAGTCACCATAATACCTTTAAGAATTTCTTCTTGCGGGGAGGAGCAATATAGGGGTAGGGGATTAAGAGGAACAAACAAGGGCTTCCCTGGTGGTGCAGTGGTTGAGAGTTCGCCTGCCGATGCAGGGAACACGGGTTCGTGCCCTGGTCCGGGAAGATCCCACATGCCGCGGAGCGGCTGGGCCTGTGAGCCATGGCTGCTAAGCCTGCGGGTCCGGAACCTGTGCTCCGCAACGGGAGAGGCCACAACAGTAAGAGGCCCGCATACCTCAAAAAAAAAAAAAAGAGGTACAAACAAGCTACAAGGATATATACTATACAACACAGGGAATATAGCAAATATTTTATAATAACTATAAATGGAGTATAACGTTTAAAAATTGTGAATCACTATATTGTACACCTGTAATTTATAAACTATTATATATCAACTATACTTCAATTTAAAAATATATATATATATATATATTTTTTTCTTATGCTCCTAGTTTTGGTAATTTACCGCCAGGCAACTAAAGATTAGGAAACAAGTAGGATGGTGGAGGTTGGCAGGACAGAAGCGAGGGCTTCCAAGTCCGAAGGCATGACAGAATTCCTTAAGCCTTACCAGAACCACCTCTCCCCTGGATTTCTAATCACTTTCTTCCCCAGGGTCAGCATACAGAAAGAAACAAAGTGAACTGGTGGCTCTGCCTCAAGGGTGTCTTGTTGCTCCTGAGAAGAAAACATTTCACAACCACTGGAAGGCAGCATCTGGAAAACAAGGTGCTACAAAAGAAAACAGGGCTTTCCTGGTGGCGCAGTGGTTAAAAATCCACCTACCAGTGCAGGGGACACGGGTTCAAGCCCTGGTCTGGGAAGATCCCACACGCCATGGAGCAACTAAGCCTGTGCGCCACAACTACTAAGCCTGCGCTCTAGAGCCCATGAGCCACAACTACTGAGCCCACGCGCCTAGAGCCTGTGCTCCACAACCAGAGAAGCCAATGCAATGAGAAGCCCACACACCACAAGAGTAGCCCCCACTCGCCGCAACCAGAGAAAAGCCTGCACGCAGCAATGAAGACCCAACACAGCCAAAATAAATAAATAAATAAAATTTAAAAATAAATCAATTAAAAAAAAGAAAACAGGAAGAGCCCTCTTTCCAACTGGGTAAAGAAGTCTTCTTGGGACTTCCCTGGTGGCACAGTGGTTAAGAATCCACCTGCCAATGCAGGGATAGGGGTTCAATCCCCGGTCTGGGAAGATCCCACATGTCACAGAGCAACAAAGCCCGTGCGCCACAGCTACTGAGCCTGTGCTCTAGTGTCTGCGAGCCACAACTACTGAAACCTGTGTGCCACAACTACTGAAGCCTGCGCACCTAGAGCCCATGCTCCACAACATGATAAGCCACCGCAATGACAAGCCCACACACTGCAACGAAGAGTAGCCCCCTCTCACCACAACTAGAGAAAGCCCGCACGTACCAACAAAGACCCAACACAGCCAAAAATTTACAAATTAATTGATTAATTAATTTTTTTTTTAAAAAAGAAGTCTTCTTTGCAAAGATGGCATGTACGCTGAGGCTTGAAGCATGAGAAGGACCCAGACACACAAACAACAGGGGAAAGGCTATTCCAGGCAGAAAGAACAGTATCTGCAAAGGCCTTGAGGTGAGAACAGAGCTTGGTGTGTCTCAGGAACTGAGAGAAGGGCAGTGAGAATGGACCAGAGTGAGTAAGGGCAGAGGAGCACAAGATGGGGCTGGAGAAGCAGACAGGGACCAGATCACATAGACCTGTATTGACCGTGAGAAGCATTAGATTTTATTGTAAATACCCATAAGGCAGCATTGGTAGATTTTAAGCAAAATGGAGTGACAAAAACCAGTCTACTCTCTCAACAAATATTTACTGAGCACTTACAATTCACCAGGCCCTGAGACACACAGTGTCACAGAGTGTGGTACACAGTGGGTATTCAGTAAATGTTAGTTTCCACCCCCTTCCAAGAAACTTTCCAGTCAATTATATCAAAATAAAGCTGGGGGAAAAAAAGTATTAAGAAAAAAGAAGAACCTGTGCAAATAATAGAAGAGATAGGCACATACAAATAACATCAAGGCAAATGTTCTAACTGCCTTAAGAAAGACTGAAGCAATGTCATGGGAGTTGGAAGGAGGGAAAGATCATTTCTGAGTTGAGAGATACATGGAGAGGATGGGAGAGGAGGCAATGAGTCATGATTTCACCAGGGTAAGTGGACCTGGAAGGCATCTAGCAGAGGGATATGAATACAGCAGAGGTGGGAGAGATGATGCACGGTGGAGGAACGGTGTGTGAACTGGCCTGGCTGCAGCATAGACTATACATAGGGAAACAGCAAGATGTTTCACTGAAAAGGGAAGGTGAAGCCAGGCTGAAGAGTTTGGATTTTATTGAGTAAGCAGTGGGAGCCACTGAACATCACAACCAGAGTTTAAAGTTAATCCATTAGGGGGACTTCTCTGGTGGCACAGTGGGTAAGAATACACCTGCCAAGGCAGGGGACACGGGTTCAAGCCCTGGTCCGGTAAGATCCCACATGCCGTGGAGCAACTTAAGCCCGTGCGCCACAACTACTAAGCCTGTGTTATAGAGCCCACGAGCCACAACTACTGAAGCCCTCGCGCCTAGAGCCCGTGCCCTGAAACAAGAGAAGCCACCACAATGAGAAGCCTGCGCACCGCAATGAAGAATAGCCCCCGCTCACCACAGCAAGAGAAAGCCCACGCGGAGCAACGAAGACCCAAAGCAGCCAAAAATAAATAAATTAATAAAATTTTAAAAATAAATAAATAAAGTTAATCCATTAGGGACTTGTGTGTAGATAGGAAGGAAGAGACTTGGAACAGCTAGAAGGCTGATGCAATGGTCCAAGAGGGTAGGTACAGAGAATGGTTTTCAGGAAAGGCAGTGGGAATGGACAGAAAGTTGGACAAGACATTCCAGGGTCACTAGGACTAGATGTGGGGACAAGGACAAGGGGCCAAGCACTATGCCCAAGGCCTCAGTTTCAGTGATTTGGAGAATAACATGGCCACTGACACATGAAAGTAAGTCAGAAGAGAAAGCCAGCTTGGGATGAAAAATGGTTAATTGAAACAAATTTCAGATGTAAGTGCATGCCTCCAGGTCAAAAGGTCCAACAGCCAGGATGTCTGTCCAGAGCTCTGGACACGTAAGTTTGGGAACAGAAATAGAAATTTTGGACATATTAGAAAAGGACAACTCTAATAGTAAATGAAATCAAATGAGGAGAGAGGGGTGAGGACAGACTCCAGAGAAAATGCTCACGTTTCCTTGGAAGGTTCTCTAACATTAAGATTGCCAGCATCCATTCCCAAAGAATCTGATACAAAGGGTCGAGGTGGAGTCCATGTATCTGAATTTTACCAAATACTCCAGATGAAAGACTGTGTTAAACAGAAGAAGAGACAGAGCTACCACAAAAAAAAAAAAAAAAAGTACAATTAGAAAAATAGGAGAGGGACTTCCCTGGTGGTCCAGTGGTAAAGAATCCACCTTACAATGCAGGGGACACAGGTTCAATCCCTGGTCAGGGAACTAAGATCCCACATGCCACGGGGCAATGAAAAGCCCACACACCGCAGTAAAGAGTAGCCCCCGCTTGCCGCAACTAGAGAAAGCCCGTGCGCAGCAACGAAGACCCAACGCAGCCAAAAATAAATAAATAAAATAAATAATTTTTTTAAAAAAAGAAAAAAATGTAAAAAAAAAAAAATAGTAAGGAAAGGCATCCAACTCAAAAGCTATTACCCATTGCTCCATTGCTTTCATCTTTAAATCCTATGGATTTTGTCCCTCCCCACCTTATGATTCTCTGCCAATATTCCACTAAACTTAGTTGATCCTGATTCATCGAGAACATACGCTATGTCCTACAGTCATATACTTTACTTGTCTGATTCCCTCCACTATAATATTAGCTCCTTGAAGGGAAGAACCATGTCTTACTCATCTCTGAATCCTCCTGGATTCAAATGTTTGCTGTATGAATGGTCCAGTCTCCCATTAAATCACTCATTCCAACATGCACAGAGCAAAAGCATCTCTGTCTATTAGTGACCATCCTCCACCCCCACCCTCCTGGTCCCTGCTTACCTGCATAGAAGTGGTAGAAGGGCCACCAGACAGCACTGTTTGGGATGTAAGTAAGCAGCGAAGCCACATAGCCCCGGTAGAAGCCACGAAGTCCATCAGCCCGCAGGATCTGCCTGATGATGTCCTTGGTTTGGCCAAAGGCAACTACCCCTTGTCCCTTTGGATTCCCTCGCACTTGGAAGCGGCCCATTTTCTCACCCTTGCGCTGCATCATCAGGTGCTGGGAGACCACATCAATGGGCACTGTGATGCTCTGAGCCACGAGAGAGGCCGAGCCACCGGCCACCAGTGATTTGACTGTGTTGCTCTGGCTGTAGTCAGCTACAAACTTCCGGGTGAGCTCATAAGTAGTAACATAGCACTGGCCAGATATGAGGGTGAAGGTGTTGACCAGGAACCCCCGGTAGAGGCCAGTCACACCATCTGCCCGTAGGATCTTGATGAAGGCATCAAAGGTCCCATGGTAGAGGCTCTTGCCTTTCTGAACCTGCAAGCGAGTGCGGATGAGGGTGAATGGGTAGACACTGACACGGATCATCATCGTCATTGCCACACCAAACACGTAGAACTTCTTCTTGTCCAGGTGTTCCCACTCGATGATCTGGATGTTACGTTTGTCCTCCATTGTGTCTGGAGACCTGCGGATTTAAGCAGGGTGGAGGGAATGTGAAGGAGATCAGAATTTGCACTTTCCCCTCCTGGATGGGCTCTGAAACCCCATTCTCAGGCTTCAGCTCCTGGGGTACTCACTTCTCCAAAGTTTAGACTTCACCCAGTCTGGCTCTGCCAACCCCTGCCTGATTCTTCCTTCATGGATCGGGATAGTGCCCTCTTCTCTCTCCTTTACCAGTCTGTCCCAATTCAGGACCCCTCTTCTGAAAATTGTTTCTCACCTCAGTGACTCCCGTGGGCCCACTCCCACCTCAGCTCCCTACCCCCAGCTTATCAGATCAGCTATTCTGGTCTCTCTGCCTCTGCCCAGGCCCTGGTGTCACGGCCCATTCTCCTTTTCCTTCTCTAGCTCACCCAGACAGCTCAGGATGCTGTGGGCAAACCAACCACCTGGCCTTTAAGTGGGCTAATGGGATGTCACTAAGTGACATTCTGGAGGTTCCTAAAGGCTAAAGGGAAGTGCTCCATTTCTGACACTCCTGGGCCTACTGAGGAGCCATGGCCTTTGGCCTTGGGCCTTTGAGCCTCAGCAGGGTGCCTCTTTTACCACCATTTACCAGCTGACTCACCTCACTTTATTTCTGGTTTCCTGTGCTGGCCCCTCTGAGCTCCTCCTGACCCACATTCACTACACTTACACCTTCTCCAGTCTGCATTAGAAGAAAGTGCAAGGAAGAAGACAAGTGGGGCTTTCACTCCACAGGAACCCCCCCACACCTCCCTTCCTTCTAATGAAAGGAGTTAGAAATTTAGGAACAAGCCAAAGGTCAGAGTCCTCTTTGGTTATTAGATAACTCACTCTAGAGAAAGAAGAGAACCACCTGAGAGCTAAGCAGTTTCCCTGAAGAGTCTTAACTACAGGGTAGAGAACGTGCTTGGCCTCTTTCATCCCCAAGCATATAAATAATAACCTCAGCCCCTAGGTAGCGAAGGGAGATTCAAGTGACAGAAAAGATATAGAGACTCTGCCTTTGAGAAACTCAGTCTCTTCAAGGGGACACAGTATCCCTCTGGGGAACGGATATAAGACACAGAGATAAAGAAACCAGGGCAAATTAATGTACATGTGGCCCTCATGTTAAGTGTATCCACTGACTAAAGTTTCAAACAAAACTAATAAGGTTACAACTGTAATAACTGTATAAAATCAGGAGCTTTCAACTTAAGGAATGTCAAATGAGGGGCTTCCCTGGTGTCGCAGTGGTTAAGAATCTGCCTGCCAATGCAGGAGACATGGGTTTGAGCTCTGGTCCAGGAAGATCCCACATGCCACAGAGCAGCTAAGCCTGTGTGCCACAACTACCAAGCCTGTGCACCACAACTACTGAGCCCGCATGCCGCAACTACTGAAGCCCGTGCGCCTAGAGCCTGTGCTCTACAACAAGAGAAGCCACCACAATGAGAAGCCCGTGCACCACAATGAAGTGTAGCCCCCCGCTCGCCGCAACTAGAGAAAGCCCGCATGCAGCAACGAAGACCCAACATAGCCAAAAATAAATAAAATAAATTAACTTAATTTTAAAAAAAAAAAGAAAGAAAGAATCCGCCTGCCAATGCAGGGGACCTGGGTTCAAGCCCTGGTCCGGGAAGATCCCACATGCCACAGAGTAACTAAGCCCGTGCGCCACAACTACTGAGCCTGTGCTCTAGAAACCTTGAGCCACAACTACTGAAGCCCGTGTGCCACAACTACTGAAGCCCATGTGCCTAGAGCCTGTGCTCTGCAACAACAGAAGCCACCACAATGAGAAGCCCGCGCACCGCAACAAAGAGTAGCCCCCACTCTCAGCAAGTAGAGAAAACCGGCGTGCAGCAGTGAAGACCCAATGCAGCCAAAAATTAAATAAATGAATAAATAATTAAAAAAAAAAAGAAATGTCAAATGAGAGGACATCATATATTGGACATACACATAGTGACAATGTAATGTGCTCCTGTGTAGGATACTGGACATTTTCAGCCAGAAGGGGAAAGTGAGAAGTTAAAGTCCAGGAAGCAGGAAATCAGGGCCTCCCTAAGCTCTGAGAGAAATCCTTAAGGGATGGGAAAGGAGGTGGCCACATCAAAAGGACAACTCTAGAGAGGTGAAGTGTTCTACACAGGCAGTCCCAGCACCAAAGCCTTGACAAATCTCATGTCAAGTGTATAACCAGAGTTCATCCTCAACCACCTTCCCCAACCAAAGGTCCCAACCAGCCTAAGTAGCTTCTTGGTTTACCATATAAGTCAGTGGGGAAGCAAGGTTAGCTTTTTGGAATTTCCTGAGCTGGACTGCATCACTTTCATTAAAGTATAAGATACCTGCAGTGCAAACTGAGTACATGTGAGCTGAGGGAAAACCTCAGCTTCAAGGTGAGGCATGGGTGAGGCACATGTAACCAAGACAGGCTTCCTGGAGGAGGACAAAGCAGCTTGAATGGAGGAATACATGTGGACAGTGAAAGGGAGAAAACAATGGCTTGAAACAACTGGGTTGACCAGAACAGAGAATCTAGGCCATGGGAAATGAGCTAGAGATGGGGTTCTAGGAGGAGAACCCCTGGAACACTGATGTGCCACTTGCTGTGGGCAAAAGTGGCCCTTCCTCCAGCCTCAGCCCAGGACACCCATCAAGTCCAGTGTGGCAAACTTCTCCTTTAAGGTCCTTCAAGAGAAGGGGATCACTGTATCACTGACAAACAGGGTGTTTGGCATCCAGGGTCCCAAGGTTATGTGTCCATTTCCACTGAGAGAGGAGGAGAAGAGAGAGAGACACCTAGACACCTATTACCTCAAGTAATCCTTACAACTTAACCTCTACACAGTTAAGACACTTCTGCTGAGGAAACTGAGGTACAACAAATAGGTTAAAAGGAACAAGCCCAAGGTCATACAGCTGGTTAGCGGAGGCAGGATATGAGCCAAGTTTGCTCCTCTACTCCATCATGCCCTCTACTCCATGGGAGTTGAGGAGTTCCAGCACAAATCACTCTGTTCAGTATAAAGCCAGGTCATTCCCACCCTTGGGAGGCAGAATTAATGCCCTCATGACTGCCAGTCACCCAAGGGTTAAGCATAAGCTCCCGGCAGCAGATGCCCAGGGATTTCTCTCCGCTTTGTTCCACTGAAACCAAGAGCTGCCTCTGCTTTCCCAGCGTGCTTGTGGAGTGACTGAGCTGAGTGGCTGGGCAGGCCTGTTGTCATCACAGGACAAATACGGCAGGGCTCAAGCAAGCACTCCTGCCCAGCTCATGGATACTGTGTGCTGAGCAGGGCAGAGAGCCAGAGCCACGAAGGACTCTGTTCTAGGACCTGGTTTTGTGGGCACCGTCTCAACTTATCAAACTGAATGACAGAGTGCCAACAACTCCTGATGAGAAATCCTACAGCAGCACCCAGCGCCCCATTTCCCCACTTTCCTCCATCTCTCACATGTGCCAGTCTATTTTAAATTCCCAGAAAGAAGGGAGGACTCTCCACGGCCAAAGCAGGTAATTTCTATCATTACCATGGTGACAGAAGAAGCCACTAAGGGTCATGCCACAGAGGGCTGAGCCTCTACAGTTGAAGGGGAAGGCACTGCACCCACCCCCTCTATCCCTTTGAAAGGTGGGTTGCTCCTAAAAGTTGGGATCTCAACCTGATCCTTGTTATTTAACCTCCAAACTTCCCGCTGAAATATCAAAACCAGTTCCTTGTGTTTCACCCTCTGGAAAATCCTCCATGCAGATACCTGTATGCTCACTTCCTTCAGCCTTCCTTTCTTCCAATTCAATCAGCCCAGCTTCTTTATGGCTCTTTCCCAGATCCTTATTTGTGTTCATGGCTCCAATTCTGAATTTTCCCCCATCTTTTAACACAGCTTAGACACAAAGGTTAAAGTGCTTCATATGGAGACCCAACAGATGACCCAGGATGTCCTGAAATCATCAAATGAGATGTCAGAGGCAGAACCCCCACTGCTGAGCCCATCAGAGGAAAGGGACAAACTGGCCCAAGTAGGTATACCTCCTTCTCCACTTCCCCTCTCCCTGTACCAGAAAAACCACACCAGACTGTTCACTAGGTTCTGAGATAAGATTCTGGTTCAGGACAAGGCAGTGTCACCTGGAATGTAAGGTCATTTGATGAAAAGAACACTAGTAGTCAGGAGAGCCAAGTCTGAGTTCCACTTCCATTACCTACTAGTAGGATTGGAACCAAGTCACTTCTTTGAAATTCAGTTTCCTCATCTGTGAAATGGGGCTAGTAAAGCCTGCCATAGCTATGTCACTGTGGTGCAACTCACATGAGCTAATGTGTGAAAGCACTTTGTTAACAGCAAAGCACTTCTACCATTTCAGAAAGCTCTACTGGACAGTGCTGCTCTAAATCTTTGCTACTCAGACCAGCAGCATGGGCATAATCTGGGAGCTTGTTAGAAAAACAAAATTTCAGGATGCTCCATAGGCCTGCTGAATAAGAACCAACACGTTCACAAGATCTCTGGGTGGTTAATACATATATCAGAGTTTGGAAAGTATTGCCTTAAATATTAAGGATTGTCAGTATTATAACAATAACAACTACTCTAGGAGTCCAGACCATTATGACTAGGTTAGGAGCCCTCTGACTCCATCCTGACTTGTCACCAGGACTGGGCTCAGTGATGACTTCTAGACTTATTCAAATCTTTTCAGTCAACAACCCCCCCCCCAAGTCAAATAGCCACCTACAACTCCTGACAAGACATCCGTGGGGTTTGGTCCCCTCTTCTGTCCTGGAAACATCTTTGCTTCCTCCTTCTGTTCCTCTGTACTTCTTACTGCAACTGCATCAAGGCTTTGCATCCTGGGAGCTATCTACCACATGAATGTGAATATATTTACATGCTTGCCCACCTGTCCTAATGAACATGCATTTCCTTAGGGAAGTTCCCTGGCATGCCTCTAACCTCTCCCTTCAAGACAACCTCCCCTCTGGGGCATGAAGCGATTTCCATCCAGCCTTCCTTCGGTCTTCCATAGGTGCCCACGTGATCCCTCATGACAGACACCACATGACAGTCCTCTTCACCTACTCCACATGACACCCCCTTTAAGCTGCTTCTGTCCTGGCCCCCGAGATGCCTCTCGCCATGCTTCTTTCGCTGTCAGCGAAACTCATGCTCCTCCGACAGGAAAAGATGACTCGTTAGAGTCGCCCCTCATTCCCCAAACTGCGTGGCGGGCTCCCACTGAATTGCAGCCGGCCACTGCAGGCACCCGCTGCCTCCCTGACAGATCCAGGTCCTCGGAGACCTTAGTCCTCAGGCACCCCAAGCCGGTGGTTTCTTACTTTCTCACATCAGGGCGGTTCCGCCCCGTCTGAGGTGAACTCCAAGCGCGGATCTCTAGGCCGCAGCTCCCACTCTATCCTCTGTTTCGGGCGACTGATGGCCTCCGGTCGCATCTTCCTCCATCTCGACCGGGCTCCCGGTACTGACGGAACCGGAAATTGGGACTTTGTCACTCCCGCCCCCTGCGGGGGGCGGGGATGAACGGTGTGCAACTCCACCAATGGCGTTCTGAGCCTTTAGCCTTTCGCCCCGCCCCCGCAGCAAGGGTGGAAGGTCCTGGGAACCATCTTGAATGTGGGCAGAGGCCACGCCTTCATTGGCTTCGACATGCCCTTAGCTCTACAGCGCATGCGTTGTCTTTCTAATTCTTGGAAATTTAAAGTCACCCGGCGCTTCTTGAAGATCTTGTTCTAAATGGGTCACCTTGTGTTTCCGATCTATTGGAATCCTTAAATTCAAATCTAATCTGTAAATTTTTGTGTAATTTTTCTCATCTACAGAGCCAAAACAGAGGCCAGTGTGCAGCAGGAAGGACTAAGTTTAGACAACCAATTTTAAGGTTTGGGAACTCAAAAAACTGCAGGAATAGGGAACATCCTGGAGGCGGAGTGGTCTCTTCCAGCTCTAAAACTATTTGCTTATGCATGGATTTAAAAGAAGAGGCAGAGCCTTTTAAATAAGGGACTGGGAGGCTGGGGGTGGAGATTCATTTCAAAATAGATATTTCTACAACTCAACAACAAAAAGACAAACAATCCAATTTTTTTAAATGGGCAAAGGACTTGAATAGATGTTTCTTCAAAAAAATGACCAAAAAGCACATGAAAAGATGTTCAATATCATTAGGGAAAAACAAATCAAAACCATGAGATCCCACTTCACACCCACGAGGATGGCTAAAATTCAAGCAAGCAAGCAAGCAAACAAGAACCTAGAAAGTAACAAGTGTTAGCAAGGATGTGGAAAAATTGGAACCCTCAGACATTGCTGGTGGGAATGTACAATGGTGCAGCTGCTGTGGGAACAGTTTGGTTGTTCCTCAATATGTTAAGCAAAATTACTATATGACCAAGCAGTTTCGCTCTGAATATATACCCAAAAGAGTTGAAAACTAGAGTTCAAACAAAAACTTGTACACAAATGTTCACAGCAGCAGTCTTCTTCACGATAGGCAAAACGTAGAAACAAATGGTCGTATACCCATACAATGGGATATTACACAGTGAATTAAAAAAAAACAAAAAAAGGAATGAAATATGGATACATACTATGATGTGGATAAATTTTGAAACCATTATGCTAAGTGAAATAAGCCAAACACAACAGTCACATATTGTGTAATTCCATTTAGATGAAATATGCAGAACAGACAAATCTATACAGACAAAAAGCAGGTAAGTGGATTAGTGGTTGCCAAGGACTGGGGGGAGGAAGAGTGGGGAGTGACTGCTTAATTAGTACAGAGTGTCCGTTTGGAGTGATGAAAGTGTTCTGGACCTAGATAGTGGTGATGGTTGTACAGCACTGTGAATGGCTAAATATCACTAATAGTAAATTTTATGTTATGTGATTTTACTACAATTAAAGAATTTGATACCTCTAGGAAAGGTCCCTCCTGAACAACAGATTTGTACTAACAATTGCCTCAAAATATCTAATGGACATTTCAAGCTTAGTGTGAAAGTTAGTTTTATGTCAATCTGGCTAGGGCTATAGTAAGTAACTAGTTATTCACTAATAGGTGTTGCTGTGAAGGTATTTTGTAGGTGTGGTTAACATCCACAATCAGCTGACTTTAGGTAAAGATTACCTTGATAATGTGGGTGGGCCTCATCCAGTTAGTTGAAAGGCCTTTGGAGCAACACTAAGGTTTCTCTGGGAAGAAATTCTGCATCAAGACCTCAGCATGGGGCTTCCCTGGTGGCGCAGTGGTTAAGAATCCGCCTGCCAATGCAGGAGACACGTGTTCGAGCCCTGGTCTGGGAACATCCCACATGCTGCAGAGCAACTAAGCCCGTGCGCCACAACTACTGAGCCTGCACTCTAGAGCCCATAAGCCTCAGCTACTGAGCCCACATGCCACAACTACTGAAGCCTGCGTGCCTAGAGCCCGTGCTCCGCAACAAGAGAAGCCACGACAATGAGAAGCCTGCGCACCGCAAGGAAGAGTAGCCCCTGCTCACCACAACTAGAGAAAGCCCGCTTGCAGCAACAAAGACACAACACAGCCAATAAATAAATTAATTAATTAATTTTTTAAAAAAGACTTCAGCATGGCCAGGGTGGGGGGAGAGATAAATTAGGAGTTTGGGATTAACACTGCTATGTAGAAAATAGATAAACAACAAGGACCTACTGAATAGCACAGGGAACTATATTCAATTATCTTATAATAACCTACAATGGAAAAGAATCTGAAAAAGAATATATATATATATATGAATCACTTTGCTGTATGCCTGAAACTAACACAACATTGTAAATTAACTATACTTCAATTTTTAAAAGGTAAAAAATAATAAATAGGGCTTCCCTGGTGGCGCAGTGGTTAAGAATCCGCCTGCCAGTGCAGGGGACACGGGTTTGAGCCCTAGCCTGAGAAAATCTCACATGCCGCGGAGCAACTAAGCCCGTGCGCCACAACTACTGAGTCTACGCTCTAGAGTCTCTGAGCCACAACTACTGAGCCCACGTGCCACAACTACTGAAGCCCGCACGCCTAGAACCCGTGCTCCATAGCGAGAGAAGCCACCACAATGAGAAGCCTGTGCGGTGTAACCAAGAGTAGCCCCCACTCGCCACAACTAGAGAAAACCCGAGCACAGCAAAGAAGACCCAATGAAGACAAAAATAAATAAATGAATAAATAAATAAAGACGGCAGCATCAACGCCAATGTTCATAACAGCACTATTTACAATAGCCAAGACATGGAAGCAACCTAAATATCCATCAACAGAAGAATGGATAAAGAAGATGTGGTACATACATACAATGGAATACTACTCAGCCATGAAAAAATATACATTATATATATAAATAATATATATTATATATACATATATATATCCTAATGGTTCTGTTTCTCTTCTCTGAAGAATCCTGACTGATACTTAGCATGTCAGAAATGGAACTCTTGTTTGTCCCTGAAATCTGACCTACCTGCTCTCTTATTCATCTCAATTCATTGGCAACGCCATCCTTTTGGCTGCCCAGACTGAAAATCTTGGAGCCATCCTTTTCTTTTTTATTTATTTTATTTATTAAAAAAATTTTTAACCAATTTTTTAAGTTGAAGTATCATTAATTTACAATGTTGTGTTAGTTTCAGGTGTACAGCAAAGTGATTCAGATAACTATATATACATATATTCTTTTTCAGATTCTTTTCCATTATAGGTTGTTACAAGATATTGAGTATAGTTCCTGGAGCCATCCTTAAAGATTCTCTTTTTCTTGTATATCACATGCAATCCATCATCAAATACCATTGGCTTTATCTTAAAAATATGTCCAAACTTACAGACTGGGAGAAAATATTTGAAAACGATGCAACCGACAAGGACTTACCTTCTAAAATATACAAACAGCTCACACAACTCAATAACAAAAAAACAAACAACCTGGACTTCCCTGGTGGCGCAGTGGTTAAGAATCCGCCTGCCAATGCAGGGGACATGGGTTCTATCCAGTCTGGGAACATCCCACATGCCATGGAGTAACTAAGCCCATGCACCACAGCTACTGAGCCTGTGCTCTACAGCCCGCGAGCCACAACTACTGAAGTCTGCGCACCTAGAGCCCGTGCTCTGCAACAAGAGAAGCCACCACAATGAGAAGCCCGCGCACTGCAACGAAGAGTAGCCCCCGCTTGCCGCAACTAGAGAAAGGCTACGTGCAGCAACGAAGACCCAATGTAGCCAAAAATAATTAATTAATTAATTTAAAAAAATATCCAGTCAAAAATGGGCAGAAGACCTAAATAGACATTTCTACAAAAAAGACATACAGATGGCCAATAGGCATATGAAAAGATGCTCAACATCACTAATTACTAGAGAAATGCAAATCAAAACTACAGTGAGGTACCACCTCACACCATTCAGAATGGCTATCATTAAAAAGTCCACAAATAACAAATGCTGGAGAGGGTGTGGAGAAAAGGGAGCCCTGCTACACTGCTGGTGGGAATGTAAATTGGTGCATACACTATAGGAAACAGTATGGACGTTCCTCAAAAAACTAAAAATAAAGTTGACATATGATCCTGTAATCCTATTTCTGGGCATATATCTGGAGGAAACTATAATTCGAAAAGATACATTCACCCCAATGTTCATTGCACTATTTATAATTAGCCAACCTAAATGTCCATAGACAGATGAATGGATAAAGAAGTGGTACATATATACAATGGAATATTACTCAGCCATAAAAACGAACAAAATAATGCCATTTGCAGCAACATAGATGCAGCTAGAGATTATCATACTAAGTGAACTAAGGCAGACAGAGAAAGACAAATACCACATGATATTACTTATATGTGGAATCTAAAATATGTCACAAATGAATGTATCTACAAAAAAGAAACAGACTCACAGACATAGAGAACAGCCTTGTGGTTGCTGGGGGGGTGGGGAGAGGATGGAGTGGGAGTTTGGGATTAGTAGATGCAAACTATTGTATATAGAATGGATAAACAACAAGGTCCTACTGTATAGCACAGGGAACTATATTCAACATCTTGTGATAAACCATAATGGAAAAGACTACGAAAAAGAATGTATGTATATGTGTAACTGAATCACTTTGCTGTACAGTAGAAATTAACACATTGTGAATCAACTATACTTCAATTAAAAAATTTTTTTAAATGTTCAGAGCTTGACCACTTCCCATCACCAACATACTAACACCCTAATCAGAGCCCCCATCATCTGTCACCTGGATTATTCCAGTAGCTTCCTAACTGGTTTCTTTGCTTCCACCCTTGCTTCTGCTATGTACCAATCACAATAAAGCAGCCAGAGTGCTACTTTTAAGCTTTAAGTCAGATCATGTCCCTCCTCTGTTCAAAATCCTCCAATGGCTCCCCCATTTATTCACAGTAAAAGCCAAAGTCTCTACAGTGGCCTACAGGGTCCTACAATCTTCCCCCATGCACACACAGCATCTTTCTCATTTCATCTCATTCCTGCCTCAAGGCCTTTGCATTGGCTGTTGCTCCTGCCCAGAAGCTCTTTCTGCAGGCATCCACATAGCTCCTACTTTCACTTACTTCATTGTTTCATTGTTCAAACATCATCTTATCAATGAGACCTACTCTGAATCCCCTATTTAAACTTGTAGACACTCCTTCCACTCTCAACCTTCTTTCTCCAACTCAAATTTTTTTCTCCATAGCACATCTCCATTTAAAGTACTCTATCGGGGGACTTCCCTGGTGGTCCAATGGTTAAGAATCCACCTTCCAATGCAGGGGACGTGGCTTCGATCCCTGGTCGGGGAACTAAGATCCCACATGCCGTGGGGCAACTAAGCCCACGTGCTGCAACTACTGAGCCAGCGTGCCACAACTAGAGAGCCTGTGTGCTGCAATGAAGAGCCCACATGCCACCACAAAGATCCCACATGCTGCAACTAAGATCCGATGCAGCCAAATAAATAAATACTAAAAAAAAAATAAAATAAAGTACCCTATCAGAAGTTCCCTGGTGGCCTAGTGTTTAGGATTCTGGGCTTTCACAGCTGTGGCCCAGTTGGGGAAGATCCTGCAAGCCGCACAGCCAAAAAAACAAAAAAAAAGTTGTTTATAAAGTACCCTATTTATTTTACTTATTTATCTCTCTCCTACACTAGAATGTAGGCTCCGTGATGGCAAGAATAGTGTCTGTTTTGTTCACTGATCTGCCCTCAGCACCCAACAGTGCCTGTCACATAGTAGGTGTTCAGTAAATATTTGTTGAATAAATGAATGGATTTCAGCACTGAGAGAGTGTTTACCATATGTCAGGCTCACAGAAACACAATGAAAAAGCAGCACTGTATGAAAACGGTTATACTGAAGTGTGCATAGGTCACTAACTCTGCATGGGAGGGTAGAGAAGAACACACAGATAAGATGCTGTTCTAGAAGGGAGACACAGCATGCCCAAAGAACCTCACTGTTGGTTCCTCTACGCAGAATGTCTATTCATCTCTGTGTCACCAAGGCCTGGAATAGTGCTAGGCACTCAATAAAGCTTTCCAGAAAGCTGTATAGAGGGGCTCAGGATTTACAAGTAGTGCCTAGATGTGGATGGAGGAGCTGGAGGCAAGCCATGCCATACCAAAGGGTTTTCATTTTTTTAATTCTAGATTTAATGAAAAGCCATTTAGAGTTTTAGGCAGGTTTTTTTACTTTCTTTTTTTTTTTTTTTGGCTGTACGCGGGCCTCTCACCGCTATGGCCTCTCCAGCCGCGGAGCACAGGCTCCGGAAGCGCAGGCCCAGTGGCCATGGCTCATGGGCCCAGCCACTCCGCGGAATGTGGGATCCTCCCAGACCGGGGCACGAACCCGTGTCCCCTGCATCGGCAGGTGGACTCTCAACCACTGCGCCACCAGGGAAACCCTTTTTTTTTTTTTTAAGTAAACTACCCTTTATCAGAGAGTGGAATGCAGGATGGGAGCAGGAGAAGGTGGCAGAGGCTGGTCAGGGGTCAGCTCTGGCCGTCATGGTCAGTGATCTGGGCCTGTGGGAATGGAGAGGTGCTGAGGAATTCCAGGGAGAGAGAGGAGGAAGAGGAGATGAGACTGGTGCCCCACTAAATGTGGAGGGGTGAGAGAGAAGAGGTCCCAAGCTTCTCCATCGCAGTGAGGTTAACTAGCATGGGGAACAAGGGAGGGCAAGTAGGTTTGAAAGGGTTGATAAATTCAGCTGGGGACACGTTGCATCAGAGATGTTTGTGGTGTATCCAGGTGGCTGTAACCAGTAGCTAGAGGGGGAGACAGGAAGCCTGAGCTTGCAGTACTCTGTCCCCCACGATAGCTCTTCCCCACCCCACCCTGGGCTCTGACTGTTGCTAGTCTGTCCCTACTGCCAGATTGTGAGGGTAGGAAGCAGGTCTGATTCAGGTTTCTCCCCAGCTGTCTAGGCCAGATTCTTTTTTATTTTTGGTCGGGGCGGGGGTGGGCATGCTGCGCTGGCAAGCAGGATCTTAGTTCCCTGACCAGGGATCAAACCTGAGCCCCGTGCAGTGGAAGCACTGGACTGCCGGGGAAGTCCCTAGGCCAGATTCTGAACCATAGCAAGTACTTTGTGCATGTTTGCTGAATGAATAAATGGGCATCCTTGGTTGAGAGGTGAGAGTGGAAGCAATAGGCACAGAAGATATTGTCCAAGGGGAATTTTCAAGGGAAATAAGAAAAGAGAAGTGCTTAAAAGACCTGAGGAGCAGTGGTTAGAGAGCTAGGAAGGTAAGCAAGAGCACTGCAGCCAGAGACCAAAGCATAAGTGTTACAAGAAGGAATTGTCACCAGGGTCAAAGGCTGCAGAGAAGTCAGGTAGGATGAGACTGAAAAGGTTTTGCTCTCATAACCAGTAAGCATTTCCCAGGTGCCTCCTCTCACTAGAGCATAGTGCCTCACGCTTTAGGCTGTGGAGATGGGGTTGAGATACCTCCTGCCCCCAGGGTGTTGAGAGTCCAGCAGGGGTAACTGCATGTGTCATCCCCTTCTATGTTTTATATTCTTTCTTTTATATATACTGACAACTTTTATATTTAGAATTAGCCAGCTGGACTCAGCTTAGATGATCCCAATTTTGTTGGCAACATCCAAAGCATCATAGTCAGGAGCCAGTCGAACATATGCCTCTTTCTCTCCATCAGGCCTGATCAGGGTGTTGACCTTGGTCACGTCAATGTCATAGAGCTTCTTCACAGCCTGTTTAATCTGGTATTTGTTGGCTTTGGCATCCGTATTGAACACCAATGTGTTGTTGTCTTCACTCTTCTTCATGGCTGACTAGGTGCTTGGCGATGGCGTAATGGTCAAGCTTGTTTCTCTGAAAGGCGCTCTTCCGAGGGTATTTGGAATGCCTCCGGAGCCTCAGTGTTTTGGGCCGTTGGAAGGTAGATTACGTCAGACATTCTTTTTTTGTGGCTGTGGACGCCTTTCAACACTGCTTTCTTGGCCTTTAAAGACTTTGCTTTGGCTTCGGCTTTGGGAGGGGCAGGGGCTTCCTTCTTCGCCTTCAGCGCCATCTTCGTGAAAAGCTGTGTTTTACATTCTTATGGTTGGGTCTAAGTACCTCATGAATGATGTAGACAGTGAGTGCTGGGGAAATCTTAGAGAAGACTAATCAGCCAGGACTGCGGCAGGCTGGGAAGGTGGCACGGAGGAGATAACCTCTAAATTATACCGTAGAGGGAGATGAGGAAAGAGTACATTCCAGAGTGGTGCTGGTGGGAGGCTGAGAAGGGAAACAGAGAAAAGGTGTTCTTTTGGGTCACCTTCGGGTGACCCAAAGAGCCTTTGGGTCACCTGGATAAAGATGTCCAGCAGGCTTGTCCTTGAACTGGATGGAGGACAGGAGAAAGTTCAGCTCTGGAGCTATGCATTTGACAGTGAGGGATCCATAATGCTTAAAGCAGGAAGTTTCCTGTGCATCCTTTCCCTCTGAGAGGTGAAGAAATTGAGGTGCAGACAGGAAGAGCTGTCCAAGTCTATTAACAGCAGACGAAGGCCCCAGGAGCTCAACCCTGGCCTCATTCCCTTTCCACTACCCCACAGCCGTTGGCCTAGAGGTCATGGGGAGCCACAAGAGAGAAGGTCTGGAAAGGGTGCTTGGAACAGTGAAAGCCAGGCCTCAGGGTGAAAGTGCATTGGGTAATGGGAGGAAGAAAAGGAACCAGAAGGGGAGCAATACCAAGAGAAGCCAAATAACGCCAGTAAAGGAGACCTAGCAGACAGGATCTTGAGATATTTGCACGCCCATGTTCATTGCAGCATTATTCACAACGGTGAAGAAGTGAAAACCACCCATATGTCCATCAGCAGACAAACGGATAAAGAAATTGTAGTCTATAGATACAATGGAATATTAATCAGCCTCAAAAAAGGAAGAAAATCCTGTCATATACAGCAACGTGGATGAACCTTGAGGACAGTATGGTGAGTGAAATGAGTCAGTCACAAAAGGCCAAATACTATATGATTATATGAGGCACCTAAAGTAGTCAGACTAATAGACAGAAGGTTGCCAGGGGTTGGGAGGAGGAGGAATGGTGTTTGATGGACATCAACTTTCAGGTTCGCAAGATGAAAAAGTTCTAGAGATCTGTTATACAGCGATGTGAATATCGTTAACATACTGAACTGTATGCTTAAACTGTACGGTTAAGGAGACAAATGTTATATCACCATGTGCTTTTTACCACAATGGAAAATTTAAAAAAAAATTTTTTTTTTTGAAGAAAAAGCCATAGTAGAAGAGAGTTGTAAGAAGAATAGTGTGGCCAAGGTGTAAAGACTGCACAGAGGTCAAGGCCAGTGGGGGGGCTTCTGGGAAATTGTGGAGAGTCATCTGAGCAGAGAGGTGGGGGAAAAGCCAGACAGACCACAGGGCATTAAAGAGGGTGAGGGCGACACTGGGGGTGGGGTGGGGTGGGGGGCAGCAAGAACGGACCCTGCCTGGTGATTGGTGGTAACAGGCAAGAGTTAGTGAGGGTGGAGGGGCTAGACTGAAAGGGTGGAGCTGTGGGAAGGATTATTGCTTTGTTTTCTTTTTCGGTACAGAGAGCACACTTGTGGGGGAAGAAGGGGGGTTAATGATGAGGGAGTAATAAAGTGGGGAGGGCGATGCAGGGGGTCTTGGCACAGCGGAAGGGGCAAATGCACCTGTTAGCCTTCATTGGAGGAGGGACATGTGCCTTCGTGACAGGAGGGAGAGGGGGAAGGTGATAAGGGGGCGTGGACAGAGTGTTTGTCAGATATTGGGAAGGATGTGGCCAGGATGGGGGTGACTGCACAGTCTTGCTATAAATTCAATCCACCAAGAGTTGAAACCAACAGCTTGCAGTGGGAAAGGGGGGCTGAGGAGGAGTCAAGAGAAGTGTGGGACAGCTGGGGACAGCAACTGTGGGACTGCAGCACGGAGTCCGTGATGGATGAGGTGCTGCCTGGCCAGCAGACACACAGACGTGTGTTGGCCCCAAAGGCAGAGTTGCAGGCACCCTCTAGCAGTGCCTGGAGTGGAAGAAAGGGCTGTGGGGCTGGCTGGGGGCTGGGAGGCAGCTGGCAGGGCAAAAAAGGTGGTTTGGAGCTGGAGAGAACAATCACCCTACAAACCTACTAATGTCCTCGGACTGCTTGCTCCCCTTACCTCCCGCGGTCCTCGGCTGGAGCGCTCTGCTCCGACAAAAACAGCACCAGTCATAAGCTTTGTCTTTTTAATAAAAAATAAACCGTCTGTGACAAGTCGTTTTTGAATCCCAAAACAAAGGAGAGGGGAGAGGAAAGGGGTCCAGGGGTCAGACAGGGAAAAGGAGTGAACAAGGCTCAGATTACCCCTGTGCTCTAGCCAGGCCAGAAGGGGTTAAATCTGCCCCAACTGAAGCAAGACGGAAGGAGGTGAGACTTCAGGAAAGGCCTCCCTGGTTGAGTTGATAAGGGGAGCAGGAAGGGAGCAGCTCCCTGCAGAGTCCTGGAGAGCCTTGGGAGAGGGGAGTGTTGGTGTCCAAGGTGACAGCTGCTTTTAGAGTGGAGTCTCCAGGTGTGGTGTGCCATCTTACAGTTGCTTAGGTGTTTGGTGTTTTAGGGTCTCCTGTAGCAGTATGTTTCTGGAAGATCCCGGAATGGCCAGAACTGAAGGATCCTCTCTAGGTCCTCCTATCATAGCCTCGGTCCAGGTCTGGGGCAGCCCCCATTAGAGAGGCCACGTGCTTGGCAGAAGGGAGTCCCATAGGGGAGTCAGACCGCTGTGCCCAGCCCCACTGAGTGCTATCGGTGGCACAGAATGGCAGAGAAGGTCCTCTTGTGGGAGGAAGGTGGTCTTTTGTGCTACTCCCACCCTAGTCAGGGCTGCACTGCTCCCGGTACCCCCAGCCAGCACGGCCAGGCGCCCTGCCCTACCCGACAGCTCCAGCTTGCACCCAGAGTTTAAGCTACCTCAGTGCCCTGGAGGTTGCTGTCAGCGTCCACATCACTGGCAGAGGTCCTGAATTCCTTGGGGGATTGGAGGCACTGCTCCCTGCTCAATGGGGCCTTCTCCCCGAGGGGCAGGGTCCCACAGCCTTGGACCTTGCCCCGGGCTCGGAGTGCCCCCAAAGGGGAGGCGAGGAGGAGGATGAGGGCTCCTGAAAGCACTAAGGCAAGGAGTACAGTGACGGTGAGGAAGTGGGGCCAGTAGGACCGCGGGGCAGCCAGGGCAGCCCCACCACCGACTGTGGTCAGCGAGGCCTCCATGCGCTCCCGGGGAATGCCCGCCAGTTCAGGATCCAGGGCCAGGGGTTGGTCCTGACTGTCCACCCAGTAGGAGACCACAGGGTATGAGAAGTCATTCTCAGTGGCCCAGCACTGATAGAGACCCCCCACCCCATCTCGCAGTAGCAGCAAGAGGGAGCCATGGTAGACTGTGGAAGAGATGTCCGGGATCGCTGCTGTGCCGTGACTCCAGTGGTAAGAGGCCAGAGCTGAGAGGTGGGGGCAGGGGAGCTCCAGGATAGAGTTGGGGACAGCCAGGACTTCTTTAACTGTAGGTAAGGGAAAGGGGCCAAAGGTTAAGGAGAGAGCAGGCAGGAGGGAGTCTCTACCCGACATGTGGGCCCCAACTCCCACCTCCAACTTCTATTTCAACTCCTAAACTCAACTCTGACCCCTTTCCTATCTCCAGTCTGGGCCCCATACTAACCTCCCCAGTCCGTCTGACTGCAACTCTGACACCAGAAGCAACTTCAACCCCAGCCCTGAATCCCAGCTTAGAATTCCTATCCCTCCTCCCTACAGCCTACATCCCAATCCATTCCCACTCTGGGTATTCAGGTCTCAAGCCAGGCAGGTGCTGGGGGAGAAACTGAGGCAGAAATGCCCATCCCCTCCCAGAAGTCCTCCCGAGCCTTTGTGCCTCCCCTGGTCCCACACTCACTGATTTGGGGGCGGCTCTGAGGCCTTCCGCTCCTGCCCATGGGGCCATTGGCACATGCCCACTCTGGGTTCCCACGCTCCATGTCCTGCTTCCAGGACTTCCTGAGAAGGCAGGGAAAGCAAAAATTATCCCTTGAAACAGCCAAGAGTGGGAGGAGGAGGGAGCAAGAGAGCGAAGTGCAGGGGGGAAGAAGGTGGGTCTGGGAGACTAGGTGGAACAGAGAGGAGGGGAAGACAAGCCCAGAGTGGACTGCCTGATGCAACTCCATCCCTGAAGGAGCCCCCCACAGGCCGGGGGAATCTTGCAGGGAATGTGTTAGTAGCACCTGGAAAGAGGAAGACCATAAGCTGGGTAACTGGCACTCACGGGATGGGGGTGGGCAGGAGGCGGCAGATTTGGGACTCTGGGTCCCAAGCACAGTGAGGGTCCCGGGCAAGGACACAGTCCACACAGCTGTCGTAGACACTACAGTTGGCTCGGGGAACCCTCCAGATGCCTCCTGAGAAGCCTGCAAACACTGCGCCCTGGAAGAAAGATGGAGAGTGTCAGGGTGTCCTCGCCACACCTAGGAAGAACCAGGCACCCAAGGTCTGCCCCACTAGAAGGCCATCTGAGGGTCAGGCCCCTTCCCACCTGGGTGGGGGCCAGCTGCAGGTTGCGAACAGGCTCAGGGTCAGGGAACAGCTGGATCTCCTCCACCAGATAAGCGTTGTTGTCCCCACTCACCACAGCCTTGTGGAGGGACCCTGTGCCTGTGAAGAGACAGAGAGAGCTGAAATTGTCTGACCCCATCTACACACCCCTCTCGTGCTCCCTCTCTGACTCCAGGTGGCTTCCCCAGCTGTCAGAAAGTTCCTTCTGAAGTGTGCACTGGACACAGATCTGTCAGACCATTTCCCTCTATGCCACGGAGATGAGCTTGCTTGTAAATGGCTGGAAATCCCTTGCCTCTCGGCCCTTCCTTTGCAACTGCCTGATAAAACTCCATGCCTGGAGGAACCCAACCGTCCCCTTTCTCCATGGACATGGGGAAATGGACTGCTGAGCACTTCTGTAGAAAATCACATCACCAGCCTCCCTCACCGCCATCAAGTGTCTCTACTCAAAGGCACTTCAGTGAGTTCTACCCTGAACACCCTTTTAAAAATTACTACCACCCCAACTGGCATTCCTGACCACACACTGCTCCATTTATTTTCTAATCTCATAATGTACCCAGTAATTGACTCTTCAGTATGTTTATTGTCTGTCCCCACGCACTCCAAAAAGGAGTTAGATTTTTGTCTGTTTTGTTCTCTATTGTATACCCAATATAGGCACAGCTGATGTCCTAAAAGAATGAATGAACCTGATGGGTTTCTTCCACTAAAGCTCAAGGTCATCCACCTCAGCCAGGCCCTCAATATAATATATGCTTGGCAATCTTCCCCATCTCCCCCGCAGACTGTCTCTCCTTTTTTCTCTCTCTCTTTTTTTTTAATAAATTTATTTATTTTTGGCTGTGTTGGGTCTTCATTGCTGCGCGCAGGCTTTCTCTAGTTGCAGCGAGCGGGGCTACTCTTCATTGTGGTGCGCGGGCTTCTCATTGTGGTGGCTTCTCTTGTTGCAGAGCGCGGGCTCTAGGAGCACGGGCTCAGTAGTTGTGGCTCGCGGGCTCTAGAGTGCAGGCTCAGTAGCTGTGGGGCACGGGCTTAGGTGCTCCGTGGCACGTGGGAATCTTCCCGGACCAGGGATCGAACCCGTGTCCCCTGCATTGGCAGGCGGATTGTTAACCACTGTGCCACTAGCGAAGTTCCTCTCCTTCTTTCTACGATGAATATTTGAATCTTTTCCTCTCTCCTCAAACCTCCCACCTTTTCTACCCCTCAATCTCCACCCACCCCGCCCCTCACTCATGACCCTGTGTCCTCCTACTTCGTAGAAAACACAAAAGCCTTCACAAAAGAGCTCCCTCTATGTCTTGCCCATTTCCCCCACAAGTCTATACATTCCCCCTTCCTGTCTTATCCCCCCTTCTACTCCTTCGCTCCCATCCCAGCAGAGGTCTGTACCTCCCCCACTCACGACCAGTCCCTCCCCCTGGTTCTAGAACCAGGCTTCCTGCTGCCTCTGCAACTTAACCTGCCATTTAGCCCCTCACCTGCCCATCTCTTCGCCATCTCCCTCTCTACCGGATCCTGACGATCTTTCCCATCTTTAAAAAGATTGCTGGCTGGATCCCACGCCCTCCTCCAGTTACCTCCCCTTCCCCTCTTCCCCTTCACAGCCAAGCTTCCTGAAGCATGATCTGTGATCTCTACTCTCGCTGTTTCCAGCTCCCCCTCTATCCTCCCTCACTCTTCACCTCTCTAGCATGTCTTCCCCATAAGATAAACAGTTCTTGCTAAGGCCACCAAAGCCCTCCATGTTTCTCTCCCCCACCAGACTGAAAGCTCAGAGAAGGTAGGGACAGGACTGTTTTGTCCTCCCACTGTATTTTCAGAGCCTAGCAGGGTGCCAGGCACAAAGTAGGTGCTCAGAAAACATTTGTTGAATGAATGCCTGAGTCAATGAACTCAAAGGTTTCCCTCCTCAGCCCGAGTTGCAGTCCCTGCTCTGGTCCCCTGAGGGCCTTCAGCCCTTTACTCACTGGTGCCCAGGTACATGACCAGATGGCTATTCCCATCGATGCCCTGGGCTGTCTCCACTGCAAGCCGTGTGTACTCCACACCAGACTTCACCAGCAGGGGTGTCCCCACCACCGGCTCATCCATCAGGAAATGGTCCTTCATGAAGGTCAAGGCTTTATCAGAGGAGGGGCCCTCTAAGCACTGAAGGGGAAGGAGGCAGATCAGGTCAGCTTTCTCCTTCCTTCAACTCACCCATTGCCTCTTCCCTCCCTCCCTCCCCCTTGGCTAATATCCTTTGCCTCCTTTCCTCTTGGCAGTCCTCGTTTCAGGATGGGGATTAAAGCTGGACTCGGGAACTGCCCGGCTTTGAATTCCAGCCTCTGAACTGAGCGTGCCTGAGGTTCCTTAACAGTGTAATGGGCCTATTACCAATACATCACAGGCTTGCTGTGAGGATGCAATGCACCAACACATGAAAAGTAATTAGAACAGTGCTTGGCATAAAGTAAGTATTTCATAAACATTAGCTGTCATTATTTTCCTCCATCATCACCTTCACCAAGGATGCCTGGCCACCAGCAGGAAGTAGAGTGAGGGTCCCTTGCAGACAAGGACCACCTTGAACTCATGTCTGTTAAGTCCAGGCTTAACACAGGACCTGGCACACAGTTGGTGCCCAATAAATGTTCGCTGAGTCAGTAATTGAATGAATGATGTCACAGAAAGGGGTGGTGAACAGGGAGTGTTTCTCATCATGGTGTGGCATGAATTTGATGCGTGACTCTGGGAGAATCCCTTCTCCATTCTGGGCCTTCTTTTTCTTACTCATAAAATGAGGGGGTTGGACCAGCTGTTCTCTAAAGGCCCTGCCAACACCAGCATACTGTGGCTTTGGGACACCTGTGTCCTGATCTTTGGTCACGATTCTTGTCTTCCGTTTCCAAGAGCACTGTCTTAACACCAGCCCCAGCTCTGTCACCTACAAGATATGTCCTCAGACAAGTTACCCCACCTCTATGAGTTGCAACTTCCTCATCTGTAAAGTGATGTAATAACATTTGTATTTCATTTTGATGCCAGAATGAGCATAGGCACTTACTCTCACTTCCTCCCAAAGGGATTTTTTTTTTTTTTTAAAGACACAAACCTACAGGGATGGGGAGAACAGGAGAGGAGGCAAAGGCAGCCACATTTTGGAAGTTGGAAAGCAAATGAACAAATAGGAAAAGATTTAGCAGGATAAAAGAATCTTCTTAAGCCAGCCCAGGGATAACCCCAAACTATCTGATTTATAAGGCAGAATTCCTGAAGTTCATGGATTAGTGGCCCCAGTCACCTTTGGAAATGGGGCAAAGGAGGGGCTGAATAAAGAAGATTATTTGAAAGTCTCTTTAAGAAGTAGGCAGATTTCCTCCCAGCTCCATGCCACTGAGTGACTGACCCTTCCATACCCTAGCCCCAAACTGGAGGTTTATTCTCTGGAGAGGGTAAGACAGAGGGACTCTGAATGGAGTACAGCAGAGATGGGTGACACCACCATGAAAGCAGGGGATTAAATCCAAGTAGACACAGTACCTGCTGAGACTCTTCCCCCACACCCAGCCCTCTTTCCCCATGGCTCCCAGACACCAGGAGCCAGACCATCTCCCTCCAGGCAGAAGACTGGAAGAATCTACTCCAGGAAAACTGACTAGAGGTCCAAGAGGAAAGACTTAAAGATATTGACATTGAAGGTCCCCAACAAAGCAGTCCAGCCAGACCATCCTCAGTGGAGCTATCACGGAGCTCAAGTTGCCAAGTCATGCCCAGGGTGCAGAGTTTCCAAACAGCTTCATGGTCCCCTCCCTCTTAAATATGAGTAGATAGCCAAGGATTACCAGATATGTGAGTGAAACCATGAACATGAAAGAGATCAAAACAAGGAAATGGAAAAATGAATAAACGAAAACCTAAGAAGAAACAGAAATGATTCAGAGAAAAGAAAACCACAGCAAAATATCATTACTACCTTAAGAGAGATAAGTATGAAGTTAGTATACCCATGAAACAAGAACATAATGCTACAAAAGAGGAGTTGTTATTTCAAAGAGTGTGGCCAGAGGTTACATACTTCCTGAAAGAAGACCACACTACCACTATGAGGTAGTTTTGTTCCCGAAAATCAAACTTTAATCTGATTACATCTCTAGATCCAAACACCAACCAATTTACAGAAAATACTTAAACTCCATCACAAGATGCAAAATCAAGATCCAGACTGTGGAAAATTCTACATAACAAATAAATTGCAAGAGAAAAAAAGAAGTTGGAAAGGGAACATACAGACTAAAAGAGACTGAAAAGAACAACCAATCCAAATTTACAGTTCTTATTTGGATTTTGATTCCAATAAAGAAACCATAGTTTTTAAAAACCCTTATGATATCTGTGAGACTATTAGAAATTTGAACACTAAATGCATATTAGATTAAGGAACTATTATTAATATTTTGGTGTGATAATGGTACTACGGCTATGTTGTTGTTGTTTTCAAAGCCCTTATCCTTTGAAGATACATACTAAAATATTTATGGATGAGGTAATGGGATGAATGGTAGCCCCCCAAAAGCCATGTCCATCTAAAACCTGTGAGTGTGACTTTATTTGCAGAAAGGGTCTTTGTATACATAATTAAAAATCTCAAGATGACTCATTCTGGGGACTTTCCTAGTGGTCCAGTGGTAAAGAATCCGCCTTCTAATGCAAGGGACGTGGCTTTGATCCCTGGTCAGGGAACTAGGTTCCCACATGCCGCGGGGCAGCTAAGCCCGCGTGCCACAACTACAGAGCCCACACACCCTGGGGCCTGTGCACTACAACTAGAGAAGAGAAAACCCGCATGCCACAACTAGAGAGAAGCCCTTGCAACGCGATGAAAGATCCTGCATGCAGCAACTAAGACCCAACGCAGCCAAATAAACAAATAAAATATTTTTTTAAAAAAGACGACTCATTCTGGATTACAATGGGCAATAAATCCAATGACAAGTGTCTGTATAAGAGAAGTGGAGAGATAAGGCATACAGAGATAAGGCAAAGTGATGACAGAGGCAGAGATTGGAGTGATGTGCCTACAAGCCAAGGAACACCAAAGGTTTCCAGCAGCCAACCAGAAGCTCAGAGCGAGGCATAGAATAGATTCTCCCTCAGAGCCTCCAGAAGGAACCAACCCTGACGACACTTTTTTTTTTTTTGCGGTACGCAGGCCTCTCACTGTTGTGGCCTCTCACTGTTGCGGAGCACAGGCTCCAGACGCGCAGGCTCAGCGGCCATGGCTCACGGGCCCAGCCGCTCCGCAGCATGTGGGATCTTCCCGGACCGGGGCACGAACCTGTGTCCCCTGCATCGGCAGGCAGACTCTCAACCACTGCGCCACCAGGGAAGCCCCCTGCCGACACTTTGATTTCAAACACCTGGCCTTCAGAACTGTGAAAGAATAAACTTGCGTTGTTTCACACCACCATGTTTGTGGTAATTTGTTATGGCAGCCATAGGAAACTAATACAGATGAAATGATACAATGACCAGAATTTGCTTCAAAATAATAAGAGGAGAAGTGGGTGGGGTATAGATGAAACAGTTTGATTGGCTATGAGTTGAAGCTGGCTGATGGGTGTACGGAGGTCCATTACACTATTCTGTTCACTTTTTATATATTTAAAATTCTCTATAATGCAACATGTTTATAAAAGACATATTCAAAGCTCAAAAAATCTAGTAAATTAAATATCTGATAGCAGAAATTAAAAATCTGATAGAAGGATCAGAAGATAAAATTGAGATACTCTCTCAGAAAGTAGAACAAAACCAAAGACATGGAAAAAATCTTTTAAAGGATTTTAAAAGGTAGAGGACTAGTCCAGGAGGTCCAGAAAGAAGTGAAAAAACGTTCTGACATTAGAATGTCAGCTCCATGAGGAAAGAGACTTTTGTCTATTTTGTTCACTGCTATATCCCCAGTGCCTAGAACAGTGACAGGTGGCCTCAAAAAATATTTGTTGAATGAAAAGGGAACAGGAGGAAATAGTTCAAGAAAACTTCTTAGAACTGAAGGAACTAAAAATCCAGGCTTAAGGGGCAAATTGAATGTCCAGACAATGAATAAACAGATATCATCAAGGCACAATCATGAAATTTCAAAACAACCAGCAACACAAAAAAGGTACTACAAGATTCTAGTGAGAAAAAGAAAAACAGGTGACATTCAAAGAGTTGGGGATCAGAATAGCTTTAGACTTCTCAACAGCAGCATTGGAAGCTAGAAGATAATAGAGGAAGCCTTCAAAGTCTGGAAGGAAAATCATTTCTAGTCTCGAATTAGATACACCTAGGCAAACTATCAAACGTGAATGTAGAATAAAGACATATTCAGACATTCAAGGTCTCAAAAAAATTTACCTGTCATGTATCCCTTTCCGGGAATCTCCACTAAAATGAGATAGTGAAAAAAAAGAAAAGAGAGGAAGTTGTGGGATGCAAGAAACACCAGATTGCACAAGGAAGAGGCAAAGGGAATGCCCAGAATGATGAGGAAGGGAGATTCCAGGATGGCAGCTGTGTCCCGGATGTAGTTAAGATGTAGTACAGACTACAGCAGATAGGAAGGATCTCCAGGAAGATGAAACTCTTAGAATACATAATGGATCTTTTTTTTTTTTTTATGGATCTGTTTTTAAAAGAGATTCAGATAACTGAGGAATAGTTTGGGGTTGAATTAAAGATAAGAGCTTAGAAAACAAAGCAAAAAAAAAAATAATAATCAAGATAATTACTAACCCCAGGGAAAAATTTTAAATTATGCAAAAAGGAAAAATAATCATGTCTTACTACCTGGCTCAGTTGTGAATAATGAATCATAATACAAATATTGATTTAACCAAAATTACTATAAAACAATGTTGGGAGGTGACGGGTGGGTGCAGTGGTGTGTTGATAAGGCAGCTCTGGGGAACGACGAGTGGGGGGACCTCTGATTTGAAGTGTTTGCTGATTTCCATGATGTATTATTCCCACCATGGCTGATTTCAAGCTATCAATGTATTGTCACTGAACTCGGATTTGTAAAGAGATGCACAAAGGGTTCTTGCTAGTTGCTGCAAGCCAGTTCTAGCACATCGCTGAGTGCGGGTGGGGGACATGGTTAAATCCTCACCATCCAGAATGGGAATTCAATAGACACTGCCTGACACTGAAACATCAAGAAGTAGCAAGAAAAGTATTTCCAGATTTAGAGATAAATATCAAAAGAATCAGCTAAAAGAGTTGAAGGTGGTTGTCTCTAGAGAGGAAAAAGGGCTGAGGATAGGAAACAGGGCTGTTTTTTGTAACTAACCATGTAAATCTATGTGATTGTTTAAATGCTGTACATATACACTCTGATCAAAAAACAAAAGTTAAATAAGAAATGCAGGTGAAGATGCCCATGACAGTCCTTGGCACAGCCCGTGCTCCCTTGTTTCCTTAGTGATACACCCAGGTATTTGGCGTGCACTCAGCTGGGGTGAAGAGGTGCTGCTCTGTGTTTAGGATGGGGTTGGACACATGTGGAATGTGGGCAGCCAGAATGGGTGAATATCTGAGCAGACAGGACCTGGGGGTGCGGGGAACACGAGCATTTACTGGGCATTTATTATGCTGTGATAGGTACTTTGACATGCATATTATGTATCTGGGGAGGCAGGGTTTGCTCAGTGGGATGGGTAGTACTCACGCTGCCTGGCCGAGGACTGATATCAGAGAACCCGTAAGTAGTCCAGCGTGAAGTCTCTTTGTTCAATTCCTTATACTTCCCCTCAAAGACATGCTTGATATCCTTGAGTGAGAAAGCACAGACAGCAGAGCTCCTGGTCCCACCAACCTGCCTGGAGAAAGCCAGAGGGGACATTGTCTGTAACCTCCTCTGCTATACCAGGAAGCTCCCCTTCCAACCCTGGCCCACCTTGGTGAGAAACCCCAGAAGGGCAGGAGGATGAAGGGCTGGGTCAGCCCCCAGCTGTGGTGATAAGGGCTAGGAGAGCCCCAGACTCTAGCCCATCTTAGGATCTGAGGTGTGATTATCTTTAATGAGAATTAAATGGGGCTCATGCCCTGGGGTGTCTCCTGCCTGGCCTGCCCAGACTGGGCCCCTATGGGAGGAGCAGTATAACCAGCTGCCCAACAGGCTCCAGATGAAGTGTTCCTCCTTGGGGATCCCATGTATTCCTGGTCCTCAGATAACCAACCACAGCCTAACTACAACTATTTTTATTCCTTCAGCCTTGGTCTGTGGAGACAAAAGGTCTCTCCTGTTCTCTTTAACCTGTGACATACACCATATTCTCATTTCTGGATGCCATAGATACCAGACCCTGCTTACAACAGATATCTTTGATACCTGACATATTGTCAGCAGATCCCAGACCACACCAAGTAAGTTAAACTTTCTCAGCCTCCAAGCAATGACTGTATTTTTATCTTATGTCGCTGGTGGTGTTTCACTCTTTGCTCTGACCATTAGGAAGCTCGGAGCTAAATTTGTGCCGACATCCCAGCAGTGCACATTTGTAAAGCACATGTGTAATGTGCTGACTGGATCCCTGGGTTCTCTTATTCTCCTTTTATTTCCATTTCCTCATGGATTTTATTTTATTTTAATGTTTGCCTTTTGTAAGCTGCCTCCTATCCTTTTTGGAACCAGGCAGGATATAAACTAATAAGAACCTTTCTGAGCTTTATTTTTCCCATCTACATTAAGGGCATGAGTCAAATTCCTGGGAGATGGTGACGATCAAATGCCTTCGTATGTGAAGTGTGGAGTATGTGCTCGACTCACATCGGTTCCTACCCTCCCTGGCGGGCCAGGGCAACAAGGGTGCTGACCCGTAATCCCGCTTCCAGCCGCCACGTTCCCGCCTGGCCGCTCACCACTGAGAGGTGAAGACAGCGTAGACATAGGGATCGGTGGAGGAATTGTCTGCCAGCAGGACAGCGTGACGGATGATGTTGAAGGGCAGCTGCCCCGGCAGGGCGCAGAGTAGCTGGGCCTTCAAGAAGGTGGTCCACTTCTTCTGCAGCAGCTTTTCGCCGCCCACGTCGTTCTAGGGGCACCAGAGGAGTCAGGGGACGACCCCTGCCCCACGTGACCTCACCCTCTTCCCCGCCCCTCACTCCCATTGGTCACTACGTGCTCAGCCCCGCCTCTGCCATCTCCCCATTGGCTTCTCCACAGCCAGCCCCGCCTCCCGCCCAGGTTGCAGACCTTGCAGACTCTGGCCACCCGGGATGTGTGGAGCTTCTCGAAGAACTCAAACTCGCTGGCTGTCTCCTCGAAGAAGAAGTAGACAACGTGGGTCGAAGGGATGGCTGCCACGAAGGAGGCGTCCGCTGCAGGGGCGGGGCAAATGGGCTAAGAGATGGAGCACCTGGATGCCCTTGCTTCCCCTTTGTGAAAACTCTTGGCTCTGGAGGACAGGAGACATGACCTCTCGGGTCCCACAGCTGGTCGAGACGTAGCCATGGGTGGGGGGTGGGGGCGGGGAGCGACTGGTACTTCTTTAATTATTTATGTAAGATGAAAGTTTCAAGAGGACGGGAGTTTTGTCTTCTTCCCTGCAGTACCGCCAATGCCTAACAGTACTGCCTTGCACACTGTTATACCTCAACAAACGAGAGTTGAGTGAATTAACAGCAGTTCACAGTGCCAGGTCTCCGGGACTTGGGGAAGGGGGCCAAACCTGTGCTGGGTGGGGCTCAGGTCCTTACGTTGCAGCCAGCGGAGGAAATTGTCCGTCTTGAGGACAGGCTGGGATCCCAGTGTGCGCATCAGGATGGGCTCACTGCCCAGGAAGTTGTTCATGGTGCCGGAATAGAGCATCCCATCTAGTGTGGGGAGAGGCGGGGAGACCTCATCAGTTGGAGGGTGCCCCTGCCCTCCTCAGACCTGTCAGCATTCACATCAGTCTCTGGCCTCCTTCATGTGTTCTACACCTTCCTATGGAATCCCAAAGCCCAGCTCACAGCCCCACACTGAGCACCATTCTTAGGTCCTTCTGCCCACAGGGAATGGCCAACCTTATGGCCTTCAGTGTTTTGGCACTTTTCTCTGGCTCCTCCCTCCCATGCCCAGCTAAACCACTTGCCAGTTAGAATCACTCATTGTTGCCCGAAGACGGCTTCGTTTTGTTTCCGTACCTTAAGTCCTACCCTTTTCTTCATGGAACACCTTCCCTGCCCATCTACCTATCTTTCAAGGTCCCACTCAGTCAAAGTCCACCGCCTTCAGGAAGCCAGGGTGGGAAGTCTGTAATGGTTTGTGTCTGGGAGGGCACAGCACCATGATTTCTTCTTTGTAATCCCTACAGTTCCTAGCACAATGCCTGGCACACCAGAGGGGGCATTCATACAGAGCATACTTGTTGAACAAATGACTGAATCTCAGACCTCTTCCCTGCCTGCGACCCTTCCTGGACCCTCCCACCTCTGTGCCTCTCTCCATATCCATTTCGCTCCACCTCCTTTGTGGCAGTTTCAGCAGGAGCTGATGTTTGGGGTACCTGATTCTCCCTCTGATTTTGTGTTCTGAGGCTCCTGGCTTCTCCTCCCTCTGTCCCCTGCTTTTCAGGAAATTGTCAGATTCCATATGTCACAGAGTGACCAGGGAAAGCAGTTGCTGGGATGGACCAGGGAACCTCATACTCACCTGCCAGGACAGCCGTGTGCTTATGGGCGGGGTCGAAGGGGCTTTGGCCTTTCCCCTCTACAACCTTGTCCTCCGAGATGGGCAACAGGTTGGAATCTTGGAGTTCCTAGAGAGGGGGAGTGGCTGGGGGCCAGAACGCCAGAGTCTCATGTCTGGGAAAGGAGGGGCGTGAGGGAGGGAGGGGAGGGGATGTAGAGGAAAATTGGTGTGGGGCCAGGAAGCTCACAAGGGTCCTGCGTCTGGAAAACCAGAGTTTTCCAGAGCTGCAGAGGATGAGCTGGGAGTAGACGTGAGGAGGGATGCTTGGGGCCTGAGAGCTGGTGCCAGATAACTCACAATGAAGGTACAAGCAGGGCTGAAGGCGAAGGTGCCACAGGCGTAGAGATGGGTGGCATTGAAGGAGACCAGGACACGAATAAAGTTGAAACACTGTGTCTGGGGGAGATAGAGAATTCAGGCCTCCAGGGCACTTGCCCCAAACTCCTGGGCCCCCAGAGGCTGCTCCTTCACTCCCTAGCAGGGAGAAGGGCTGGGCAATGCTGAGGCAGTCCCCATCTGTCTTTATAGAACATGATGCAGGCAATTATCATGCAAACAAGCATCCTCTGCTGCCTGCCCAACCTGAGATCATCCAGTGATGGTCTAGGGACACCAGGGTTCTCTACCAGAGCCCCAGTATCTCCACCTCTACTTACCTCATTGCTCTTCTTCTTAAAGGCACATTCACTCTTTTTTCGGTCACTGGCTGGCCAGGGTATCTGAAGTGGGGCATTGGGAAAGAGGAGATAAAGGGAATGAGGTCTTCAGCTCTAGCTCTGACCTACCATCCCCCCCTTGGCTCTGATGTGAAATCACCAACAGGCATAGTGGTTAGTTACACGCTAGTGGGCTATAATAACCTCACTTTGTGACCCTGGCTATTACTCTGATGATACTGTTATTCATTAGGACACAGCTCCATGGTAGAGCATGGCCTATGGAATCAGACCTGAGTTTGAATCTAGACTCAGCCACTTACTGGTTGAGTGATCTTGGTCAACTACACAGGCTTCTGGAGGGCACAACTAGGTAGCATATGTAAAGCGCCTAATGCCATGCATGGTATAAAAGCAAAGGTTGGCAAAAAAAACCACCACATTTCCTGAGGAAATTGTTAAAAATGTCAGTTCCTCACACCTCAGAGAATCTGTATTTTTAAAAAATTATATTTATTTATTATTTTTGGCTGTGTTGGGTCTTCGTTGCTGCATGCGGGCTTTTTCTAGTTGTGGTGAGTGGGGGCTACTCTTCCTTGCGGTGCACAGGCTTCTCATTGCGGTGGCTTCTCTCGTTGCGGAGCACGGGCTCTAGGCGCACGGGCTTCAGTAGTTGTGGCTCGCAGGCTCTAGACCGCAGGCTCAGTAGTTGTGGCGCACAGGCTTAGTTGCTCCGCGGCATGTGGGATCTTCCCGGACCAGGGCTCAAACCCGTGTCTCCTGCATTGGCAGGCAGATTCTTAACCACTGTGCCACAAGGGAAGCCCAGAATCTGTATTTGTTTTGTTTTGTTTTGTTTTTGTTTTTGGTGGTACGCGGGCCTCTCTCTGTTGTGGCCTCTCCCGTTGCAGAGCACAGGCTCCGGACGCGCAAGCTCAGCGGCCATGGCTCACGGGCCTAGCCGCTCCGCGGCATGTGGGATCTTCCCAGACCGGGGCATGAACCTGTGTCCCCTGCATCGGCAGGCGGACTCTCAACCACTGCGCCACCAGGGAAGCCCAAGAATCTGTATTTTTAATTGGCATCCCATGTGTGCAGGTGGCCCACAGACCACACATTGAGAAAAACAAACTGTGGAGATGCTCAGTAATTGCTAGCTCCCTCCCTCCCTTTTATCCTTCCCTCTCCCTTTCTCCCTCATGTTGTTCCCATGAGTAGGGTGGCTGTAATTTAACACAGAAGCTTCAGTGATTTCTACCGGTGGGTGGATATCATATTATTGATATAGTTTGAGTCAATGTTTCTCTCATATGTCAATAATTTCCATATCAGCCATTTTAGTAATTAATAGTATTCAACCAGTATTCATGGTACCAATGAATAGTGAGGCCACTATAGTGTTTCTTGTCTGTTATACCAATCATATATATATGTTTATATGAAGAATTGCTGATTGTTGGGGACTCTCCTGGTGGTCCAGTGGTTAAGAATCCGCCTTCCAATGCAGGGACTCAGGTTCAATCCCTGGTCAGGGAACTAAGATCCCACATGCCGCAGGGCAACTAAGCCTGCACACCACAACTACTAAGCACGCGAGCCACAACCAGAGAGCCTGCGTGCTGCAACTACAGAGCCCACGTGCTCTGGAGCCCGCGGGCCACAACTAGAGAGAAGCCCGCACGCTGTAACAAAGACCCAATGCAGCCAAAGAATAAAATAAATAAATATTAACAAAAAAAAGAATTGCTGATTGTTGCTGATTATAGGTAACAGCAAATTGGGTGGTTATTCATGCGTAAGCAGCCCAAGCGCAGGGCAGCTGTCGGTCCCCTCCTCACTCCCGGCCCACGCCCTTCCCCTGGCCTCTCACCATGTTCTTCAGCCTTGGTACCCCTGGATCCTGGATATTCAAAGCCAGAATGGCCTCTCGAGCCCCCACATAGAGAGTGTCTCCATCACCACTCAGGAGCAGAGTGTCAAAATCCTGGAGGCCCTTCTGGTGGAAGAAGCTAAGCGCTCTGCGTCCATCCCCTGTTGAGAGGTGGTGAGAAGGAGACAGTGATGAGAAGTCAGTGGTCAGGGCTTCCCTGGTGGCGCAGTGGTTGAGAATCTGCCTGCCAATGCAGGGGACACGGGTTCGAGCCCTGGTCTGGGAAGATCCCACATGCCACGGAGCAACTAGGCCCATGAGCCACAACTGCGCATCTGGAGCCTGCGCATCTGGAGCCTGTGCTCCGCATCTGGAGGATGCGCATCTGGAGCCTGCGCATCTGGAGCCTGTGCTCCGCAACAAGAGAGGCCGCGATAGTGAGAGGCCCGCGCACCGCGATGAAGAGTGGCCCCCGCTTGCCGCAACTAGAGAAAGCCCTCGCACAGAGATGAAGACCCAACACAGCCAAAAAATTAATTAATTAATTAATTTTAAAAAAACGTTTAGGGCTTCTCTGGTGACGCAGTGGTTGAGAGTCCGCCTGCCGATGCAGGGGACACGGGTTCATGCCCTGGTCCGGGAAGATCCCACATGCCGCGGAGCGGCTGGGCCCATGAGCCATGGCCGCTGAGCCTGCGCGTCCGGAGCCTATGCTCCGCAACAGGAGAGGCCACAACAGTGAGAGGCCCGCGTACCGCAAAAAAAAAAAAGAAAAAAAAAGTTAAAAAAAAATAAGTCAGTGGGCAAGCAGCTGATTTCTGAGATAAAATCAGGAGAAGAAAAGGGCTGGCAGAGTGTGTTCCCCAGACCTTGGCAACTGGACCCACTCTTCATCAGCAGCTCCCCGCTTCGTCCCACCCTGCTGGCAGCCATAGGAGCTTTGTGTGTTGAGCTCATAGTAGAGAGGAAAGGCAGCCAGAGACAGGGTAATGACAGACTGGAGCTGGGGGAGGGTGGCCCGTACCCAAGAGACAGACAAAGGGACAGGAAATAAAGTGAGGCACAGTGGATGCTCTTCCAGGCCTGGGGGCTGCGGTGGGGGAGGACACGTTGGTCCTCACCCATGGGGAGAGCAGAAGGCAGAGAGACGACAGGAAGGTGTTGGCGGCCACAGACAGGAAAGCTAGATGTAGATAAGACTATGTGTCAAAGTAGCTGTGGGTTGTAGGGGACCCACTCACCAGCCCCACTTTCCTCCCCGCCTCTATTGCAGGAAATTTCCACCACAAGAATCACTGCCATAGGCTGAACAGAAAGGAAATGTTTTTCTCCAAAGTTTCCTGCAAGCGCCTAGATGTCACCTGGGCATGAGATTCCAGCTGGCTGTGGGAAGTTCCCTGAGGTCTCCCCAGCACCGTGGTGTGGCAGAGGTGGGGCGTGTGTGCCTGGTCCCCTGGCATATCAGCAAGGGGGGAGGAGCTTCTGAAATCCTCTCTCATGAGCACATTTGTACTTTTGCATTAGTTAGAGGACTGACTAGCTAATTGTTACCTTTGGAGGCTCAGAGACTGTTAGGACCAACCAAGAGGAGGAGCTGGGGAAACGTGTGGCAAGGTGCTGGAGAGGCAGGCCTCCCCAGAACTGTATACACCCCTCTGTTACTGAACTGACTGCCCCAAAGTGTGGTTGTCGGTTCATCTGCCTCCCCCTTGGGACCATCAGCACTTTGAGGGCAGGGGCTGAGCCCTGTTTATGTTGTAATCCCAGCACCCAACACAGAGGTCCCTCCATCAACAGGCAACATGCATTTCCTTCACCGCGTTGCCCCAGAAAGACGCTAAAGACACAGCTGTGCCCAGGAGTCTGCCCCTACAGCTCCTACAGGGCCCATGTTCCTTCCTGAATCTTTTCCCTGGAGGTGCAAGACCAGCAGTCACCACAGCCTCAGTAAGAAACCAGCCAAGCTGTGCCTAAAGGGTCCCAGGGTCCGTATCCCAGTCAGGCCACGCTGAGTTCTTGTATTCTTGGTGTCCACAGTACTGGGCCTGACGTGGTCCAGCATCATCTGTGCAGTTGTGTGTCCTGGTGTGTCCTGGGTCACCAGGCCCACAGATGCTCTTCTGGCAGGGGCCTTGGCTTTGGGGCACTTGAGGGCATGAAAGCAGTTACGGTGTTGAGGTGACCAGTTCGATACCAGTGACATTTAAGGAGGGAAAGAAAAATCACCAACTCTGGAGAACAAGAAGGCACAACGCCCCTGGCCCCCTGGTCCCCTCACTTCCCTTTCCTCAATCTCTGCCCCAGGTGAGTTTCATCATTCACTTCTGTCTCAGTCAGCCCGGTGTTGCCATCCCCACACTTCCTGATCATCAGACACTTACCTGCGTAGTATTTGACCCTGGGTGTGGGCCCCTGCCCGTCACCCCGTGCAGTCGTCGGTGGTGGCAGGAGCAGCAGAAGCAGCTGGAAGAGGAAAAGGCCCAGGAGGCTCCAGGAGTCCAGGCCCAGGGCTGGAAGGGCCATGCTCAGCCAGAGGCTGTCACCAGACGGCTCTGGGGAAACAGGCACCCGCCACTCTCTGGGTGAGCAGTCGTTACCACATCCTCCCTGGGAACCAATCAGATAGCCCCAGGCAGCAGAAGTGTGTATTGTGGGGGGGATGCTAGAGAGACGGGCCAGTTTCCTCTCCAGAGTGCCCTTAGAGAGTCTCACTTCCATCATCCCACAGGCCTTATCCCGCCTCACTCTCCCCTCTGGGTAGGAGGCCAGCTGTTCCCCATCCCGCCCTTCTGATCTCTTTGCACCGATAGCCCCACTTTGCCTTTTCTCACCTTACTCTCAGGGAAGTCTTTCTTGCTGTTTCCTCTTTGCCTTCCCTCCTCATATAGCCCAGAGCCCAAACCAATGCCTGGTCCTGGGCAGGGAACTTTCTGGGGAGCAGATTCCTGCACTCACAGTATAGATTCTTCAGACGTGACTCTCCTGGCACTTTCAGATCTGTTGATACCCAGGGCCTCGTACACAGCCCTACCCTCTGATGACCCAAACAAGCAGACCAGGTCTGAATCAGCCTGTTCTGATCTCTCCCCAACTGGGCTTAGGTCGCTGACTCTCAGGCCTACAAGCCTCTTCTTGCAGGGAGGAGATGGGAGTCCAGCCTGGAGGGCTGGCTACCAGCATCGTGCGGAAAGTGGCCCAGGGCAGGGACTGGCTGTCTGTCTCCCAGCCTCTGCAGCTGCCCCCTCTCTCCCTGGTCCTTGTGCTGCTGCTGTCTATCTCCCTGGGCCTCTGCATAATCCTCCCCTGGGACTGCCACCCCCCAGCCACCCATCTCATCTCACCCTTGAGCCAGACACAGTGCAGAACCTAGATGTCCAGACTCTTGGGCGTGGGTGCCATCCAAGAGAATGAAGAAGGGGGGTTCCCAGGCCCCAGAGGCAGGGGACGGGAGGCTCAGCCTGGCTGGGCCAGGCGTGCGGCGCTCCAGGTACCCATAGCGGCAAAGCCAGCACTGGGAGCTCTGGGCAAGGGAAACCAGAATTTCCACCTCGAGTTGTGACAGATCCCTGGCTTGGGCGGAAGTTGGTGGATTGGGAGGGGACTAAAAGGAGGCACACCTCTGTCTTTCACCTCATCTATCCAGAAAGTTTAAACGGCCAGAAAGTTTCTGGGTCATTTCAGCCATTCCCCTGTCCCTATATCTCATCACATCCAGTCTAACCAGGCAGTGGTTTCTCCTCTTGCTCAAGACTTCCCAGCTAGGAGACATGACACAGTCTTTCATATTCCTCTTTCCACTTACCCACAAGGTGCGGTCTCTCTACTCTTACCTACTGGGAAGTCCCTGCAGTGATCTAAACTTTCAAACCTCCCACTTCCAACTGGGCCATAGTCTTTCAAAAATAAAACAATTGCAAACAACAGGGACCTACTGTATAGCACAGGGAACTATACTCATTATCTTGTAATAACCTATAATGGAAAAGAATCTGAAAAAGAATATATATATATATATATATATATATATATATATATGTATAACTATCACTTTGCTGTACACTTGAAACTAATACAACACCGTAAATTAACTATACTTCAATTTTTTAAAATGGCTTTAAAAAATCTAATAACTAAATAAAACAATTGCATTAAGCTCTTATCCATGGCTTTGGTGTGGAAATTCCTTCTGTAGTCTTATCTCCAACACTCTAATGGCAGCATCAGGCCAGTGGGAAACCCAGAAAATTTCCCATCTGAGCTTGAACATACTTCTGGGGCACCCAAACGCCTGATGATGGCTGCTCACCCCCTCCCTGAAGGCTCCAGGGGGAACCTCATAATCCAGGGTTAATGAGGCATCTAGCACCAAGGGCCTCATGACCTATAAAGTGGGTAGTTTCCTGCCCACTCAGCCTGAGCCCCGCTGACTGCTGGTTAAAGAGCACAGACACCCCAGGGCTAATCCGACTCCGATAAATAACCCACCTCCTCCTTAAATGCACATTCCTCATGGTCAGGAAGTCCTTCCTGTAGGGTAACTTCCGTCCCTCTTGCCACAGCAAAGCCTACAGGGTGATGGGACAGCCTAGGCTTCTCCTTAGAAGAATTCCTTATCAGTCTGCTCAGCCTTCTTTCCTTTCCTTCTGCTCCCATTTTCCCTCCATTTCCCTGGGGGCTGGCCTCAGCCCAACCCCTCCTGACAACTGTTTCTATCAAGACTTACCTAAGACTTCTCCAGACTCTCATGGAGTCTTGTTGCCAGATCCTTGGGAGAAGCCATGGTCTAAGCCACCCAGAGAACATTTTGTAGACTCTCAGAATCAAGGGAAACTCCCACCCAGACCCCACCTCAGAGCCTAACCTGCTCTGGGACCTCTCTGCTTGAACAGATCGTCTTTTCTGGGTCTCTGGGAGGAGCTCTGATAGGGTGGGTGGGGCTTGGGGAAGGAGGTTCCAGCCCCACCCTCCCAGTCCTTGCCCTATTCCCACCTCTCTGGAAGTGTTAGATTCAATGCCCTGAGCCGAGTTCCTCCTTCTCCAGAGACCCAGGAATTCTCCTTCTGGCAACAAGTCTCCCTTTCGCCAGCCTCTCCAGTGGATATGAAGTCTGCATTATCAGGCTTTGGTCTACCCAACAATTTTAGCTAGGTACCACCATAATCCCATTTTAAAGATGACAGAAAGTGAGGCAAAGGAGGTTACACAGCCAGAAGCCAAGTTAAACTCATATCTGCCTCATACCAGAGTGACTCCCTTAGCTACACTGTCTCTCAGGAGTCCTACTCCTGCCCTAGTCGGGGAAACTCAGCTCTGAGCCACTTGCATGGAGAAGGCAAGTGTGTAGGGTGGGGGGTGGCAAGTTCTAGCTCCTATGGGCTAAGAAACAGTGCCTCTAGGGTGATTCCTGACTCAAGAGGAAACAGAAACCTCTCTGAAGAAAGGCCATCAGGTACAGGTCCCACCCCCTGTCTCCACAAGGGCTTTCTGGTCTAGCTCCCTGGAGGAGCCTGGTGGGGAGGAAGGGCACCCTGCCGCTACCACTGCTTGTCTTGCACCAGAGCCTCAGGAGTCAGATCCCAAGTTACACTGCCATCTCCCTTGCTGCAGCCTGCAGAGCCCACAGCCAGGGCTGGCTTCCTGGGCATGTGACCTGCGCAGTCACACAGGTCCCCACGCTCGGTCTAATGCCCAGCTGCTGCCGTCTTGAAAGTCTTGATCTTGTTCCAGGAGCTCCACACTTTCATTTCGCACTGGGCCCTGCAAATGATGTAGCAGGTCCTGCCCAAAATATCAAGAATGCTCAGAGCTGACAGGGTCCCACCCCCTCACTGTACAAACCAGGAAACCAAGGCCAGGGAGGCGAAGTGTCCTGGCTGAGGTTGGAGTCAGGCAGCAGTTCAGGTGGGGTGGTGGCAGGAAGGGGTCAGAGGTTCAAGGACCAGGCTGTAGGGGCCGTGCCATTTCATAGCTCCACTGTGGGAGCTCCCCAACTCCTTTCTCTCCCAGCCCTGGGGCCCAGCCTGGGGACCCCCATGACAACAATGCTGAGTTCAACCCTGACCCCCCCAGTGGGGACTCCTCCCCCACGGCCCCTAGACCACATCAAATAGTAGCCCCTTTCTGGCCAGCTTTCAGCCCAGGATAGAGATGTAGATGTGGGGATGGAGGTGGGAAGGGAGATGGGGATGTCACTCCCACACTTACCCCATGCTCACCCCAGGGACTCCGTCTCTTCTGCACCCTGAGCGAGCATGGATACCTCACTGAGGGAGGGGCTCCTGAAGCCAGGAGAGAAGCCACTCCTGGCTTTGCCAATGACCCAGCTGGTCCAGTTTCCCCCCCACCCACCTCTCCCTTCTGGCTTCAGGGACAGCCCCAGAAGGGCACAGTCCTAGGGAACATCAGCTTCCTGGCTCTCCTTCTTAGCCCCACCTGCCCTGCCCTTCGTTACCCTCTTGTTACAATCACAAGCAAGTCAAATCAACTTATAATTATTAAGTGCCTACTGTGTCTAAGGCACTAGCGATATCGTCAAACCTCTACTCCCCCAGCATCCCCCCCACCTCTTCCCATCCCCAGTCTCCCAGCCTTCTTGCCGCCCACCCAGCCCAGTCCCCCCTAACCCCTTACCCAGTGCCTGCTAGGTTTCCTCCTTCCGTCTGACTAGTGCTGGAAGACTGAGCTGAGTCCTGAACACAATGGCCCGACCCCCTCTCTCTGTCCCCTCCTCAGGGCAGAGCGAGCGCCAGACAATGGCCCGCCCCCTCCTTTCTGAACTGTCAGCTCTCCCGCTCCCTTACCTGGAGCTTGGAGCGGCCTCCGTGTTTCCCTCCCCCTGGAATGCCAGGCTTCCTGTCTCCCGGTGCCTTCGGCCCTGCCACACCCCCACCCCCCATCCCCAATCCCATCCCGCCTCACTCGTCCTCAGTCACCATGGCAACTGCATCTCTAAGTGGGAGGGACTAGAATCTCCCCATATTCTTCCTCCTCCTTCCCAGTGTCCCCCTGCGCCCCACCTTCTGCGGCTCCTGGATCCACATGTGTGGAGGAGGCAGGGCTCCGGATGTGGGGGGAGGCAGGAGGGGGCACACTAACCCCTGGGGGTCCTTGCTCAGCTCCCTTGCCCACCGTCAGGCAGGCACCCCAGTGCAGATGTTCCCCAGCTGGGTTCAGGGGGTCAGGTGGGGCCATTTCTCCTTTATGGTCGGTTTCTCTGTGTTTTCCCCATTCTCTCGGGAACTGTGTATAAGTAAGGGGGTCACACCTGGATGCTGGTCTGCCTGACCCCAGGCAAATTTTTGAGTTTGCCAATGAGGATGCAAATGAACCCACAAATATCTATGCAAAGAAGCCAAGAGACAGGGTCTCTGTCAAGAAGCCCAAGAAGCCCTCTTCTATTAATATTATCCTGGCTTGCATGGCAAGGGCTCCATTGCCAGGTTCAGGTTCTGCCATTTCTTACTAAGCCACTTTACCAAGAAGATGCCAGAAGTCTTCTTTGGCTAACACCCTGAGACCTATTAGGAGAAAGTTTGTGCTATAAGAGGAGGGATTGAGGGAAGACTTCAGAAAGGACTTTCCAGAGGTCCAGATGAGATAGGGCTAAAAAGAGACAAGCCTGAGCTGGATCCTTTCCCATCTGTGAGGCAAGCAGGGGTCTGGGTGGAAGCTTTGGGAGCTGGGCCTGGTGTCCTTTTCCAGGCCTGATCCTGAGCCACTGTTTACCAGAGTTCCCTCCTGTTCCCCCTTGGCCTCAACTTCTTCACTGGTAAAATGAGGAGTTGAAAAAGCCCCTTCCAGGGGACTTCCCTGGTGGTCTAGTGGTTAAGACTCCATGCTTCCGCTGCAGGGGGTGTGGACTCGATCCCTGGCAGGGGAACTAAGATCCCACATGCCCTGTGGCCAAAAAAAAACAAAAAGGAAAAAAGAAATGGAAAACAAAAAGCCTCTTCCAGGTTGGCCTCTCTCCGCCTGTGGGAAGACTGTGAGAAAAGGTACCATGGGACTGGGGAGCAAGAGCCCTGGATCCGGGGCTTCCCTGGTGGTGCAGTGGTTGAGAGTCTGCCTGCCGATGCAGGGGACGTGGGTTCGTGCCCCGGTCCGGGAAGATCCCACCTGCCACGGAGCGGCTGGGCCCATGAGCCATGGCCTCTGAGCCTGCGCTTCCGGAGCCTGTGCTCCGCAACGGGAGAGGCCACAACAGTGAGAGGCCCGTGTACCGCATAAATAAATAAATAAAATTTTTAAAAATTAAAACAAAAATAGAGCCCTGGATCCCAGGCCTGCATACCTATAACTTGCTGTGTGATCATAGGCAGGGCACTTGCCCTCTCTGATTCACATAGGTAAAAGGATGGCTTTCCAGCCTACCTGGAAGCAGCTTGGCTTATCTCTAGACTGAGTATTTTTAGGAAGAAGGAAGTGAGTGTGCTGGTGCCGGCCCAGGGCAGAGAGTTTCACAGGCCAAACCTGGTTCCCCTTTAGATTAGGTCCGGGTTGGGGTGATGGGTGAGCATATCTGTCCGGGGCAGGGCAAGAAGCGTCTGTGGTGAAAGCAGAAGTGGACTGAGCAGAGCTGCTACCACTTTCCCCCACTTCCTGACATGCCATCCTGTGTGCCCTCAGCCCGAGGCCCTTGGGAACTCAGAGGGGGCCTACAGGCTCTTCTTCCTCAGGACTGGGACACACGGCAGGAGGGGAAGAAATGATTTGGAATCAAGGTGGCAGGAATTAGAGGAAACTGGGCTAGGGCAGGTTGGACTGCAGAACGACTTTACACCCGGCGGTGTCCTTGGCCCCCATCTCTTTCCCTTTTAGGGGAATTGCTCACAGTCTCTGTGGCAGAACTGGAAGGGACTACATTTCCATTTCTGAAAAGGGAGTAAAGTAGGGGGGGCCTACAGCCCCCGCCCCCAGCTCCACTTCGTTCCAGGTTACCCAGCTGGGCTTCGGGGAACCTCTCCTGGCTTTGACATATGGAAATCAAAACTTGCAGGCAGGAGCTAAGTTGTCTTGACGAGGGAGCAGGGGCTTAGTCTCCGGTGGGGACTGTGGCTGTAGTTAGAAGTTTGCTGGGGTACGCTGGACTCCCAAGTCCCCTGTGTCTAGTTCACTGGGGTAGAGAAAGGAGAACCTTTCTACAGCCTAATCTCCATTTCTCCTGCTGAGGCACACACAATTCCATTTACTCTGGTTTGCTTAGCCTCAGTTTCCCCATCTGTGGGAAGGCGGCGTCAGGGCCCTATGTCTTTAATTTCAGGAAGAGCAGGAAATGGCTGGATGGAGGTTAGCAAATGAGGGTCCCAGGAAAATAAGATGGGGGAGTGAAGGGTGAGGATACCCAGGCATCCTGCCCCCTAGGCTCTGTCCCTCAAGATACCTGGGGCTACCCTTCCCCCAGTCCGAGGCCGGAGGACCACTCAGAGGGCCCCCTACATTATCCATTGAAGTTGGCACACAGATATTCTGTGTCCATAGGGCTAGGAAACTGACATCCCACGCCACCCCATCCCACCCCAGGGACCACGGTCCCCCTTCCCCACCACTTTGAAGCCTTACCCCCAGCCCAGCAGTGGAGACCCTAACCCAGGCGTCCAAGACTTCCAGCAGAGTCTGTACCGGGCAGGGGGCGGAGCAGAGGCAGGCAGGGCAGGGGGAGGGGTGGGGGCCCTGCCAGCCCCCTCCAGTGCCCCAGTTCCCAGGCAGCTCTTAAAGGGACCAAGGAGAATTAGCTAGGGGCAGCTTAAGGGGGTAGATGTAGAGGAAAGTAGGTGGTGGGGAGAGGATTAGGTTTGCCAGGGACAGGAGGGCCAGAGTAAGGGGCCTGACACATCCTCTATTCCCCTGGAAACCCCCAGACTCCTCAGTCTAGCCCTTTCTTCCTCCCATACGACCCCCATTTTGGCCACCCAGCTTATGACTACCACCTCTTCGAATCCTGGCCCCTATTCCCCTTGGGCCCTTGCCCACTTCCTCCCCCCTTCCCCATATTCGTGCCACCTCAGTCTCCGGTGAGAGCTGCCAGCTGGCACTGACTGGTACTAAGCACGGAGAATCAGCCCAAGGATTGTAAGGGACTGAGGCCTGGCCCCAGAGGGGGAGGGGAGGCCAGCACCTCAGAGTCAATTTAGGGTGGGGGAGGGCAGGAGGCACCTTCCCCTCTCAACTACCTTCTAAGTCTTGTTTCCTCCGCCCCTCCCTGGGTAGGGGTCACTGAGGTGCTGGGGAGGCTAAGAGACAAAGGGTCCTGGCTCAGCCCCTCCCCCTCCTACTCCCTGATCAGCCGTCAGGGTGGTGACATAGAAAAGGAAAATGACTTAACCAGTTACCTCTGGCCCTGGAGGGGCAGGGGGCAGCTGAGAGAGACATATAAGTAGAGGGAAAGAGAAGTGGAAACTGAAAGACAGCAGTGAGTCAGTAGAAAATCTCAGTTCTCACATCACTGCTCTGCTCAAAAATCCCCCCTGGCTCCCCAGTGCCTGTGGAATTAATTTCAAACTCCCTGACTGGTGTTCTAGACCTCCTCTCATCCCTTCAGCCTGGGAAGGCTCCGCCCAGTCCACTTGGACCCTGCCTTTCCTCAACTTTCAGTTTAGACTCTATGCCCTACCTGGGATGGTATTTCTCCTCATTTCTACCTGATAGAAATGTTCCATGCCCTCCCCACAAAAGGACCCCTTCCTCTGTAAAGCCCTCCTGGGTCCTCCCACACTATTCTGAGTTGCCACAGTGTTTTCTGGGAATCAGGAGTCCTGGAGTGAGCTGGGTGACTTCAGGTAAACCTCTCTTCTCTCTGGGTCTCAGCTGCCTCACTTAAAACGGGAATACTAACAGTCTGCCCCCTATTGTTTTGGAAGTAATTTGGCTAAAGGTCTCAGGTTCTGCAAAAGTGCTCCCACTGAGTCTATTTCTGAGTCTATGCAGTTACAAATACTTATAAATCACCTACTATATTGTCAGACACTGCACCAGGTACTGGGGATTCAAAAAGACAAAAACACCTATTCTCAGGTGTATGTATTCCAGTATGGAAGACAGAAAATGAACAAATATACAAACAAAATATGTCCAGTGATGATAAGTGCTCTGGAGAAAAACAAACCAGGGAAGGTGGCTCAGAATGAGGAGGAGGATGCTGTTTTATTAAATTTGGTCCGGGAAGGCTTTATTAAGTAGTGACATTTGAATAGAGACCTGAAGAAAGTGAGGGAACAAGCAAGCAGATATTTGATGGGAAAAGGGGTCCAGGCAGAGGGAACCACTAGTGCAAATGTCCTGAGGCAGTCGTGTGCTTGGTGTGTTCTAGGAATTACATGGGCAGTCACTGCAGCTTAAGTAGAGTAAGCACGAGGGAGAGCCGTGAGAGACGAGCTGGAAGGGTCGTCATGCCTGGCTTTGCATGCCATTTAGAGGACTTTGGCTTTTACACTGAGTGCTTTGGGAAGGCTCTGGAGGGTTCTGAGCAGAGGAGTGACCCAACAATTAAAGGACCACTCCGCTGCTCTGTGGAGAATAAAGTGTATGGAGCAAGGGCAGGAAACTAATGCCATAACCCAGACAAGAGATGGTAGTGGTGGTGAGAATGAACTGGATTCCAGATATATCTTAAAGATGGAGTTGGCAAGATTTACTAATGGACTGAACGTGGGGTATGAGAGGACAAGAGGAGTTAAAGACAAACTCCAGGGTGTTTGGCCTGAGCAACCGGAAAGAAGAGTGGTCATTGGCTGAAGTGGAGAAGATTATAGACAGAGCAGATTAGAGTGGAGTGGAGGTGTAGAAATCAGCATATCGGTTCTGGACATGTTAACTTTGAGAGCCATTAGACTGTCAAGTGGGTATTCAGGTCTGGAGTTCAGGGCAAAGGAATGAGCTAAAAGTATAAACTTGAGAGTCACCAATATATGGATGGTATTTAAAGCCATGCACCTGGAGGAAGTCTCTCAGGGCCTAAGTGTAGACAGAGGAGAGAAGAATTGAGCCCTGGGTCACTCCATCCATCAGAGGTCGGGGAGAAGAGGAAGATTCAGCAATGTCAGCTGCAGTGACAAACAACGTCAAGGGAGATGAAGACTGAGAAGTGGCAGCTGGGTTAGCAATGTGCAGGTCATGGGGACCTTGCAAAAGCAGTCTTTTGGGAATGAAGGAGGAAGCAGATCAGCAGCTGAGAGTGAAGAGGGGAAGTCTGAAGAGAAAGGACAGGTATGAAATAGCCATCTGGAGAAAAGGGATGAGTGGGCTAGGGACAGGAGTAGCAGGGGAGGGAGTCCCAGGGGTGCGTGGTCATGAATTTAAAGACCAGTCAGCAGGGGAGTCATCAGAATTCCATCCGAAGAAACTACCTGAAATCTTTAAAGACAAGACATTCACTGCAGCATTATTTACAATCATAAAATTGAGAATTAATCTGAATGTCCAGAGGGGGTGGTTAAATGAAGTGTTGTATATTCATTCAGCATTAAAAATGGCTGCAAAACACAATATATTTGCAAAACATATGACTTAATAGCTATAGATAGATAAAATTGAGAGGAAAAGCTTTCTCCCTTTTTTTTTTTTTTTTGCAGTACGTGGGCCTCTCACTGTTGTGGCCCCTCCTGTTGCGGAGCACAGGCTCCGGATGCGCAGGCTCAGCGGCCGTGGCTCACGTGGCTCACGTGCCCAGCCGCTCCGCAGCATGTGGGATCTTCCCGGACTGAGGCACGAACCCGTGTCCCCTGCATCGGCAGGCGGACTCTCAACCACTACGCCACCAGAGAAGCCCCATTTCTCCCTTATCTTAAGAACCAATATGAAAAAGATAATCTTGCCAATAGAAAGATGAGCAAAAGGGATAGAAACATGTTATTCACACCAGAAGAAATGCAAAAAACCAATGTATGTGGATGGAAAAGAGGTTTCAACTTCTCTTCAAAGAAATGCAATTTGAAACACTAATGAACTATAATTGTTTTCCTAACAAGATTAAAACTGACAAAAATCCTGGTGTTGGGAAGAGTTTGGGAAAAAGTGGGCTCTGCTGCAGGTGAGAATGGTAATGACCCAGTTTCTCTGGATGACACTTGACAATATTATCAACGGCCTTTATAATATGTATATACCTTTGTCTCAGCTAGTCCCCTTCTTGGAATTTACTTCTTGGAAATGCCCAGAGATGTGTGCAAAGATGTCTGTTCCAGGACACATTATTTACAAGAGCCAGGAGAAAATTGTAAATATATGCATATATTTGAAAATTGAAAACAAAATGCTTGAAGGCCTTCCCCCATAGTGTTCATAGTGTTTACCCCTGAGTAGTGGCAGCACAGATGATTATAATATTTTTCTTTCTCTTGTTCTACCCTCTCTGTAATGGCCAAGTATTACTTACATGATAGGAAAAGAGTCAATGTTATTATTATTATTTTTAACAAATTTACTTATTTATTTATTTTTGGCTGTGTTGGGTCTTCGTTGCTGCATGCAGGCTTTCTCTAGCTATGGCGAGCAGGGGCTACTCTTCGTTGCAGTGCACAGGCTTCTCCTTGCAGTGGCTTCTCGCAGTGGCTTCTCTTGCTGCAGAGCATGGGCTCTAGGTGTGCGGGCTTCAGTAGTTGTGGCACGAGGGCTCAGTAGTTGTGGCTCTTGGGCTCTAGAGCGCAGGCTCAGTAGCTGTGGGGCATGGGTTTAGTTGCTCCGCGGCATGCGGGATCTTCCCCGACCAGGGCTTGAACCCATGTGTCCTGCATTGGCAGGCGGATTCTTAACCATTGCGCCACCAGGGAAGTCCCAAGTCAATGTTATTTTGAAATAACTTTGGAAAGTGCTTATGCATGTTAACTGAGAATAGCAGAATCAAAGTTTAAACCACGGTGAGACCTTAACTATGTAAACTATCAATAAATATATGTTCAGGAAAAAAAAAATCTGGAAGGAAATCCACCCGGGGTTGCCTCTGGGTGATTGAAAGGGATGACTTCTTTTTTCTTCTTTGTAATTACCCGTGTTTTCCGTTTTACTACAGAGTATGCGTTACATGTTATTAACAGCAACAAAATTCTTAATAGTCATTTGTGGTCCGCTGAGTGTCATGTGAAGTAACCACGTGTGCGACGCACCCGCTGGGCTGAGTCGTAGCTACCAATTCGACTGCATGGTCGGCTTGCCGCAGCTTTTGCGGACTTGCCTTATCGCTCTGCCCTCCTCAAGAGCCGGGACCTTGCCGGCTGGTCCTGGTGCTTCCCAGCCCACAGTGCGCACGTAGCCTTCTATGTTCAGAGCCCGCGCCATCCATCGGGGTCCTGCTGGGCTCGGGGCGGGGAACCAACGGCGTGGGTGGGGCTCTGGCGCCCCCACGTGTCCATCCCAGGAAGTCCTCATTTATTAGAGACACAGGGGCTTCCGTGGTGGCGCAGTGGTTGAGAGTCTGCCTGCCGATGCAGGGAACAGGTTCCCCGGTCCGGGAAGGTTCTGCAGGTTCGTGCCCCGGTCCGGGAAGATCCCACATGCCATGGAGCGGCTGGGCCCGTGAGCCATGGCCGCTGAACCTGCGCGTCCGGAGCCTGTGCTCCGCAACGGGAGAGGCCACAGCAGTGAGAGGCCCGCGTACCGCAAAAATAAATAAATAAATAAATAAAAAAGAACAGACACAGGACTCCAATGATGCCCAAGACCCCATACCCACTTGGGACCCCTGAGGCCTTCGCCTGGGACTGAGAAAGGGTTTCCTTCTTCGAAGCTGCCCACCTCAGAAAGGGACCACTTCCTCAAGCCCACGCCCCATCCTCTCAGCATCCCTTTCCCAGAGACACCTGGTTTCAGCCCATGGGGAACCAGAACTTTCCAGCGGACTTAAGAGGCTTTTCTCCTCTCATTCATTTTGCTTTCTCCAATTCGTTTTCCCACAAACCCAGACATGCTCTTTTTCTCACTGACTTTTTTTTTTTGGCTGCGTTGGGTCTTCGTTGCTGCACACGGGCTTTCTTTAGTTGCATCGAGCGGGGAAGGGGCTACTCTTCCTTGCAGTGCATGGGCTTCTCATTGCGGTGGCTTCTCTTGCTGTATTGCGGTGGCTTCTCTTGCTGTGGAGCACGGGCTCTAGGCGCGTGGGCTTCAGTAGTTGTGGCACACGGGCTCTAGAGTGCAAGCTCAGTAGTTGTGGCGCATGGGCTTCATTGCTCCGCAGCATGTGGGATCGTCCCAGACCAGGGCTTGAACCCATGTCTCCTACATTGGCAGGCAGATTCTCAACCACTGCGCCACCAGGCAAGCCCCTTCTCACTGACTTTTGACTGCAGGCTCAACTCCTCTGTCCCAGGGAATACAAACTTATATTTTATCATCACTATTTTCTTTTCAGAGGGGGAGCATAGTGTCACAGAAGTAGGGGTCTACAGCCAGGACCCTGGGTTCTCTGCCATCTACTAGCTGTGTGGTCTTGTCGAGTTAACTCTGAGTCCCCATTTCCAGGGGCAAAGGGGACAATATCCACCTGTCAAGACAGTATGAGGGTCCAATGAAATAGCGCAGAGATGCTTTGGAATTTATAAAGGGCCAGAGAAAGTTTGGTTCCTATAACTCATTTTCCCTGGTTGGGGCCCTTTCCCTCAGTCTGGGCTCCTCATTCCCCCAGATGATAGGCTCCCTCTCTGAGGCTCCTACTCCGCCTGACACGTCCCTTTGTCCACAGCAGTCCACGTTTTCTGGCTCCCAGTGGAATGTTAGGTCCCTGAGGACACTGAACACACTGTCTTGTCCACTTCCCTGTCCCTGAGCTGAGCATGGAGTGTGGCGCAGAGGGACATTAACTGCTTGTTTGCAAAGTCAGTCCTGCCCCTTTCCTGCTGCTCTCACTGGCTTCTATTCCCTCCTCCCCATCTGTCCTTGCCCCAGGTCCTGAGATGTCACCACCCTCAGACTGGGTCCATATCATCATGTCTCAGTATTCACGCTGAGTTCAGGGTGCAGCACGAAGAAGGTGCTCGCTAAGTGCTGGCTGCTTGAAGAAAGCTTGGAAGGAAATGCTCTCCTTCAGGCTCTGCTTCTCTGAGGGACTTATGGAGAGAGAGCCCTGCACTGGGTGGGCAATGCTCAGGTCAGAGCCTCTCCCCATCAGCCACCGCTGGGTGCCCAGATGTGCATCTGAAGCTCTGAGGGCCTTGTCGCATCTCCCTTAGAGCAGGGGCAAGGCTGGGAGGCGTGAGGATGCGGTGACTGAGCGACATTTGTGTGTGTGTGTGTGTGTGTCTGTCTGCCCCTCAGAACACACAGTGACACCCACCAACAAAGACAGACACCACAGCAGCCAGGGGTAGAAACAACTCGTGTATTGATTTGGGGAGGAGAGAAGGGGTGCAGATGGGAAATGGGAGGCAAGGGGCTCCTTAGTGTTTGCCAAAATCCACTGCCACACACCCTCCACCCTTCCTCATCTTCCTCCTCTGTGGTGGGGCCCCAGCAGGCTCTCCCCCATTCTAGTCAGCCTCCCTCTCCCTCCTCCCCTACACCCACCTGACCTCGATCTCCAGTGACTGGGCACAGCCCACCCCTGGCTCTGAAGCTGGGTGACGGCAGGCTCATTCTAACCTTTCTTCACCCTCCTTCTACCTCCCACCTCATTCCCATCTCTTGTCTAAATAACATACAGAAAAAGCAAGCGCAGCTGGTACCTGGGAGAATCAAGTCATCCCGGGGCTGGGGACAGGGGGGAACTGGGGGCGGGGCAGGCGGAGGAGCCTCAGCCAGGTGTAGTGGAACAATGGGGGATGGCCCAGGGGCCTGGCGGAGAAGACTCCACACCTGCCTCTCAGGCACCATGTCACAGGGTCCCCAGGATGGGGGCAGAAGGCAGGGCAGAAAAGCAGAAACTAGGCTCTGTAAAAAGCATCCCTTTCCCTTGGCTCCCTCTTTGGTTTTAAGGCAGATATGGAGTTCCCCAGAAGCAGGGGAAAAAAGGGGGGGATTGAGATAGATGCGCTTTTTGGGGGGGCTTATGTTTTTCCTTCAGTATAAAACCACTGTAGAAAATAACTTCTCTTAGAAAAAAACAAAAACATAGAAGAAAAAACAAAGGGGTATTTTTCTTTGGCTTCAAGCCCCTTCCCAGGAGGGGCAGGGCAGGGGTGGGCATGAGGTGAGGAGGAAGCAGGAGGCCTCCGCCCCCATCCCTGCCTGGCAGGTCCCAGATTACATGATGCTGCAGTTCTGGGGGCTCTAAGAGAGAAGAAAGAAGGGGAGACGTGTGAGCCGCAGCACCTGGCCCATACCCTCCCTCCCCTTACCCCCCGCCCCACCCCTGCCCTCCAATCTGGGGCTCAGACAGGAGGGGCAGGATGTGGGAGCGACCATCTAGGATCTTGGGCTTCGGGGAGGAGGCTCCCACTCCCCCGGGCTGCGGAAGAGAAGGCTCTCCCCCCACAGGGCCACCCTAACCCTCAGGGACCAGGGCCCCGCTGCCTGTGGGGGTGTAGAGGCAGAGGGACAACTCACCTGGGTTCGGAGTCTGGAGTTGCCCAGGAGGTAGGAGCGGGTGACCAGGCTGTCCCCGAAGCTGCCACCCCCACTGCCCCCCACACCGCGGTAGCTGCGAGTGACTGTGACACTGGAGGCGGAGGAGCCAGAGGAGATGGATCCGCCCACCTGGGCTCCTGAGCTGCTGGCAGACGCCTTGTCGGCAGGCTGCCCGCACGTCCCGCACAGCACGGTGCGCGAGCGCAGGTTGTACTCGGCGGGGTCCCCCGAGCTGCTGCCGTGGGAGCCCTGAGGAGGGAGACAAGGCTCAGGCCTGACGGCGAGTCTGAGACTGACTGCTCAGGCCCAACACCCAGGCTCCGCGCTCCTGCAGGTTCCCAGTTACCAGGTGGGAAGGTGGGGTTCTGCGCTCAAGTAACCTAACCTAACCTAACCTAACGGTGGGCGAGCAATAGGGCTTAGGGGGCCGGGGCTGGGAAGGGAGGACACGAAAGGGGGCAGGGTCATGAAGACTTGGGGACAGAAGACAGGGAATGGGAGTTGTGGCTTTGACTCTGTCCTAGCTACTCTGAGCTTAAGAGGGAAAGGAGAGAGAGTGAGCAAGCTTGTAGAGCAGCAGGCATGCAAAATTAATTGGGAAGCGGCGTGGGTGAGAGAGACCGTTCTCCCAGGAAAAATGGGGGAGATGAGAGGCCATGCAGGTGACAGGAATGGGGAGGAGACAAGAAAGGAGATGCATGCAACAGAAATTGGGGGAGAGAGGCAGGGCTGGGTGCCCCACATCTGTCCTCCCATCCCTGTCCCAGGAGACAAATCCAGACCCTTGTCCACTGCTCCCATGGGAAGACTCCATGGCATCAGAAAGTTCCACTCCCTTCCTTACCAGAGTAGGGAACCCAGACACCTGGGTTCCCTGTTCAAGGTATAGGGAGGAGAGAGAAGAAAAGCCAGGGCAGCAAGTGAAGTTCCAAAACATTCTTTAATGAAAAGATTTTTGGGGCACGGGAAGGCCAGGGAGAGGCTGTCCCTAGGCCTGGCTGGGTGCCCCAGCGTGGGCTTGGCCTCAGCGGCGGCTGCCACTCACGTGGTGGTGATGGAGCAGGTCATCTCCATCCTCATCCTCGTCATCCTCAACCATAGTCACTGAGCGCACCAGCTTGCGCATGGCCACCTCCTGCCGGGGATACGAGAGCCCCAGGGGTCAGGGCTCAGGGCCAGGGGAGGAGTGTGCAGCATACCCAACCCAGTGACCACCTAAGAACCTTCGAGTGGCCTGCCCTTTGTCCAACCTGCTGCTTACTCTGTCCTCTGTGGTACTGGAGCTAAGGAAATTGTTTCTACCCCAGGGTGACACTGTCAAACTCTCTGGGTAGGAGCATGGTCTGCCTTAACAATCCTCACTGTCTAACCTCCACCCCTCCTGCTGCTGGGGGAGGCAGCTTTGGGTCTGTACACTGGTTAGAGAGTTTGGGGCCTGGGACTGCACAGGAGAGCTGGGAGGAAGTGGCCCTGAATTGGCCCCTTTGGGTTGGGGGCAGCTGGCTCCTACTTTGGCCGTCAGGGGAACTTTGTCCAGTAAGAGGCCAGCCTGCGGCATACTCACTTCCCCAGTGGAGTTGATGAGAGCCGTACGCAGGCTGTTTCCACAGCCCCAGGTGTTCTGTGCCTTCCACACCAAGTCGGTAGGGGGGCTATGGGTGGCCCCAGCTCCTGCAGCCCAGATCTGGGGGAGGGAGAATTAGAGAAGGGTGCTCACTCCAGCACTCCCATCCTCAGGCCAACCCATCCCCACCCGAGGCCACCCCAGAGTCCCAAACACCCTGCCACTCACCGTCACCACCTGACCAGCCTTCAGAGTGAACTTTGGCGGGAAGCGGTAGGTCAGTAGGGGATCATCTCCATTCTGGCGCTTGATCTGCCAGTTGCCCATGGACTGGTCCTGCCGGGGAGAGAAGGGGAAGGTTGGGGGAGGCTCGTTCAGGCTCTTGGGTCTATCTCACTCTATTCTGCCCCTCGCTGCCTTCCCCCTCAAGGATAAATAATAGCTACATCTATGGGCTCTTATGCTGTGCCAAACACACTCAGTACTTTCATTTTCCCAAGAATTCAAAGGGTTAGGGACTATTATTATGCCCATTTTACAGATGAGGAAACCGATGCTCTGAGAGGTTAAATAAATTGCCGAAGGTCTCACTGCCACCGATGAGTCCCGGAGCCAGGACTGGAACCAGAGTGTGGAGGAGATATCCACACTGCCCTGGTCTGCCTCTGATGGGAGGAACAGCCCTCCCCACAAACTCCATCCCTTCACTTTCCAGGTTTTCTCCCTAACCCGGATGCATTCTCTTAGACCCAACCTGGGGGACTACCTCATTTGACTTGTTGCGCAGGCGTACGAACTTGCCCTCCTCATCCACCTCCTCCACGGCCACGCGCCCGCTGGTGCGAGCGTGCTGGGAGAAGCTGCTGCGGCTCTCCGTGGACTCCAGCTTGCGCTTTTTGGTGATGCTGCCCCCACTCTGTGTCTGGGACGAGTGGGAGGAGGCCCGGCCGCGGCTGCGCTGCGAGGTGGGGCTGGGGGACAGGCGTAGCCTGCGGAGGGGGAGACAGGGTGGGGGGCCTAGTCAAGGCCGGTGGCAGGCCGGAGGCGGCCGCTAGCACCTCCCCAACTCCCGCACAGCCCACCTCTCCTCCTCGCCCTCCAGGAGCTTGCGGTAGGCGTGGATCTCCATGTCCAGGGCCAGCTTGATGTCCAGCAGCTCCTGGTACTCGTCCAGCTGCTGTTGCATCCTTGCCCGCATTTCCGCCATCTCCCGCTCCTTGTCTGCCAGCAGCCGCCGGCTGGTGTCCCGCTCACGGGCCAGCGAGTCCTCCAGGTCCCTCAGCTTTGCTTCCTTGGCTGCCAGCTGGGTGACGGGGGGCAGGGGTCTGATGAGCTCCCAAGGGCCCCAAGTATGGAGATGTAAGGGGCAGGGGACACCCAGTTATCCTCCCCAGGATCTCCAGGCTCCCATCAGAGCCTTTTATGGCTCTAATGTGGCCTCGGCTGGCTGCTGACGACTGGGGAGGCCTTCTCAATATCCAACTGAAATCTCTTAATCTGAGGCTAGAACCTGTTTCCTCTGCCACAAGTGGCACAGCCAGCTAGAAGAATATTGATGCTTTTAACACCTCACACTGGGTCTCCTGGCAGATCTATGAGTTAGGGAGGATAAGAATGATCTCCATATTCAAATGGGAAAACCAAGGCTCTGAGAAGCAAGGTCTTACAGGCGAGATAAGAGGTAGTCCTGGAACAGCAAACTGGTCATCTGACTCCAAATCCTAGGCTTCTTACTCAGCCTGTGGTCCTGGGGGCATGTTCTGTCCACTACCCTCCCCTCCTCAGGACTTCCACTTGACATCCTGACATCCTGCCCAGACTATTGGCTGATGGGGGAGGGGCGGGGTGGGGGCATCACCTGCTTCTGGAGCTGGCTGAGCTGGGCGGAGAGGCTGTCGATGCGGACGCGGGACTGCTGCAGCTCCTCGTGGGCAGCCCCCATCAGGTTGCTGTTTCTCTCGGCTGACTGCCTGGCATTATCCAGCTGGAGGGGAGGACACAGGGTTAGGGCTGCAGCGACCAAAGGCAGGAGGGACCTGAGAAGGGCATCACTGCTGCAGCGTCAGGGGCCGGGTACCCTGAGCTCCTGACACCGTCCTCCCGATCTCCCACAGGACATCTCAGGGTGGGCGGGTGGAGGGCTGCTGGGGGCAGAGGCAGCAAGGGAGCCACGGGATAATGAGCACCTTGGCAGAATAGGTCTTCTCCAGTTCCTTCTTGTACTGTTCCACCTGGTCCTCGTGCTGGGCCCGCAGCTCCTGCAGGGCATCCGCCAGCCGGCTCTCAAACTCACGCTGCTTCCCATTATCAATCTCCACCAGTCGCGTCTCATGGCGGCGCTTGGTCTCACGAAGCTCCTGGAAGGGTTGGACCCAGAAACCAAAATCAGAACTAGTCCTTCAAGGATGAAACCCAAGTTCCCGGCCCAGCCCTAACCCTGAATGGAGTCACTGTAAAGCCCCACTTTAACCTGGGGGCTGGCCACCCCCCAACTCCCCATCCACTAGTACAAGGGAGTCAGGCAGGGAGCTCTGCACACAGCTGATCCCCCAGCCCCAGCTCTGACGTCTGTCACCACCCAGCCCTGGTCCTCCGGTCTGCAGGGCACAGTTCCCACCTCGCTGTAGATGTTCTTCTGGAAGTCCAGCTCCTCCTTCAGGGTCTGCAGCCTGTTCTCAGCATCGACCCGCCGCAGCATCTCATCCTGAAGTTGCTTCTTGGCCTCACTCAGGGCTGCCTCGAGCTGAGAGGAAGGGGGCAGAGGTCAGGGAGAGGGATCATAGGACATCAGAGCTGGAAGGAAGCTGAGAAGTGGGCTGCATCCAGCACATCCCTTTATATGTGCAGAAACAGGTCTAGGGGAGTGAGAGCCTTGGATACCCATATTGGTAATAATATATTTATTCCCTCACAGTAATGACTCTGGGTAGGTACTGTGCTAAGAAAAAAAAAGACAGTGCCTCCTTTCTCTGGCACAACATAGCAATTGCTATAAAGGAAGTATGTCCAGAATACAGAAGGAATATGAGGGAAGGAACCGAAGTGTGCCTGGGGTGGTAGAGGGGGCTTCCGGGAAGGCCTCCAAGAGGCTGAGATCTGAAGGACAGGTGAGTGGGGCAGACAGGAACCAAGTGCAAAGGCACAGAGGGAAGAAGGATCTTCACTTCAGGATCTCCAGTCAGTACTGCTGAAGCCTGAAGGACAGGGCTCAGCGGGTAGAGTGACAGCAGAGGCGGCCAGACTGGAAGGCAGGGGTTTGATCATGGAGAGACGCGCCCTTATCTGCCACGAAACAATCCTCTGAAGCTCAAGTAGGGGTGCACCTGTCTTAGATCTTCATCTTAGAAAGCCCAAGCTGGGAAGTGAAGCTGGGAAGGGCTGGGGGCAGGACCTGGGAGGAGAATGGCCCAGCCTTGGTTTTTTTGTCAACATGCTGGCTTCTCCTGGTCTCTCCACGGTGTACCGTGGCGGCAGGGCCTGGGAGGGAAGACAGCCCAGGACAGAAGCTTGGTGACTGTCTCTAGTCCTGGTCCTGCTCTAAGCAGATGTGGCTGTGAGATTGGGAACAAGCCAGCTTCTTTGATTCTGTTCCTTAGCTTGTAACATGAGAGATTAGAGGCTAGAATACATAGCAAAGTGTTTTGAAAGTAAAGACCATCGTATACATGCTGAGCACTGAGAACATGCATCCATACGTGATCGACCATCAGCTCCCGATCAGGGCTCTGCGGACAGGCTACATCCTCTCCTGCCTCCCAGAGAGGTCATGGCTCTCTCTAGCAGGGTCACACCGGGAGGGATCCAGGGCCAGGCACAATTCATTGCAAAGTTAAATGGAAATGGCTTGTGGATTCTTTTAAATTCACCGTGCTAGACACCATGGGCAGCAAAGGAGGATGCAATATGGTCTGGATGGGTGCAACGAGGGTAGGACATGGGAATGGCTCTGATACCATGTGACAGGTCAGACTGGGCACCTCCTGAGGGGGCCTGGGGTGGAAGAGTGAGTGTGCATTTGGCAGGGGAGGGGGGACAGGTGTCAGGTGGCATCACGGGCGGGCCTCACCTTGGCCACTTGCCCCCGCAGGTCATGCAGCTCGCCCTCCAGCGTGCGTTTCTCACTGAGAGCAGTGCTCAGTGCAGCCTCCTTGGAGTTGAGCAGAGCCTCCAGGTCCTTGAGCCGGGCCTGGGCAGCCATCAAGTCTCCCTCCTTCTTGGTATTGCTAAAGAAGCCAGGGAAGAGTGGGTTTAAGAGGAGGAGTCTGTGTTCCTAGAGAGAGCCAGGTCCCGCAGGGAGAGAGAGAAGGCAGGTTCTGGGAGGTCAGCTGTGGGGCCTGGCTCTGCTATCCCTCAAACTGCCAGGGGAGGGCATCCTTGACTTTGGTTCGTTTGCATCTGCCTGCCTCTGGGGCTGGACTCCCACTTCCTCCAAGGTCCCCAAAACCCCCTTCCTGCTTCTCCACCCTTCCCATGACTCAGTACTCAGGAACGCGCCTGGGGCCAAGGGCAAAGCTCGATCCCGTGAGATGAATGCTTTTCCCTCTCTCCCCTCCCATTCCTTCCCAAAGAGACAGAGCCACCTTTGTCTCCTGCCCCTTCCCACAGAGGGCCTTAACCTTCTCCCCCGACTCCACCCACCTTCCATTAAGCCAAGCCTCCTTCCCTGTGGGTACCCAGACAGCCAGGCTCCTAGGCCTTGGGTCTGTGCGTCCCTAACACTTATCAGTTTGAGACCTAAAGGTGTCTGTCACCTCCCCTAGTCCCTTTTACACACCGGGAACTGCTGGGAGGGAAAGTCTGGTTAAAGCTCAGGGAGACCTGGGACGAGGACAGCCAGGCATGGTACTGACCCTTTCCTTTCTCGGACCCAGTCTGGGTCCCCTGATCTGGGCAGAGCACAGGGGTTCCAGCCTCCCTCCCTCTGGGCCTCATCAGAGCCTGAGAATGCTGAGCCCGACACATCGACCACAGGCCTCAGCATCTGGCTCCAGATGTGACCCCCAGGCCTCCAGGTCCATCTGGGTTCCAGCCTTGAACCTCGCCACTCCTCAAACTGGGTAAAGCTTTAGCTAGAACCAACCGAACAGGGGTTGCCTCTGCCACCTCCCTTCCCTTTCTGGGCCGCTGATGACTTTTGCTGGAGAGTGACCTAGAGAAATAGAGGGATCCTATTTTCTTAAAGACCTCTGGGGAACCCAAGAACTTTTCAGTTGTAATGATCCCTTCAGCAATGCGTGGTGAGAGAAACCACTAGGCCCAGGGAGTGGAAGGAAAGAGACAAGGGGCCTGGGCCCAGTTGCCATCTGCAACTCATCAGACTTCAAGCATGAACCCACCATGGCAGATGGAAAAAAGGAAAACCAAACGTGGGCAGGGGGAAAAAAATTCTATCCTGGAAAGGAGAAAAGTGGCCCTGCCAACATTTTTCTCCTGCCACCAAAGCCCTCAGCTCCAGCAGACCCAACAATTCACTGTGAAGCAGGATGGAGAAGGCTAGACTGGAGGCAGCTCTGGAGGGAGGGCCCGAGACTGAGACGGTGTTCTCCTGCCACCAGCTTAGATTTCAAACAGGAGCCACCTCCCCTCCAACTGGGCTCCACTGGGAGGGGGGACAGAGCAACACCCAGACAGGCAAGGGAAGGACCCGAAGACCTGGGGGAAGCACCCCCAGCCTGCACGCTTGCTCTGTCCAGGCCTCTGGCCACATCTCAGAACAAGCTGTTTAATGCAACAGTGTCTGTCTCCTGTGAAAAGAGGCCCTTCCAGATCTGGAGGATGTCTCCCCTCCTCCGTCTCAGCCAGAAAAGCTAAAAATAAAGTCAAAACCCAGCTCAGGTTTTGGCTGCCATCCGGCCCAGCCCCTGGCTGGGAGCATAGCCCCAACTTTCCATGACTTCAGAACTTTTCCGAAGCTGAGGCAGCTGCAGGGCGAGGAGGGAAAAAGAAGAAAAACCGCTGGTAAAGCGAAGCGACGCAGCAGACATAGATTCCGATCCCCTTGGGCTGACTCCAAGGTTGGCAGGGACTTCCCAGCCAAGAGGCCTCTCTACCCTGCAGGCTAACGGCTGCAGCTGGCCATCCTGGGAGGCTCTCAGAATTTAGAGAACTAGAAGGAGCTGAGCATACGTTCAGCTTAACCCCCTCCTTGTACAGATGAGGAAACTGAGGCACAGAGGAGGAAGGTGAGTGACCCAGTGTCAAGCACAGCAAGCAGCTATAGGGACTGGGCTGGGGGGGTGGCGGTCACAGTCAATTCTGGCTGCTGATCAGGACTCCTCCCTCCTCCCCCTCCCCTCCCCTTCCCCCTCCCCCTAAGCCACAGGTCTAGAGAGAGCAGAGAAGCCAGCAGGAGAAAGAGGGCTCCCAGATCCAGCCAGCCTGAGCTGGGAGAAGCAGGAAGGAGCACCGTGATGCTTTCGGAAGGCATCTCAAGGGTGTCTCTTCCCTAGTCCCGCCTCCCTGGCCTCCTCAGACACCAGGAGAGGAACTGCAGAAGTTCTCCTTGGAAATACCTTTCCTGTGGCAGTGCAACGCAGCACTGACAGAGGAAAACAACGGAGCTGCACGGTCCCTGTCCTCGAGGGCTCACACAGCCTGACAACTGCAGGATTTTGTCCTTCAGTATAACCTCTTCAGTTCCTTCTGCTCCCAAAGGTGGGGTAGTAGTAATACTAATATTAATACTGATACTCAGACTAATACTAATAATCATATAATGACAGCAAACACACCTAATTGCATACAAGACACTGCTCTAAATATTATAATATAACTCACTTAATCTCCACAGCTTCCCTACTGAGATAGGTGCTAATACTGCGTGAGTGAGGAAACAGGCACAGAGAGCTACGTCCAGGGTCCCTCCAGAGTCCTACAGCAAGTCGGGAGCAGAGCTGGAAATCACTGATGTACTGCTCCACCTCCCGTGCTCTAATGGCCTCCAGAGAAATTAAGGGGGCGATTTTCCTTCCCCTCCTGGAGGCTTTGATTAGCGCTTAAAAGACATGCGATGAAAGGACTAAGGCACACCCTGCAGGTGAGGGAAACCCCAAGCAAAGAGAGGGAAGCAAGGAAGAGCCTTTGTGGTTTTCTCAGCCGTGTTTGGGGAGCTCCCCTCTGTGGGGAAGCAGCCGCTGTCACCCATGGGCTCATGACTCAGACCTCAGGAGCTCTGTGGCCAGGGAGCCACAAGCACTCCCCAAGAGACCGCTGCGGGTGGCAGTACGGAAACCAGTGCCTCTCCAACCTCCTCCCCAGTCTTGCCTGACCACCAGGTCCAAATGCCATTTCTTCCCTAGCTGGGGTCTTCAGCCCTAGCAGGGACCCCAAGCAGACACTGGCCAGGCGTTCAGCCCCAGAGTGGTGCTGCTGCCCGTGCCTGAGTCCACTGGGGGTTGGCGGTGGGAAAGCTGGGCACATGCTGACTGCTGCCCCACAGCTAGGGCAGGGAGGACTGGGCTGGCAGGGAGGACAGGGTGAGGCAGGCAAGGGGAGCTGGAAGGGTGGGAACCAGGGGCTCCACAGGTGACTCATCCTCAAGCACACAATACTCTGGCAGGGGTCGGGAAATCCTCTGGTGCTCACAGGGGAGACCCTGGCTTTACCCACGTCCTGCCCCAGGCCCGGTGCCATGCCAGTGGGTTGCCGGCTTCTCCCTCCCATCCGCCAGGCTCCTCCCACACAGGAGTGGCTCCATCCCAGCGGGCATTCATGAGGCAAGAAGGGCTGGGCATCCTGTTTCTAACTCTTCCCACGTCTGGCATATCTGATCGCAGAAGGAGGGACGAGTGGGGTGGGGGAGGGCAGGGGAGCAGAGAGGAAAAGAATAAGGTAGAAATGAGACCTGGGAGCTGGCGCGTGTGGCCCCAGGCTGGGGCTCTGTTACGCTGAGGCTGGCTGGTGGGATAGGGAAGCCAGGCTCCAGGGCCACTGCAGGCCAGGACTCTGGGGGCTGCCTGGGGGGGCGGGGGAGGGGGAGAAAGGCACGCAGCACGGGAAAGGGGCTGAGGTGGGCACTGGGCCAGGCGCTGACCCGCCCGCTGAGTCACCCTCCTCAGCCCAGCTCAGATGCCAGATATGGAAGCCAGGGCCGGCCGCAGGCCTGTTTGGGCCCGCTTGCCGGGAGCAACTTGCTAGGCCCCGAGGGAGAGGCCCCCATTTCCTCCGCTGAGCTGAGGAAGAGACAAGGGGAGCAACGACAACGGACTGGGGCTAAAAATAAGAAGTGGGAGGGGCAGGTGGCCAAGGGGGCAGTGGAGGAGCCGGACCAGCCCAGCCGGGCTCCCTCAGACCCGCCCCTGTCCACTCACTGGCCCCGCCCCAGCCTCACCGGCCCTCCGTGTTCCCCATCGCCGCGGGTCAGAGACGGGAGGAGGGGGAGGGGAGGCAGGCGCACAAAGGGCCCTGAGCCCCCGAGCGTCTCCTGCCTCACAGGAAAGGGAGACCCCTGTGGCTGGGCAGGGCAGAGCAGGGCTGGGGGCACAGCAGGGCTGGGGGCAGAGCAGTGAGTCCCAGCCCTCCTGGCTTGGCGAGAGTTCTCCCCTCTCTTCCCAGGGGTCTAGACCTCTGCCCAGGCTGACTCCCTGCCAGGTGATGGGGCGTCTCCAACGGCCACCCCAAGCCGGCCGCACGTTCCTCCTTTTGTTCCAGCAACTCCCCCCACTGAAATGTATCCTTCCCTCCCTCCACCTATCCAAATCCACGCCCCCACCTCTGTTTGAGCCCCGCCTCAGCCCAGCGCCTCCAGATCCAGTCCCAGCCCTCTCTCCTCCTCCAAGTGCGTTCAGCTGTTGTTTTATCTGCTGGTTTATTCTCTTTCCAGTAATAAGTGTGTCTCCGGGCTTTTTCTGTATGTCCCCAAATGCCCTGAGACTAGGAGGAGCTCAAGGCTTCTAGGGGGACCTCCTCCTGGACCAACTCCTGCCCTTTTACAGATGGGGAAACCGAGGCCTGGAGAAGAGCAGCCTCAGACCCTAAAACCCTGCTCACCCAGTCACCTGAGGACACTCACAACAGATGGAGACAGACACAGAAAATGGCATGACACACACAGAGGGCGCAGAAAGTAGACAGAGACACCCAGGGAGAGAGCCTGGAAGACACTTCGACTTCTGCTCAATTGCTGGGAGCCACCCCAGTCTGAGAGTGATGATACAGAGACTTAGTGAAACAGCCCTCAAACATCAGCTACTCCCACAGCTGCGTGTGGAGCCATGAAGTTCGACGGTCCCCCACCCCCAAAAGTAACCACTGCTTGGGTTCTTGGCTGGTCTGTGGGTCTGCCATCACTTTCAGGTATGGGTAGGACGTGGATAGGCTGGGACATCTGGTTCCCCACTCTGGCATTCAAGGCACCAGCCCTTTCTGGAAAGGAGACCTTGAAGAGAGGAACTGAGAGGGGCAGGTGTTCCAGGGACTTAGAAGCCCCTTGAGCCTCCCCCAAACGCCACCCTGTGAAGTTCTGAATGTCTTGCACCTGGAAAGCACATGGTAGAGGTCGACCCCCAGTATGTGGGTGCATGGGCCTCCCCACACGGGCACATGCACCCACAGCAGGCACGGCTCTGCTTCCACACGCCTCCCTTGGGCGTGACACCTGCCACATATGCTCGGGGTCTGAGGGTCCTCAGATCCCCTTCCAGAGCCACCAGGCTCCCAGCTGTCTTCGCCCCAGACAAAGACAGGTCTAATTCCAAGCAGAGGGAGGGTTGGGATGGGGGAACTGGTGCTGAGAGGGGGACAGGAGGCCTGTTGACACGTTCAGACGCAACTCCAGCAGAGGCGCTGGGACTGGCAGGGGGCCAGGCCTGAGTCACAGCTGCTGGGTGTATCAACGTGGCATTGTGCAGAGGCAGGAGAGGCCTGCGGCCAGAGGCCAGGGTGCTGGGGTCCTGGACGACAGGCAGCGGGCTTCCTGACCAACCGCTCCCTCCAGGTCCCATGCCAAACTCCACTTTCCTTCTTCCTGGCCTGTTTCTCCAGAAATTATTCCTGTGTTGTCATAAAAATGCAGGGCTGAGGCCTGGGAACAGACCAAAAGAAGTGGGGGCATGGAAGGGAGACGGAAGGCCTGGGAAGAGGTAGGATGTCCTGGGCGTGGGAGGGAGGGAGGCCACTGGCCGTAAGGTGGGACATTTAGGGGATCCCTGCAAGAAGGTGACTTAGCTGTCCCTTCTTAGGACGTATTAACCCTCCGACTGGTGGCTCATGGTTATTAACCCTGACAACAGCGGGAAGGGGGTGGGAGCCGCACCCCAAGATGGAGAGAGGTAGTGGGAGGAGGGCCGAGGAGTTCTGGTACCACTGCATTCCAACTCCAGCCTGGGAAGATGCAATGCTCTCTCCCAGCCAGCAGAGGGTGGCAGCGTTGGAGCTTCAGGAGAAGGAAGGGGGTGCCTTGGCAATCCCAAACAGCCCCCTCTCAACTGCCCAGGTCTGGGACCCTTGAAATTAAGGGTCTCTAACTCCCCTGAGCCAGTCCCTAAAGAGACTCCTGTGTTCTGCTCCCCTCCATCTGTCCCTCATGTGATTCAGGCCCTCATCCCTCTTGCTGCCACTCAACAAGAACACCCATCGTAGTTTTCAATAAAAGGCCATCCCTCTGCCTTTTCTTCTCTGACTGGACAAGTTCAGGGTCTCCCGTCCACTCTCTACTCTGCCCTCTACCGTGACTCAGCTCGTCTGCTGGGCCTGGGATTCCAGCCAGAATTATTCCTGGTTTCGACAGGCAGGATTCAAGCTTCCTCTCCCACAAACGGGCAGGGGGAGCTCCTGTCCCCCCACCCTGCCCCGCCTCCTTCCCAAACTGTCCCCTTCCTTGAGAGATTGTTAAGGGCCAAGACCTCCTCACAGCCCAGCCTCAGGTTGCGGGTGCAGGAAGGAGAGAAGGGGGGCAGTTCAAGGTCACCCCTGCACCTCCCTCTTATTCCGGGTTCATGCTGTCTAATCCTGGCCAGCACTAAGGTAACAGTCCTGCCTGCCCCAGAGCCTCCCTTCTTCCCCAACACAGACCCATGGGACTCTCCCTCTCCTGCATGATACAGCCTACATGACATGTCCTGAAGGGAGACGCATTAAAAACGTAGTGTCCTTTCCTACTAGCAGTAAAAACAAAGCATAAGCCAAGGATATGATGCCATAACAGTTAACCGTTTCTCACAAACTTTCTCTGAGAAAGAGAGGAGGGTGTTAGTACTTTTAATTCCAAGCTTGTGGGAAATATTTCTATTGTGAATAGCATTGGTTATTAATTATATTCGATTTTCATACTTATAGCGTGGTATTTTAGAGGACTGTTTTCTCACTTTGTGGGTCATTGTACGACTCTGGAACCAGAGGGATCTCTGGAGACCTTCTGCCCTAACCCCTTTCTTTTATAGCTAGGGAAATCCAGAGATGGGGGGTGATTTGCTCAAGGTCACACAGCAATTTAGCAGCAGGGCCAAGCCTAGAACTAAGGACACCAAGGGCCAGGGCTGTTTCCGCTACCTCCTGCTACCTGTCATTTTGTTGGTGGACCACCTTGCCTCTTGTTAAGCAGTAGGAGATGCTGCAACCTTCCCCAAAGAACCTCTTTCCTGCTGTCTCCAAGAATATTCGAGCTTGGCCTGTGTCGTCTTCTGTACACAGGGTGGGGCTCAGGGAGGTGAGAATGGAATGAACTGCCCTGGGCCTCTGAGCCAGACCTGGTCTTGCCTGCTGCAGCTGCTAGAGGTAGTCAGGGGCTGGGGAGGAGGGAGGCAAGGGAGGGGGAGCAGAGGGCACAGTTGGTAGGTAAAGGCATCTCCTACCAGTTGGCCCCACAGCTGTCCCTGCCTTCAGCCCTGACACTGAGCTACTGAATCACTGGGGGTGGGACTGGGAGTGGGGACAATGGGCACATCCCATGCAAGAGTAAGTCTCAGATTCCTGGAGGCCAGGGGATGTGCCGGCCGGGGGGCATCAATCGTGGGAAGGCAATCAGGGGCCCTGGCAGGAATTACTGTCTTTCTTGTTTCTCTTGGGCTCCTTAAGTACTTACTGCTCAGCCCCCAGGGTTAGCTGTACCTTCTTCTTTCCGTTTGAATAAGAATGTGGACTTCAGGGTGTGGGGTGGGGGAAGAGATGACACCAGGAGCTCCCTCAGGTGAGGACTGGGGCCCAGGTACCCTCGAAAGGCCTCCATCCCTGTTATCCTTATGTATCTGCCAAAGGGCACGGCCTCCTGCAGATCCAGGTAGACAGACAATTCCCATGACAAGTCCCAAGACAGTCTCAAGACAGGAATCACCAGCCTCCCTGAGCTCTGTCCCATGATCCATGGCCTGGCAGGGTCCTGGGTCTTTCCAGGTATGGGATGTGGCAAAGGCTATTGATCAAGTGTTAACAGGTCCTGCGGAACAGCAGAACATGAAGACAACACTGGTCCCAGAGCAGAATCTCCAGACTGCAGGAGTGCACCTCAGTCATCCCAACCCGCCTTCCAGATCCTCCAGCCTGTCCCCTAAGCTAGAGAAGTACGGTTTAATGGTACGAGCACATAACTAAGAAGCAGAAGGCCTGTGCTCAAGTCCTGACCTGTCACTCCCCTGCTGTGTGACATGGCACAAGCCTCTACACCTCTCTGGCTTTTGCTTTTCTTATCCTGATGAGAGCTTGGATGAACCTGGGCCTGGCAGGTCCCTGCCTATCCCAACCAGGGCCGCAAAAGGTGGGCAATTCAGGAAGTCGTTGAGCACCCAGGCCTTGTCTGGGGAGGAAGAGACGCTTCTGCTTTGTGGGGCTGGGATCTCCCCACTTCTGACTCAGCCTTCCTCCACCAGTTCCGCACGGAAAGACACAGACCCTGGCACCATCCCGCAGCCCAAGCCCATAACTCTAGACCTCAACTCTAGAACTACTTGTGCATACTGCCTGTCAGGAGTCCCGGTTTCAGATCACCACCAGAACCTTAGGAAGGAGGTAGAAAAGGATCCCAGGATGCAGTGGGGAGCGGGGAGCAGAAGATGCAGATATTCGGGCCCCCATCCCTCCCTTTAAGACATCTGCTGTCTCCACCCTGTCTCTTGCTGCCTTTTGTAAAGCCACAAGGGTGGGAGAGAGGGGGGCAGCATCTGAGTCATCCACCCAGCTGTCCTGCTTGGGGTGGGGCCTAGTTCCAAGCCTGGACCCCAGGCAGGCCTTTCCTGATCTTTTAACCTCCTCATTCTTCCCGCACTTAGGTGTCCAAATCCCTGGGGCTCCAGAATTGAGAGGATGTGTGTATGTGTTTGTGGGTGGGGGTAGTGTTTCTGCTTGCAGCCTGTAACCCAGCCTGATGAGAGGGTGCCCCAAACCCCTGGGTGTGGTCAAGGTACCCAGGCTGGGCCAGGAATCCCCACAAGGTCTTACAGACAGCTCTGCATCCCAACCCAAAGCCTGGCCCTGAACTCTGAGCTCTAACTAAACATTAAACCAGGCAACACCTTCTCCCTAGGCTTTAGTGGGAGGAGTTAGGACAATGCCTTTCTTCCTCTCCCAAATTCTTCATTCTACTCCACACCTCACCCTGAGCACGGCAGACGCAAAAGGGAGCAACAAATCGTTGCTCCTCCCACGGGGGACATAGAACAGGACAGAAACCCCAACCTGAGCCCTCTTCGTCTCCACCCTGCCTCTCATCAGCCTAGGATCCAGGTGTGCAAACCCGCCCCCCCTTTTCCGGAAGTCCAGCCTCCCCAGCCAGGATGAGTGGGGGAGAGGAGAGGCAGGTGGCTAAATATAACAAGTACACACACCACCCCCGGCCCTGCCCCACATGCGTGCACACCCGCCTGGTGTCCCAGGCCCGACAGCTGCACCAGGAGGCAGAGGAGACAGACTGGCGTGGCTGGGTTAGCGAGAGACCATAGACTCCACTTGTTCTGTTCCCTGATCAATGCCTTCCCCAGAAAAAGATCTGCTAAAAATGCCCTTCACAGGGATCTGCAAGGTAGTAGTTTGGTACTTGCGTGGACTAGTTTAGAACACTAATTCTCTGGGACTCCCCTTAGCTTGCCTCCTGTCTGTCCTGCTAACTAAGTTACTCCTATCGCTAGTGGACAATGACAGAAGTGATCCCTTTCAACAGAAATAAAGTTACCCTGAGTTCCCCGGTGGCCTTGTGGTTAGGATTCTGGGCTTTCACTGCCATGGCCCGGGTTCGATCCCTGGTCTGGCCAGAGAACTGAGATCCCCACAAGCCACAGCCTGAGTGGGGGGCGGCAGGCAAGTCACCCTGCCTCTCCACACAATTTCAATTTCCATCTAATCTTCACAAGGGGATGATGTATCTGCCACACCCACCATGCCTGGGGCTAGGGGCTCACGAAGGGGTATAAAGAGCACAGAATACACAGAGGTTCTGAGAAGAGCGTGAGTCTGGAGAAGATGATGCCAAGGGAAAGAAGGAAAGTCAAACCATACCCCACCCCAACCAGGGACCTCCAAGCACCTTTAGTGCTCTTTGGCTGAGGTCTTCACAGAAAACAAATTCTTGGGGAGCTGAAGATGGCCTAAACTTCCCAGCTCCAAAGGCCTTTTTAGAAAAGAGGGAGGAGCCAAGTAGGGTGCGGTAGAATGGGGCAGGGATGGGTAAGGTAGGAGTGGCCTGAAGCTTCCAACGGCTGGATTTCAAAAATGTCACTATATTCTGGTAGTTGAACAAGGCAAAGAACAACAACAAAAAGTCAGCGGCTGAGAGGACTGGGCCAGAGCAAAGGCTGCTCAGCTTGGCTGGGAAAATGAAAGTGGCTCACCCCAAGGAGGGAGGCAGGGTGCGACAAGCCCCCAACCCTCGAAGACTCCAGGCAGAGGGTGAGGGTGGGATGGGGGAAGGTGGGGAAGGGGGGAGGCAGACCTGGGCATAGCACAACTTCCTGAGCTGGGAGCCTCTGCCCTCTGTCTCCCTCCCTCCCTTGCATTCCTGGGCCAAGCAGGCCAAGGGCTGTGAGAGCTGTGGGGAAGCCGCTCTCCTGGAGCTCTTTGGTGGGCCTGTCAGAGTCCAGGGAAGGTCTCAGACAGGTAGGGAGTGAAGGAGAGCTTCCCAACTCTTACAGAGAACCCGGGTAAGGGTCGTGCTGAGGGGGCCATCACCATGCCCCTGCAGGGGAAAAAGGGGGTCACCCTGCTTTGGTGGCCTCTCTCCAGCACCACTGGACATCTGCCAGCTTGGGAACCCTGTCTTAGTGGGTGTCATGTGTTCAGAGCCAGGCTGGGCAAAGTTGGCACAGTGCCAAGCCTGCCAAGAAAGTTCTAACAGGAGCCTTTCACCCACTCCAAAGTGTCCTGGGTGCCCAGATTTCTTAGACCTGGCGGAGCCAGTTCCGCTTTGCCCAAGACTCTCCCCCAGGCCCCAAATGACTGGCAAATCCCACCCTGACAGAATGTGGACCTGCCACCAGCCCCTACTTGGCCCTGCTGCCCGCGCCGTTACCTTATATATTCCACCCTCTCCCAGAGACCCCTCCCTTCTCTGTCCTGTCTTGACAATTTCCCTTGGCACTGCCAGTCACCCGCTGGGGGCGGTTCCGGTGAGGGAGGAGACTATAACGCAAAGTTATCAGCCGTCTGGAGCTCGGCAAGGGCGACAGTCCGCTCGCCCTCTCTGCGCCTCTCCCGGCCCCACGCCGCCACCTGGGCGCACTCACCGTGCCTTGAGGTCCTTGAACTCCTCGCGCACTTTGCTCAGCTCCAGCTGCAGGCGGGCGCGCTCCTTGGCCACCGAGTCGAGGGTCTTGCGGGCATCCCCGAGCTCTGCCTCGTAGGCGGCCTTGATGCCGGACACCTCGCGGCTGACCACCTCCTCGGACTCGGTGATGCGAAGGCGCAGACCTGCGTTCTCCGTCTCCAGCGAGCGCACACGGTCGATGTAGACCGCCAAGCGGTCATTGAGCTCCTGCAGGTCCTCCTTCTCCTGCAGCCGGGTGATGCGGGTGGGCGACAGCGGGGTGGAGCTGCCCTGCGCCCCACCGCGGGTGGCGCGCCGCTGGGACGGGGTCTCCATGGCCGGCAGGGTGGCAACGCTGCCCGCGGGGCAGAGGTCCCGGTAAGGGCAAGCGGCTCGGGCCGAAGGACAGAGACTGCTCGGGGTGGGAGCTCGCCGGCCGGCTGGCTGGCTCTCGTCTGGCTCCTGGCAGGCGTGGGGATCTGGGCCGGGCGCTGTCGGACCTCGGGATCTGGGTTGGCCGGTATGGATGCGGCGCTCCCGCGAACACTCTGAGTCACCGGCGCCAGAGCAAAGGCTCTAATAGGTCTAGGGAATTGGAGGAGGGGCCACTGCTCTTAAAGGGGCCGTCGCATACCCACGGGGGGTTGGGGGGGCGGGAGGGGTGAGGAGGGGAGAGGACCACCCGGCGGTGGTGGCGGAGTAGGGCTCCACCCTCTCTCGCGCACCCCCTGCGTGCCCGAGGCTTAGCTGAAGCTCGCGTCTAGGTCCCTGCCTGCTCAGCGCTCCAAGCTGCAAGCTTGCCACCACTGCCTCAGGCCTTCGGGGGTAGAGGGCAGAGCCAAGGGGTGAGGGTGGGTGGGCAAAGGGCGGGGGACAGAGGGAAAGTGGGTGTAAAGCAAGGGAGGGTGCCAGGCAGGCAGTAGGGGGAGGGCTAAGGCTGGTGCCCATCAGGGTGACTCACTCTTCTTCCACCACTGGCTCCCCCTTTCCTCCCCATAGTGATAGTGAGTCACCCCTACCCCGCCCGCCCCCCTACATGTGGGCAGTCCATTCAAAGTTGCATCTCAGGATGCCAGGGTGAGGTGGGGAAGAATGCCTGGGTTCCCTGGCGTGGTTGGAGGGAGGGCTGCAGCAAAGTTCTGGATCCTGAGTGCCTTTTACACCCTCAAACTTGGGGTGGGGACCAGGAGTTTGGAGTCGCTCTTTTCCTATCTTCTGCCCCAATTTAATCTGCCTTCAAAACCAACCATTGGGTCTTAGACCCAAGGAACAAGCCACAGGCCCCAGAGAAGGCCAAGAATTGGACCCAGGCACTGCCCATCTCCTGCCCCTTTCCTTTGGATTCAAGCAATTGGAAAGAAAGCCTGCCTTGGGTTCCTCCCCCTTCAGTCCCTTTCTACTCCTCACCCCACCCCACCAACTCCAGGACTGTACTTATTTTTTTTTCCAGGACTGTACTTATTTTAATGGATAATTTAAAACAGATACCAGAGCTGTGCATGCATTCATCACATTGCCAGGACACCAGGTCCCAGATTTTTGTGGTTCCCAGAGGGGCCTGAAAGGGGGAGCAGGGCTGGGGGCTGGACAGCCAATGTTGGGTCTCTATCCCGGTTTCAGCCAGAGAAGGGGTGGTGGGAGGTAGGGACAGCAAAGACTCCCACAACCTTGCTGGCTGCAGGGCCAGCACTGCACTTATCTCTACACTCCTCTCTGGCCAGGTCTGCTTTGCCACTGGCTCTGGGGAGGGGCCAGGCCTTCTCACAAAACAGGATCACCCAAGTCCCCAGGCTTCCCCACCCCAGGCTCTGGGACTTCCATTCCCCAGGACTCACCAAAGACCCCTTTAATCAGCCTTCTACTCCCCTCCCCTTATCCTGGCCCTGGGCCCACCAACCATCTCATCCTAAGAGGTGGCGGTGGCTGAGGCTCCAGAACCCATGTGCTTTCCTGCCCTGCCCCTGTGGCCTCCACAGCTTATTCTCTGATGAGCAACAGGGGAAATTAAATTATGTTGCTGACTCCTACAGCTCCAGGATATCAGGATGCGCAAGAGAAGCAGAGCTGGACAGGTCCTCTGTTCTGGGTTCTGGAGCTGGCTTCAGAGGGACAAGGGGCTGGAGTGGGATTAAGGCAGGGACTCTTGAGTATTCAGGGAGAGGAACCGGGAAGGGGATGCTTAGGTTCCCATCTCTAGGGGGGTGACTGGCAGTGTGGCGAGTATCCAGGATGCACCCAGTTGGGGGACTCAGGACATGGCTTCCCCTCCTTGCAGCCCTCTCCCCCAGGGCATGGCACTCACCTTCAGCTTCCCAGACAAAACAAAAAGCCTTGTTCTGTTTCTCCCTCTTGTACTCTCCAAACCAAAAGCAGAGGCGGGGTGGGTGTGCCAATGAAACGTGCGGGACACTGGCTGTTCCCACTGCCTTAGCCCCCACTCCACTGAGCGTCCCCCCGCCCCACCCCCCACCCCCAGTCCCTGCCTGGCCTGGCTTCCCCTCCTGGCTGGGGAAGCAAAACCACACTTAACCCTTCCTAGCCCAGACCTCCCCATCTTTGGAGAAAAGAGGCAGGAGAAAGAAGGGGGGGAACTAACCCTAAATTTCACTCTAGGTCCTTTCCAAAGGGTCCCCCCACCTTACCACCACCACAATGGCCTCAATCCTAAACGTGAACTTCGAAGGGCCTTTATCTTGAATATTCAATCCTAACTCTGAATCCCAAATGTCATCATCTGCTCTCTTGCTGCCAGGTGTAGACCACCAGTCCCAGAAGAAGCAGGAGAAAGCAGGGAAGGCCGGGTCCAGAGGAGCGGAGCCTGCTGGGGGTGAGGGCTGGGGGGAGTTGTGACTGGGTGGAGACCAGGTTCCAATCTTATCTCCCACTTGCTATGTGATGACAGGTCTGCTACTGAATTCTCCGGGCCTCGGTTCCCTCACCTGTAACATGGGTAGTGTGGCTACCAGAGACATGGGGGTTGAGCTACTATGTTTGCTCTCAAGGGAGTTGCCCACTTGTAGGGAAAACAGAGGGAAAGGCAAAACCAAGCACAAGTGGTTAAAGAGCAGCATAGAACCCTCAACTGGATAACGAATTCCAAATGGATCCCAGAAGCTGGGAGCTGGAACGTTAATAAGTGATATCAGAATGTGGTTGTTGAGTCCAAGCGGTGGTTTGGGCAGTGGAGGGGCACTTGTCTTGAAGACCCATGGCCTTGGAGGGGGACCCTCCTCTGGTCCCATAGCATCCTGGGCCTTCCTCTGACCCTGCCTCCCAAAAGTGCTGTGAGGGACAGGAGGGACCAAATCTTGGCCATCTGTGTCCCTAACATTTGGCCCAGAGCCTGGCATACAGGAGGTGTTCAGTGTTTCTTAAATGAACAAATGCATCTGGTCCTGCCACTTTTTCAGGTGACTGACTTTGGGCAAGTTATTTCTTTTCTTTCAGCCTCAGTTTCCCCATTGCAGCATGGGGATGCTGCAATGATTAAGTAACATGCATTTAAAGGGAGGCTCCTTGGAGGAGGTAGATTTCGGGCTTTACAGAAGTGCCTTATACATAGATAGTGAATTCACTCATCCAACAAACATTTATTGAACACCTACTGTGTGCCAGGCACTGAGCTAGACACTGGGAGACAGCGGTGAATAAAACAGACAAAAATCCCTACCCTCATGGAGCTGACATCCTAGTGGGGGGAGATGGTCCATAAATAAAAGACAAAATTATAGTTTGTTAGAAGGTGGTTAAGTGCTATGAAAATAAAATATAAAGTGGGATAATGCTCAACACACTGGGTAACTTACACTTTGACGCTCTTTATAGTTGCGTGTTTTCACATACATTCTCAATTTTGTTCCACAAAACCACCTTATGGGCTGGAGATTATTTCCCTGTTTCACAGCTGAGGCTGACTTTCCCAAAACTAAACAGTAATAGGCCGAGCTCAGAACTTGGATGAGGCAGCCAGGTCCAGGACTTCACTATCTTATGCCACTTTGGCAGGACTGTGGGAGGAGTAGGGGTGGACTGGTGCAGGGAGGAAGTCTGTGTAGAGGTGCTGAAGCGGGAAAGAGCTGAGGAGGGTGCACAGCTGAGCTGAGCAGGGAGACACTAGAGGTGAGGCAGGAAAGTGTGGGAGGAAAGTCAGGACGAGGACCAGAGAAGGGGGAGATGGAGGCAGCCGCCTGGTTCAGGGATGGGGCCTGCGAGAGAGGATTTTTGCTGCTTGATAAGCCTGGGGTCAAGAAGGAGAGAGGGGGACTTCCCTGGAGGTACAGTGGTTAAGACTCCACACTTCCAATGCAGGTGGCCCAGGTTCGATCCCTGATCAAGGAACTAGGTCCTGCATGCCGCAACTAAAAGAGCCCGCGTGCCGCAACTACGACCCAGCACAGCCAAATAAATAAATAATTTTTTTTTTTTTAAGTCTTCAGATAGTGCCGATGTCCCTTGTGGGGCAAAATCACCTCCAGTTGAGAACCACTTATCTAAGGTCATATGGTAAGTAGCAGAACTGGCATTGTAATACAGGTGGACCTGACTCTGAAAGCCAAGCACTTACCCACCAGGTTATAATCCTGGACAGGTAGGAGTGAGAGAGAGGAGGATTCAGATGGGTCCTAGGCCACTGAGGAGACAGTTATATTCCCCCATAGGGGAGGGAAGAGGTAACCCTTTGGAGGAGGGTCTAGGGAGTGGGGGCTGATTTGGAGAGTCAAGGCCATGGTTTGAGGATCCCTTTATAGTGAGTTCTTGAGGGAGGGTCCCTGTCCTATTCATTCTTTGATCACAGGCTCTGGTACTAAACACCTGTTGAACTGCTGAGTCACTTGTGCACAGGTGATTATTATAACCTTGAGAGTGGAAGGACTTGCCTGTTCTTTAAGTGGCTGCCATGCACCAGGCACTGGGCTAGGGGCTGTGTGTGGGTGATCCCACTTAATCTTCACCTTAGCCTTATGAGGGAGGTATTATTATCTACATTTTATCAATATATACCAAAACCCCAAAACTCCGAGAGGTTGACTAATTGACCTAAGGTAGCCCAGCTGACTAGACTGCCTTCTTCCTACCCAGACTCAGCTAGATGGAATGATGCAGGTTCAGGGCAATTAGCTTAGCTTAGTTCAGCCAGGAAGGCCCTTAGAAGGGGAGCATGTGTTTGACAGCCGTTTGGAAAGACAGAGAACCCCTCATTCGAATGAAATCTCACCCCAAAACCCAAGATACTAAATGACAGAGGCAGAGCCTCTCTAGTAGGGAGATTTGGGGACTCCTGCCTGATGATCCCTTGCGCCTCTCCCAAGAGGTCCCCGGGGCTCTGGGGAATAAGCCCCTCTCTTTACAAGTGGCTTCTAAGGCCAGAGGAGGAAAGATGTGCCCAAGGTCACTCAGAACCCCCGAAATAGCACTCTGACCCCAACGCATGCTATCACAGGAGACAGGACAGCACCCCGGACCTATCTGAGGGGCTAATCCACCTCAAGAGACCAGCATGAACATCACTGTGACGTAGGGGTGCTGGCTGCTGAGCCAGAGCGCGGTTCTTTTCCTTCAGGGTTCCGGCCTGGCCAGAAGGGGCTGCAGGATAATGGACAGAGAACTAACCCTTTACACCTCATACCTGGCTGGGCAGGTCTCCCAGGTGTGATCCTTTCACAATTAAGATTACTACCGTAACACTAACCCTCGCCAACCTCTTAGAGATGCAGAAAGCAAACACCATTACCCCCAAGGTTGAGGCTTGGGCAGGTTAACTGATTTGCTCAAGGCCACACAGCAGACAGGTGTCAGAAGCAGGCCCCAAACCTCAGGTGTCTGCCTCCAGGTTGACTACATCCCACCTCTCTTCAGCCCAGGCCCCGAGGAGACCAATCCAACAGCAAAATCCGGAGAGTCTGCTGGAGAGGTCCTGCCCAACATTCCAAACCCCATCCCCCTCCCAACTGGGCCAAGAGAGCCGCCCCACCTTGTGAGCCTCAGGTTTCCGGAACTGTCACAGTACACACCACAGTACACAATACTGCCACAGTACACACCAGATTAGGGCGCAAAGAGGAATTCGGCAGTGACATCTTACTCTCTCCTCTCCATCCCCCAGCTATGGCCCCTCCCCACCTGGTGAGGGTGGGGGAGGGGAGGTTGGAGTGAGAAGGGGCGGGGCACCGGAGACATGGGTGGAGCCATGTGGTGCGGCAGATCAGTTGGGGCGGTAGTGTGACTCGGGCTCCGACTGGGTTGTTCTTCCCTCCCCGCCCCGCCCCGGCCTGGAGGCGGGCAGTGCTGACGGCTAGTGCTGACGCAGGCGACTGCGTGTGGGCGGCTGCCTGTGAGTCTGTGTGTCTCTGCGTGTGTGTGTATGGTTGCTGGGGCCTCCCGGGTCTCCTAAATGGGGGTTTCCTCTCCCTGTTGCCAAGGAGACAAACAGAAGCTCCACAACTCCAGGACTGGGGCTGGAGAAAAGGGTCCGCAAGCCCTGTACACTTGCAGAAAGTGAGGTAGAAAAGGATTCCCCGTCCCCCTCCCCTCATCCACGTAGGGACCAAACGTTAACAAATGTGGGGCCTGAAACTGGAGTGGCCACCCGCCCTGTTTGCAGAGCACTGAGGAGTTTCCTAAGACAAGGGACAAGGGACTTGCGGTGCTCAAACCGGGACAATTCCTGGCAAACCAGACAATCGGTCTCCCTAAGTGTTCATCCAATTTTTGTGAGGAGGCTTTATTTTTAAAATATGAGAATATCTTTTACAGATTTTACACAGAAATATGACCACGTGCAAACATGGGCAGACTCCTCTGAGGGTCCCGGAAAGGCCGGGAAGGCTCCCCGGCCTGCAACTGAGGGTCCACGCCGGGGGGTCAACTGGGAAAGTGAACTCTCAAAAGGAGAATGGTGGTTAATCTGCAAGGGATTTCCTGATGGGCGGACGGAGCAAAGGGCGCTTCCTGGAGAAGTGGCTGGGACTGCCAGGTGGGGCAGGTGGATGGGCAGCATCTCTGCCAAGATCAGGAGCTCCTGGAGGGAGGCCCATGGGATGGGGAGGGACTGCCTTGGGCCAGTGCTTCATCATTCATTGCCTAGAAGCCAGAACTTCAGAGCTGGGAGGAGTTAGGACATCATGCAGACCAACCCCCCTCATTTCTAGACCTGCTTTGGTCCAACTTCCCAGATTCCCCCTTCCCACTAACCCTAAGCCACCCACAGGTCTGCCCCAGAGTAGCACCCCATTTTCCCTCTTTGTCCAGTAAATCCAAAGCTCACAGGGCACCCTGAGAGCCCACCTCACTTTGGCCATCGACCCCTGAGGGGCTCTTCATCACAGTGATAGGTGATGGGGAAACCACTGCAGCAGGGGTGGGCAGCAGGGGACTGGCTGGTAGGGACAGGATGCATGGGCTGAGGCTGGTGTGCTCTCAGGCTGCCCAGGGAGGGGCCAAGGGGGCATCTGTTTCCTCTTGGCCAGGATTCCCTCCATGCCACCCCCAGAGGAGGTGAAAATGGCGCTGGCTTCCTGAAGCAGAGCTGCCTGGCCTGGGAATGGAGGGCGGACAGGGTGTCCATCAAAACATCCCGCATTCCCTCTCCTCCCTCTGCCTGGAGCTTCGGGGAGCTCAGATAAGGTTTAGGGGTGGGGGCATATTTTTTGTTAGAGCAGAGGAGGTTAGGTTCTGGGGCTCAGTGAACACCAGCGATGTACCAGATGCGATAGCCAGGCTGGGCTCCAAGTGGAGTGTGGTGGGGTAGAGGCAAGGGACTTGTCTGGCTCAGAGGTGGGGCCTCACTTTAGTGGACCAGCAGTGGAGGATGGACCAGAGAGATCTGAGCACAGAGGGTAAGTGGGGATGGGGGAGAGATAAGAGTGGGCAGAGGAAGAAGGTTGGGGAAGAAGTCTACCGTGAGGGAGGGAGAACTGAGCTTTGAGGTGTGGGGGAGATCACATCTGGAGTCCAGGTCAGGGGGCCCAGGAGGAGTGGAGAGCTGGGCAGAGGGGAGGCCCAGGAACTGAGGAGAGGGGCAGCTGCCCGGGCTGACGCCAGCTCTCCAGCCACAGATCCTGGTGGGGCAAATATTTACCCAGCAACAGTTGCTAAGCAGGGAGGAAGGAGGAGGGAAGCCAGTAGCTAGAGGGCCTTCCAGGCTCCTCCCGTCCCTCACAAAAGACAACTTAGAGAGGGTGAGCCATACAGTTCCCCTCAGCCCTCCACCCACTCCACGCAGGCTCGGCTATATCCCTCCATGCACACATATGTTGGAGTCACCTCTACCAATGTCCCCCCCCCCGCCCCAGCCCCACGCTGGTAACAGGACAGAGGGCAACTTAATCCCTGGGCTGCCCGCCTTCCCCTCGCCCTAGGACAGCTCTGGGGGCTCGAACCTTGCAAAATTCCCCTTCCCAATCTATTGTTCAGTGGGGGCTGGAGAAGGAGGTGGTCCAAGCAGTCAGGATACAGTGAGGGAGGGGATGCTGAAGGATGGAGTCAAGATGTCCAGGGGGTGGAGGCTGGAAGAGAGGATGAGGAGGCTGAAAGGAGGGGAAGGAGTGACTCCCTTAGAGGCTGTGAAAGGGCAGGCAAGGAGGGCTAATGGATCCAGAGAAGAGAGGTTCTCAGGGGTCCTTCCTGATCTGGTGCCTGGGCAGAGGAGGGGGAGGGACAAAGGAGGGGAGGGTGTACTCAAATGGAGCCAGATGTGGCCCATGTGACGTGGGCTGTCGCTGGCATGGGCACAGTGGGGGCAGGACATACAGCTGCCGCCAGGAAGTATTAGTCAGAAGCTGGGAGGGGCAGGGGAGACGGACAGCTAGGCCAGGACCCCTGAAGCAGCGGATGGGAGCTTTGGGGGAGGGTAAAAGGGCTCCGGGCCTGCAAGAAGGGATTGAGATGACCTCCCCACCACCCTTAAGGTTCCCATCCATTTCCCTGGCTGAGCCTCGGTTTCCATATGCAAAATGGACATCCTGACACCCCTTCCCAGGGCAGAAGATAGGCCCAGGGCCCAGCACACAAGAAGGGTTCTCTTCTTTACCCACCTCCTCAGGGTGAGGTCTTTGCTCTGCAGAGCTTCTCCCTGGGGGTCAGTGGGTTCTCACCCTCGGCCACAGGCCCTCTGGAAATCGGGGTGCAGAAATGGGAGGGAATGACACAAAGAGGAAGCTGCCACAGCAGAAAGGAGGTTCTTGGAGCCCAGGCTCCCTGGTGCTGATGGAGGTTCTTGAGGGCTGAAGGGTTGGCCAGAGTGGCTGCAGGCCCCATGGGTCCACCCTGAAATGGACGTAGATGGAGGGCCATCACTGTGAAATGACAACAGAGGCGAGACTGAAGCGCCACACCAGGAGGGGCTTCCCCGCGCCCGTCCACAGCATGAGCCGGCCCAGAGGGAGAAGGGGTTGGGATCCCAGGAAGCAAAGCAGACCTGAAGGGTGGGCCAGGGCACAGCCCTATAGAAACAGACCGAGGGACCCTTGGAGAGCCAGGTCCAAGCTGGCAACCGAAAGAGTGTTGCTTTCCAAACTCCCACTGGAAAGTTTGAAAAATACACACGGAAACATGACTCACTGCCCCCTCCCCATGGCCCCCCTTTCCTGGTTTCTGTGATTTTTCTCCCAAGAGTTAATTCAAATCACATTCTACAGAAACCACGTTTAATGAGGGAGGGCACAGAGCAGGCTGAAGAAGGCAGAGAGGCGCCGCAGGAGGGGCCTAGAAATGGCGATGAGCGCCGGGCCTGGGGCAGACGAGCGTACGGTGATCCACCCACTGGGAGCACCTCGGGCCAGGGAGAATTCGGCTTCCAAACACTTAGATGCTCAAGTGAAGGGAGGAAGGAGAATTCATTCACACAACCACTGCCGAAACTACAGTGTGGCCGCTGCACCCTGCTGCCCTGTATAGCCCAGGCCCAGAGAGCTCGCCTTCTGGCCTCCTCCTTGGAATCTGTTCCCAGGGCCACAACGGAGGCCAGAGGCCCGGGGAGGTGGCATAGGAAGTGGAGCTCCCTGAACTCACTGCCTCCACTGCTCTTTCCCCAAAACATGTGTCCTGGAGCTGGCACATGGGCACTTCTGTCCCTTTGGGCTGGAGAGGATCCAGGCAGGCCTGCCCCAACATGGTGTCTCTGGGCCAGGAAGTCCCAGCCTGTCCAGGAGAGGCCAGCGAAAGGGGAGCCTGGCACTGGGCCATAGGTGAGGGGCCCTTCCACTCCAGAGAGTTCTTGGAAGAGGCCTCCAAGGATTCCCAGGTCAGGGGTGACTCCCGAGCTTCCACACTTGCCACTCCTCCTTGGATGTCCCAGATGGAGTTCTTCATGTCTCCCCAACACCACCCCAGCCCCACTCTGTTCCTCCTTCCTCAGCCTCACCCCCTCTGTCTCCCCTGGCCAGTGACCCCCCACATTCTGTGGGCCCAGAATCTCTCTCCATTCTGCCTCCAGCTCCGTGGTTCTTTTCGTTTCATTTTGTTTTGTTTTTTGGCCACACCACACGGCCTGTGGGATTTAGCTCCCCAACTGGGGATCAAACCCAGCCCCTCGGCAGTGAGAGCACGGAGTCCTAACCACCGGACCGCAAGGGAACTCCCAGCTCCGTGGCTCTGAGTACCAACAGCCCTCGCCTGAGTAACTGCAGGAGCCTCCCGGCCAGTCTTCCTGCTTCCACCTTTGCCTCTGCCCTGATCCTTTCTCCTCCCTAAACCGCAGCCATCTTTCCAAAATGTAAACCTCAGCCTGTTTCCACAAGACTTCAAACTAACAGCACTTCCCCAACTATATTTGGGGTAAAGTCCAAATTCCTTGAGCTGGTCTGTAAAGCCCTCCATGGCCCAGGCTCTGCTTGTTATCTCCAGCCTCACTGCTTGCCCTCTAGATTCCAGCAATCTGGATCTCTCTCGTTTCTTCTAAGCTAACCTTCCTGGACTTGGCACATGCTTTGCCCTCTGACCAACTCCTACTCACCCTCCAGGCTCAGCTAAAAAGTGCCACTAGGTCTGGGTTAGGTGTCCCGCTAAGCCCTCAACATCTCCTGTCACACGAAATTGACACTGTGTTCGCCTCTGTCTTCCCACATTAAGGGAACTCCTTGAGGGTAGAGGCTGGGTGGGTCTGGCCCTCCCCAGTATTCCCAGCACCCAGCACAGTGCCTGGGACAGAGAGGTTTCTCTGTTCACATGTGAGCTGAGCATCTCAACAGACCTCCCTCCTGAACCAGCACTCCCTAAGCTCAACTCCTCCCTGTACTTTGTCCACACACCCCGCTCTTCAGCACCTAATTCTAGCCCTGCCTTCCTCCCACGTGCCCCTCACTGCCTCCCGGTATCGGAGCTCTATGTGTGCTCGCTCTGCAACCAGGCCTCTCTCCACGCCCAGCCCAGGGCATAGTCCCAATACCAGTAGTAACAACGGCTACTGTTTACAGAGCGCTTTCTATGGGACAGGGCCTGTTCTAGGTTCTTTCCACTCATTGGCTCATTTGATACCCAGCAGGAGCTAAAAAAAAGAGACCGGCCCAAGAACCTGACTTGTCTGATGGTTCAGGACCAATCTCTCCAGGAGCTTATAACTCTGTCATCACTGTGTGTAAAGGAGATGGGTTATATACTAGGCCGTCAATAAATGTCTACTGAGGGAAGGAACAATATAATTGCCTACCTTTACAGCAGGTCCTATCGCTTTTTTTTTGCGGTACGCGGGCCTCTCACTGTTGTGGCCTCTCCAGTTGTGGAGCACAGACTCTGGACGCGCAGGCTCAGCGGCCATGGCTCATGGGCCCAGCCGCTCCATGGCATGTGGGATCTTCCCGGACCGGGGCACGAACCCGTGTCCCCTGCATCGGCAGGCAGACTCTCAACCACTGCGCCACCAGGGAAGCCCCAGTCCTATCACTCTTGAAACACTACCTCTGGACAGCGCTGGGAGTTGAGCTGGGCAAGGTCATTATTCTCATTTTATGGAAGGGGACTTGGTCCAAGTGAGTGGAGAGAGACCGGCTTCTGGCCACACAGGTGGCTCTCAACCAAATGGCAGAAGCTCCAGGGCCATGCAGGGGGTCCTGTGTGGCACAGGACAGGGAGCCGCTGTCCAGAACGGGGGTGAGGGTGGGGTGGGATTTATTCGAGGGTTTTCAGGGCTCATGACTGGGGGGAACCCTGTGGTCTCAACCCTCACTGGGCATCAGAATTGCTTGGGGGAGGGGCCTTTCAAAACCGCCAGCACCCAAAGTTTGGGTATTTTGATTCAATAATTCATCTAGGGTGGGACCCTGGCATTTTTCAGTAAACACTACTTCAGTCTGTCATTTAACAGATGGAGAAGCTGAGGTTTGGAGCAGGGATTATAATAACAGCTAACACTGAGTGCTGACGATGCCAGGCACTGGTCTAAATAGAGCAGGTGCATTATTCACCTGATCCTCACTATGACCCTGCATGGGAAGGACTGTTATTATCAGCTCCATTTTACAAAGCACAGTGGGTCCAGGGTCACACAACCAATCAGTGGTGGAGCTGGGATTCAAACCCTAGAGACCTGGCTTGGAAGCCCACACTCTCAACCCCAAAGTTGCAAAGGAGCCAGTGGTGGAGCCAGGCCCAGCCAGATGCCATCTCCTCTAGACAGAAGTCAGAAAGCCGGTGAGAGTGGGTAAACCAAGGTCAGAGAAGCCACAGTCCAGGTGGGAGACCTGAAAGCTCCCAGCCCCTCCCTCACAGGGGCAGAAGGGGCTGGGCGGTAAGGGCCTGGGCAGTGAGGCAACTTCCCCATGGGACCACCGTTCCACCTGCCTGCCTCCCTCCCCTCCTGAAGGGGAGCCCTGACCAGCCCCGGCTGAACCATTCACCCTCCCTGTGCTAATTGATGGAGCCTCCTAATTGCTGATCACAAGCAGGCAATTAAGTCCAATTAGAGAGTGAGAGCTAATTAGTCCTCAGCTTCCCACAGCCTCTGGGCACCCCCAGGGTCTGCAGGAACCTGCTGCCCACCTCCCCCTTCCCCCAGGGAAGAGAATTGATGCCTGTAGTGAGCATGTCCAAGGTTCATGTGGCTTCCTTGCTCTCCTAAGGATCAAGGGTCAAGCACCTCAGCTTATCCCCTACCTCTGCACTCCAGGGCAACTCTATCTCCAGTCCCACTATACGTGACTTGCCTTCCCTGACAACCAAGAACATTCATGTCACCCCATAATTCATAAAAACTTGCCCACCATCCCATCCATCATCCCTAAAACCCTGGAGGTAGGGTACCCCACATTATCACTGGAGCTCAGAGAGGGTAAGTGATTTGCTAAAGATCACGCAGTCCACTTTGACCAAAGATCCTCTACCCCCTGACATACATATGTGATAAGTCTTTCTGATGATCCCCCCACTATCATTGCTGTTGTAACGTGGTAGACAGGTGGGGCATGAGCTGTGTACCTTCTTTCCACGGGCTATATACTATGTTAGGTTTTCCCATTTAATCTGCTGTCCTCCCTCTGTTCCTCTGCCTGACTCCAATCTAAGAACCCAGTGCCAAATTTAAGAAGGTTCTTTCTGGGATCACAGAACTTTGAAGACAGAGGACCTAGTTCTCTTTTCCATTAATTCGCTCTGTGACCTTGGAGAAATTGCTTCCTTTCTATGGGTCTCGGTTTCCTCATCTGCAAAACAAGTGGACTGGACTGGAAGATTTCCAAGGCACTTCCAACCTCCATCCCTTCTGCTGCAGGGGAAGAGATGATGAAGAGCTACAGTTCCTTCTTGCATGTCATTAGGGGATGAGACAGGGATACCCCCTTTCATACTGAAATTGTGGCAGCCCCACAGCTACACAAGAATGAAACTGCCCTGACAATGACTGGAGGATGCTGGGAATTCCCAGGCTCTAGCAGGGGCTGGGAGTGGAGAGTAGGGGTCAAACATGATCTAACTTCCATGCCCCTCTTCTTCTTTTTCTGCTTTCTGGGTCTTCACAGGATGGTTAGAGTCAGACTAGCCCAGGTTCCAATCCTGGCTCTACCACTCATGTCCTACTTTTGTCACCCTTGGCCAGCCTGACAATTTCCTCTTCTGTAAAATGGGGTAACACTAATTCCAGAGGGCCGTTGTGAGCAATAAGTGAAATGTGCATGTACGGTGAGGAGCACAGGGCCTGCCTCTTGTCAGGGCTCAGCGCCCCTCGCAGCATCTGAAAGAGCACAGGTTCAGGAGCTGTGGTTGGGAGAACACGTGCTGAGCACCAAGAAGGAATCACAGGGCATCCGGTCCCCAGCATACAGTCCCTCTGCAGCTTTCCCGTTCCTGTGGAGAATCACTGTTCACAGGCCCTGGGGTCCCAGGAGTCCCCAGCTTGCCACAAACACTACCATTGTCATAGAAACCGGACCTCCTCTTCCTCTCTCACTGATTGATTTCATCACATTGTTCCCCACACTGTGTCTGGTTCCTAGATCTCGGCTTTTGACTCACTGATTGAACAGCTTCTCATTTCATGTCCCCAGGATACCATCAACCTTGTCCCCACTTCAGGATCTGTGCCCACAGCCCCTCAGCAGGGCCCTCTTCCCCAGCGGCCTCCACTCCCTTCCCTGCCAAGTTAGTCTGGGCACCTCCTGGAAAAACGTCTGCCCGTGAGAGATGACTGAACTTCAGCCCCGGCTGCCCCCGCGGGCCTCAGGACCCCACCTTTCCTGCCCATTTCAAATTCCGTCAGCGTGGGGTTGTAAAACCAGCGAGGGCAAGGGAGGTGGCCACGGACGGAGACTGACGGGCGCTGGCGCCACCTGCTGGCCCGGGGGTACCAGCCCCACCTCCTCCTTAAGGGTGGGCGTGTCCAGGCTAGCCCTGAGTGGCAGAAGGCCCCGGCTCTGTGTCCTGCCAGGGGAGACAGTCATTCACATCATTAGTTCATTCATTCATTCACAGATATTTACCATCTGTGTGCCCCAAATAGCTCTTGTCCTTGTGGAACAAGCAATTAAACTGTCATGAGTGCCTCAAAAGGCGCTGCTCGGGATGCGAGGGTTGGCGGGGGCAGAGAACCAGGCACCTAACGCAGGCTGCGGTTCCCCTGAGCAAGGGGTGACTAAGCTAAGTCCTGAATAATAATCACCAACATTTATTAAGCACTTTCTGTGTACTAGACGCTATGTTAGTACTTTACCTGCCTCTTGCCACTATCACATAACAATCCCATGAGGTAATTGCTACCCTTATCTTCATTTTATAGATGGGGAAAACAAATTCAGTAACAGTAGTTAATTTGCATAGAGCTCACCAGTAATAGGCCACCTGCCCACCTGTAGCCCAGGTGTGGAGGACACTACGGGCTCTCGCTTGAATAGCTGGGCAGAAAGGGAGAAGAAAGTGTGTTCCAGGTGGAGGAAACTACAGGCCTGGAAATCACTGGCCCTGTGGAAACAGGGGGAGAGACGGGCGAAGGAAACTGAAAAGGAGCACCCAGGGAGGTAGGAGAAAAGCTGGGGAGGAAATAAAGGGTATAGAGAAGGAAGGAGGGGCCAGCAGGGTCAGAGGTCAGAGGTCCAGCAAGATAAAAACTGAGACTGGACTCAGCCCCTTCTCTAAGGGAGCCCATCAGTGTGGGAAGGTGGGACCCAGAAACACCGGGAGAGCAGGGTAGGTGACCCCTCTGCACAGGTCTGATGTCAGGGCTTGGGCCAACCAACAGGCCTGGAGCCGTCTGGGAAGGCTGCCTGGGAGAGACATGTATAGTTACCCACCTGGAATGGGCATGGATGTGCCTCTAGAAAACTGGCAATAAGGGTATAACTGGCAGCCTGGGTATAAGTACAACTGGGAAACAGCCTGACCTCCCTCAGGCTCTGGAGAAGGGGCCTTGTGCAAGGATGTTGGAATGAGAAAGTGCCTTGAAGTCCCTCTGGCCCAAGCCACCCCATCTGTAGTCCTGAGCTGGAGGGAGCTTAAGCCTGCTGGTAAGAACCCATTGTTCACATTGAAATCAGCCATGGTGAGAGAATTTACACCTTGGAAATTGACAACTGTCACAAACCAGGACTTCCCCCCCACCCCACCCCTGTTATTAAATATGTGCAAGCACACCTCTGTTCTACCGTCTCCTGTCCCTACTTCACAGAAGAGGAAACTGAGGCCCAAAGATGGGGAGTGACTGACTCAGTATCACACAGTAATTTTCTTCCTCTTACTCATTCAATTAATCATTCACTTAATAAATTTGTATTGAGTGCCCCCTCCGCTAGGCTTTGGCAAGACATGTCCCTTGTCCTGGGGGAGCTTGAAGTCTGGAGTAGCATACAGAACATGTACACTGGCTGCGACGGCACTGTGGGCCACAGCAGACTCAGGAGGAGCACTGAAGTCCACGAGCACGGTCAGGAAGGCCTCTCAGAGGACATGACTCCTGAGCTCAGGAGTGAGTGGGAAGGATGAGTGGGAGATAGACAAGATGATGGGGGAGAGAGTGTTGGAGGCAGAGAGAATAGCACCTGCAAAGGCGTAGGGGGATGAGAGGACCTGGCAGGAGCACATGATCTATGTGTACTTCTTTGCACTCTCAAGGGCCTACTGGGTCCAAGACTCCTCTTACCAGCAGTGACTGAGGGGAGGGGTTTACATGCTTAGAGATCCCTTCTGAGCCATCAGTCAGAAGGCACACCAGTGAATCAGCACCATTATGGAGTTCCTGCTGTGAATGTGTTCCGGACTAGGCATTGGCGAGAGGAGGACTCCTGGTTCCAACCCAGTGAAGGTATATGCCAAGCATCATGCAAACGGCACCCCTCTGGAGATCAGACAAGGGATGGCTGTGAGGGCCCAGGGGTGGCGCTTGGGAGGGGAGGGGAGAGATGCAGCTGGGTGTGGAGGGTGGGAGGTATGGTGGGGCGTGGGGGGCCAAGGGAAGAGGCTGTTCAAGAGGGAAGTATGCATGAGCGCGCGCACGCAGCTTCCAAGCAGCAAACATTGGGCACCTACTGTGTGCCGGCACAGGTGCTGGGAATACAGGAGTGGACTAGAGCCGGTCCCTGTCCTCAAGGGGCTCCCAGGTACTTGGGGAGACAGAAGTGTAAATGGACAGTTACAATATAGTGTGCGGAATGGTTAAGAGATCTCCAAAAATGACCAGGAGAGATGTCCCAGGGAAAGTGACATGGAATTTGAGTCCCACAACATGAACCAGCATGAGCCAGGTGAAGGGTGAGGGAACAGCAGATGGGACAGCGCAGGCCAAAGCTGGATGATGGGCAGAACATGGTGTGCTCTAAGCCCTGAAAGAGGGCTCATGTAGCTGGAGTGGAGGGTGAGAGGGAGGGCAGGATCAGCTGACTGCTGGGCAAGGGCCAGAATGTGAAGGATATTCTAAATCACACTAAGGAGTTTGGTCTTGGATCTAATGACAATGGGGGGCCAATACAGTGTTTTAAGAAGGAGAGTTTCATGATCATATTTGTTTTTTAAAAATTATCTCTCTGGCCACCATGTGGAGAATGGATTGGAGGGGGCAGGGGAGACAAGAATGGAGGAGAGAGACCAGCTAGAGACTATTGCAGGCAGGAGAGGATGATGGCTTGGATCAGGAGAGTAGCAGTGGAGGTGGGAAGTTGATGGATTTGAGAAATGTTTTGAGGTGTAGTTGACAGAATTGGTTGATGGACTAGATGGGAGGAAGTTAGGGAAAAGGCAGGGATGACAGATAGCTCCAGATTTCTGGCTTGAGCAACCAGGTGGAGGGTGATGTCATTTACCAGAAGCAAGGGAGGGGAGAGCCAGTTTGGACTGTTGTGGCAGAGCCAGGACTAAAAACTCAGGACTCCTGGTTCCAAGCCAGCACCTGTTTTCCCTGGGGGGACTACTGGGAAAAGGCAGGGAGAATGTGAGACAGAGGAACATGGGGATGGAGAAGAGCAGAAGCAAAGGGAACAAAATAATCGTAACAATTGCTAACTCAATGCCAGGCACTGTGCTTTATATATGTCCAGTTAAATTCTCACAACATGACCATTCTTTCTAAATTAACCATCTCACACCTTTCTAACCCCAAATCCTGCTTTGTTTTTCCTCACAGCGATTACCACTACCATAAATTACATGATCTACTTGTTTACTCTGTCTCCCCTCCCCCACAGAATATCAGGTCCATGAGAGTAAGGACTTTGTCATGTTCAATGATATATCTCCAATGCCTGGAACAGTGCCTGACACAGCAAGTGTTCAATATGTGTTTATTGGATGAAAACTTTTTAACTCCTTATTAGGTAGGTTTTATTATTATTCTGCTTCAGACCCAGGTCGGTTGTACTCAAATGTCTGTTTGGTTAGCCTGGCCCCGATGAGTGTCTGCCAGGGACTCAGGAGGGCAACTGGACATTAACCAGTCTTAAGCAGCTGGAGGGGGCTCAGGATGACCTGCAGAGCTGGTCAGACCATGGGGATGCCCAGGTCACGGCCACCTGGCTTTTTGTCCTTAGTCAGGAATAGACTGGTAGCCTCCTTGTCTCCCACTTGGTGGATGCCCCTCCAGAAAAGGGAAAGGTGGAAGCTTGAGATGACACTTGAGGAGGCAGGACTGGGCGTGGATCCCTAACTGGCAGGGAAGAAACCTCTGGGTCCTAGTGTGCAAGCCCACGCTGGAGCAGCTCCCAGTAACTGGCCTGCAGCGCCACCTCGTGGCCAAAGTTCAAAGGTGCTTTTCCTCCACCTGTCCCTGGAGCTCCTCAGGATCCAGGCAAGCAGGCCACTTTCCCAACCAGCAAGCCTCCTGGGCACCTCTGACATCAATCTCCAGTCCTCTCCCTTTGCACGAGCCTCACTCATCCTTCAGGGACTCCAGATCCAGGAAGCCTCTCCTGGTCCAACTTCAGTGATCACTCTCTCCTCGGCCTCCAGACTACTCACTGGGTATCACTGTTCACTTCTGGGGTCCTAGGCTCCGGAGTCAAACAGATCTGTCTTTGAACACTGGAGTGTCCATTTACCAGCTGTGTGACCTGAGCAAGTTACTTAACCTCTCTGAGCCTTAGGTCCCTGAGGTTAAGCAGAGATGGCAATTCCAGCCTCACAGATTTATAAGAGGATTAAATGAGATCAAGTCTGTAAACACCAAGAAGAGAGCCTGGAAATAAGGAAACTCAGGAATTGGAAAGTCCCTCTTCCCACCCCTCTCTCTCTAACTTCCTCTTCCCTTTCCTGAAAAAGGAAGCATGATGGAACAAAAGGCACAAGAGAGTCATAGGACCTGAGTTCTCTGGGCCTCAATCTTCCTCTCTGTAAAACAAGGTCATTAGATAACTGGTGAATCTATTCATTCATTCATTTAGTTTCTAGTCCACCTATGACATTCTATACAGTCTTTTATATCCATTAATTCACCTGTGCCAGATTGTGTCTTATGCTTCAGTATCCCCTGTTAGTATCCAGTACAGTGCCTGGCACAGAGAGGGCACTGGAAAAATCCCTCCCCAACAACCTAGCAAGGGCATGTTTACTGCCTCCTTCTCCCTGCCCCAAGAGAACACTCAGCCCTGCCTGGCACCAGGTGCCCCTCCCCCTCCCTTGCCTCAGCCCGAAACCAGAGCTGGCGCCACTGGGTGAGGAATCTGGGGACCAACTGTCACAGCTCTGGTATCACCTGCCTCCCGGACACCTGGGTCCGGCCCTGAATCCCAGAGGGGCCCTGCCAGCCAGCTGTCCTGGGGGACCCTAGTTCTGCCCCAGCCCCTCGGAGCTGCTCTCCCTAGGGAAATCAGAGAGTGCAGGGGACCTGCTAGGGGAAGTGCTGGAGTGGTCCCAGGGGAGGAGCAGAGAGGTGTTTGTCTGTCCAGGTCCAAAGCCCTTGGAGATTGGGCCCACAACAGTGGAAGGACCCAGAGAGACCTCCTCTCTTCTCCAATCTCTGTAGGCCTCCAAGTACCAAAGACTGTTTTGCCCTCACATTTAATCCTGTTTGTCCGTGTTCTCTGGGTCATGTAGGCTAGTTTCTGTGTCTTGCTGAGGGCAGAGATCAAGTCTGTTACTTCTTTTGTGTGTCCTAGAGAATTTTACCCAATACATTCTCACTGATTGAAATTAATGAGTTGAGGGGAATTCCCTGGTGGTCCAGTGGTTAACTCTGTGTTCTCACTGCCTCACTGCCAATGGCCTGGGTTCAATCCCTGGTCGGGGAACTAAGATCCTACAAGCCGTGTGGTGTGGCCGGAAAGAAAGAAAGAAAGAAAAGAAAGAAAGAAAGGGAGAGAGGGAGAGAAAGAAAGAAAGAAAGAAAGAAAGAGAGAGAGAGAGAAAGAAAGAAAGAAAGACAGAGAGAAAGAAAGAAAGAAAGAAAGAAAGAAAGAGAAAGTGTGAGAGAGAGAGGGAGAGAAAGAAAGAAAGAAAGAGAGGAAGAAAGAAAGAAAGAAAGGAGGGAAGGAGGGAAGGAAGCAAGGAAGAAAGAAGGAAAGAAATTAATGAGTTGAGTGTATTCCAGCAACAGAGAGAAAACTGGCTGCACTCTCAGCAGGACGAATGGTGTTTAGATCACAAGGTAGACTTCCCATAGGGAGGGGTATTAAGAAAAGAAAACATAAACCCCATAAAGTACAGGACAGGAGGCCTAGCTGATTAAGACAGATGGAGAAGGCATCCCGAGAGGAGTAGGGAGATGGATGAGATAACCTCTATAAGGGCCAGCCAGCTTGCTAGGGCAACCTTGATGGTAGCCTCCTGTGTCTGCCTCCCTCCCTGGGGGCTCTGAGAATAGGGCAGAGGAGGGGCAGGTGTTAGGTTTGTGCCCCATCCCTTGGTACGACAGCAATAATAGGTGCCCAGGTTTGCTGGAAGAAGAAAAGGGACACAGCTCCACACACAGATAAGCACAGTCTGGATCACCCATCCCACTCCTGTCTTTCAGCCTCCACTCGAGTTCTGGGCCATCCCACTCTCAACTGGGTCACCTTTCCTGCCTTGCAGCCAGACCTGTGTACACACACACACACACACACACACACACACAGATACACCTGCACATAGACACACACGCTCATACAGCCAACTCAACGACTCCACAGGGTCCTTTGTTCCTCAGGCCTGAGGCTGTGTGTGTGCTAGAGACATAGAGTTCACCTGCACTCCAGTGCTCAACAGGAATTATTTTTGGATTTATCTGCTGTTTGTTTGGGATGATCTTATTTCTGCAAGTCTAGATCTAGAACTATCTTCAAATGACTCACAGTGGGTCAGGACCTCCTCCAGTGCCTGGCACATCCTAAGAGCTCAATAGGAAGTAGTTAGCTGAATGAATTAATTAAAATTAATTAATGAAGACCACAGTCTAGGTAAAGTCAATTGCCAGGGGAGAGCAACCAGGGCCCCCAAACTAACATTGACTGAACACCTTAAATGAGCCAGGCACTGTGCTAGGAACTTGGCTTATTATTTCCATTTGAGAGATGAGGAAATCGAGGCTCAGCAGTAATTGACTGCTCAAGGGGCAGAATTAACACCCAGCATGTTTGGCTCCAGAGGTCTGCTCCTTCCTCCTACATCACGAAGCTTGGAATGCGCAGTTACACTCACTACACCCTTACTGAGCTTCTGCTCTGGGCAGGGCCGTGTGCTAGGTACTGGGGGACTAGGGTAGGAGACAATGACAAAGATGAGACACACAGGGCTTCCCTGGTGGCGCAGTGGTTGAGAGTCCGCCTGCCGATGCAGGGGACACGGGTTCGTGCCCTGGTCCGGGAAGATCCCACATGCCGCGGAGTGGCTGGGCCCATGAGCCATGGCCGCTGAGCCTGCGCGTCCGGAGGCTGTGCTCCGCAACGGAAGAGGCCACAACAGTGAGAGGCCCGCGTACCGCAAAAAAAAAAAAAAAAAAAAAGATGAGACACACAGTCCTGTCCTCCAAGGTCCTGAAGGGGAGAGATATGCCACCTACACACCTTGCTGGTCATGGGCAGAGTGAGGGCTGGGGTGGGGCGGGCATAGCTACCTAGTTCCAAGCAAAATTGTTTAAGTAAGGCCTTCAGCCCTCATGGGCCTAATTCTAGAATGGGCAGGCGGGGGAGAGAGGAAAAGGAGGGCCCCTGGACAGAAACTCAGCTTGGCCAACACAAATGTCAGTGGAGGAGGGGAGTCCCCTGAACAAAGGAGGGCACCAGCCTCTGGGAGTGGGGGAAGGACTCATCAAAACCCCTCCCGAGGGAATTCCCTGGCAGTCCAGTGGTTAGGACTCGAGCTTTCACTGCCAAGGGCATGGGTTCAATCCCTGGCCAGGGAACTAAGATCCTACAGCCAAAAAAAAAAAAAAAACCTCCTGAGAACCTGGCTCCTCAAGGTGCCCATCGCCAGGCTCTGCTGCCACTGGGCACTCTGGCAGGCCCCCTGTGGGTGGATGTACCCCGCACAATCTGCAGGCACATGCCTCTATGTGCACAGCCAAGCCCCAGACCTAAGTGCGCTCACACACACGTCCTGCCCTCCAGGTGCCAGGTTCACGTTTGCCTCTCTCACCTTGGCTATCTGGAGTCAGTGGGAGCCTGAGGGTGGACCCATGGTACATGAACACACCCAGGGGGGCTGATTAGTCCTTGTTGGATCAGTGAGCGGGGGTCCAGCAGGGACTGCCCCTTCCCCTACCCTGCCCCTTAGTCTGTCCCTTCCCATTCAGCAGCTGTCCCCTCCCCACTCGCACACACTTGTTTCTGTCCTTTGTTTTCCTCCCTGGCCAAACCCCCAAGGCTTCTTTGGTCATTAACCTCCTGCTTTAATTAGCTTAGTGGGGAGGAAAGTGGGAAGCAGGGCAAATTCAGGAGTGAGTGTCTAGGGGGAATCTCATTTCAGAGGGGACAGGAAGGCTCAGACCGGCTGGTGACAGAAAGGCCTGGCACACAATCAGTCCTATGCAACCGTTTGCGATTTCTGTTCATGTGAAAAACAGTCACCTGGTCCACAGAGTAGGACGCTTTCCCTGGTTCCCCCAATCCAAGCCTGGTTCCCCCAATCCAAGTTCCTGGGGCAGAAGGAGAGGGGACAAGAGCAGGAAACAGCCACTCCCACAGGGCTATGTCTCTCCAATTCTTCCTCGCCCACTCTTGCTTAGAGGCGGGAGCACCCAATCCAAGAAGGTCTGTTGTTAACTTTATGTTAAATCCTCGATCCAGAGGGCACCCCTTCTCCAATTCCCGGGGCTTCCGGGGTTTCTCAGTCATGGCTCCCCTTCCCTGCATCTTCTGCCAGGCAAAGAAGCAAGAGCCCCGCAGTGTGCCAACCCCCAACCCCTCCTGTGATCCTCCACGCTGGCTCCCACCCTCCCATTGGTGTGCAAATTTACTCTCTCCAAGAATCAATTTAGGGAACTGGGCTTGCAGCTCAGCCCTCACGGCCTCACAGTGCCTGGTCTATGAGGTCATCTCCTCTGTTCCCCTGCCTCCAAGCAGGACTTTACCTCACAAACTAGTTCAGATTTTTGGTTTCCAAGGCACTCCAGAAAAGGACACCTTACCACTGTAGCTCACCCACCCATTCTTATAAAACTTTTGGGAAGTTCTTAAAAGTCTGACCTCAAGCCCTCAAGCTGCAGTGCCATCCCTTCTCCTACTGGGAAAGACCCAGGCATAAAAAGGGTAACAAAAGAAATGTTGAAGCTATGGGGTAAGGGGAGAAAAGATTGCATTACACTCCAACTTCCACAAACTCCCCTAAAAGTGCCCAACTGTCCGATTCATGCCTTAAAAACTGATTTTTACTTTCACCAAATTTCCAGAGTCAAAGGAGCTGAATTAATGGGTTTTCAGTGGGGGAGAGGTGGGATGATGGTGAAGGCTAAAGAACAGATCACCCGCAAGCTACATATATGGCCCAGGCCTGAAGAAGTCTGGGTTTCCATTCCATCCAGTCTCTCTTTCCTCCTTCTGTCGCACCCAAAGCTCCTGGCTCTCACCCGAAACTGTTAAGTCACATCATGCCTTTAAGACTTCCCTTGCCTCCTCACTCTCTGTCCCCCCACTTCTCTCCTCTCCCTCCACCCCTTCATCCTCCTCACTTCATCTCTCCACAGCCCTCCCAGCTCCCCTCTACTGATCAGAAGGATGTTAACTAACTCACCTCCCAGTCGGTGCCTCTCAGATCTCCGAGACTGGGGGAGCGGGAGAGGACGAGGGGGGATGGCTTGCCGCTTGGAGATGAGGGGACCCCGTCTTTTACCAAGGGGTCCCACCCTCCAAGCCGGCACCCCATCCCGGCCCCCCCAGCGCGCCCAGCCGTGTTCTCCCCGCATCGCGGCTGCGGGCTTTGTCTGCTCTGCGGAGAACCTCTCCCCGCGGCCCAGAGCCGGGATCGACTCTGGGAGAGCGGGAGGGGGGAGCTGAGAGCGGAGAGGGAGCGCGGCAGGGAGGGGGAAGAGGGGAGAGAGAGCGAGAGCGAGAGAGAGAGCGAGCGACAGAAAGCCGCAGTGACCCAGCCGGGACCGCTCCCCGCCCTCTCGCCCCCCCCTCATTACCATAAGAAAAAGGGACCAAAGACCTGCCCGGATCGGGAAGGAGCCCGTCTTGGGAGGGGGGCACATTCCATTAGCCTTTTTTCAACACGTTCCGTTTCTGTACACTGACTCCTTTCCCGGTGCCCGCCTCTTGGAAAAATGAGGGACCTTGACTTCCATCCCACCCCCAGCTTCGCCTCCCAGCCGCGAGTAAAGACCGAAGGCACATCCATATCTTCCTCGGGTCAAGGAATTCGTCCCCGCGCCCCCGAGGGCGGGAAACTACAACTCCCGGCATGCCCCGGGCGCCCCCGGCGCGCCCCCCTCCCGTCAGTTCCATGCTGCTCCATCCAGTTCATTTAAAACAAAAGAGTTTGAGCGCTGGAAGGGGCTGGGCTCTATTGGGGGCCACTGAGCGCCGCTCCTGGACTGGGGCTCGGTGCGGGAGCCTAAGGGGGGCGTCTGGACGGTGGGGTCTAGAGACTCCCGGGACCGAGGCGGGAGGGGTGGGGGCAGAAATCCCGCAGCCCCCCGCCCCCCGTCACCCCCGGAGAGGAGAGGAGATCTGCTTTCTTGGCTTTGCTTCTTTTTCCCCCCACCCCCACCCTGGGGGCTGGGGCGAGGGGAGTCGGGTTACAGGGTGTTTGGGGAGGGGGGCTTAGGGGGAGGGTCTATCTTTCTATCTCGCTTTCTTCCCCCCTCCCCAGTTCTTTGTTCCCCCCTCCCCACACACCCCCCTCCTCTCCTCTCCCCTCCCCTCCTCTCTCCTCTTTTCCCTTCCACCACCTCTCTCTCTCTCTCTCTCTCTCCCTCTCTCTCTCTCCCCCAGCTTTTGTTTCGCCATGCCTAGTCTAGTGGTATCTGGAATAATGGAAAGAAATGGGGGCTTTGGAGAACTAGGATGTTTCGGGGGAAGCGCTAAGGACCGAGGGCTGCTGGAAGACGAGCGCGCCCTTCAGCTGGCTCTCGATCAACTCTGCCTCCTGGGTTTGGGGGAGCCCCCCGCCCCCACGGCGGGCGAGGACGGGGGAGGTGGGGGGGGCGGCGCCCCCGCGCAGCCGGCCGCCCCCCCGCAGCCGGCCCCGCCGCCGCCGCCCGCGGCGCCCCCGGCCGCCCCGACGGCGGCCCCCGCGGCGCAGACGCCCCAACCCCCCACCGCCCCCAAAGGGGCCAGCGACGCCAAGCTCTGCGCTCTCTACAAAGAGGCCGAGCTGCGCCTGAAGGGCAGCAGCAACACCACCGAGTGTGTACCCGTGCCCACCTCCGAGCACGTGGCCGAGATCGTGGGCAGGCAAGGTAAGCGGGCGCCGGGACCGCGGAGAGGGATTGGAGTGGGGGGCACCCCATCCCTACCACGGAAAGTTCATTTCCTCCCTTCTTGCCCGCCTCTGGCTCTGTCCCTTCCCCACAAAGGGGGACCCGCCCCCTACCCTGATTTCCAAGTGCCACAAAGTTCCCTGCTACCCCCACCCCCCCAGTTGGGACTGTTCTCCAGAGCCTTCCTCCCCCAGGGCTCTGCCCTTAGACAAAGAAATATCCTCTCGTGGAGAGAGGGAAAAGGGAGGGGGATCGGTCTTCCAATCCGGGGAGGCTGTCCGGAGGGGGTGTCCACTCGTAGACAGAAAAACTGGTGGAATGTGCAAAGAGTTACTCAGAAGCCCCAACTCCGGCATTTGCTAGTGGTTTTGGGGAGGGGGCACCCCTGGGACCCCCAACCGCCTGGAGTTACAGACTTTGGGGGAGACCTGGCCTGGGAAGCTAGACTGAGTATCTATCTCTTTGTTGGGCTGAGTGTAGGAATGGAAGGGGGTGTGGCTCATGGGAGGGTCCCAGCCTGGGGGTGAGGTGGGAAAGGGGGGCTGCTGGGAGGAGGGAGTGCTGTGGTCACCCACACACCAAAGTTGAATGGTCTGTGGGGTTTTGGAAGGGGCGCCTCCAATGAAGTGCCACGTCCTGGTGTGGACCTCTCCTCCTCCCTCTCAGGCTTTTGTTCTGGGCTGGCCACGGCCAGGGGCCAGAGGCCTGGAGAGGGTTCTCTGGTAGTGAGAGAGTAGGACGGAGTGGGTGAGGGCATGCTGGGGGGTAAGAAACCTTCACCTGGAGATTTGGTGGAGGGCATGTGTCTGGGTGTGTTGTTGGGGGGAGGGGGGTGTGGGTGTAGAATTAATCCAGTGTAGTATGTCTGATACCACACCCTCCTCCGCTCCAGCATCCCTGGGCGGGTGGGGGTGGGAGTGTTGGTGAGGGTCCAGATTGAGCAGACGGGATCCTGGGGACCCTTCCCTCTCCCAGTTTCCCAAAGGGGAGTTGGGGGGTGGGATTTGGAAATTGCAAGGGGGCTGGGCTGGGGAGGTGTGGGGTGGGGGAGGAGCAGGGGAGGAGCTGTCCCACAGTGGGGAACAATAGAGGAGCTGCATTCCGGCTGGGAGTGAGGGAGGAGGCCGGCTGCTGGCCGGGGAAGAGGGGAGGCAAGCCAGGAGGGCCCCTACTCCACATCTCACCTCATCTACCAGAAGTGTGGGGGGTTGGGGGGATTTTGCAGGGAGATCCAGAATGGAGGAGGGGAAGATGCCACTCCCAGGCATAGCCCTCATCCTCCTGGGCACTCCATCTCTTGAGATTTCTGGTTTTAAAAGTTGAATTTCCTCTTGTTGCCAGAAACTAGGGACCCAGAGCCCTGGAATTGGGTGGGGACACTGATATCTTTTCTTGGGTGCGGGGGTGGTCTTGGGAGGCCCCGGAATTTCATAGAGTCATTCTTTCCTCTTCTGCCTCCGCATCAGATGGGCCTGTCTCTCATAAAAGTAGGGGGATTTCTCCTATTCAGAGAAGATAGGCCTCTCCCTCATTCCTTTAGTAAATGGAAGTCCTTTCTCTTGTCTAACCTCCCTCCTCCTGCTGCAGTGTCAGTGCTCCTCTATTTGACCTCTAGGAAGGTGAAGCCAACTGGGTCTTCCCTTCAAGAGATGCTTCTTCAGGGTTGCGAAACCCAGGACGAGGTCCACCACCAGTTCTGCACCTCCAGGCCTCTAGCTTTTCTCCTTAGTTTTATACCCGGCCTGTCCTCCTCACCCTAACTCCAGTCCCTAAAGGCACCTAGCTCTCGCGTAAGTTTATGGGCTCAAAACTTAGAGCCAGAACCCCGATGCCTATCAGATGCCGTGCGATTAGAAGCTGTAGGAGAAGGGGCTTCACTGTTCCTTAACCCTCCATGCCTCACAAATAGAGCAGTCATTTACTGACATTAGAGCAGCAAGGATGTGGGCTGGACAACAGGTAGGACTTCTCAGCTGCCAAGAGGTCTGAAGACAAAAAGGGAGGAGCAAATTCTCCTTCCTGAGGTCTCTTGAAGGTGAGGAGAGCTGCCCCCAACCCACTCTCTCCTCCCACATGCCAATCTGGAGAAGAAGCCATCTGGAGTGGAGGAAGGAGAGGGAAAAAAAGATGAGCTCACCCCAGGCCTGTGGTTGGAGGGTTGGGGCAGAATCGGAAAACTAGGACCACTGGCGTTGGTTGGGGAGCGAGGAAGGGAATGGTGAATGTGTATCTGGAGAGGGGTGTGAACGTGTCTAAGTGTGAATGGGGACCAAAGTTGTGGGCAGGTGTGTATAGGAATGTGCTGCTTGTGTGCTGGGAATGATGGGGATGGAAGAGTGGGACGGATGAAAGGTTGAAACGCAGGGAATCTGTGTGTATGGGAGAGGGGTATGTGAAAGTGTACATTAGGTTTGCACCACAAGTATCACTTAGATAAAGGCACACTGCATCACGGCTCCTAGGTCCGTGTGTGTGCGCGCACGCGCAAACTCACACACGTAGCATGTGTGCTTCGAGAAAGCATGTGAGTCTCTGAGGTTCTGTGTGAAGCTAGGGGCAGGGAGAGGGAAGTGGGAGAGGAGGAGAGAGGCTTGTTCAGTCAGCCATCAAGGTCTGCCACCTTTAAACTGCAGTGTGGCCACCCCAGCCTCCCTCACTTTTCTCTTTCCCCTTCTCCCTCTTTGTCTCTCTTTGTCTGGGCCTTTCTCATTTCTCTTTCTGCCTCTCTCCCCAACCTCCTACCTTGAACCCACTCCTTCAAAGCAAGAGTACAGGTCCAGAACACCTTCTTCCCCACCCTAGTCAGCTCCCAGCCCATCTTGGCTCTCCTGCCCCCAGGGGACAGGGTGGCAGGAGTGTCCATGGGGTCAGGCACCACACATCATTATCCTCCTTTCCCTCTTGAAACTCTGATTCTCAGACCCTTCCCAGTCTCCCACACTCCACTAGTTGCTGAAAACTTGCTATGAATTTGGGACCCACTGAGAGACACTCATGGTGGAAGGCATGGGAGCAGCTGGGGGTCAGTGGTCCCAGAGTAGACTGGAGGACACTTTTAAGGCATGGAGATCAAGTAAGGAGTAGATTGTGGGTTGCTGGGTCCATTGCAGTTCTGAGGAAAGATCAAGATCAGTGACAGATCGGAGATTGCAGTTGCAGGGCAGGGTGGGGTGATTAAGTGATTTGGAAGTTTGAGTAGCCAGAAATCAGTAGAGAAATTGTGGGAACGGCTCGTGGTTGGAGAGGAGTTAGTGAGTAGGTTTGAGGTTAGCACCTCGTCTGGAGGGTCAGTGATTTTTTCAGGATTTCAAAGAGTGCGTGAATTTGGAGGTCCTGAATGGAATTCAAGGGAATGTTGGGACATTTGACGATCTGTGGTTGATAGAGACGTTGGGTAGATTTAAGATACGATGAGTGAATTGTTCCGGTTAGGGTGGATTGGGGGGGCGGGGTTCAAAGGGTAGACAGAGGCTCCTGGGGGGCTGAGTATCTGAGCAGGAGCAGGAGCTTGTTGGACTCAGCACAAACCTTCTTGCCCGGTGAGTTTCTTTCTCTCTCTTCCCTTCCCAACCTATCCCAGGCTGCAAGATTAAGGCTCTGAGGGCCAAGACCAACACCTACATCAAGACGCCGGTGCGAGGCGAGGAGCCAGTGTTCATGGTGACCGGGCGGCGGGAGGACGTGGCCACAGCCCGACGCGAAATCATCTCAGCAGCTGAGCACTTCTCCATGATCCGGGCCTCCCGCAACAAGTCGGGCGCCGCCTTTGGCGTGGCGCCTGCTCTGCCCGGCCAAGTGACTATTCGTGTGCGGGTGCCCTACCGCGTGGTGGGGCTGGTGGTGGGCCCCAAGGGGGCAACCATCAAACGCATCCAGCAGCAGACCAACACGTACATTATCACGCCAAGCCGGGACCGAGACCCGGTGTTCGAGATCACCGGTGCTCCGGGCAACGTGGAGCGTGCGCGCGAGGAGATCGAGACGCACATCGCGGTCCGCACGGGCAAGATCCTCGAGTACAACAATGAAAACGACTTCCTGGCTGGGAGCCCCGACGCCGCGCTTGATAGCCGCTACTCCGAGGCCTGGCGGGTGCACCCGCCTGGCTGCAAGCCCCTCTCCACCTTCAGGCAGAACAGTCTGGGCTGCATCGGCGAGTGTGGAGTGGACTCTGGTTTTGAGGCCCCGCGCCTGGGCGAGCAGGGAGGGGACTTTGGCTACGGCGGGTACCTGTTTCCCGGCTACGGCGTGGGCAAGCAGGACGTGTATTACGGGGTGGCGGAGACTAGCCCCCCTCTCTGGGCGGGCCAGGAGAACGCCACGCCCACCTCGGTGCTCTTCTCTTCCGCCTCTTCCTCCTCCTCCTCTTCCGCCAAGGCGCGCGCCGGGCCCCCGGGCGCGCACCGCTCTCCTGCCGCCTCTGCGGGGCCTGAGCTGGCAGGACTCCCGAGACGCCCGCCGGGAGAGCCGCTCCAGGGCTTCTCTAAACTTGGTGGGGGCGGCCTGCGGAGCCCCGGCGGCGGGCGGGATTGCATGGTGTGCTTCGAGAGTGAGGTGACTGCCGCACTCGTGCCCTGCGGACACAACCTCTTCTGCATGGAATGTGCAGTACGCATCTGCGAGAGGACGGACCCGGAGTGTCCCGTCTGCCACATCACAGCCACGCAAGCCATCCGAATATTTTCCTAAGCCCCCTGCCCCTTGCCTCCTGGGGCCACCTCCCAGGGGCCCTTCTTGGAGCTGTGTTCCACTAGGGCCTTTTGGAAATCAGTGATTTGAGGGGCAAGGTGCTTAGAGATACTCGCTCTCTGGGGAGGGGGGAGGGGAGGCGATGGTGGTTGAAGGGTGGACCACTTTCAGAGCCTCTGGTCACCCTGTCCTGGAAAGGTTGGGAGGGGGCCAGGCCGGAAATTTTACTAGAGTTACAACTCTGATACCTCAACACACCCTTCAGTCTGGAAGCAGCTAAGAGAAACTTTTGTTTTGCCAGAGGTGGCCGCGAAGGTATCCTGACCCCCTCTCCACCTACCCTTGTGTGTGTCACACTACCCTTTCCTCTGTGGAGGGGATGGGGAAAGGGAGAGGGAGAATTACCATCTGTATCTAGAGGTGCTCTAACGATCCCCAAGCCCTCTGGTCCTGACCTCTGACCTCCAACCACGACCCTTTAGACCCTCCACCGCCATATCCTGTTTGGGAATCTGTTCCTGGGTTTCCAGCAGTATAAGGGGGTTGGGGCCCTTTCGGAAGTCGGGATAGATTTTCTAAGGGGGAAGGGGAGGAAGTACGTCGACCAATAAAGGGCTCAGAACTCATCTATCCCCACAATGCTGGGCTAGAGGAATCTGGAGAGGGGGTGCCCCTCTCTGCCCCTTGCAGCTTTTCCCTCCACTCTCTCCTCCCCATCTTTCTTCCCTTCGGGTTTTCCTCACTCCTTTGTTCTCTCCCCCAACTCTCCTCTTTGCTTCCCCTTGCTGGCTGTCACAACCAGCCCTGTCTTGCTCTTTCTCTTTCTTCCCTTCTCCCCCCTCCCTCCTGCTCCTTCCAGCCCAGCTTTGGGGACACCATCCCCCTGGGGAGAAGTAGGGGGAAGAACAATTTGATGGTCCCCCCTAATTCCTCTTCTGGCATCCGGAGGCCCTCTCTCCTACTCCTCCAAAGAAACACCTCAAATTCTTGATGGAATGTATCCCCGTTCTCAGTGAAAATTTGAGGAGGGGACCAATACTGGGTTACATAAAGGGTCAAACCTCCACCTTTATCATCTTGGGGCATTACATTTAGGGAACAGTTCTTGGGCTGGATTTTCTGGTGGTGGGAGGGGAGAGCCAGGGTAGTGTGTCTGCAGTTTTGAGCAGGAAAGGGCCTGAGGCCATAGGAGAGGCTGCTGGGGGGAGGGGCTGCTCCTCCTCCCCTGCAGTGCCCCACTCCGTGCGCCCCTCTCTGGACCTGACCTGAACCCTTATTAGCACGCTAATCATGAAGTCTGTGTCTCACTCATTGTGGTTGAGGAGAGAGACCAGGTCTTCAGACAGGGGTCAGTCCAGAGCCAAGCAGGATTGGGGTATAGCAGGGCCTGTTCTGAGAATCATGTATGATTTTAGGCCTTGTACCCCCTTTGCTGCTTCCCTACTGCTCATCTGGGGCAGCCACCAGCCTCCCGCCCTCCTGGGTTCCGCTGGCCGGGCCAGGAGAGGATGGGGGATGGGAGTCCCAGGGGGGTCCTAGGAGATTCTTGTATATAGTAGGGTGGGACTCTTCTAAGTGATCTCTGAGCACTTAAGCTCTGGAGTCCCATTCTTCCTGGATGGAGAGGGGGTGCAGGGATGGGGGTACAGAGGGGATTTCCTCCTCTCCTTCCTCCTGTTGTGAATTAACTCACCTCTCCTCAGCCTTCCCCTCCAGACCACCAGCCAGGGAGGGGAGCGGAAGGAGGTCACAGCCAGGAACACTGGCCTGTGACAACTTCCCTCCTTCCCGCCAATGTGAGCCATCCTGAGATGTCTGTACAATAGAAACCAAACCAAATGGGCACCCCTCGGTCGCCGAGGGGGGGTGGGGAGGGGGGTGGGAAGATGGGATGTCTGTCTGTCGATCCCCCTCCCCCTCTCCACTCTACCCACAAAGGCAGAAGACTGTTACACTAGGGGGCTCGGAAAATTCAATCCCACTCTTACTAATTGAGCCAAACCTAGAAACAAACGCAAAACACATAGTGAGAGACAAGATAGAGGAGAGAAAGAGAGCGTGAGAGGGAGCGAGATAGGTGACCAACACAGAGGAGAGAAAACAAAAATAGCAAAAAAAAAAAAAAAAAAAAAGCAGTTCTTTATAATTTAATATTCTATTTTAATAAAGGCGTTTATTACCGTATAAATGTAGCAAAGAACCTGGGCTAATATGAAAAAAAAAGACTTTTTATTAGGTAATTTATTATATGAAAAGGATATTTTATTTTATGATAAAGTGATCCTTAAAAAAATAAAAAAACTTTAGAAGGTTTAGAATATATGTAGGGAGAGAAGAAAAAAAATACATTTGTATTCAGAGTTAAATCTTAAAAAAGTGTTTTTAATATATGTTCGGGTTTACGTTCCTTTTTCCCCCCACTTTTTTTTTGGGGAGGAATGTCATTTGCTTTTCCGGGGGAGCATCCTGGGATGGATGGTGGAGACAGGGGCTAGGGGAACTTGGTCCCTCGGGGGCCCTGCAAGTAGATTGGATTTCACTCCCGGGGCTCCCTCTCCCCTCTACCCCTCCCCCTCGGGGGAGCCGGCAGAGCCAAACAAAGAAAGGGATTAAGGAGAAAGGAAGAAGCTGGAGGACTGAGGACTGAGGATCCTGGGGTGTCCCCCCCTTCCCCTGCCCTGTCCCAGGGGCGAGTGAGAAGGGGAAGTCCAGAACTGAGGCCTAGCAGGCCTACGGGAACCCTCAGAGAGGTGTGAGATTTAAGAGAAATAGTTTTTTTTGTTTGTTTGTTTTTTTAACCAAAAATGAGAGAGAGAGAAGAAAAAGAAAGAAACCGAGGGGTTTAAAAGAAAAGAATACTACAAAATAATAATTATAATAATAATAATAATTCAAATTTATTTCATATAATCCTAGAGAAAAAGAGAAAGAATTACTAGTTACTTAGTAGATGATATTCAGATAGCTTAAAGTTTAGTAGCATTGAGGGCCCCTGGGTCCAGTAGAATGTATAAAAGTCATAACGAAAAGGAAAATAGAGGAGGGAAGTGGCTGAGTCCACCCTAAGCCGCTCCATCTTCAGATATCAGGGTGGGAGCAGGTTGCTAGGTAAGGTTAGGAGCTTCCTTCCCGTCTGCTGGGGTTGATTCTGAGAATCCTTGGATTTTTAAATTATAGGACAAATAGATAAGGGGCTCAGTTCCCAGGGTCTTTGAAAGGACGAACAGTGGTCATTTCAACCAGAGGAGGGCTGGGCTAGGGACAGCAGAGGAGGGAGAGCACATTCACCTGCACCCCTGCTCTGCACCCCAGTACCTGAGGGCCTGGCCATCCTGGCCTTCCCTGTCTGTCGGGCAGCCCTTACTGCGAATATGTCCTCTTGGGGTTCTCTGGGAGGATGGAGACTGCCCAGCTCCAACCCTCCTGAGGCAACTTCTCCCGGGCCTAACTGAGGAAGTCCTTCTTGAAGTATAACCTCAATCCACTCCACCTCAGGTTGATTCAAGAGCCTGGTAGGTCATTTCACCAACAGACACACATGCACATGTTTCCTTCTCAGAGCTTCAAGGGGACTGAGGGGGTGGTCTGTCCCCCTTCCTTGTTCCCACCCAATATTCTACTTAGCTTCTGACCTCCATGGCAGCGGATGGAGGAGCCAACTCGATAATCGTTCTCCTTTAAAGCTGCACTGTGCTTTACAGGTTTGCAAAAGTGCTTTATTATCTCATAGAAGTTAGATTCCAAGAAGGACTTCCCACCCACTGGGGTAGAGCAGAGATGCTGCCCTTAAAGGCCTGGGAGAACTGGTCCCCAAGGGTACAAAGGCAGGGGGAGAGCAGCAGCAACTTTGGGTGACCCTGACCCTAATGCTCTGTTCTAGTCCACCTCCATCTGTAAGTGTTCAGGTAGGGGTCGTCCACTGTGCCCTGGCACCAGGGCACATCGCCCTCCCCACAGAAAACTGGGGAGCTTGGCTTTCGCTTGTGAGAAATCAACTTGTTTTTTAAGCACTTGCCTTCTACCAACCCCAGCTTGCAATCAGGTCGGGCCCCTCCCTCCTATCCAAGGGGGTGTGGAGGCCCCTTGGTTCTTGGCAAGAAGAGCCTGTTCCATGACACCAATGACTCATGGCCCTCCCTGGCCCTAGACCCCAAACACACATCTCCCTCTCCCCAGTTTACTCTTCTCACCCCACCTAGGGACAGATATCCCCCCTGCTCTTTTTGTCCTAGAAACCCCGCTAGTTTGGGAAGGTAGCGTCTGGGGTGGGGAGGGCTTCCCCTTCCCCGCGCGAGGGTACGGGTGGGGTAGGGTGGGTGGGGGGAGACAGCCCTGGGGCAGGGGGAGTGGTCTCTCCACTGTAGAAAGTAGAGTAGGATTGTGGTCAGACTTAATTTGAGGCATCTAGTGAAGACACGTTACAAATCCACCAAGGAAAAACGTTTCAAAAGCAAAATAAAGGCGGGAAAAAAACGGACCCATGAATAATCAAGTCAAAGTGATGTTGCACAAAACACAGAGAAACCAAGAAGGGGGAGGGTTAATGTATTAAATGTGCTATTAAGAACTTAATTTTATTAAAAGTATTATTACTTATGGCTCTGGCCTCTTTTCTCTGCATGCGAGTCTGAACCACCTTGGGGTGAGTGGGGTTTTCTCTGGTGTGATTCTGGGCGACCCTGCTCACCTTGCAGGAAGTGGACGGCTCCTGTCTGCTCTCCACAGTTCCCTACTTGCGTCTCCAAGTGCTCAACCTCTCTTTTTTCTCCCCATTTACCGCCTTCTGTTCCTTGGGGGTGCCAGCAGACCTCCTTCCACTCTGCCCTGCAGAACAGGGGAAGGCGAGGCTGGGTGACCTCGACGCTCCCCGGACAGCCAGCTCGTGGACTCGATGGAGAAGGGGCAGAGAGCTGAGAGCCCAGCACTCCCCACTCATCCCCACCAGGTTCAATCCATCCCTACACACCACACCCCCTCTTCGGGGTCAGGCAGAAACCTGGAAGGAACACTTAGACCCGCCACCTCCCAGGCTTAAAACCCCTTCCCCAGCACACACAGACAGGGCCAGCCCTGACTCCTGCCTCCTCCCCTCACCCCTGGCATTGGAGTGCCCTCAGTTCTTGGCACCAGGGCCCTGGGCACCAGATGGTACCCGCCGATGGTTTCCTTTTGTCTTGCCTTCCAGATACCCCCTCTCTGCCATGCTGTCCTCCCTCCCCTACCTGCCCTGGGGGCTGGCAGAGGGAAGGGCGGGCCCCTCCCACCCCCTTGGCACTGTCCCCGGACTCCAGAGGCAGCTGGCCCTGGGGGGCAGTGTATGGTGGGGAGGATGGAGGGAGGGGGAGGGGGAGGGGAACTGGGCCAGAGATGAAGGGGAGGCACAAGGAAGCAGCAGGATGTCCAGGTCTTGATACAAAACACAGCTTTATTGGGGGGCCCTATTCTGTGAGGGGGTGACCGATAATAGAGATATGTGGGGAGGAGGGGCAGCGCATGAAGACCTTAGAGCTCTGCGGGGCTGCGAACAGGGACCGGCCACTCTGACATCTGGAACCACAGGGCAGGGAAAGCTCCTGGATCTGGGGTGGGAATGGGGGACACCAGAGCGCCAGCAGGGGCAGGTCAGAGGCTGATGCAACAGGCCCTCTTCTCACCAGGGCCCGGCTCACTGCCCAGGGTGAGGGCATTGGTCCGGGTGCTGTTCTGCCTCTGCTTGGACACCTTGGCGAAGATCTCTGTGAGGGCAGAGGGCAGTGGTCAGGTCAGATGAAGATTTAGAGCCCGCCCTCCGCATACACACTGCACATGCCCCTTTCTGAACACCGGGGGTTCTGCTAGAAGGAAGAGGAGTTTGGGCACCTGGGTCCCTTCTACTTACGTGGGTGGAAAAGGGCTAAGACTCAGCTCCCTGGTAAGTGTGGCCTTCTGCTTATTTCCCTAAGCTCCAGTTGAGGGGGTGGGGGGCATATTAGGGAGGCTCTAAGAAGGCTGGGGGTCGACAGAGGGGCTGAGGAATCAGCTGGGGCGGGCGAGGGCTGGGTGTCTGTGTTCCTCACACTGTCCACAGAGGCTCACGGATGGGATAGGGTGCCTGCCGAATGGCAGGGGCTCTACCTTTGAGGACAGTCTCAAAGGCCAGCTCAACGTTGGTGGAATCCAGGGCCGAGGTCTCCAAGAATAGCAGCCCATTGTTTTCTGACAGGAAAGGAAGCACACCATTAGCTGTGGAGGGCCAACGCGATAATAATAATATTTACTTCATGTTTACCATGTACATTTTTTATGCACTAAACCCTTGGCATGTGTAGCTCATATAAAACTTAAAACAACCTGTGAGGTAGGTTTGAATACTAACCCTTTCTTATAGAAGAGGAAACTGAAGCCCAGAAGCAGAGAGAATGAATAAAGAACTTGCTTGGTGTCCCACAGCTAGTCATTGGCCAAGAGATGTGAAGCTGGGCCATGGGACTCCACAGCCTACACCCTTAACCACTGTATCTTGTTGCCTCTAAACCCCAGAAAGCCTGGGGAAAGTGTGACTGCAGGTGGTCAAGGGGAGCCCACCTGCTACACTTAAGATCTCTGAGCATCGCAGGGTGGGCTGTCCTAAAACCAACTATGAATAATTGCCCATAAAGACAATCTCAGGGCAAGTGGTGGGACATAAAGAGGGACACGGGGTCACAGAGGGGAGGGTCTAGGAGATTCTGAGGAAGATGAGATAGAGGTAGGGGATCCTGCGGAGGACGTCCAGGCCGGAGCCCTACGGTGGGAACAGGGGCTGGGGAGGTGGGATCTGGGATTGCATCGGCAGGGCTGGAGGGGTCAGGCTGGGTCACGGTGGGCTCTCACCAGCGAACATGCGGGCCTCGTCAGTAGGCACCTCTCGGGCCTGGCTGAGGTCACTCTTGTTACCAACGAGCATGACGACGATCGTGGCCTCGGCGTGGTCGTAGAGCTCCTTCAGCCAGCGCTCCACCACGGCATAGGTCTGGTGCTTGGTCAGGTCAAACACCAGTAGGGCCCCCACCGCACCACGATAGTACCTGGGTGGGGGGTAGTGGGGTGGACAGAGGCAAGGTCAGGGCCATCAGGCCCACCCTCAGAGCAGAGCCCTCAAGCCAAAAGCCAGAGATGAGTACCAGAGATGGGGAAATATGAAAACTAGAGTCCAGAGACCCAAACCGCACAGGGCAGGCCAAAGCTCCCATGTCCGAAGCTGAGCACCCTCCAGGGATACTGGTCTTGGAGCCTCCGAAGACTCACCTCCCTTCTCCAAAACCACTGGCTCCCTCCTCCTTCCTAGCCCTTCTGCTTCTCCAGGTCTTTTTTTCTGATTTTAGCCCCTGCTATTCACCAATGTATACCAGGGCTCTGGTCAAGACAGCCTCCTAGATGTCCCACCTCTAAGATCTTGACCCACAGTGTCTTCTCTCTCATGGCCGTCTTTCTAGGACTAGCTAAATCTCCCCTATCATCTGAGGCATCCTTGCAAGCACCCAGTCTCACTCTTGGAGTTAGATGGAGCTTCTTCAGACTGGCGGTATCTAATTACTCCCATGTCATTGAAGAGTCAACTGAGGCTCATAAGAGTCAGGTGACCAGGACTTCCCTGGTGGCGCAGTGGTTAAGTATCCGCCTGCCAATGCAGGGGACACGGGTTTGAGCCCTGGTCTGGGAAGATCCCACATGCTGCGGATCAACTAAGCCCGTGCGCCACAGCTACTGAGCCTGCGCTCTAGAGCCCATGAGCCGCAACTACTGAAGCCCTCGCGCCTAGAGCCCGTGCTCCTCAACAAGAGAAGCCACCGCAATGAGAAGCCCGCGTACCGCAATGAAGTGTAGCCCCCGCTCACTGCAACTAGAGAAAGCCCGTGTGCAGCAACGAAGATCCAACACAGCCAAAAATAAATAAATAAAATAAACGTTTTAAAAAAAGAGTCAGGTGACCAGCGCAAGAGTAATGGGTATGTATAAACAAAGCCCCTGACTCCTGTGCTGTCCTCCACTACACACACACACACACACACACACGCACACACACACTACCTTTGGCCTAACACTGACTGGGAGACACTCTGTGTCTGGTGTCAGGAGACCTACGTTCCTCTATGTCCTCTGAGTCTTTGTAAAATGCAGCTGAGGGGTCCAGCCCTTCACCTTGTGGTTAGACAGTGAAGGCTGCCAAGTGCAAAGCACTGTGCAGAAGTGAGGGGGTGCTCTTGACCGTGGAACCTGCCCCCATCCCAGCTGCACCCTGATTTCATCTACTTGAGACTCAAACTTCTCGTATTTAAAGAGGAATTAATGATAGCACCCTACTCCTGTGGTACTTTGAGGATTACATAAAATGCCCAATGTAAAGTGCCTTGTACCTTCCTGGGCACATAGCAAAGACTTAAGTAAGTGGTGGCGATGACCCTTGTGTTTAGGTCCAGCAGTCAGTATCACCGCAGCCTGTCTCAGACTGTTCGTAGCTCACAGTACTCACGTCTCCTGACTCGGGCGCAGTGGCCTGTGGTCCCATTCAGGGAACTTGCTGCTGAGGGTCCTTGCCTCCTTCTCCTCCTCCACCTCTCCTCCAGAGGTGTGCCCTGACTTCCCCAGCACCCCCGCGCCCCAGGAGACCCCCAACCCCAGCTCACGCCGAGGTGATGGCTCGATACCGCTCCAGGCCAGCCGTGTCCCAGATCTGAGCCTTGACAGCGGCGGTGCCCAGCATGACAGTGCGGGTGGAGAACTCAACCCCGATGGTGGTACGGCTGTCGTGGCTGAACTCATTGCGAGTGAATCGGGATAGCAGATTGGTCTTCCCCACGCCTGACTCGCCGATCAGCACCACTGAAGGAGTGGAGAGATAAGGGCTGAGCTTGGAGGGTCTGCCCATCCGAAAAGGGGAGCTGAGCTCAGAAAACTGAGGAGGGAGCCAGGTCTCCTGGCAGAGGCTAGGGTCTGCAACTCTACATGAATGCATCCATCGGGGGGGGGGGGCAGAAGGGCTGAGAGTTTGAAACAGGCCGTTTAAGAGTTCTAGGCCTGGTGTGTTGTGACGTGGCTGCAGAGTCGACCTGCGAATATGGTGATGGAGTGACGTCTATGGGCTGTTTGTGGGTATTGGCATTCAGGGCTGTGAGGAAGGAGGGAGGGTAGGGGCCTGGGGGGGAGGTTGCACATTTCTGGGTGGGGGAGTATGAGAACATTGTGCGTGTTTCTATGTATACGAGCTGGAAGGACAAGTGGGAGGTTTGTGTGTCTCTGCGTGGGGAGCAGAGGTGTGAACAGAAGCGTGGGTGAGGAGAAAGTTTGGCAGGTGACACGTCTGTAGGTGGGGGAAAGGTATGGACGTATGTGTACAAGAAGTTGGGATCCAGTTGTCCCCAAGAAGGGGCAGTCTTGTATGGTTAAGACCATGGGACTGGGTGTGGGACCAGCTATGTGTGTCCTTCAGCAAGCTATTATCCTCTCTGACCTTTTTCTTAATGAAAAAGTGGTAATAACAATAGCATCTATCTTACGGATTGTTGCAAGAAGTAAACGAGATATTGCCCAGGATATAGTGAGTGTGCAAAACTGTTACTGTCGTTACTGTTGTTGGTAGAACAGTGCTTTTACCTTTAGGTTTCCAGGGACAAGGAGCCACCAGCGGGCCCGTGAAGAGCGTTTAGGCTGGAGGGCAGCACCCAGGGCCCAGCCTTACCCACCATGGGTGAGTTGGGACCGGGGTTAGAATGTGGGGCTGCTGTAAGTACAGCTCATAATCGCACTGGCCCTGAGCTACCCAGGGCGGTTCTGGAAAGGCAGGCAGGCACCCCAGGACTGGACACCACATATGCTGGGCGCTGGTCCCCACTCAGCCTCTGACTAGCTGTGTGACCCTGAACAAGTGGCTCACCTTTTCTGGGTCTCAGTTTCCCTGTTTATAAAACCTTTAAAGGCCCCCTCCAACTTAAAAAATTCCCTATTTGTTTAGTGCAGGAAAGAGCTGGGAGCTATATGGGTGTGTGTGGATAAGAGGTTGTGTGGACGTGTGTGTGTGTGTGTGTGTGTGTGTGTGTGTGTGTGTGTGTGTGTGTGTCCTGCCTCTCCCCTACTGGGAACCTCATCCCCATCTCATCCCTCCCAGTGGGTGTGCTCTGAGCCCTACCCTCTGGCCCAAAAGGGGCTCAGGGCAAGGGCTTTGGACTCAGACAGACTTGGCTTTGAGTACTGACTTAGTGACCTTTTGTAAGCTATTTGCTCTGTGTCTCATCCTCATCTGTAAAATGGAGATGCTAATGGTTAACATTTATTGAGCGCCTACTGTGTGCCAGGCACCATCCTGAAGGCTTTACACATATTAACTCATTTAATCCTCACAACAATGCCATAAGGCAAGTAACATTATTAGTATCACCCCATTTTTACAGGGGGGTTAAATGATTTGCACAAGATGGCACAGCTAGTGTGGTAAACACGAGCTGTGCTGCTCAGATGAGCCTTCTAGGAAGGACTTGCCCCCAGCCGCAGGCAGTGCAGTCAGCACACAGCCTTCAGCTGTTGGCTCCTTCAGCATCTGCTTCTGATGCAGAGGGTAGCCTCACCTGAGGTCATACCTTTCCTGGGCAGTCTGCACGCAGCGCCCGAGCAAGGCGAGGGGAACCCAGAGCTGCCTGCCCTCGGCCAAGGCTTTGTGATCTTGCCTTGTAGTGTGACTTCTCCCTCTGCCCAATCCTGCGTCCTGCCTCTTCCTTTCACTGCTGTTGGGCCACAATAAACATCTTACGCCCCAAACTTCTCAGTGTCTGCTTCTAGTGACCCCAACCTGTAATAACTCGTAAACGGCCGGGCTGAGATCTGAACTCATGCTTTCAAAATGAAAGATAATTTTGGGGTTGTTATGGTGATTAATGAGCCACTGGCTGGCACATAGCAAGGGTTCAATAAACGATAGGAGTAGTATTGCCCCAGTCTACTGCTAACCCTTACTCTGTCTCCCTTCCTGGGAAAGATGCTGGGAGTACAGGTTCCCCAACCCCTGGTCGACTGAGAGTCCCAGCTCAAGTGAGGGCGGGGCCGAGGCTGGGAGAGGCAGTGGGGTGGGGTGGCTGGAGAGGGAACCATAGGGCAGCCAGTCCACCCTGCCCTGAAGGAGGTGTGCAGGTGGGGGTGGCGAACACTAGACTGACCAAACACAGGGGCGAGATAAAGGAGCAGGAAAGATACATGCGGGCTTCCAGGGACAGCCAAGTTGAACCCAGCTGCTGGTATTTGAGCCCAAGGGGCAGACAGACAAAGCCATGGTGCTGGGGGTCCTCCAGGTTCTGTTAGACCCTTCTCCCAATCATTACATCTTCCCTATGGCTTTCTCCAGCGCTACGACGGGAACAGATCTATCCTATCTCTCCTTTCCTGTACAGTTGCCTAGAAAGGTGACTTTCTTCCTCTTAAGTCGGCTTGTTTCCCCTTCTTCTCAGGAGGGAATCCTCCATCTCTGGTGCTGCAGTGGCTGAATATTCCTAGGGGTTTGGGCTTCCATTAGGAACAGGGCAGAGGAGCCTAACTTGGTACCATTAAGGGGTGATCAGCATTATTTACTAGAGCATTCTGGCAGCGCCAGTAAACAGACCCTCCCCCACTCCTTAGGCTTTCTTTCTTATCCAAAGGAATGATGAGCCCTAGGAGGTAGGTCCTGCTAAGTGATTAAAAAGCAGGAAGGGGCCTCTGGCTCTGTTGTGCTCTTCCTGGGTCTCTCTCAGGCGTTCCTCTTTCTCTACGGACCCCGACTCACCCTTGAAGACAAAGTTATAATCTTCCTCGTTTCTGTTCCCCATCTTGGCTCCACATGGAGGGCACAAGTGTCTTCGAGGGCAGAGGTGACGGGTCTGTGCGTTGGTTCAATGCCGTCAACCCTCAGCTCTCAAGAGACCTGGATCCGGCCTTCCTCTCATCGGGAGTAAAGAGACTTCTGCAGCCAGAGGGATCGAGGGCCGACTTCAGGCTAGCCAGGGCCTAGGGGGGCTCAGCTCTGGCAGGTGGCGGTGCTGTAAGGAAGCTGAGAGGACGGAAGCTGAGAACAGGAACAGTGAGCGGCTGGAGACCTGGGGCCCAGGTGGGTGGAGAGACAATGACGTCAGACAGGTTAGACAGGTTGGGTGTCTGCTCTCAGCCTGGGCTCCTGCAAGCAGGCAGCAGGCAGGCTCAAGGGAGTGACAATGGAGGCAGCTGGGACAGGGACAGGACCTTCACAGAACCAGCTGAGAGGACAGAATTCGCGGTGCTAGGTTCCTGGGACCTGTGACCATGGGGGGCCCAGCCACCAGTGAGTAATAGTCCCTTGGGGAGCAGGAAGCTACTCGGCCTGCCGCTTTTCCGCAGAGCCTGTGGTGAGGGGTAACTGGGGGCACAAGAGGAAGGGCTGTCGTGAGGAGGGGCTGGGGTCACCCTGCTGCAGCGCAGAGCTCTGGGAGGTGCATCTTAGATATAGCAACTTCTGCTGCTCCCTGACAGCCCAGGGCCTGGGATGGGCAGTTCCTCATCCTGGGTGGAGCTGGAACTTGCAACCTACCTGCTTGCCTGGGATGGGTCCCTTCCTACAGCACTAGGAAAGGGGCTGGTAGCTCCCCATCCAGCCTTGTTCTAAGGACGCTGGATAGGGGGAGACCTGGGGCAGAAACAGCAGATGAGGTGAGGGGTCTGAGTGCAGTGACAGGACTTCTGGATTTTTTCTACTCCTTCCCCAGGACCTGAGGCTTCAGAGAGAAGCCCTCCTGTCTGCAAAGGGCTTCCTGATCTGGAGAAGGTCTGTGTGAGCTTGTGAATGCCTGGAGAAGAGGGAAGGGGTGGCCCTTGTAGGCCGCTAGGAGGCACTCTCCCAACCAAGAGTAGAAAAGGTGTCCCCCAACGGACTTCAGGACTGAAGGACACTGAACTCCCACGCCCTGTTTTCTCTCTGTCCAACATGACCCCCACCAGCCCCTTGTTCCTCTCAGCTCACTCCCAAGGTTTTTTGTTTTGTTTTGTTTTGTTTGCGGTATGCAGGCCTCTCCCGTTGCGGAGCACAGGCTCCAGACGCGCAGGCTCAGCGGCCATGGCTCACAGGCCTAGCCGCTCCGCGGCATGTGGGATCTTCCCGGACCAGGGCGCGAACCCGCGTCCCCTGCGTTGGCAGGCGGACTGTCAACCACTGCGCCACCAGGGAAGCCCACTCCCTAGGTTTTGCCAACAGGTGGGTAAGATTCTTCTCTGAGTGGCGGCGGCCAGGTGAGGTCACACCGCTGGAGAGGCCAAGGGACCTGAGGCATCACTGCCAATAACCTTTTGGTGTTGGAGGTCGTGGAGAAGGAGTGAGTGGGAAGCCCCTCACTTGCAAAACATGAAGAACCTTATAAGCAATCCCTGCTCCTTCCTATCTCCTCTGATTCCCCCCCATCCAAGAAAGCAGCCAAGACACAAGACAGGAGTTGAAGTTTATTCTTGGGAAGAACAAAGTCCCCCCAACCCTCCACATCCAGGAAGGCTTCCCCAGGGGGCCCTGCCCCTCCAAAAGGTCATCTCTCTTTTCTGAACCCCTGCTTCCACCAACACCCATTACGATGCTGCTACTTGGGTGAGAGGCTCCTCCAGGTACTGCACCAAGGCCTGGGCCTGCGAGAAAGGGAGGAGAAACCAGTCCCACACAAGGCCTGCCATTGGAGGGATCTTAAATTCAGGTCTACTCCTAATGCCGAGCCCCCAGCCCCCAGCCTCCAGTGTTAGCCCGCACCAGACGTGGATTGGGTGACACGAGAACGACTCTGGGAAGGTGGTGGGGATGGGAGTGGACACAATGACGCAGCATGAAGGCTGGACCCAGGGTTTTACAGGGATGGGCACATACACACCTTGGCCTTGAGCATTCCGAAGCCAACAGTCTCCTTGGCATACATGCACAGTAGAAGGTTGGCCACTCGAGTGATGGCTACACGGCCCTCCTGGTGGGGGTGATATCAGGGGATGTGATGCTCTGCTTGCACCCTTTGCCCCGCTTCCCCCATGGGCTCTTCTTGAGAGAGACTGTATCTTCCTTCCATGTCCTGGGCACAGCAGGAGCTTCTGCTGGGGAACTTTGGCCACAGACCTGGACGTGAAGTTCTGAGGCCATTCCAGCCTCAGCACAGCCACCTACTAACCAAGTTGCCCTGGGAAACTCAATCTCCCAGAAGCTCAGTTACTCTTTCTGTAACCCGTACCTCACTCCAGCTGGTGAAGATGCTAATACACAGGAAGGAGTTTTGTATCTGCAAAGGGCAGTCCAGATGGGTGATGTTATTATTATGGCTTATTATACAGTTATTATCATTATGGTAAGGGAAGAGCAGTAACCCAACTTATACTTCTCCTCACTACCCAACGTAATGTTTTTCAAACTGTAGGTTTGGCCCCAGGGTTAACTGACCCCAGATCAATTAAGAAGTTGATCAGCATTAAAAGAAAAAGAAGGGGAATTCCGTGGTCCAGTGGTTAGGACTCGGCGCCATCACTGCTGGAGCCCAGGTTCAATTCCTGGTCGGGGAACTAAGATCCCGCAAGCTGTGTGGCACGGCCAAAAAAAAGAAGGGAAATGAAGTATATTGCATATAGTAAGGGAAGTACTGTTTCATGAAACTTTCATTTTACTGGACTCTGACTTAAAATATATTTCTTATGGCTGGGTTGTGGTCAGAACATTTGAAAGCTATCGCCTTTATAGCACCAGCTCTAGGGTAGGCACCCTAGGAATCATCAGTGGAACTAGTATCCTTGGTTAAGGAGGGAGTGAGGAAGAGGTAGGTGGCTGAGTTACAGTGGAAATCCTTCCTGGAGAGTTCAGTCTTGGGGCTTTTTCAATTTGGTTCAGCGAGCTTTCGCTAAGCATCCACTGTGTGCTTGGAACCAGGTGCTGCACCCCCTGCCTCTCTGGGTACCTCATCTACTAACCTCTCCCATTCTCATGCTACTCCAGCCACTTCAACTTTGTTGATCTCTGACCAGGCATCATTCTGCCTCAGGGCGTTTGCACTTACTGTTCTCTCTATCAGAAATGTTCTTGGACTTCCATGGTGGCGCAGTTGTTAAGGATCCACCTGCCAATGCAGGGGACACAGGTTTGAGCCCTGGTCCAGGAAGATCCCACATGCTGCGGAGCAACTAAGCCCACGAGCCACAACTACTGAAGCCTGAGTGCCTAGAGCCTGTGCTCCGCAACAAGAGAAGCCACCGCAATGAGAAGCCCGTGCACTTCAACAAAGAGTAGCCCCCTCTCACTGCAACTAGAGAAAGCCCGTGCGCAGCAACGAAGATCTGATGCAGCCAAAAATAAATAAATTAATTAAAAAAAAAAAAGAAATGTTCTTAACCCAGAGAGCCACATGGCTTGCCAACTTCCTTTAGATCTTTTAGATCTTTGATGAGATGTCACCTTTTCAGTGAGACAGTCCTTGACACAAACATCCTATCTCACTTCCTTTTTGCTTTTTCTCCACAGCATTTTCAATACCTAACATACTACTTTTTACACTTACATACATGTCACAAAACATATTTACGAACTTATTTTATGAACATACATATTTTACTTAATTTAAGGTATATGTAAGACTGTAAGCTGCATTAGGGCTGTAGTTTTTGTCTGTCTTGTTTGCTACTTTTTCCCCAGTCCTGAGAACACTGCAGGGATCTAAAAATTTGTTGACTGAACAGATAGAAAGGTGAATGAGACAGTTTCTGTTTCCAAGAAGTTCACAGTCTAATGGCCACTTCCCCTTTCTGGACTGCATCGCGTTCCTCTGTAAACTGAAGGGATTGGACTAGGGTCTGGAGTCTCTGCCATGCTTCTGAGTCTGTGAATCTCAGATGACAACACTTTGTGTCTGCATATCACTCTACAGTTTATATCCACCCTTTCATTTGATCACAACAACCCTGTGTGCATGGTGTGGTGATGGGGATTATTGTTTTCACCTTGGAGGTGTGGTTAAGAAAGCCCAGAGAGGTTAAGTGACTTACCCAAGGTTCCACAAATGGTAAGTGGCTGGCTGAGACCAGAACCCCAGCCAGACCTCAGGTCCAGGACTCCTTTCTCATCACCACTTGATGCATAGGGTCCTGCCTATTATAAATGCTGCTGCAGACCGACTCTTAGTAATCTTCCAGAGATCCTGTCCCTGCCCCTCCAACCATCCAGGATGGGGTCCAGGTCGCCCCTTGGGGATGCCCTTAGAGAAAGAGGAAGTGGCTCCCTTCTCCATACCATGCAGTCCATGAGGATGAATTTGAGATTGTCTTCATTAAACGCTTGGTTCCCGTTCCGGTCGTAGGCCGCCCAGATGTTACTGGCGATGGCAGCGGTGACCCGGGCGTCCGTATCCCCGTAACCGGAGTAGGCCAACAGAGATCCCTCGTTATTCAGCAGCCTGGCGAAGGAGCAGGAGGGATATCAACGTGCTCAGGACGGGGAGTCAAACGCCTGGGCTCCCATCCTAACTCCCGCCACTGGCCCTTCTAGAAAGCAAGCGTCTGGGCTGAGTGTGTGCTACAACGTGCCCCGAGCACCCACTACGTCGGTTTCTCTTTTCGAGAGGGGCCCTCCGGCCGGTTCACCTAGCTGCTGCTCCCTCTGCCACCTCCTCCCTTCCCCACCCCTCCCTCGGAGAGTCGCGCGCTGCCCCACGCCAGTGCTCGCCACTCGGGTTCTCGGTCCGCACTCACAGGGTGCTCTGGACGCCTCCAGTGTTGGCCTGGCTTAGCACCTGAGTCAAAGCCTTGGGACGCAGCATGCCTGCAGCTCCTATCCCTGGGCTTTTGCACCCAGCTCTCCGAGTTTCCTACTGCCGCCCTCCGCCTGCCGCTTCCCGTAGTCCAGCTGCCCTGCTCCGGAACGCCCTGGGAGTTGTAGTTTTCTGGCCTGGCTTTGTGGTTCTGACTCAACCCCGCCCCACCGCGGAGTACCCTGGGAATTGTAGTTCTTTGCGATTTCGCGAGGCACCCTGGGAACTACAGTTCGTTTTTTCCAGTGCGACCACGCGGTTATGGGGGAAAAGAGCGGGAGAAAAAGGACAGAGGCAGTACTGGAAGGACATTTAACCCCCTCGGGCAGAGAAAAGTCATATCCGCTTGAGAATTCACGATTCAGTAGTTAAAAGAAAATAAAATCCCTATATTTGTCGGGCACACCTTTGGTTACTTTTCAAAGTAAATTTCTACATTATGCACAGTTCTGTGAGATGAGGCGATAGATACTATTGAGGAAACCAAGGCTCAGAAGGGCCACGCAGGCAAAATTCAGGTCTCTAGAACTGTACTTAATAGACTTCGGGCAGGCCACTACTCTCAGGGGAATAAAGTCAATCCTAGAGACAAGGTTTTAGGTGGACATCCAGAAGTGGGAAAATTCAACCTCAAAGTCGGGAGAGGTCTCAGGCCTAGAAAGAATTTGGGCTTCCCGAGAAAGACCAGTTATCACAGGGAACGGAGATAAAGCGGCGACACAGAAAGTCCTTTGTCCCGGAACGGGACTTAACTCGCAGAGGGGCGGGGGCAGCTTTGGGCTCGGGTGGACTTCAACTCGGCTCGGGCGGGCTAGTTCGGCCCCCGTCCCGCAGTGACGGACACGCCCCGCCTCCGCCCCGAACCCCTCGGGGGCCGCAACCCAGCAAGGCCCTGTCAAAGCTGCCGGACCCCGGGCTCAGTCCTGGGCGGACCCCGCTGCAGTGGCCCCCCCAGTCCGCCCGGGGCGCTGTGGCTGAGGCTGGTCCGGAGGGGGCGGTGAAACCTTGGGAAGGGGAGGGGAGAGGGGAGTGTTGGAGGCGCCGGAGCCGAGCCCGGACGGCCGGCCGGGCGGGGAGAAGGAGGAGCCGGGGCGGGCTGGCGGGCGGCCGGGTGGCGGCGGCGGCATGGCGGAGCCGAGCGGGGCCGAGACGAGGCCCCCCATTCGGGTCACCGTCAAGACCCCCAAGGACAAGGAGGAAATTGTGATCTGCGATCGAGCCTCGGTCAAAGAGGTAGTACGGGTGGCGGGGGTGGGGGTGAGCGCGGAGGAGGGGTCTGCGAAGAGGGGGGTGGCTCTGAGACGGTGCGGTGTACGGGAGGGCCGGGGAGAGGAGGGCGGGGGCCCAGCACGCACTCGGAGGAGCGGAAGGGAAGGGCAGGAGGGTAGGGGGCGTCCTGCGGGGGTGGTCTGGGGGAGCGTGGCGCGTGTTGGGGAAGGGAGGCCGGGGATTTGCCTTGTGGCCTGGGCTGGGGGCGTGGTGGAGAGTGCGAAGAGAACACCTTGCACAGGGAAGGGGGAAGGACCCTGGGTTTGAGGGGAGTATTCGCCCCAGTTACTGGTCGGGGTTCGAGGCGCCGAGTCAGAGTGGGGGCCGGGCAAGGAGCTGAGCGGGCGGGAGGCGCAGGTTGGGGGAGAGCTCCGGGCTGCTACTGTGCGCCTCAGAGAACGCCCAGCATTCTCACGCCCGGCCAGGGGGCAGGATTTCCCTCTGCCCGGATGTTTCCTACTCTTTCCAATCAAGGTGGTTACATTTGATTCTCAGCCCCTCTGGGATTTACACAGTGTGCAGTAGGTGCTCAATAAAAATGTGTTGAATGAGTGAATGAGGGAATATTGCCTGTGTTCACCACCCCCCTGTGGCTGCTCCAGAATTTCACAGAGGCGGGGCTTAAGATAGGCGTCTGGTTGGAAGGGAGGGATCTGGAAGCTGCCTTTGCTTAACAAGTGCACTCTTTTTACTTAGAGTGTGGGTTTGATTTGGTTGGGTTGATAGGGGTGTTGCTGATAGATTTGGGGAGTCTAACTCTCCCCCAAGCCAGCCTTTAGTGCCGTCATTGCCCCTCCCCCCACCTTATAAAATGACTACATTCCAGAATTTAAATAATTTTTGCCTGCAAAGCTGAATTTGAAATCAGCCCTAACTGAGTGGCCCCATGTATTTGGTTAAGAGCCTGGGGCTTTGATGTCAAGACCTGAGTTCCAGTCTGCCCAGTGCAAGTTACCTAATTGTTCTGATCCTCAGTTTTCTCATCTTTAAAATGGAGATAATAATTAACATGTATCTCATGGGACTTAGACTCTTAACTAGTGAATAGTTAGTGCCGTTATAAGTAGGATCTATTTGTTGTAGTTGTTACAGGAACTCTGGGAATAAAGAGAGGAAAGAGAAGGCTGAAGGGAGATAGGGCCTGGGCCCAAGGCTGTTGAAGGAGTTGGGATGGAGAGAACTGCCCAGGTAGTATGCTCACAGGAAACTGGGTGGATGGACTGAAGAAGGAGTGGCAGATAGAAGCAAGGGCTTTCTAGGGTGGGAGACCCTGGGGTAGAGCTGAGAGGAGCTTCTCACTGGTCCACTCCTTGGTTAAGAAAGGGGCTGCTTATTGCAGCTGGAGGGATGCAGTCAGGACTGCTGAAAGGACTTCCCACGACTAGAGATGGGGGCAAGGGAATGCAGAGGCTTTGCAGAAGAGGCAGGGTCCCTGGTTGGAGGAGCCCAGGCAGCCTCCACAGTGACCTTTGCCTCTTGATCACAGTTCAAAGAGGAAATCTCCCGGAGATTTAAGGCTCAGCAGGATCAGCTGGTCCTGATCTTCGCAGGCAAGATCCTCAAGGATGGGGACACACTGAACCAGCATGGGATCAAGGATGGGCTCACTGTCCATCTGGTCATCAAGACCCCTCAGAAGTAAGTTCAGGAGAGGAGCAGGTCCAGCTTCGGATTGGGCATTTTTTTCCCCATCTGATACTTTCTCACCCATTGTTCAACTGTACCTCTAAGGCCTATGCCAAGGCCCAGGAAGGTGGCTCTTGGATGGATTGCCAGGAAGCCCTGTGATCTCATCTGCAGGGGAAGGGAACCTGATTTACCTCTCCCTGAATACCCTGAAGATAGAGGATACTCGCTCCTCTCTTCCTCTGTCTGATTTACTGACTGCCCCCAGCATCACCCTGCCCCAGCCTCAAGGTTGCTTAGGAGGTGGCTTGGGTTAGGGCTGTACCTGCACAGCAAACATAGAAATCATTGTCTTTCCTTTTGTGTTCACTTCAACTAGGATTTTTCTTTCTGTCCTCAGGGTTCAAGATCCGGCTACTGCCACTGCTTCTTCCCCTTCCACTCCAGACCCAGCCTCAGCGCCCTCCACCACGCCTGCTTCACCCGCCACTTCTGCTCAGCCCTCCACTTCTGGCAGTGCCACTTCAGATACTGGCAGTGGAAGCCGAAGGAGCAGTGGCGGGGGTACCTCCCCAGGGACTGGGGAGGGACCTCCCAGTGCCACTGCATCCATACTCTGTAAGCCTTTAGGGTGGAAGGCACTGTCCTGTTTTGGGCTGTGGATTGTGGGAGAGCCAAGAGGGGAAAATATGGTCCCTGCTCCTGATTTGATGGGGATTGGGGACCCCTGGACATAGGGGTCCAGACATTGGTACTTGAGCCAAGAGGGGGAAGAAACCAGTTTGTGAGGGCTTCCCAGAAGAGGAGAGCATGGCAAAATGTTAAGAGTGAGGGGAGAGGGGCTTCCCTGGTGGCGCAGTGGTTGGGAGTCCGCCTGCCGATGCAGGCGGCGCAGGTTCGTGCCCCGGTCCTGGAGGATCCCATGTGCCGCGGGGCGGCTGGGCCCGTGAGCCGTGGCCGCTGGGCCTGCGCGTCCAGAGCCTGTGCTCCGCGGCGGGAGAGGCCATGGCAGTGAGAGGCCCGCGTACCGCAAAAAAAAAAAAAAGAGTGAGGGGAGAAATGGGGCTGGGGATGTGGGGAACCCTGGGTAAAGATATTGGAGTTTGGGAAAAAGGTGGGTCCAACAGTAGCCAGTTGGGGAATATTTATTTGCTCATTCAGTAGGCCATCACTGCTTACCCTCTCTGTGCTCAGTATTGTGCCTGCCTGTCAGCCTTGGCCAGCAAAGAGGTCTCAGTCTAGTAGGCTCACATCTCTTTGCCAGCAGTGGATTAGGGCTGGGGCTGTGGAAATGATTGGAAAAGGGAGATGTGAGAAGCAGAAGGGGCCCATCCTGGAGACTTGACTTCAGTGGCTCTGGCCAGGTAGGGGAAGAGTCTTGTGACAGACTGTGACCCTGCCCCCTCCCCCCAGCTGGCTTTGGGGGCATCCTGGGCCTGGGCAGCCTGGGCCTGGGCTCTGCCAACTTCATGGAGCTGCAGCAGCAGATGCAGAGGCAGCTGATGTCCAATCCTGAGATGCTGTCGCAGATCATGGAGAACCCCCTGGTCCAGGACATGATGTCTAACCCCGACCTGATGCGCCACATGATCATGGCCAACCCCCAGATGCAGCAGCTGATGGAGCGGAACCCCGAGATCAGCCACATGCTTAACAACCCTGAGCTCATGAGGCAGGTGGGTCTGAGAGAAGGTTGGGATTGTGGAGGGCACCTGGTGCCCAGCTGTGCCCTGCCTGGCCTTTTCCCACCTTGTCCTACCTTGACTTGTTCATTCATTCATTCATTCAGCAGCCATGTTTTGAGCCCTGGGGGTACAGTGATGAAAAGACATAGTCCTAGCTTTCCAGGAACTTCTGGTCTTAAAGGGAAGTGGGACAAGTAAGCAGGCTGTTATAATAAAGTGTGGTCGGTGCTATTATAGAGATAGTCACAGTATCCCCTAGAAGCACACAGAAGGGCTCCTGATCCTACCTGGGGCTCAGAGGAGGCCCTAAAGGAAGTGTCACCCAAGCAGAGACCCAAAAGAGGAAGAATGAACCAGAGGAAGAAAAAGAGAAGAGTATTCAGGGCTGAGGGACAGCAAGTACAAAGGTCTGGGAATGAAAGATAATAGGAGGATTGGGGAGCATTGTGTCTGGACAGGGCCTGGTGGGTAAGGGAGACCCAGGGGAGGTGATTTGGTGTTGGTCTTTGGGAGCTCCATCTCGTGGTCATCCACCAGGGGATGGGACGAGGGTAGACGATCTCAGCAGAGCTGTGGACACTAGTGCTAGACTCACCAGAATGTAAGTTCCAGAGGGCAAGGATTTGCAAGTGTTTTGTTCACTGCCTAGAACAGTGCCTGGTATATAGTAGTCACTCAATAAGTACTTATTAAATGAACGAATTGTGGGATAAGAGATCAGAATCTTATCATAGACATAAAAGTGTCTTAGAAGAGGCAAGTATGGAGCAAATTTGGGAAGAAGGACAGGGAAGGCATTCCAAGTTGGATGGGAACAAGAAGCAGCTATGCTCATTTTATCTGTTATGTACTGCTGTCCCCTAGAGCTGACATAGGTCACCCCTTCCTTATTGAAAGTGAGCCATTGGTTCCCAAGAGAAAGCCCCCATCCTGTTTCTCAAGATTCAGTGAGGCCAAAGACCTGGGGTGAGATCTAGAAGGTGTTGGTAGCATTGTCCCAGCTTGAATCCTTTCCCTCCCCAACTTGTCATTTACCAGAAGCCATAGTCTGGTCTCGGTCAGACAGACCAATCTGGCCTTGAACCCTGTCTCCACCACTAACTGGCTGTGTGTCCCAGGCAATGAGTCTCTGAGCCTATTTTCTCATCTGCTAAATAGGGACAGAAATACCTACATGGGATGGTTATTGTGGGTATTAAATGATTTGAATTCTATAAAGTACTTAGCCCAGTGCCTGTATGTCGTAACTGCTCAGTAGATGTTAATTTTCTCTTTTGCTTCTTCTTTTTTCTCATGTCCTTTCTTATTCAACTTCCTTGTGCTCCCTGACACTTCTGAGGATCCTCTGAACCTGAGGGAGGGAAACTGCTCCCCTCACCCCATCTGGGATCATTGTACCCCCAAAAGTCAACCAGAATACCCATAGGGAGACAGGGTTAGAGCCAAGGTGACAGTAGAGGAAGGAAGTCCAGTTCACCCTACTCCCTGCCACTATGGGTCAGTTCCTAGGCCCTGGACCCTGGTCCTGATGCAGACCTCCTCATCAGGGCCCACTCTTTTCCAAGCTTGGTGATCCCCTGGTTCCAGGGCCATTCTCTCTCTTTCCCTTTTCCACCAGACGATGGAGCTTGCTCGGAATCCAGCCATGATGCAGGAGATGATGCGGAACCAGGACCGGGCCCTAAGCAACCTGGAGAGCATCCCTGGAGGGTATAATGCCCTCCGCCGCATGTACACGGACATCCAGGAGCCCATGTTTAGCGCTGCCCGGGAACAGGTGGGGCCAGGGGCTGGGCTGTGGGAGGGCAGTCTGGACTTAGGATTACCTACCCCAGACCCAGGCAAGACTGAGGTGCTGTCTGCTCCTCTTTCCTTCCCTAGCCCCCTGAGGGTGGGCCTTGGCTTAAAAGTGGTTCTCACGCTGCATAGCCAGGGATGGTCCAACTTGCATGGGACTGAGGCACTAGGGCAGAAGATAGCAGAGTTCCCTAGGGGAGTGGGCAATGGGTAGTATCCAAGGGATTTGACATTGTTCTGACAAACTTCTTGCACCAAGGGCTCAGAGGTTGTGGGGCACGCCTGGGGTCAAACAGCCAGCCCTAGCACAGTGTGTCTCAAGTGTGGTCCACAGATCACCTGCATCAGAATCACCTGGGGAGCTTGTTAACCATGAGATTCCTGGTCCCCACCTTTGAGCTACTTATTGAGTCAATCTCTGGAATCAAGTCCTGGGAATACACACTTTAAAAAAGGCTTTAAGAATTCTTTCCAAATATACAAAAAGTATAGCATTCTCTTGTATCCTTGTGGCCCTAAAATGTTGCCATATATAGTTTTAGTGTCTTTTTGGGTTCTTTTTTTAAAGTTTAGCTTACACTAAATACAGTATACATTTACCTGTTTCAAAACTCAAAAGTTACACAAAGTAAACAAAAGGGTATTTAAAAAGTATAGAAAGGTATACAGGCTCAACAAAAGTATACACAAGGGATCCTGCTATTTCCATCTCCCAGCCACCTCTTTTCCACCCCAGAGTTAACAAATGTTGTTAGTATTTTGTATGTTTTCCTAGGCGTATTAAACATTAGCAAATAAGATATTACACATAGAATTGCAGCCTTCACATACCCCTCCCCCATCTTATACCTCTCTTTCCCTCTCCGGAGCTAACTACCACCCTGAAGTTGGTGTTTGTCATTTCGATTCTTTTAATTACCTATGTATGAATCCATAAACAATCTCTGGCCTTGTTTTGCATATTTTCAACCTTATAGAAGTGGTATCATGCTGTTCATATAATTTTAAACTTGTTTTTTAAAAAAATCTAAAAATGTTTTATTGAAGAATAATATAGTTGCAGAAAGGTGCACATATCATAAGTGTACAGCTTGATGGACCTTCACAGACTGAACGCCCCACCATCCCCAACCAGCACCCAAGTGGGAGGGTGGGGCCTCACATTCCTTCTTCCTTGTGGAAAGGAAAAAGCACCATATCCTGAGTGGCCCGTGCTATCCCAGCAGATTCCTTGTTCATGCCGTCTCTGCCCTACACCAAGTCTCCACAGATGAGTGTGCCTTGTTGACCCTGTCCCTACGATGATGCCACATTGTCTTAATTAAGTCTGGGCATCAGGTAGGGTGAACCTCCCCTCCCCCCTTCCAGCTTATACTTCACCATCCTCTTGGTTATTCTTGCCATTGCTCTTTCAAATTTTAGAAAGTGCTATAGGGATCAACTGTGAGTTTTTAAAAAACTTAATTTATTTTAAGTTTAATTTTATATAAGTATTTAATTAAAAATGTATATCAAAGTAATGTATGTACCTGGTTAAAAAAAAATTCAGGTAGCTGAGCAAGGCTTTATAACAAGCACCCAGCTAATTCTGATGTACTCTAAGGTATGTGAACCACTGGTTCAACTAAAAGAACATAACGTTTGGCATCAACAAACCTGGATTCAAATACCTGCTCCATCATACTTCAGTGGTGTGATCTTAAGTGAGTTGCTTAACCTCCCTGAGTCTTCACTTCCTCATTTGCAAAATGGAGACAATGTGTTATAGCAGTATTCTCAATCATTTTGGTCTCTGGACCCCTTTATTTATTTTTTGTTTAATTTTTTAAAAAAAAATTTTTTTTTTTTTTTTTTTTTTTTTTGGCCACACCGTGTGGAATGCGGGAGTCTTAGTTCCCCAACCAGGAATTGAACCCGAGCCCCCTGCAGTGGAAGCTCAGAGTCCTAACCACTAGACCGCTAGGGAATTCCCCTCTGAACCCCTTTATACACTTAAAAATTATTGAGGACTCCAGAAGCTTTTGTTTTTGTGGGTTAGGCCTATTGATATTCACTGTATCTGAAATTAAAACTGAGAAGTAAAAAAAAATTTATTTATTAACTCATTTAAAAATAACAATCCATTATACATTAACATAAATAGCATATTCTTTTGAAAAATAACTTTATTTTCCAAAACAAAACTTTAGAGGAAAGAATGGCCTTGTTTGACTTTTTTGCAGATCTCTTGAATGTCTGGCTTACTACAAGACAGCTGGAGTCTCAGATCTGCTTCTGCATTCAGTCCGTTGCAATGTCACATGTTACATAGCCTTTGGAAAACTCCACTGAATACTTATGAGAGAATGAGAGTGAAAAAAGCAAATAACATCTTAGGATTATAAAAATGGCTTGTAAACCTTGCAGGGGTCCTAGGACCACACTTTGAGAACTGGTGTATTAGAGGGATAGTGTAAACATTAGAATAAATGGGTCAGGCACATAGTAGGTGCTCAATAAATGGCAGCTATTATAACTTTTGGGAGTTCAGGGAAAGAAATTCAGGCCTTAGGGTGTATGGGGAAGAGCAAAGCAGGACCCAGAACTAGGTGGGTTTGGGTGCTAGGCAAGTTACCTGAACAGGAAATCTGAAACGTTGACAAAGACTGAAACTGTGGTGCATGAACCCTGGCCTGCAATCCCTGTTACCTGAACAGGTATCTGGTAGGGTGAAGGAACCACAGCTCAGAGCAGGAGGGTCCTTGGTCAACCCTGGTCCCCACGACCCACTTTGAATAAACAGGAAAAGTGACTGGATACGAAAGTCCATGGTGGGGAGGGGCTGAGGCTGCTCAGGTACCTCCTGCGTGGGTGTTGGCGGGTCCAGAGGGAGGACATGTGGGTGCTGCCGTGGGCAGCCCACCATATGGTGGGGTGCAGACCCTGAGACGATCCTGGATAACATAGTTGGGGGCCTGGTGCTGAGGGGGACTGTTTAGCTGAAGCAGCCAGTCTGAGGAGATAGGCTGTGGGGAGGGAGGGGAAGGAGGAGATTACATGGAGGAAGCAACAGAAGGAGAAGACCTAGGGAGGTGTGCTTAGCCAGAGGTGTGCTCAGCCAGAGGTGTGCCTACTAAGGGGCTCCATTGTGGCATGCCTGGATGGACAGAATGCCATGTGGGGGACCTGGGGGTGAGGGAGAGGGTTCAGTGGAGTTAGTCTTAGACCAAGGTGGCTGGAAAAGGGAGAGCTAGAGGCAGATCGGGGTCGAAGTAGAGAGCCAGCTCCCATCAAGCCAATAATTACCTATTGAGCACCTACTAGTGTCAGGGGCCAGGGGTGCAAAGGTGACTCTGACATCGTCTCTGCCCCTTAAGAGCTAAGGAAAACAAATATCTCACTACACAATGGGAAAGGTGTGTGTAAAGTATTGATACTATAGAGCACAGAGGAGATTAGATACCAAATATTTAGAGCCACCAGGGGAGAAGTGACGTTTCCAGTTATCTGAGGGGTTCAGTTATCCAGTCATCAGCAGGCAGCTCCCACCCTGCAGGATGAGGGTGAAGTTGCCCATTGTGGGGCTAGAAATTGACCTGAGGACCTCCAAGGTTTTAGATCTCTCTCCCTTTCCCGGGGAAGGGGAGGCTATTAGGTGAGAAGAAAGAAAGGGCCTAGCCCTTAAGGATTTGTTTCAGTCCTTAACCCAAAACCTTTCCCTCCTCCCAGTTTGGCAACAATCCCTTCTCTTCCCTGGCCGGGAACTCCGACAGCTCATCCTCCCAGCCTCTGCGGACTGAGAATCGAGAGCCCCTCCCTAACCCCTGGAGCCCCTCGCCCCCCACCTCCCAGGCCCCCGGGTCCGGTGGGGAGGGCACCGGAGGATCGGGGACCAGCCAGGTGCACCCGACAGTCTCGAACCCCTTTGGGATCAATGCGGCTAGCCTGGGGTCAGGTATGTCCTAGGGTGGAAGGAGCTTAGTGGGGTCACCAGGGCAGTCCCTCTGCCCCAGGACTGAATGGGGTTCACACTGCTCCAGAATATTGAAGACAGAGGTGAGACTGTATTGAAGCCACAGAGGGGGCTCTGTAGCCTGGAGTAGTGGCTCGACCCCTCAGGGTCAGGGTTGGTTCTGGCCCTGTCCTGATGTCCCTAGGAGTGACCTAAGTAAAGGCTTATGAGTAAACCAGGCCCCACTTCTTAAGCTCTTTCAACACTGCTGGTACTATCCAGAGTAAATGGGTCAGACTGGGAATGGGGTGTGGGAGAGGAATCAGGGGGCAGGTAGATGTGGGCTGGGGGAGAGGGATGTGCAGAGCTGCCTTGTACAGAGGTGCAGGTTATGCACTGCACAACCCTGGGAGATGCCCCATTTGTCTGGACTATGACTATACATATGGCTCTAGGGATGTGTGGTAGATGCTCTGATTTCTCTGTACCCTGGGGAGCATCTCGATTGGGAAAGTCCCTTCCCCTCTATGTGCTTATTTCATAAATAAGGTACTTGAACCTGATCCATGGTTTTAAAATTACTTCTGAGTCTTGAGGGCTCTGGCCCATCTCCAGGATGAGGGAAGACCAAAAGCGAAAGGCTCCAGGCCTCCTGCCCTGGCTCCAACCAGACCACTGACATACTTGGTTTCCAAGTGAGATTTGGTTTGAGGAAAGGGTCTCTGCTGCTAAGACAAGTTTGAAAACCATTGAACTGGATGATCTTTAGTCAAATCCTTTCCAACTCTGACATCTGACCTGTGGCAGGAACAGTCCAGAGGGGCATGAATCAGATCCAGTTTGCAACTGGCTTGTCCTTAGCAGAGTAGTTGGGGAAGGGGCCAGGACAAAGCCGGGCGAGATGACCTCGGAGTCAAGAGAGACTTGGACCCACGCCCCAGTACTTGGGTGCCCATTTGACCGTGGCCTCTCTGAGTTTTGTAACCACTCAGTGCCTGAAGTAATGTAGATGGAAGTGAGGCATCTGGTTTCCATCTGGACCCCTCTTCTCTTGTTTTTTCCTTCTTGTCCTAGGGATGTTCAACAGCCCGGAAATGCAGGCCCTCCTCCAGCAGATCTCTGAGAACCCCCAGCTGATGCAGAATGTGATCTCAGCCCCCTACATGCGCAGCATGATGCAAACGCTTGCCCAGAACCCCGACTTTGCTGCTCAGGTATGGAACTGGCACGAGGGGAGTGTGTTGGGGGCTGTTGCTTGCGATGATCAAAACGCTCTGGAGCCAGACCGCCGGGTTTCTGTATTGAGCTCTGCCACTTCCTAGCTGCGTGAGCCAAGCAAGTTATTTAACCCCAGTTTCCTCTGTAAAATGGTAATAACAATAGTTCCTGCCTCAGAGTTGTGAGCGTTGAGTTAATACCATAAAGTGTTTAGAACATGGCATGGCACGTAGTAAGCCCTACGTACTCGGAAATGTTAGCTGTCATCATCCTCGTCAGACTGGCTCCTGACTCATCCTCGTCCAGAGTATAGTTCCATTTCCTCTCACTGTCCCACTTAGGCCTTCAGGATACTTTGAGAGCCTTGGAAAAGCTGGCCAGATTTCCTGCAGTGGAGGGGGTGCCAAGGGAGATGAGGCCGTGGGGGCATTCTGGGGGTGGGTAGGCCCAGGCCTCCCCTACTGCCTTCACCCTGGCAGATGATGGTGAACGTGCCGCTCTTCGCGGGGAACCCCCAGCTGCAGGAGCAGCTCCGCCTGCAGCTCCCAGTCTTCCTGCAGCAGGTGAGTGAGGAGCCTAGACGGGCGGAGGTTGAGGGCCGGGGTAGACCCCGAGGCCCAGTGGGTGGAACTTAAAGGAGGGGCCGTGCTTGGCTCTGGACTCAGGGTCTAGGCTGCCTCCTGTCTCCTGGTACCTCCTGTTGCCTTTCTCTGCTGTTTCCCACCAGATGCAGAACCCGGAGTCACTCTCCATTCTTACCAATCCCCGAGCCATGCAGGCGCTGCTGCAGATCCAGCAGGGACTGCAGACCTTGCAGACCGAGGCCCCCGGACTGGTACCCAGGTGAGGGTCGGTGGCAGGTGGGCAGCAAGGTTCTGGCTACTCCTCCCCCTCAACCCCTTTCTCTGCCACTCTCTGAGCAGCCCTTGTGTCTCTGAGGGTCTTTTTCCTGTTCCTTCCAACTGCTTTTCCTTCTGGATCTCACATTGCCATCCCTTTCTCAGAGGCCATCTCCCACCTCTCGGTCTCTCCTGCCTGCAGCCTTGGCTCTTTTGGGATGTCCCGGACCCCAGCCTCCTCTACAGGCAGCAACGCTGGGTCTGCGCCTGAGGCCCCCACCTCCTTGCCAGCCCCGCCAGCCACATCCTCTCCAACAGGGGCCTCCAGTGCTCAGCAGCAGCTCATGCAGCAGATGATCCAGCTTTTGGCTGGAAGTGGAAACTCACAGGTACATGGGGCAGCGGGGCTGGCGCTGGGACCCTGCAGTGTTCAGGGTGGCAGTAGAATGGAGACAGCAGAGCAGGCTTTGGAGTCAGCCAGACCTGGCTTTGGTTCCTGGTCTGCTACTTTCTAGCCTTGGACAAGTTACCGACCTTCGTAAGTTTAGTTTCCACAGCTGTGAAATGGAGATGAGACTAGTAATGGCTCTGGGTCAGCTGGGTGCTGGTCTGTGTGCCTTATGTATAAGAGCTCATTTACTTTATTCTCCACAACAGCCTTGCCAGGAAGCTATTATTATTATTTCTGTGTTACAAAAGGGGAAAACTAAAGCCCAGAGAGGTTAAGTGGCTTGCTCAGAGTCGCATATCTAGTAAGTGATGGAGCTAAAATTCAAACTGAGGCATGCTGGCTCCAGAATTTACACTTTAAGTACTGTTACACCATTTCTGCTTATATCAGAGGACCCTTTTGATAATTAAAGTAGCCTCCCTCTCTGTGACAAGAGAGGAGGATTCTGGGAGGTGAGGTGACCAGAGCCGTGGGCCACATAGTCCAGGCCTGGGGTTTGGGGGAGGAGCAGGGATGAGCCCCTTATCCCTTCTATGGCCTCTGTGACTCATCTGGGAAAAGCCTTTCAACAGGAATATAAGTGTGCCCAGCTCTGTGCAAGGCACTGAGGGGGCTGGATGAAGGGATCCCCAAGGCCCAGTCCAGCTTAAATTGTGTGGACCGTGATGAAAAACAGCACGGAGCATTGGAAACGGCTCTTGTACTGCGTGTTGGGGGCCTCTGTGATTGCTGTGCTCCTTTCAGCTCTGAGTTTTCTGTTCATGATCTAGGCTAGTGCCTCCTAAACATGCCTTGGGGAAAACATTTCCAGGAGATGTTTATAGGAGTGTCAAAAACGAAAAGCCTCCTCTTTCGTAAATAACCGTGTTTGTTGATTGGTTAAACACAATTAGCAGGTTCTTGCTTTCCTGGGGCCCTTCTCTGACCTTTACTATGGCCATGTGTGTGTTGACTGCCAGGAAGGAGGGGGTTTGGAGGTGGTATTTATCAACCACAGAACATTTGGCTTTTGGATTGCCTGTTAACATCTCCAGAGTGTTGATGGAAAGCAGTTGGGAATATCGGCTGATCTAGGCCTATCCATTACTTCGAAATCTTAAGAAAGATGCCCCCCATCTTATGATGACACAGTTGTTTAGTGACTTGGGACGCCGGCTCCTTGGCCTCTGTTTGCAGCTCACCGACCCCTGCCCCATTGGTTGATTCTGAGGATGTCTTCTTCTCACCATTATAAACGCTCAGAATCAGATAGGCCCCCTGGCGTTGGTCCTGTGCCCGCTTCAAAAGGCCTGTCCCCTCCAGGTGCAGACGCCAGAAGTGAGATTTCAGCAGCAGCTGGAGCAGCTCAACTCCATGGGCTTCATCAATCGTGAGGCCAACCTGCAGGCCCTGATCGCCACAGGAGGGGACATCAACGCAGCTATCGAGAGACTCCTGGGCTCTCAGCTGTCCTAATCCCTCGGCCCGTGCCTCCTGCCTGTCCCGTCCCTCGATGCCAGCGTTTGGTTCCGACCCTCTGCAGCTTGTCATCCCTTCTGTCTTCTCCCTTGTCCTCTCCAGACGGCAGGGTGACTTTAGAGGTGTGGGCCCCAGCCCCGTAGCTCTGAGAATTCCAGTTTTACTTCTGCACCTCTTGTAGAACCTTCTCTCCTGGTCCTGCTTTAGCAGAGCTATTTAAACAGTTCTCACAGTTTTGTTGATTGGCCCCTCCTCCTTGGCCCTCCCCGCCTTCACCTTTGCAACCTTCAGACTTCTCAGTGGCAGTGCAGAGCTGAAGGAGGAACCGACTCTCTGCTTTACTGGAACAGGGTCTTCCGTCTGAACCACTAGGGTTTTGCTTGTCTTATGTTTACTTTTGGTAACTCTTCCTTCTTTCTCTCCTCCATCCCCTCCCACCTCTAGCCTAACCAATGCTAGACTTCCATGCTCTGAAGGAGGGGCAGGTGAAACAGGCTGTGATTTTCCTCCTCACCCCCTGTTCTGTTCACTTCACCCAGCACTTTTTCATGGGGTCTGTTGGGACTTCCAGAGGAAGGAAGATGCCTGTTCTCCCCGTCTGAAGGGAGAGGTGAGACACAGCCCTTTGGAGCACGAATTAACAGGCCCTGGACCAGCCCAATGAGGGGAGGAGGGAATGAGATTTTCTGGAGGAAGGCAATCAGGGAAAGAGCCTGAGTAGAGGACTTGGAAGTTGGAACTGACAGTTAGGGAATGGAAGAACTAATAGTTCTTTTAGGCCGGAGAGTCCAGGCTCAGGCCTGGCAAAGGAGACTTAAGAGATGTTAACGGAATTTGAGTGGAAGAAAAGGGCTCAATGAAGCTAAACAATACGGCTCACAAGGGGTTATGTTGGTTCCGTTTCCGCAAACACACATGCTTATATATATACACACACATTTCCATGAACCCAGGACCTGTCTGTGTCTCCAGGTACCAGTAATTTAAGCTCCCCTCAAAAGACATGAAGAGGATTGGGGTCTGTCTTAGCAGTGGGTGTGTGTGGGGGTGGGTGGGTGCATGCATGCATGCACGCACACATGTGCATGTGAGTTGAGTGGGAGGGTGGATCCCTTGTCGATTTCCGGTTTAGAGTTTTCTCCCACCAGAGAGAAGTAGGCAAAAGGGCCAGTCTAGGTCAGGAATAAATACAGCCTGGAGAGCTAGATCCCCTGGGCTTCTGGATACTGGGTAAGCCAAGGGTAGTATGGGTACCTCTTCTGAAGCTGTCAGGGCTGTGACCAGCACCCTTATTACCCCTCCCCTCATTGCTTTGGGAAATAGTAGGGGAGGAGTCTTTCCCTCTAGAACCCCTGGCCTTTGGCGTCTTAGCTCCTGCCCTTTGAGTTTTCACTGTTTCCCTCCAGGCCAGAAAGTTCTATTTGAGGAAGGAAAGGAGAGGGCAGCAATGATGCCTTTGATCTGGAATTGGACATTGCTCTATTGGAGCACAGAGGAGGCTCGTATCACCTCCTCTATCTGCTACTTAGCCCAGCTGCTTGGAGGACCCATTGCTGGGAATATGGAGGCAAGAGGAACGGAATTTTCTCCAAGTGGGAAAGGGTCTCAAGCAGTCCAGAGAGGATGTCTGTGTGGCTTTCCCTCCCTACCTCCCCCAACTCCCACACTGGCCTTTGTAAATAAATGGTGTGGTCTTTGTTGTGAGGGTGTCTTGGTGTTTGTTTTCTGGGGGAGAGGAGGCTGGCTGAAGACAACTTCTTGGTTTTAGAGGACTTTTGTAAAGTGGGATCTAGAGGAATTTGAAGTTGGGTTCGGTTACCACAGGTGTTCAGAAACAAGGGATAACTGATCGTGGGGATATCTATAATCTGTAGTTTAGGAATGGGAAGGATTGCTTTCTTCTACTCCCCATCGCCAGACCATAAGTTATCAGATCCCACCCCTGCTCCCCCATAGGTCAGGGCTGGGAGAAGAATGTATGAAAGGTGCCGGGAATATGGCTAAGTCCTTACTTCCATCCTCTGATCTTTTGGCAAGACTGCCCTCTCCTTACCCCAGGGAAAAAGGTCACAACAAGAGAAACCCTTGTATCCAGACCTAATGCAAGTGGAGTTTAACAGTTATTAGTCTTGAGCTCTGAGGCTAAACCTAGCTCTACCACTAAATATGTGAATTTAAGGAAGTCTTTTCATATGTATTCGGTTTTATCTTTTGTGTAGTGAGGTTATGGATTAGAGCTCTGTGATATCAGAATAAAGCGAGTGGGAGGTTCCACTTCTGATAGTGGTAGGCTGGATGTTTCAGACCAGCACTCTCAGAAATTTTAAATATGAAAACTATCAAAAAATCAAAGGGTTAACAAGATTGGCTGGGAATCCAGAAAGAAAAGAAGGCCCTAAAGGCTGCCTTTGCCCAGGGGGCTTTTCCAGTTGGGAAAAGGCTGCTGAGAGGCTAAGCTGTGGTTTTGAGGGCCTTGAAGGATTAGGAGCTAGAGGAACAAAAAATTGGAATCTGGGGACAGCTAAAGATAGCGATGCTGGTAAAGATCCACTTGGACTAAGAACCCCTAAGGATGAATCGGAAGTAAACCAGTCCTCATATTCTGCAGCCTAGTGTCCCAACATTCTGGGTGGTCCAGAAATTCTCAAGTCTCAAACTTGGAATAAGATGATCCCAGATTGCTAGCATCTCCAGATACTTGGTAGAAGCAAGCAGAAATCTCAAGGAACTTAACAACAATCTAGACCTCAAAAGTATTATAATTAATAATTTTTCAAATATGACATCAGCCACAATAAGAATTAGTCAATTAGTCGAGCTCTTGAAGAAATAAGGCAATGAAAACGAAAGCAAGCGAATGACAGACCAAAAACAAGGAAATGAGAGACAACAAATGGACAATTCCGTATATTGGAGTTATACAGAAATGAAAACAACTGCTTCGTATTTCAAGAAGATAAAAGCGAGGCTTGGAAATTTCAGCAGAGACCTGAAACAACACAAACAGACATAGCACAACTGGAAAAGGACCAAATAGAAATTTTAGCTAGAAAAATAAAATAAATGAAATTAAGGTCTCAATAGATGGGTTTAATAGCAGATTAGACATAGCTAAGGAGAGAACTGGTCAATTATAGAAACAGAATGAACCTTGGAAAAATAAGAGGATGGAAAATACAGAAGAGACAGTAAGTTGGGCTAAATTATGCTTAATTGGAGTCCAAGGAGAAGAGAGAAAGGGGAAAAAGCAATCTGAAGAAATAGTGTCAGAATTATCTATAACTGATGAAAACATCCATCAAGTCACAGATTCAGGAAGCCCAATGAATTAAACTTGCACTCTGCAAAAAGGCAAAAGCAAAAAGAAAATATTTTAAAGCACCTAAGGAATAAAGATAGTTTATCCTCAAAGGAGCAACAGACTACTACTTACATCTCAACAGCAAAACTGGAAGACAGAGGAGGGAATGCCATCTTCCCTGTGCTTAAAGAAGGTAGCTGCCCAGTGAAAATATCTTTCAAAAATGAAAGTAAAATAAAAATATTTTCAGACAAAAACAGTCCACCACCAGCAGTCTCACATTAAGGGAAATTCCAAAGGGTAATTAATCTTCAGTCATAATAAAAAGGAAAAAATAAATAAAAGGAAGAACAATGAAAGTGGTAAATATGTATGTAAATCTAAATAAACATTGACTGTAAAACAAAGATGATAAAGTCTCATGGTGTTAAAATGTATAGACAAGGAATTAAAGTGTGTCACACACCAGCATAGGAGTCAGAAAGGCAGTGGTAAATGGAGTTGGAGTATACTAAGGTCTTTGCATTGTGCTGGTAGAAAGTAAAGTGTCAGTTAATGTTAGGCGTTGGTAAGGCAAGGATGAATGTTTTGCTAAACCACTAAACAGAAAAACAATGTATAACTACCAAACTAATACGGGGGAAAATAAGATAAAAATTACCTTTCAAAAACAAGACAAGGGGAAAAAAAAACCCAAACATGTCAAGAAGTACAAGAGATTTTCTAGGATGGTGAGACTATTCTGTTTGATCCTGTAATGTTGGATACCCAACAATATGCATTTGCCAAAACCCATAGAACTTTACTACACAAAGAGTAAACATTAATATATGCAAACTAAAAAAAACCATATAGGACTTCCCTGGTGGTCCAGGGCTTAAGACTCCGAGCTTCCACTGCAGGGGGCTTGGGTTCAATCTCTGGTCGGGGATGTTCCACATGCCGCATGGTGAGGCCAAAAAAAAAAAGGGAAGTCAGGGGATCCCAGGATGAAATGAATGTAACCAGAGAATCTAACTATACTACAAATTCATGGAATAACTTCACTGAAGGATGGGTGGTAAGTTATTACCTAAGTAACTTGGAAATTAGTGGAATCTATAAGACTAAAGGCAAAAGAAACTGTACATAAGCAGGGTACGCAGCAGTGAAGACGCAACATAGCCAAAAAATAAATAAATAAAATTTATTAAAAAAAAAGGCAAAGATTGTCAGCCTGGATCAATAAAATAAAAATCTAACTACAAGGCTCTGAAGATCTTGCAAATGGAGGCTCTGATGTGAGCCTGCAGGACAGCCCAATCCACACTCCACCCTACATCTACTGGGGACCCAGAAGCCAAATCCAGGAGGCCCTGGGCCCACTGGTGGCCCACCTCTGGAAGGAGGTGAGGCACTGAGCCTTCCCTGAGCCTGAGCAGGGGTCAAGACACCCCAGGGGCACTCACAGGGGCCATGGTGGGTGGGTCACAGGCCAACTGCTTTGTGCTTTTTGGTCCCAGAGACCTCGCCACCTCCTGGGTCATAGCCCTGTCTGCAGAGTGATGGGGGAGGAGGGTTATGGCCCAGCCTCAAAGAGAAGCTGGTGTCCCAGAGAAGCATGGCAAGGGACTAGTTTTAATCACTCCCTTTTAAGTGAAACATTCTGAATTCCCCAGTGGGTGGAGCTGGGGGTGAGGGCAACAGCCTAACAGTATGCTGACAATAAGACATTTACAGAACATAAGAAAACAGAAAGATTGAAAGTAAAAGTTTGGAAAAAGACAAACTGTACAAACACAAACCAGAAGAAAACTAGGATAGCTATATTAATAATAGACCAGCTGGAATTTCAGGCAGAAATTAACACTAAGAGATAAAGAGTTGGGCTTCCCTGGTGGCGCAGTGGTTAAGAATCTGCCTGCCAATGCAGGGGACACGGGTTCAAGCCCTGGTCCAGGAAGATCCCACATACCGCAGAGCAAGGAAGCCCATGCGCCGCAACTACTGAGCCTGCACTCTAGAGCTCGCGTGCCACAGCTACTGAGGCTGCGTGCCACAACTACTGAAGCCTGCGCACCTAGAGCCCGTGCTCCGCAACAAGAGAAGCCACTGCAGTGAGAAGCCCGCGCACCACAACGAACAGTATCTCCCCCTCACCGCAACTAGAGAAAGCCCACGCGCAGCAACAAAGACCCAACACAGCCATAAATAAAAATAAAAAATAAATAAAATTTTTAAAAAAGAGAAAAAGAGTTAATTCATAATGATAAAAGGTAAAATTCACCAGAAAATATAATAATCCTAAATATTTATGCATCTAATAACATGGCCTCAATATATAAAAAGAAAAAAATTGAGAGCACTTTGAAGAGAATTAGAAAAACCCTCAATTGTAGATTTGAATATACCTCTCTCTGTAATTGATAGAATAGGCAGGGAAAAAATATCGATGTTAATTCATTCTAAGATACAGATTTTTTCACATTTTAACAACTCTGGAAGGAAGTTTTGTTTTGTTTTTTAATCTGTTGGTTTCCTGGTATTGAGTCATAGTTTAATTGGCAGCATGTTAAAACTTTTTGATAGTAAGTAAAGTAACAGTGTGTTATAGGTTGGATTGTGTCCCTCAAAAATTCATATGTTAAAGTCCTAACTCTCAGTACCTTAGAATGTAACCTTATGTGGAAAGAGGGTCATTGCAGATGAAATTAATTAAGATGAGGTTATACTGGAGTAGGGTGGGCCCTAACCCAATTAGACTTGTCCCTTTTAAAAAACGGGACTTTTCGGACTTCCCTGGTGGCACAGTGGTTGGGAGTCCGCCTGCCAATGCAGGGGACACAGGTTCGAGCCCTGGTCCGGGAGGATCCCACATGCTGCAGAGCAGCTAAGCCCGTGGGCCACAACTACTGAGCCTGCGCTCTGCAGCCCACGAGCTCACAGCTACTGAGCTCACATGCCACAACTAAAGCCTGCGCGCGCCTAGAGCCTGTGCTCCACAACAAGAGGAGCCCCCACTCTCTGCAACTAGAGAGAGCCTGCACACAGCAACGAAGACCCAACGCAGCCAAAGTTAAAAATAAATTAAAAAAAAAAAAAGGGGGACTTTTGGACAGAGACAGGCAAACAGGAAGAACATCGTTTGAAGATGAAGGCAGGGTGATGTCTGTAGAAGCAAAGGAACACCAAAAATTACCAGCAAACCACCAGATGCTAGGGAAGAAGCATGGAACATATTCTTCCTCCAGCCCTCGGAAGGCACCAACCCTGCCAACACCTTGGTCTCATACTTCTAGCCTCCAGAATTGTGAGACAATAAATTCCTATTTAAGCCACCTCGTTTGTGGTACATTTTAAAGGCAACCATAGCAAAAAAATATTGGGTGCATCTTAGTTTCAGTGAAAAACAGTACATATAATGCTGCATCCAATAAAGTATAGAATATATATATATATTTTTCAAGCATACATGGAACATCTACAAACATTAAATATATGCTGGAAAAAAGAGAGCAATTTTCAATGAATTTTAAAGGACAGAAATAATACAAAGTATGACCTCTAATCATAATGCAGTTTTCTAGACCCCAAGATTTTTGGAAATAAGGATCTATACTAATAAGTAAACCATGGGTCAAAAAAGAAATAACAATGTAAATTATAAAATATTTAAAAACTAAATAATAAAAAATTACCTGTAAAAACTGATGGGAGGCAGTTAAACCAGTATGTGGAGAAAATTTTGTAGCCTTAAATGCATATATTGGAAAAGAAGAAAGTTTGAAAAGTAATGGGTTAAGCAACCAGCTCAGAAAGTTAAAAAAAAGAATAGCAAAATAAACCCAAAGAATGTAGAAGGATAGAAAAATAAAGAGAAGAGCAAAAATCAATGAAATAGGTGGTCCAGTGGGTAAGGCTCCACGCTCCCAAAGCAGGGGGCTCAGGATCGATCCCTGGTCGGAGAACTAGATCCCTTGTGCATGCCGCAACTAAGAGTCCACATGTTGCAACTAAAGATCCCGTGTGCCACAACTAAAACCCAGTACAGAAAAAATAAATAATAAATATTAAAAAAAATCTCACCACTAACTCATGAGGTTGTATACTATTATAAAAAAATTAATGAAATAAAAACCACAACAAATCATATATCTGATGAGGGATATAGAATATATAGAGAATATATAGAAAACTCCTAAAACTCAACAACAATGAAACATACAACCCAATTCAAAAATGGGCAAAGGACTTGAATTGACATTTCTCAAAAGAGGATAATACAGATGGCTAATAAACACGTGATAAGATGACTAATTATTAGGGAAATGCAAAGTAAAACTACAGTGAGATACCACCTCACACCCATTAGGATGGCTACTATAAAACAAAAACAAAAAAAACAGAAAACAACAAGTGTTGGCAAAGATGTGGAGAAATTGGAACTCTGTGCACTGTTGGTGGGAATTTGAACTGGTACAGCTGCTATGGAAAAGAGTATGGTGGTGGTTTGTCAAAAAATTAAAAATAGAATTACCACTATGATCCAGCAATTCTACTTCTGGGTATATACCCAAAAGAATTGAAAGCAGGGTCATAAAGAGATACTCGTACACCTATGTTCATAGCAGCATTATTCACAATAGCTAAAACGCGGAAGTAACCCAAATGTCCACTGATGGATGAATGGATATGCAAAATGTTGTATATACATACAATGGAATATTATTCAGCCTTAAAAAGGAAGGAAATTATGCAATATGCTACAGCATGGATGAAACTTGAAGATATTATGCTGTGAAATAAACCAGTCACAAGAAAAGACAAATACTGTATGATTGTATGAGGTACTTAGAGCAGTCAAACTCATAAAGACCTAAAGTATAATGGTGGTTGCCAGGGGCTGAAGGGAGAGGAAAACGGAGAGTTATTATTTAATGAGTATACAGTTTCAGTTTTACAAGATGAAAAGGGTTCTGGAAATGGGGGTAGTGATGGTTGTACAACAATGTGAATGTATTCAATACTGCTAAACTGTGCACTTAAAATTAGTGAAGATGGGCTTTCCTGGGGGCGCAGTGGTTGAGAGTCCGCCTGCCGATGCAGGGGACACGGGTTCGTGCCCCGGTCCGGGAAGATCCCTGACCCATGAGCCATGGCCACTGAGCCTGCGCGTCCGGAGCCTGTGCTCCGCAACGGGAGAGGCCACAACAGTGAGAGGCCCGCGTAAAGGTTAAGATGGTGAATTTTATGTTGTATATTTTACCGCAATAAATTTAATTAATGAAATAAAAAATAAATACAACAAAGCAAACAGGGAAACACAAACGAATATATGGTCTATGATTTCATGTATATAAAACTCCAAAACAGGCAACGTTAAACTTTACTTTTTAAGGATGGTTGCCTGGAAGGAAAATCTGTAATGCAAAGCAAGGAAGTAATTACCGTAACAGTCACCATAGCAGTTACCTGTATGGGAAGAAAGAAGTTGTGATTCGGAAGAAGGACATGTGGGATAATTCAGGGGTACTGATAATGTTCATTTCTTGACCTGAGCAGTGGCTACTATAATTTCTCAGAGTAAGCATTTATTTATTTAATGTTTTGTTTTGAAATAATTTTGCACTTACAGAAAAGTTGCAAAAATAGAACAGTTCCCATGTGTTCTGCACCCAGTTTATCCTATTGTTAGTATCTTGCATAACCACAGTACAATTATCAAAACGAATTAACATTGGTATGATAACATGAGCTATACTACAGACTTTATTTGAATTTTACCACTTTGTCTGTTAATGGCCTTTTTTCTGTTCCAGGATCCAATCCAGAATCCCACATTGCATTTAATTGTCATGTCTCCTTAGTCTCCTTTAATACATGACAGTTCCTCAATCTTTCCAAAGTCTTTTACAGCCTTTTTTGTTGGTAAATATATTTTTTTCAATTTTATTTATTTTTTGGCTGCGTTGGGTCTTCCTTGTTGTGCACAGGCTTTCTCTAGTTGCACAGAGCGAGGGCTACCCTTCCACCGCTTCTCATTGCGGTGGCTTCTCTTGTTGTGGAGCACAGGCTCTAGGCGCCTGGGCTTCAGTAGTTGTGGTGCACGGGCTCAGTAGTTGTGGTGCGCGGGCTCAGTAGTTGTGGTGCGCAGGCTCAGTAGTTGTGGTGCACGGGCTTAGTTGCTCCACGGCATGTGGGATCTTCCCGGACCAGGGATCGAACACGTGTCCCCTGCATTGGCAAGCGGATTCTTAACCACTGCACCACCAGGGAAGTCCCCCTTGGTGAATGTTTTTATTTTTAATTAATTAATTAAAATTTATTTGATTGAAGTACGGTTGATTTACAATGTTGCGTTAGTTTCTGCTGTACAGCAGAGTGATTCAGTTATACATATATATATTCTTTTTCATACTCTTTTCCATTATGGTTTATCACAGGATATTGAATAGAGTTCCCTGTGCTATACAGTAGGATCTTGTTGTTTATCCATTCTATATATAATAGTTTGCATCTGCTAACCCCAAACTCCCACTCCATCCCTCCCTCACCACCACGCCCCCCCGCCCCCACCACCACGGCAACCACAAGTCTGTTCAAGCCTTGGCAATTTTGAAGAGTACTGGTCAATCATTTTGTACAATATCCCTCAATTTGGGTTTGTCTGATATTTCTTATGCTTAAAGGAAGGTTATGCATTTTGACATGAGTGCCTTCTCAGCACAACATATCAGGGATATACAATATCACTGTGTCTTATTAATGGTAATGTTAACCTTGATAACTTAGTTAAAAGGGTACGGGGTCTGCTGGGTTTCCCCCTGTAAAGTTATTATTTTTACCTATGTAATTAATAAATATCTTGAAGGAGATACTTTGAGACTGTGCAAGTATCCTGTTTCTCCTCAGATTTTCACCCACTAATTTCACCCTCCATGTTCGGGTCTTGCCCCAACAATTATGACTCTGGTGTTTTAATAGTGGTTTTCTATCTCCTGCATTTCTTCTACATGTGTTTGTTGCAGTTCTTCTGCAAGGAAGAGCCGTCCTTTCTCCCCCATTTTTATGTTAACTTTTATGCACTCTACTGGAATACACTTTTCAAGCACATCTGAGACATTTACAAAAATTAAATATATACTAGGAAATACATGAATCTCAATGAATTATAGAGTTGCCCTGCCCAGAGTCCCTTTATGGGGCCACACACCCATTCCCAGCTACGGTGGGGTTGATTGCTAACAGCTAAACAGCCCCTTCACCGGAGAATTGCCCTCATTCAATAGGGAGGCTGCTTCACTGGAGAACCTAGGGCAGCCCGCAGTAATTGACTGATATGGGCTTACAAAAGGCCAACCTCTTGCCTCAAAAGTGCAACCAATTTTGTGATGTAACTCAGGCTTCAGAGTTCCTTGGGATCAGGCAGAGGCAGACTTAACTGTTAACAACCCTGCTTAGCTTTCTTCCCCTGCCCTATCCTGCTTCCCTCACTCCCTTTCCTTCTCCTGAGAGCATTCTCTCAATAAAATCCTCACACAAGAACCTCCATCTCAGGCTCAGCTTCTAGGCAACCTGCCCTAAGACAGGTTTCCTGATTTCTAAGATTCCTTCTGAATGATTAGTGTGTATGTGGGCAAGGGGGGTGGGCTTGGGGAGGCTCTGGAGGGTAAGGGTTCCTCTTCTCCTTTGCTCAAGCTGAGGAAGGAAAAGTGAGATAGCAATATAAATTGGGGAGCTAGCCTTAAACTTTGTTGCCGGGACCGATCACGATCTTAAAAATGACTTCTAAGTTCCCTCTGGGCAGTTTTCGTTCCAGTCTTTTTGTTTGCTACAAGCTCAAAAGCTTTGCTGTACAGAGCTAAGGGTTACGAAGAAGGAAACGAGACAAATCTGGAGTTGAAACCTGGAAGATTAGGCCTTGAAGCCTCCCTCATGAGTTACATCAAGACTCTTTCTCAGGCTTCCCTGGTGGCGCAGTGGTTAAGAATCCGCCTGCCAAAGCAGGGGACACGGGTTCGAGCCCTAGTCTGGGAAGATCCCATATGCCGCGGAGCAACTAAGCCCGTGCGCAACTACTGAGCCTGCACTCTAGAGCCCGCGAGCCACAACTACTGAGCCCATGTGCCACAACTACTGAAGCCCACGTGCCACAACTACTGAAGCCCCCGCATGCCTAGAGCCCGTGCTCCACAACAAGAGAAGCCACTGCAATGAGAAGCCCGGGCACCACGACGAAGAGTAGCGCCCGCTCGCCACAACTAGAGAAAGCCCATGCGCAGCAACGAAGACCCAACACAGCCAAAAATAAATAAATAAATTTATTTTAAAAAAAATTACCAAAGAGAAGTTACAAATCAGTGTCAGCAAAGGATATGCAGGTGTATTCTGAATGCACTAGAAGAGAGCTCATTATTTTAAAAGGATCCTAATGCAAATACTTTGGTTAAATAAAGACTCATTTTAGAAGTCAAGTAATAACCCTCCAATTTATCTGTTCTAGAAATCCTGGTTGTTCATATTTGGGGGTGATGGATATGTTTATTATCTTGATTGTGGGTGATGGTTTCATGAGTATAAATATATGTCAAAACATCAAATTGTACACTTTAAATATGTACAGTTTATTGTGTGTAAACAAGCAAATAAGTTCACATATCATGTGTGTTTAACAGCATGTGAATGTTGAAAGGATACCTTGGAGGACTCATAAAAATGGGGTAGCTAACTGGGAGGCAGTTCTCTGTGTGAGATCTTGAGTCAGACAAACTGAGCTCAAACTCTAGCATCTCTGCTTCCCACTTATGTGATCCTGGGAGAGTTACTTAACTTGCTCATGTCTCTGTTTCTTCATCTGAAAAATGGGGACAATAATAGTATTGAGCTTACCGGGTTCTAATTAGGTTTAAATGAGATATAAATTCTTACAAGTGGCATGTAGTAAGTACTCAGTAGATGTAAGCTGTGACTACTATTACTGTTGGCATTTTTTTCTGGAAGGAGTAACTCCTTCTCCTTCACTTTTCAGCAAGAGGAGGCTGGATCTGCTCATCTCCCTCCCCTGGCCCCCACCAGTGATCAGAATAAGAAGACTGGGCTTAAAAAGAGACACTGTGACCAAATTCTAAAAAATGGGACAAAACCCCAAAGGGCACCTAGACATGGCAGATACAGATTCCAGAATCCACCTAGGAATCCACATGTGCTGGAGAGAAATTTGGCATGAAGCAGACAGAAGTCCATAACCAACTTTGGGTAGCCAGGTCTGTCTGAGATATTCAAGGGATCCAAAGACTTAGAAGGGACACTTCAGTGTCTGTTTCAAGAGACTGAGCTCTGTCTGAGCCTTCTCTTCCCTTTCTCCTCCCGTCCTCTCAGTCTGGGGAGGTAGTAACCAAGGCTATATCCTCCACACATTTTTTTTCCTCTCCACACTCTCTCTGGGAGAAACTCATTTCGTTGAATTGGCAGCACTCATCAAAGGCAATGCTGCAATGTATGATCATTGATAGGATCCTAGATTTTTTTTTTTTTTTTTTTTTTTGCGGTACGCGGGCCTCTCACTGCTGTGGCCTCTCCCGTTGCGGAGCACAGGCTCCGGAAGTGCAGGCTCAGCGGCCATGGCTCACGGGCCCAGCCGCTCTGCGGCATGTGGGATCTTCCCGGACCGGGGCACGAACCTGTGTCCCCTGCATCAGCAGGCGGACTCTCAACCACTGTGCCACCAGGGAAGCCCTAGGATCCTAGATTTTTTTTTTAAGTCTTAAAGGGCATTTTGGCAAAAATTGCATATGGATTCTATCTGAAAATAGTATTTTATGTGTCAAACTTCCTGGGTGTGACAATGTTATTGGGGTTACAGAAGAGAATGTTCCTGTTCTTGGGAGATACATGCTGACGTACACAGGGATGGAGAATCATGATGTGCAACTGACGCTTGAATGGTTCCAAAAAATGTATAAGTGAATGTGTAGTGTGTGTGTGTGTCTGTGTACACACATATATTAGTTTATATAGAGAGAGATAAAGTAAATGAACAAAAGGTTAGCAGCTGGTAAATCTAAGTGAAAGGCATACAGGTGTTAATTGAGCCAATCTTTCAAGTTTCTATAGGTTTCAAGTTTTTCAGAATAAAAAGTTGCGCGTGGGGCATATGCTAGACAATGTTCTCGGCTCTGTAACCTGGCCTTCTTTTCCCACCTCTCCTCCATTTCCAGCCAAACCTAACTATTGTGTGGTCAGCTGCACTGCTTTTCTTTTCCCACCATCACTCAGTTCTGTTCAATAACTATCTACAGCGTAGCCACTCAACAAACTCAAGGTGTGTCCCTGCCCTCTAGATGCTCACCATCCAGCGAGGGAACAGACTTGGTGACAACTCACCTTACGAAAGCATGGTGGGTGCAGTAGCTGAGTGGGAGCAGAGAGCAGGAGCTCGCCAATACTGCCAGTCATGCCCTGGTGTCTGGAAGGATGAATGGGTGGGCACAGTTTATTATCTGAAAGAAAACAGACCCATTAGTAGTTGGTCATTAGCACACATAGACTCCTGGCCTGAGAGGTGGGACATGTATGGATTCACTTTTCCCCCAATGTTGCCTTCTAAAGTCAGCCTGGAGCAGATATTTGGAAGTCCCTTTTTTCCTTTCTTTATTTACTTTCAGTTCTTCCACTGAGGCCCTACGTCTTTTTTTTTTTTTAAGTGACATTTTATTTTTAAGTTTGTCTTTTTTTTTGCGGTGTGTGGGCCTCTCACTGTTGTGGCCTCTCCCGTTGCGGAGCACAGGCTCCGGAAGTGCGGGCTCAGCGGCCATGGCTCACGGGCCCAGCCGCTCTGCGGCATGTGGGATCTTCTCGGACTGGGGCACGAACCTGTGTGCCCTGCATCGGCAGGCGGACTCTCAACCACTGTGCCACCAGGAAAGCCCTAAGTTTTTTTTTAATTAATTAATGAATTTATTTTGGCTGCATTGGGTCTTCGTTGCTGCGCACGGGCTTTCTCTGGTTGCGGTGAGTGGGGGCTATTCTTCCTTGAGGTGCGCGGGCTTCTCATTGCGGTGGCTTCTCTTGCTGCGGAGCACGGGCTCTAGGCGCGCAGGCTTCAGTAGTTGTGGCTCACGGGCTCAGTAGTTGTGGCGCACAGGCTTAGTTGCTCCGCGGCATGTGGGATCTTCCCAGACCAGGGATCGAACCCGTGTCCCCTGCATTGGCAGGTGAATTCTTAACCACTGCTCCACCAGGGAAGTCCCAGGCCCTACTTCTTTCCATTGCTTCTTTCTGTGGTAACGTGGGGGGATTGCTATTTCTGACTGCTTCCTGGGGGCCTCACAGTGAATCAAGCCATGTCTTCTTCAGAGTGTGGCATCTGCAAACCAACCAACCATCCAACAAGCCACTCTCTTGCTCATAGAGACCGTCTCTCAGAGCACAGGGATGACGTGCTCTTATGCTAAAATAGCTCCTCATTCCTAGAGATGAGGGTGTGGTTGGCAGGACAAAAAGGTGAAGGGGCTAAGGGAGACACAGGAGTCCTTCGTACCACACTCTCCTATTGGCTCTCTTTAGCCCTCCAAAGGAGGTGCAGCTTCCTTCCCCCTTAATGAGTTGGAAGACTGGGAGTAAGGGGGAGGGCAGGAAGGGGAGCACTCTGTGCTTTGTACACCCAGAAGCATCTACCACAGGGAAGGTGTCTTCCCTGGGTTCAGGCAGTCAGTGGAATCAGTCGAGTTCTGGGGACTGCTGGGAGCTGTCCAATATGCTGTACCTCAGACCGTGAGTTCTCCCAGTGATGGGGAGAAGTGTTGTTTCAGAAGAAAGCAGAGAAAAGGTTTGCTGAGTATCAAAACCCTGGCCTTTTGGAATTCAAAGCCAAAGGCCAGAGAGGTGTCAGGATATATAAGAGCTGTGCTATCCAATCCACTAACCACGTGCAGCTATTCAAACTTAACTTGAAATTAGTTAAAATGAAATAAAGCTAAAAATTTTAGTTCTTCAGTCTGACCAGTCACATTTCAAGTGCTCAATAACCACATGTGGCTGGCGGCTAACATATTGGACAGTGGAGCTATTATAGAACATTTCCATTTTCACCGAAAGTTCTATGGGACAGTGCCTCACTAGAAAGAAAGGCATGGCATTCTGTCTGTTTTGAGAGACAGGCAGAGTTTTTGTCTGTTTTGTCCACTGCTCTTGCCCTACGGCCCAGAACATTGTCTGGCACTTTGGAGAATGATCAGTAAATTTATGTTGAAGGATACTAGAGACATTAGAGCCAGTTTTCCATCACTTCTATCCCCTCACCCAACTGATTTCATCTAGATAGAGTTCAACCAAACTGGGGAGAAAGAAAAGAAAGAGGAGAGAACAGGAGAGAGGGGATCTTAGTTATCTGTGGATAAATCCCTCAGAAGAGCTCTGAGGCTCCGCTGGCTCTGACTTGACATAGTTTGGGATTTGGAGGGGGTGGCAAAGGAAAAACCCAAATGGGTTGGTGAATCCAAGAGCAAGAGGAGTCTTGTGCCTGCTCCCAAAAATGCATATTGTGCCCAGGTACGGGGTCTGGGACACTTTTCAGGATTTCTGCTCATCCCGGGTCCCAGCCTGGTTTGTGGAATTGAGGAGTGGCTGAATAGCAAGGAAGAGGTGAAGGGCCTGAGAGAGCCCAACTGAGTTCCCTATGGCTCCAGAGAGGCACGGAAAGTAGAGGGAGGGAAAGGAAGAGGGAGAGAGAGGAACACTGTGCCTGGGAAGGCCTGGGATAAGGCTGAGGGGGATGCACCTGCACTCTGTGTGAACTCACAGCCCAAGAGCAGACAGGATCCGGATGTCTCAGTGGACACCAGAGAGGAAAAGTATTGATGACCAAGCACCGGAAGTCCCTGATCCCCTCCCCCCAATGCCTCCGGCACATCGGGAGCCCTCTAGAAAACTAGAGGCACCATTGGAGGAAAATGGCTGGGTAGTCCCTACATTAACAGGGATTTACGTCCTTACTACCTGATGGAAAAGGGGCTGGAAGCAGAAATTGGGTTTGATTGTAGAAAAGTAAGGAAGTTAACATTTCTTGGACATCTAAGTTTGCATCCTGACATTTATACTATTTCAGTATTGTTTGATTTTTTAACAATGAGAATATAAGCATGTATTATTTATATAAATTAAAAATGATTTTTTGTATGATTCCACTTACATGGGGTATATAGAGTAGTCAAATTCACAGAGACAGAAAGTAGAATGGTAATTGCCAGGGGCTGGGGACAGGAGGAAGGGGAGTTAGTGTTTAATGGGTATGCAGTTTCAGTTTGGGAAGATGAAAAGTTCTGGTGATGGATGGTAGTGAGGGCTGCACAACAATGTGAATGTACATTTTAAATGGTTAAAATAGTAAATTTCATGTTATGGGGCTTCCCTGGTGGCACAGTGGATGAGAGTCCGCCTGCCGATGCAGGGGGCACGGGTTCGTGCCCTGGTCCGGGAAGATCCCACATGCCGCGGAGCGGCTGGGCCCGCGAGCCATGGCCGCTGAGCCTGCGCGTCCGGAGCCTGTGCTCCGCAACGGGAGAGACCACAACAGAGGCCCGCGTACTGCAAAAAAAAAAAAAAAAAAAAAAAAAAAAAATTTCATGTTATGTATATTTACCACAGTAAAACAAATGAATGTAAAAGAGAAAAAATTATTGTTGCAAAGTTACTGTAACAGCTTTGATTCTGGATGTTTCCTGAAAACTGGCATGGTTCACATTCACTCCATTACCACTTCTAGCTAACGTAGGCCCATCTGAGGCCCCTAGATTTGTCAGCAAGGCCCTATTTCTGGGTGCTTACCTTTCTTGCAAGAAAACAGCTTGCCACTTCCTTCTCAGCTTGGTCACACACTCTCTTGGTGGCCCTCTTGTTGCAGATCCCAAAAGAGAGGTCAGTGGGCAGCTTCGGCTCTGTCCTAAACACCAGGAAATAGGGCCTAAAACCAGTGACACCATCCTGGGGGCACAGTAAGCACCCTAGCTCTGCATGCCTCTGTTCCTGGCACACAGTTCTCTGCACATCTAACAAAGTTCTACTCAATCTCTTGGTTTGAGGTCCTCTTGAGGATGGCAGGAAGAAGTTGTATTCTTTTGGAAGTCTTTCAACAGAAACATTTCCCTTAGCAATTGACTCTCTCTCTCTCTCTCTTTGGCAGTGGAAGCGTGGAGTCCTAACCACTGGACCACCAGGGAATTCCCAGCAGTTGACTCTCAAAATCTCTCCTCTAGTCAGAATAGATTCCATTAGGGAGACTGTAAACGGAGATGATGAAAATTCTTCCAATCAGCAGGTGTTTCTTGAGCACCTCTGTGTGTTCAGCATCGCTGCAGGAACTTTGGATAAGTATATACTAGAGAAATAGCATCTAATCATGAAAGTAGAGTTTCCAGATCAGAAACAATCAGAAAAAAAAGAAATTCCTAATCTGTGGTGCTGTAAAAGAGCAATGCAGTCTGGCAAAGCCAAGGAAGGCTTCCCAGCGGGGATGAGACTACAGCGGGGCCCTGAAGGAGGGCTTGGATTTGGATAGGAAAGAGAGGCAACAGGGCATTTGAAGGAAGCCACACACAAAGGAAGTAGGAGCAGACTGAAGGTTGTGTGTAGAGAATTTGTTATGATTCATTCCTGGAGTATGTCCTGTGTGCTCAGGCATGACACTAAGCAATAGAAAACAGACCACCTGCCCTCAAAGAGCTCTAACCTGGGAGGTGGTGAATGGGGGGAGATACTAAAACAAATACAGGTGATGTTTATTAGTCCACAAGAATGTTAAGCCCCCAGAAAGTAGAAACCTTATCTGTCCTGTTCATCACTGTATCCTCAGTACCTAGAACAGTACTAGGCACAAATTAGGTGCCCAATAAGTGCATACTGAATGATGGAATGCTACAATGCAGAGATAGGATAATAGCAATATTGATAGTTAGCATTTATTGATCACACAAATGTGCCAGACAATATGTAAGAGTTTTACATACATTATCCTATTTGATCATCCAGCATTTTGAGAGTACTATAATTATCTCATTTCACAGATTTGGAAACCAAAGTTTATAGAAGTAACACTTGGACTTCCCTCGTGGTCCAGTGGTTAAGACTCTGCAGGGGGCCCGGGTTCCATCCCTGTCAGGGAACTAGATCCCTCAGGCCGAAATGAAGATCCTGCCTGCTGCATCTAAGACCCAGCGCAGTCAAATAAATAAATAAATATATATGTGTATATATATATATATATATATATATATATATATATATATATATATATATATATATTTTAAAGAAGTAACACTTGCCTTAAGGTTACCTAAACAGCAAGTGACCGAAGGGAGATTTGAATTCATGACTGCCTAACTTCACAGTCCATCCTCTGAACATAGAGTCTACTGTTCACAATGCTGTTTAGGGAAGTTTTTCTGGTAGCTGATTGAAATGCGCCGGGAAAGTCCCAAGAAAGCGAGACCATCGCAGTGAAAAACAGCAACCGCAACGTGTATGAACTAAAGCGGTTACAGTGGGAATGGAGAAGAAAGGATCTCCTTTTGCGGGGCCTTAAAGGGCTTCTAAAGAAAGTTCAGGGCTTGGTGACTTACTGGATATAAGGGATGACTAAATTTCTCGCCTGGGAATACGAAGAGTAGCCTCGAGAGAAATAGCTTTTCTCTAATTCCTAGTTCGACAGTACACTTTAGATAGATGACCCTAATCTCTGGGTCTGCCAGTTCCGCAAAGCACTTAATCAGGTGCTGGTCATCTACAGTAACGGCAAGCCAGCATGAAAAGTCACTCTAGACTGCAGAATAATAAAAGCGTGAAAGAAAGAACAAGAAAGAAAGAAAGAAAGAAGAGCGTGGAGGATACACACACAAGCCTGTTCCAGGAGCTGTTGCATCCCAGAGGCGGGCGGGTACTACAAAGGGAAAGGTGGGGCTTGTCTATGAACTACAACTCCCAGAAGGCATCGGGCAGATCACCAAAGTTTCCGGCCAGAGCTTACTTCCGGTATTTCCGATGCTGACGCTCTCTTCCGGTTTTGGTGCCCCCCCCCCACCCCCCACCCCGAAAGGCTTTGAGGGTGCGCGCGGTGAGTTCCGAGACACTGGGGGTGCCAGCGGGAGCCTGGGAGTCTCACGTCCGCACAACACTCAGCGGCTGAGTGTTAGCTCGGGGAGGGCGGGGAGGAGAGAGGGCATGCCGGCGGGAGGACGTGTAGTCTTGGCAAGAGGAGGGGAGGGGGCAGAGCGGACTGAGCTCTCGGAGGGCCCCAGAAAGGGATGTGGAGGGCCAGGACGAATAGGATCCCGGGGGAAAGATGGAGGATGGGATACAGGGGCGTGGGGGAGGACCCTGCGAGCGCGGCGTGGGATCACAGGGAAGCTGGTGGAGAAGGAGGAGCAGCGGGAAGGCAGCAGCCGTGGGGGACTCCTGCGTGAAGGAAAGCTAGAGGCTGTTGCAGGTCCGAGATCGGCCGAAATCCGGCGGCCTAAGGAGTCTGGCCACATGCAGTCCTCTCAGAAGATCGCACCAGTTGGGGAGCACCCAGGGCGCTGGTGGCTTAGAGACTGCTCTGTAGAAGGGGCTGCTGCTTTGATAAGCTCAAAAGAGTTTTGATAGACTTTGTAAGAAAGGGCTGTCAGGAAGCTCTTGCTGGTTTTACAGGCTTGGGTTGACTGCTCACTTTGCTTTTTTCTCCAAAGATGAGGCTGCTGGCATTCCTGGCGTTGGCTCTATTTGCTGTCACTCAAGCAGAGGAAGGAGCCAGGCTTTTGGCCTCCAAATCACTGCTGAACAGATATGCCGTGGAGGGGCGAGACCTGACCTTACAGTACAACATCTACAATGTTGGCTCAAGGTAAGGAGGCCCTGGAGCTATAGGTTGGGTCCTTTTCAGGTTTCTTAGATTTCCCAGCTGGGAACAGGGACCAACAGTGATTTATCTTTGGGAGATTTCCAGCAACAGATATCATGAGTGAATGAATATACTGCTGGATCTACTTCTGGAAGAGGAGGACATTCTTACCTAAGCTACAGGAAACCGTCTTCCACTTTTTGAGCTGGAAGAGTTTCAGAGTGGGGAAGAAGCAAAAATTGTGGTGAAACAGGGAGAGGAAGATGAGAAGGCAGAAAATGTATGATCCTTCATTACCTCAGGGGTTTAGTTTCAGCTTCCTTTCTTTCATTAGCATTTTTGTTGTCTTTTTTTCACTTTATTCCCTTTAATGTTCTTTTCCACATGCATCTTGCTCCTCTTCCCCTCCTTACACACACACACACACACACACACACACACACACACGTGAGAAGAAATTGGGGCAGAAACGGATTCAGGCCCATTCTTTCCTAGATATTTGAGTATTTTGGTGCCCAGAATCCAGGCCTTGGCTGGGATTCTTCAGTGCAACAAACCCAAATAACTGTGACTCATATATGTCTTTTAAAGTTCTGATTTTTTAGGACAAGCAGGCAGATTTGATTGCTGATTCCTTTAATTTTATACCCATTGCTAACCTTTCTTCGTTTCCTCCGTTTTCTAGTGCTGCATTAGATGTGGAATTATCTGATGATTCCTTCCCTCCAGAAGACTTTGGCATTGTCTCTGGAATGCTCAACGTCAAATGGGACCGAATTGCTCCGTATCCTCTTGACACTGGGTGATGAAGGCTGGTGGTGGTGGGTGGGAGGGCGGTAATGTTGAAGCAAATCAGCAGGGTCATTCTTGTCGCCACTCTGGATAAGATGGGGCAAGAGAGACTGGTGAGAATTGTGTGAGCATGATTTAGGGTGGGCCTGAGGAAGGAGGTTCCTGAAGTTCAGGTCATAAAGTTCTAAAACATTCTGTATCGGGAGAATGTAGACAGATGTTTGTGGCTGGGCGAGGATGTTTAAGGTGCTTTTAAAAGAAATTCAGTGGGGGGCTTCCCTGGTGGCTCAGTGGTTAAGAATCCGCCTGCCAATGCAGGAGACACGGGTTCGAGCCCTGGTCTGGGAAGATCCCACATGCCGTGGAGCAGCTAAGCCCGTGCGCCACAACTACTGAGCTTGTGCTCTAGAGCCCGCAAGCCACAGCTACTGAAGCCCGCACGCCTAGAGCCTGTGCTCCGCAACAAGAGAAGCCACCACAGTTAGAAGCCCATGCAACGCAAGGAAGAGTAGCCCCCGTTCACCGCAAATAGAGAAAGCCGCGCACAGCAACAAAGACCCAACGCAGCCAAAAATAAAATACATAAATAAATGTAAAAAAAAAGAAATTCAGTGGGATGCTAGGTGGAGGACCTGGGTGACTCTTTTTTTTTTTTTTGGCTGCGTCGGGTCTTAGTTGTGGCACAAGGGATCTTCGTTGTGGTGCGTGGACTTCTCTCTAGTTGTGGCGTGTGGGTTTTCTCTTCTCTAGCTGTAGCGCACAGGCTCCAGGGCACTTGGGCTCTGTAGTTAGTGGCACGTGGGCTCTAGTTGAGGCGCACGAGTTCAGTAGTTGTGGCACGTGGGATCTTAGTTCCCTGACCAGGGATCGAACTCGCGTCCCCTGCATCGTAAGGTGGATTCTTTACCACTGGACCACCAGGGAAATCCCCTGGGTGACCTTTTAAAGACTCTTCTTCAATTAATCCCTTATTCGGATCTACTGGTTATTTCCTGAGTGTTTTTTGTTTGTTTGTTTGTTTTTTGTGGTACGCGGGCCTCTCACTGTTGTGGCCTCTCCTGTTGCGGAGCACAGGCTTTGGACGCGCAGGCTCAGCGGCCATGGCTCACGGGCCCAGCCGCTCCGCGGCATGTGGGATCTTCCCGGACTGGGGCAAGAACCCGTGTCCCCTGCATTGGCAGGCGGACTCTCAACCACTGCGCCACCAGGGAAGCCCTCCTGAGTGTTTTGAATTAGATTATTTTTTTTCCCTGTGATTTAAAGTATATTTAGATTTTCTGGCAAGGGTAAGTGTTCTCTTTGGGTTTTGGGGGGTTTTGTTTTATATTTTCAAGAACTTCCTGCAGTTTTAGGCAGCAAAAGATTTTCTGTGACCCTAAGTGACTAATTTTTCATCCATAACCTATATTGCTTTACCAGTTTAATTTAGGGCTTCCCTGGTGGTGCAGTGGTTGAGAGTCCGCCTGCCGATGCAGGGGACACAGGTTCGTGCCCCGGTCCGGGAAGATCCCACATGCCGCAGAGCGGCTGGGCCCGTGAGCCATGGCCGCTGAGCCTGCGCATCCCGTCCGGAGCCTGTGCTCCACAACAGGAGAGGCCACAACAGTGAGAGGCCCGCGTACGGGAAAAAAAAAAAAAAAAAAAAAAAAAAAAAGTTTAATTTAAACACCTCAATACTGAGTATGTCATAGACCCTTTAAGACTTGGCTACAAAGACATCATATTATACCACATACTTCAGGCTTAGGAAAAAAGCCTGTGTTTATTATTTTCGCAGTATATTGCAGATGTGAAATCATTACATGTGTTGGCAACTCTTTTTGTGAATGGTGTGTTTAGTCCCTAAGTTGAAAGTTTGTTACAACTGTAGCTTCATCTTTTTCCCTCCTTAACTCTTGCGTCAGTGCTAGCAACGTTTCCCACACAGTGGTCCTGCGCCCTCTCAAGGCTGGTTATTTCAACTTCACCTCAGCAACTATTACTTATCTGGCCCAGGAGGATGGGCCCGTTGTGGTGAGTTACCCAAACCCTTAGTTGGATGGGGCTCAGCTCTGCCTTCCTTTGAAAACTCTTGTAGAAAATCTCCAGAGCAGGTGCTAAATTCTGAGGAAGATAAGAAGGACCAAAAACTTGCGATATCATCATAGGAAGGAAGTATGTTTCAAATAGGAAGGAAGTATGTTTCAAATTATAAAGTCTCAGAATCAAGCAATTGAAATGAATGGGAGGGGAGTACTGTAGCATTCCTTTCCGCTTCACTTTTAATCTGTACAGTGTCATGTGCTGCCCAGTTTATTGCCATCATTGTCTTTCCCATCTGTCTTCTGTGCTGCCATCAGATGATTCCTGGTCTCCGCTGTGTCTGTATCTTTCCCTTGCTTAGAATGCCCCTGCTTCTTGCAGCAAGGCTGAGTTTCCTGCCTCTTCTCGCTGTACCCTGCAGCATTCTCACTGTGTTCTGCCTCTCCCTTCCTCTCTCTACCCTCGAAGACCCTCCGTCCTAATTAGACCAAGCTCCTTCCTGTGGCACCTCCCCCGCTCTCAGTGCTCCTTCTTTCCACTTTGCCTTTGGTCTCTGCTTGAAGTACTCTCTGTACTCTCTCTCCTCCGCTTCATTATCCAAAGCCTCCTCAAGACCTAGCTCTGAGCTGCATCTCCTTGATTTTGTCTCCTGCTTTTACAATTCATATCGCTCTTTCCTGCTCATTCTTTCACTAAACAGTTACTGACTGCATCTAAACTTCTAGAGCTCTTATAGTCTATGCCACTTGAACATTTAATTATTGACCATCTTTATTAGTTCTCTTTCCTGTATCTAGGTCTTTCCCTCACTCCCATCTCCCAGTTTAATTATAAACTCCTTGAAGCAAGGGACTTTGTCTTAGATTTCTTTCTGTTTTCCATATAGAATAGAAACCCAGCGATAACCAGTCTCTTGACTGATTGATGTAAAGGTCAGCAGACATTTATTGAGCCCCCTGCAAGGTGCTAGACTCTAGGAAATACCAAGCAGATTAAGGTACTGTCCTAGCCCTCAAAAAGCTTGGGTCATGAATTTATAAGTACAGATGGGCTTTAGGCTACTTAGTGAGTGCACAGTAAGGAAGGGACTTAACAGAGTCAACCATAGAGCTAAAAGAAATCCAAGAGTCTCAAACATTCAGTGCACTCTCTGAGTTATCTTTTTTTTATAAACCATGTGGAACCATATTCTTATAATCTTGGTTATGTTTTCATATCTTCTATCATGTGTGCTTTTAGAACCACCTCTAAGACTCTGGTTCCACCTGGTCCTTGATGGGTTAAAAGACATAAAATTAAAGGCTCAGCAGCCACTTTAGAACAAAGTTGTTTGCAATGCGCTTCAAACTCTTGGCCTCCTCTCCAAGACAAAGGAATGTGGGGCAGACTCAGCCCCTCCACTACTAATGTACATTTGGGTAGGGCTTTATACTTTCCAGAATCCTTCTCATTAGTTTGCTTGAACCTCATGTCAACTTGTGAGGTACAGAAGAGTGTTTCCACTTGAGGAATGGGGAAATGATTGCCATGGGCAGAGGGGCCAGTGGTGGTGAGCAACTCTTTCCAGAGTCTGAGACTAAGATAGAAGGATTTGGCTTTAATTTCAGCTGCATACCTGTCCTACCTTTTTTTAGTAAATGCTCATCATGTGTCTCCTGGCTCCTAATTTACTCATCTTTATAACACACTAAGAATCATCCAGCTCTCTCTAGTTCAAAAACTTTTCCTCATCTTGTTGCTTTCTTGGGCCTTTGGGAGCTAAGAATCTATTGCTTAGAACTGGGTTGGTTGGAACTGCCCTTTCCCAGATGAGAAAGAGCTGGAGACTTGCCTTAATGCCCTTCTTTTCTGCTTTTCAGATTGGCTTTACCAGTGCACCCGGACAGGGAGGAATCCTGGCTCAGAGGGAGTTTGATAGGAGATTCTCCCCCCATTTTGTAAGCTTTACAGTCTTCTTGGCATTCCCCTGGGAGTAGAACACGCTTTTGGTTCTGGGACCGTGTGGCTTCCTTAGAAGATATGTTTAGTTGGTTGGTTCTTGTCATATCTGTGTTTTGATGTCTGATACACACAGCCATCAAATATCCTGATTTAACCACGGTTAGAGATTTTTGGCAATGAGATCACAATTGCCAGAACCAAAAAAAACTGCCCTTTTTCTCTGCTCAGCCTTAAGTAGAGCTCCATCTTGGAGTCCTGGGTCTAATTCGAGGATTAAAAGTATATCTGCTTAGATTAAAAGAGTTGCAGAGCATCGGGAAGGTTACATGGGAACTTTGGTGTAGTCTAGTCTAGGGGAGAATTCTTTGAAGATTTGCCTAAAGTACTGAATGAGGAGACTCATTTATTCATTCATTCAGGGAATAATTATGAGGTTCCTAATTACATGCTCAGTTCTGTGCTTTGCTTTGAGAAAGCAACGCAAGACACAGTCCCTTTCATTAAAGATCTTATGGGCTCATAGAGGCTTCAGCGCAAGTCAGTGGGGGAAGAGTGCTGTGGTGGAGATCATACACAAGGCTCTGGAGGAGATGCAACAGGAACACCTAACCTGGTCTTTGAGAGTCGGGGAGGATTTTCTGGAGGAGGGAGGTTTAACTTATTAAAGAGGAGGTAAGGAAGGGGAGGCACCCTAGGAAGAGGGAGTAGCTCAGAAGTGAGAAAAAGCATGGTGCAATCCAGGAATGGCAGGTAGTTCAATGAGGCCAGAGAGCAGAGTGTGAGACAGAGGAATGGAAGAGAGAGCTGGAGGTGGGGGCAGGGGTTAGGTCGCAGGAGGCTTGACTGTTAGGGCAAGACCTGGGCATCTCCCTCCTCAAAGATCGTTTGGAAGAGAGAAGCTTCTCTTCCAGATTGGGTTGGGTCAGGTGAGACCTTTGGTTTCATAGCTCAAAAGATATAGATTAGTCTTTAGCGAGCCATTCTGTGTCCAGAGTAGCCAGAGAGGAACCTTCCTGCGAAGGTTCTGCTTAAAATTTGGGCTGGACTGCTCCCTTTCTCATTGGACCCCTTCCTTCCTGGTCCCCTCCTGTGCCCTAATCCAGACTTCTAAGCAAGGCCTTTGTCTTCCACAGCTGGACTGGGCAGCCTTCGGGGTCATGACTCTCCCTTCCATCGGCATCCCCCTGCTGTTGTGGTATTCCAGCAAGAGGAAATATGACACCCCCAAAACCAAGAAGAACTGAGTGGGGCTTCCAGTCCTCCCTTCCCAAGGAATACAGGTGCTTTCCAGACTCCAAAGGGTATCTCAAATGCAATCTCTTCTCCCTTAGCCCTTGGCCACCTCCTTGATCCTGCCCTGCTCTCAACCAGAGCGAAGGACCAGACCTGGGAGTCTTTGAGAGCCTCCTTGGTTCCATCGTGAAGCCATACAAACAGGAAAGCCTTTGGCAACCGCCTTGAGCCTAGGGGCCCTGTGGTGCACCACCGAGGTGCCGCGGGGTGCATTGCTGGCGATGTGAACTCTCTCAGGGGTCCAGGAGGGGGCACTTCGGAGACTGCCTGACACCACCCCATCCCCCACCCTCCCCTCTCAGAAGAGGGTGGAAGATAAGATGAAAGCTATGGGACTCTTGGAGGCTACCCAGTCTCTGTGCTGGCTTAGGGAAGCTCTTACCAAATGGGGTTTTCTAATAAAAACAAATGCCACCCTGCCTTGTCTGTTTTCCCATCACCTGGATGAGCTCAGGTTGCTGTTGGTACTCAGGCCCTGACTTCCCAGGCTCCTGGGCAAGTGAGCTGAATTCCTGCCTCCTTGCTCTAGGGATTGTAGGTTCCGTTCCCACAGAGATATCCCACCCCCCGCACCCTCCCTTTTGAACACCTTTGCTTCCATCCCTTATTTCCCTCTGTTCTCATCAGTCACCATATATTCCCCTAAACCTTCCTTGCCCGTGAGCCCCTCTCCACAGTAGAGGAGAGAATGGGGAAAAGTGTTCTGCAGTTGATCTCATGCCCCGGGAGACCTTCTAGGGGTGATTTATTCACTGACTGTTCTTGAGAAACTATCTCTTACGCCTGATTCTAGCCCTTCCTCCGTTTAAGAGCTAGCTTTTCTTGAGCTTGAACTTATTATTATTTTGGCCACATTGCGGGGTATGCAGGATCCCGGTTCCCCGACCAGGGATTGAACCTGTGTCCCCTTCAGTGGAAGCGTGGAGTCTTAACTACTGGACTGCCAGGGAAGTCCCATCTTGAACTTATTTTTAATGCCTCTGCTTTGAGCTCAGGCCAGGCAGAAGCGCCTGTATCCCCTAAGTTGTTACCTAAGCACGGCCTCTGGAAAGGCAGTGGGTATTGCGGCGACAGCAGTGGGGAGAAGCCACGCTGAGCTGACTCTGTCCAACCCAGGAATGCCGTGGTCCGAGAACAGCCTCCCAGGCAGGAGAGAAACCCAACAAACGCCCGCTTTGTTCCTGTCACCAAGTTTCCCAGCTTAGATTCTGGTGGGGGGCGGGGGGAGAGTGCTGCCCAACCAGTTTAACCTTTCCTTCGCCCAGCCTTCGGAGCCTCTGGGCCCCAAGAAGGATGAAAAGGACCTGGAGACAACGGGAGGCTCCAAATGGAGTAGCCCTCCACCAGCTCACATCCCTCTTTCAGGGCCTACGGCTCGGACACCCCAGGACTGGCCAGGTCAGAGGGCAAGAAGGATGTATTTGCTTTGGTTCATTGTGTTCCTGGTGGAGACCTGGGACTTGCTCAAGAGAAAGGGGAGAAAGACAGTGGGTCAGAAGCTTGGGGTTGAGAGCAAGCATAGGGAAGGAAGAGGGAGCTAGTTTGATAATGTATCGTCTTCCTCTAGGACTATGAACTGTTGGTCTTTGGACCAGCACACTATTTGCCATCTGTGTAGTGTCCACTGAAAACACAGTGAGGAGTTAACCTATAGGAGTGGGGGTTCTGGTTTAAAGGGTAGGATAAACTTCATAACTTGGGAAGGTAACATAAGAGATTTCTCCCTCAGTCTGAGCTCTGGGAGATACTCCTTTTCTGAAAGCTGGGGCAGTCTTTACCTTTCCTTGCAGAACTCAGCATTTTGTGTCCTGGCCCTTGTTACAGAGGAGACTAGGGGGGAACCCAGGTCTGACCCAGATGACAAGAGAAGCATTGTGAAGGCAGTGTCACCGGCACCTTGAAAAAAGGCCAAAACTAGATACTTGCATCTCTCGAGAGATCAAATTCCTTGGAGTCAGGATGGAATTTGAGCCTCCCTTAAGTAGTAGCATTGAAGAATATAAGCCTCTCAAATCTATGGATGGCAAGACTCAGCTGGAGTAGTTGCTTTAGGATTGAGCCCTCTTCTTGAGGTAACTTAATGGAGGATGAGCAGCAGACGGTACTTCACTCTAATGGAAACTACCCTAGGGACATGAGACCCCTGATCTCCAGATTTCATGCAGGTCTGCAAGGGAGAGGGAAAGCAAGCACTGGCCCTACATCCTTCCTGGAGATTGAGTACCCAAACTGAGGGCTTCCTCCCTAAAAGGCAAAACAGATAGCAACCCAGCTCTCAGCGTGTTCCAGATCCCCTCCTCCCGCTGGAAACTAGCCCTCTATCCCTCCCACGTCGTCCAAACTTTTAGCTGGCACCCGCTCACCCACACCCAGCCCTGGTACCAGGAGGATCCAGGGCCCAGATTACCACCCCTTTCACATACTAGGCTTTGGGACTTCACCTGACAAAAGTTAATTGGAAACGGGTATAAGGATTCCCAAGAAGCTGTGGATAATGCAGCGGCTTGGTGACAGGATGGGAAGTTATCTGGGCTGGATCCCTCGAGAGAGCGGCTCAGGGTGGCGGAAGCAGCACTGACCACAGAGGCAGCAGTGCTGGATCCCAGCCCCAGTTCTGCCACTCCCTGGCTGGCAGACCTCAGGTAAATCACACACACCCACCCCCGCTCGGAGCCTGTGTCCTCATTTGGACAATCCCAGGATTGTTAAATTAGAGAATTTCTGAGGACCCTACACCAGTAAAACAGGCAGCTGTTTCCCCTGTATTCTTGTGAAGTGAGAAACAACCACTGTCACTCATGTGGTTTGGAGCCCAGCTAGGTAGGAAAGGGCACACAGTTTCCACATCTGGCAACAACTGCCCTCTTCCTCTCACGCAGAGGGAGAGTTTTAGAGCAAGGATAGACCGTAGCTCACCTAATTTAATCTCATTTAATAGATCAGGAAAGGCAGAGTGGAGTGGTTTATCCAAGGACACAGCAAGTGGCAGCTAGCATATCTATTGAGTAACATTTATGGGCCCAGCATTTATGTTCCACTATTTGTACATATCTCATTTACTATCCCCATTTTACAGAGGAGGAAATGAGGCTACTAGGGAACTTCTCCAAGGCCCCTTAACTTGTGAGTTGGCAGAGGCAGCCAAGCTCTTCCGATTCCAACATGTCCTTTCCCCTGGACCACGAGGTCCATCAGGGAGGAGGCTCCCCGGTACCACAGGAAGTCCAACATCTGCCCACTCCATCCTCTGCCCCAGGGAAGCGGTGAGGGTGAGTCAGTGCCCCTAGAAGCTGTTATCAGGGAAGGGGGTGGAGAGCCAGTCAGATATCCTGTGCCTGGTATCCACAACACGCCGGGAGTTGGGAGCCGGGTGTGTGCCAAGCCGCCTGCTCACCCTGTTCCTGTTGGCTGAAGGAGGGCCCTCCTCTGATGTAGCTGCCCTTGTCATCACTCCTCCCTGTACTTTCATCACAGAAAATACAGTCTGTCCTCCTCCCCCTACTGTAACCTGCCTCTTAAAGGGAACGACGAGCATTTTGAAACCAAATTTGAGAGAGAGCAAAGGACCTCCCTGACCCTAGTAGGACCTTGCTGTTAAGTAGGGTTCCAGCTGTGGGCCTTTCCCTGAGTTGTCTTCTTTTTCCCCTCAGTTCCACCCTGTCTCTGCCGGAGGGCGGGTGAAGGTTCCCTGGGATGTCAGGTTCCCACATATTCTCCCCTCAGAGTGACCCCAGCTTGGTTTCCTGTATCTGTTCCTACGTGTGCCTGAATCCAGGGGCTGCCCTTTGGGGGATGCTGAAGATGGGGAACCCAGGAATCCTCGGGACCAGCAACGGCACCCAAGGGGTTAAAGGTCTGGGCACAGCACTGTCTAGGGTGTTTGAAGTAGGGCGGGGAAGGGAAGGGCTAGAGTAGTTGGAGAGGCAGCTGATCTGGACTGGAATGAGTCCCCCCTGTCTCCTATGCAAACTTCTGGACCATGAGCAATTCCCTTAAAAGGACCAAGAAAGAGGCCCCCCCATTAAGGTCCTGGACTGGATTCTTAGAGGGGCTGTCTGAAGTGGGACTTCTTCCTATACTGCAGTCACCAACCGAAGGCAAGAACAGGTCTCCCATCTTTGGGATATCTCCCAAGTCTGGTGAGTTTCCCTCTTCCCTTTCCCTGAGTCCTTACCGCATCAATGGGCATTTCCCAGAAACAGCGATCTTCAGGAACCCCTCAGCACCCCCAGGAAGTGACAGAACAATTCTCCACCAGTCTCCTGCATTCAGCTGCCTTTTTAAAAAAATAATTAATTAATTAATTTTTGGCTGCATTGGGTCTTCGTTGATGCGCGTGGGCTTTCTCTAGTTGCAGCGAGTGGGGGCTACTCTTCATTACGGTGAGCAGGCTTCTCATTGCAGTGGCTTCTCTTGTTGCGAAGCACAGGTTCTAGGTGCTTGGGCTTCAGTAGTTGTGGCACATGGGCTCAGTAGTTTTGGTTCGCAGGCTCTAGAGCGCAGGCTCAGTAGTTGCGGCGCACGGGCTTAGTGGCTCTGTGACATGTGGGATCTTCCCAGACCAAGGCTTGAACCCATGTCCCCTGCATTGGCAGGCAGATTCTTAACCACTGCACCACCACGGAAGTCCCATCAGCTCCCTTTTTTTAAAAAATTTTATTAATTTTTATTTTGGGCTGTATTGGGTCTTCGTTGCTGTGCGCGGGCTTTCTTTGGTTGCTGCGAGCGGGGGTACTCTTCACTGCGGTGTGCGGGCTTCTCATTGCAGTGGCTTCTCGTTGCAGAGCACGGGCTCTAGGCCCATGGGCTTCAGTGGTTGTGGCACGCAGGCTCAGTAGTTGTGGCACGTGGGCTGTAGAGCGCAGGCTTAGTAGTTGTGGCGCACGGGCTTAGTTGCTTCGTGGCATGTGGGATCTTTCCATACCAGGGCTTGAACCCATGTCCCCTTCATTGGCAGGCGGATTCTCAACCACTGAGCCACCAAGGAAGCCCTCAGCTCCCATTTTTAACTAGGGTGCATTGAGAGTGTGTGTGTCTCTGTGTGTGTGCGCACAAGTGTGCAAATAGGAAATCACCATAATGGCCAACAGTTAATTAACACTACTTGTGGGACAAGTGACGCCAAAGATTTTATATATACTTTTTTTTCTTTTTTTTGCCGTGTCACTAGTTCCCTGACCAGGGATTGAGCCCGGGCCCTCAGCAGTGAAAGCACGGAGTCCTAACCACTGAACCGCCAGGGAATTCCCTTATATACATTCCTTTTTTTTTTTTTTTGGCTGCATTGGGTCTTTGTTGCTGCGCAAGGGCTTTCTTCTGTGGTGTCAAGCGGGGGCTACTCTTCGTGTGCAGGCTTCTCATTGTGGCGGCTTCTCTTGTTGCGGAGCACGGGCTCTAGGTGCGCGGGCTCGGTAGTTGTGGCACGTGGGCTCTAGAGCACAGGCTCAGTAGTTGTGGTGCACAGGCTTAGTTGCTCCGTAGCATGTGGGATCTTCCCGGAGCAGGGCTCGAGCCCATGTCCCCTGCATTGGCAGGCAGATTCTTAACTACTGAGCCACCAGGGAGGCCCCCTTTATATACATTCTTAATCCTCACAGTCCTATGGGGTTAGCATATCATAATCCCCATATTAAAGTTGAGGTTTAGAGGAATTAAATAACTAACACTCATCAATTAAGAGGTAGATTATAGGACTGGGATTCAGACTCAAGTTTATCTGGCACCATTAAGACAGGAGGTATGGACAAACAGGATGGCTAGAATTTTAAAACTTTAAATCCTAATTCACCCTGGGTCCCCTTCCTCTAGGCCCTGACATTATTCCCTTTATCCCTGGTGGTTAATTGTGAGATTTAAAGGGCCACAAACTCATACCTGAGAGCCAGGGGCTTCCAGATTCCAGATTACCCCATCCATTCAGATTAGGGGCTCCTTAGTTCACCCACTGCCTTTAGCTGTTCCCTGGGATCTGATGGGTTAACTCCTTGGGACTCAGTGGCCAAAGTCTTCTCAGGTGTGTCCCTCTGAACCTCAGCCCCTCTCTTGCCCCACCCTGCTGGCATGGCACCCAGAACGCATGCCAAGAAACTGACAGGAGGCAGAAGTGGACTGATTGGTCTTCCCCCTTTTATTCTCTAGCCCCGACACATCATGGGCTAGTCTGGGTCCCAACAAGCCTCTGGTAGAATAAGCACACAGGCCCAGCATAAAGAGAAGATAGGATCCCTAGGTTCAGTTTGCAAACAAATTTTTTTAAAAAAAGAGAAAAGATGATCACACTTGGAAGCCCAAAGCAGCAAAAATCCTGACTGATTTGTGAGCCTAATATATCAAAGAGGGGGGGGTGATTTAGGGTGAGTGTTTGAGATGCTTGATGGCTGACTTTTTTTTTTTTTACATCTTTATTGGCGTATAATTGCTTTACAATGGTGTGTTAGTTTCTGCTCTATAACAAAGTGAATCAGCTATACATATACATATATCCCCATATCTCTTCCCTCTTGCGTCTCCCTCCCGATGGCTGACTTTTAAGGAGATATGATGGGACTTCCCTGGCGGCCCAGTGGTTTGGAGTCTACACTTCCACTGCAGGGGGCATGGGTTCGATCCCTGGTCGGGGAACTAAGATCCCACATGCTGTGTGGTGTGGCCAAAAAAATAAATAAGTAAAAATTTAAAAACTAAAACTAAGGAGACGTGGTTAGATGAGAGGACTGAGGATGCCTGGCTCTCTAGCTTTGAACTTCCAGAATTAAGTACTAACAATAAAATCGACAACTCTGCCCTATGGGCCCTGGAAGCAGGTGGAAGCAGGAGTCAACCCAAAAGCTGATGTGGCAGATGGCTTTTGCCTGAACTAGCCCCTGTCCCACAGAGGGGTGGTACACTTGCCTCACCACTGTGTTTGTGCATAGACCCTTCTGGGTCCTCGTCTTGGTGCCTGACACCTGGTAGGTGCTAAAGAAATATTTGCTGAATGGAGGAATCCTCTCTATGTACCCTTTACCTTTTCTTTGATTTTTGGAATTGTGATACCACTCTCTGGCAGTTGACAGGAAAGCCAGGGAAGGAGGATGAGTTCCAGGATACAGTGTTGAATGCACAGCAAAATCTCATATGTCTCACACTGAGAAATAGAGCGATGACGTAGCCAGGTCAGGGTGAGGTGAGGAATTAGAGACTTGGGTGCTATATGACTTGCTGTAGAATGGTGTGTTCGTGAGCAGGGAGGAGTGGGAAGGAACTGTGGTTACCAGGGCCTTCTTCATCTGAAGCCCTGCTTTAGTCTTCTTTGCAGGACACTGTTGGATTAATGGTTTACTTTCTATGGGAGAGGAAGCAGGTAGGTTAAATTTTGAACCATCAAAGGGTTTTCTACGACCCTGTTCCCCCAGGGCTAGGAGACCTGGAGAGAAGCCAGCAGACCATGCCATCTGGCCTCTCCCTTCCGCCCTGTTCTTTATTATCTGGTTCTTTCGGGTCTTCCACATTATTGCCCCCTTTGGGAAATTTAGGACCCCAGAGCCAGGCCCAGGGAGCCCCCCAGGCTGCGAAGGGGCCCACTAGCCTTGCCCACTGTCCCCTGTGCCTAGCTGTGTGGTTGCTATCAGCAGTTCCTACCCCCAGTGTTCGCTGGCAGCAAACAGAAGCAGGGCCCTGCCTGCCCCCCCCATCACCTCATTCAGATTTCTAAGATGCAGAGGGAGTAGAAAGGACAAATTTAATTTTTTGGAATCCCCATCTAATTTCTTCTGGAAACTGCTTCCTTTCTTTGGCTGGGGTGGAGGGGGCAGGAATGAGGAAGTGAATAACAATATTGCCAGCTTTCTTTCAAAGCTAGCCACTTGCTCTCATTGGTTGCCTTCTTGTTTCAGAGAACTCAGGCTGTACACTGGGATGCATCTGCTTTGAAAACTCAGCTCCACCTCCTACAGCCCTGTGACCTTGAGCAAGTTACTTTCCCTCTCTGTGCTGCCTGTTTCTTCCTATGTAAAATAGGGATAATATCTGTTTCAAGAAATGGTTGTGAGGATCCCACAGGGTGCTGTAGGCACTCATGGGTTAAGCCTCTTCCCCCTGTAGGCTCAGGTGCTGTTTAGGAAATGGGTGTGCTGGGGTCTTCAATGTCCCTCCTCCCCCAAGCTGGTTGCAGACACCTGGCTGGTGGGCAGTGAGCCTTAATGTCTCTCTTTGATCTCTTTTTCCTCCTTCCTGAGATTTTGAGACCCAGCTTCTCTAAATCAAGTCTGCAAACTTCTTCTGTAGAGACCCAGATAATAAATATTTTAGGCTTTATGGGCCATATGGTCTCTGTCGCAACTACCAACTTTGCTGTCATAATGCAAAAACAGCCAGAGACCATATGTAAATGAATGAGCATGGCTGTGTTCCCCAGAAAAAACCCTTTATTTATGAGCACTGAAAATTGAATTTCATATAATTTTTATGTGTCACAAAGTAGTATTCTTCTTTTGATTTTTTTCCAACCATTTAAAAAAGAAAATAGGACAGATTTGGCCCACAGGCTATAGTTTGCCAACCTCTGCTCTAAACTACCAGAGGCCATTGTCCATCCCTTCTCTTTTATTTATTTTTTTTTTTGCGGTACGTGGGCCTCTCACTGTTGTGGCCTCTCCCGTTGCGGAGCACAGGCTCCAGAAGCGCAGGCTCAGCGGCCATGGCTCACGGGCCTAGCTGCTCCGTGGCATGTGGGATCTTCCCGGACCGGGGCACGAACCCCTGTCACCTACATCGGCAGGCGGACTCTCAACCACTGCGCCACCAGGGAAGCCCCATCCCTTCTCTTTGAAGAGTGCAGGTTCATCAGGGTTCATCAGGCTCCTCCTTGCTCTGGTTGTTATGTGCTCTTTTCTATCAGAAGTTGTTTATGTTAATGAGTCCCCATCACAGTTGTTTTAGTGTCAGCCTGTGGGTTATCTATTCTCTCTCCCTCTTCTTTAACCGTCATATAATGCCTATTTCTGCTTCTGTCTTGGGCATTCCTCTCTCCAGCTCTCCATTTCTCTATGCTCTGCCTTCTCTTTGCTTCTAAATAATAATAGCAACAACAAAAATAATAGTAGCATTTGCTAAGTACCCAATATGTGCCAAGCACAATGTTAGTTGTATTACATACATTATCAAGTCTTTCAATATCCTTACAAGGTAGTATTACCATTCCCATTTTACAGATGATCCTGAAGCTCAACAACATTAAATAAGCAAGTTCCCAAGGTCATGTGGCTTATGAAGGTGGCAGAGCTAGCAAATCTGATGAACTTCAAAGCACCCTGAAGAAATTATGGTCTCAGAGTTTTGAATGAGAGAGATTTCTCTCAGTACTTCCCTGGCGGTCCAGCAGTTAAGACTCCGAGCTTCCACTGCAGTGGGCACGGGTTCAATCCCTGGTTGGGGAACTAAGATCCCGCATGCCGTGTGGTGCAACCCAAAAAAGAGAGAGAGAGAGAGATTTCTCTCTGTTAAAATATTGTGTGCTCCCATCTCAGCACACGGTAGAGTGTCTAACGAATCACTGATGGCTAGGGCCATTGGTGGAGGTCACACGCTCAGAGGAGGAATCACGAGACGCTGATGGTCTGTGTCGATGGGAAAACCATCTGATCCAGAGGCAGGAAGAAAAGTAAAGTGACTTAGAGCCCCTTCTTGCTTTCCTCCCCTGCCCGCATCTCAAGCATCTGATCTCAGACCTATTTCAGAATCTCCTATCTGTGCTCAGCGGAAGCAGTGATGTGACACGATGTGATCTCATTCTGGGGCTAAATAAAGCCATTGTGTGAGACCCAGCCCTGGTTGCTCCCTTGCACCATTTCCTGAGCTCAGGAGCCTAGTGAAAGATGGGAGGGGGCTGGGAGAGAACTGATGGAAGGAGGGGCAAGGAAAGGAACACAACCACAGGGGCTCCAGCTTGAATTTCAGAAAGAGGCGGAGGGACTATCTCTGGGAGGGGGTTGAGGAAACCTTGCTAAACCTCATCTCTTTGAAGGATAGAATGAAAATTATTGACCTGACAGCATGAAGGGGTGGAATTTAGAAGAAAAACTTTCTGAGGAAGATTTAAGGGAGAAGGAGCCCAGCGGATTCCATTTTCACAGAGGGCAGAGACCATGAATGACATGACAGAGAGGCCAGAAAGAGGGTAATTCTTTGAGAAGAGGTCAGACTCCAGGTGGTCTCAGCTGGAGGAAGAAGGGTGAAATTTCAAGACATAAAGATCTCAGGATTCGAAATGTCTGTCCACCAGGCCAAGGCAGCAGGGTACCACCTCCAACAGGCGGCATCTCCAGGGATGGAGGGAAAGGAAAGGGCTTCCGTTCACTGCTTTTCATTCATCTCATCAAATCCAGCCCTGTGGGCAGAATCAGGGCGGGAAGAGTAGATAGAAGCTGGGTTCAGGGCGTGTAGGTCAAATGGTGTTTTTCTCTTTTGTGAGGTCACTGAATGCCAGATCCAAGTTCCTTGTAGTGCCCCCTCAGTGTCCCTCCATTTCTGTCCTGTTCCCAGCCCCTGCTCCTCTTTTTCTAGGGAACATACCTGGTTCCTACTCTTTCCTCCATCCCAGCTTCTCACGATACTTTTTGTCAGTACCCCTCTCCCCCTGCCCCCAAATCTCAGCTTTGGAGACCACTGGTTTGCAGGGACCGTGCTGTGGCCCTCAGGCTCTGTCCTGCTCCCTGCAGATCTGCCCATCCTGTTTATTTATTTATTTTCTAAATATGTTTTTAAGAAAATGTTTATTTATTTGGCTGCACCGGGTCTTAGTTGCGGCACACGGGATCTTCGTTGCGGCGTGTGAACTCTTAGTTGCGGCACGTGGGATCTAGTTTCCTGACCAGGGATAGAACCCGGGGCCCCCTGCATTGGGAGCGCGGAGTCTTTTTTTTTTAAAAAAAGATTTATTATTTATTTATTAATTTAATTTATCTTTGGCTGTGTCAGGTCTTAGCTGCAGCACGCAGGATCTTCGTTGAGGCAGGCGGGATCTTTCGTTGTGGTGCGCGGGCTCTTCCTTGTGGTGCGCAGGCTTCTCTCTAGTTGTGGCGTGCGGGTTTTCTCTTCTCTAGTTGTGGCGCGCAGACTCCAGTGCGCGTGGCCTCTGTAGTTTGCAGCATGCAGGCTCTCTCGTTGAGGCGCGCGAGCTCAGTAGTTGTGGTGTGTGGGCTTAGTTGCCCCGTGGCATGTGGGATCTTATTTCCCTGCCCAGGGATCAAACCTGCATCCCCTGCATTGGAAGGCGGATTCTTTACCACTGGACCGCCAGGGAAGTCCCATCCCATCCTGTTTATAGATAGCACATCAGATGGCACGAGGCCCAAGTTTGTGGACACAGAGAGAGGATGTCTCCCAGCAGCAGGCTGAGAGGTCCCCTCTATGTGGCTTCCAGCTGTGCTGAGCACGGACAGGCACAGGGCCTGGGCTGGTTTCCTAGGCCTCTCTTTTTCTATCTTCAGACGCATCCAGCAGGGCAGCAGAATGCCATCTGCAGAGGCCTGAGTACTTGTCTCCTTCCCTGTGGTAGGCAGGTGTGCAGCTGACACAGGCACAGGTGCCATCTCAGTGGTCCTGGGTGGAGTGGGGGCAGGTTGCAGTGAAAGAGGGAAAAGTTGCTGGAAGGAACGACTGTCCAGCAACCTGGACTTTGGGGTGGGGGGGTGTCGGGGGCGGGGAGTAAAATAACTTGCGGAAGGCTTGACACCCTCACAGGAAGCCTGGGAGGAGCGGGAATTCTGGCTCACTGCTTCCTGGCCCTCCAGGGTCCTCTGAACATCTCAGTTGCTTCACCCCTGGGAGAAGAGGAGCCTGGGAAACTCATTCTAGCAGAAGTTCTACAGAGATAGGGCCCAGAGGGGGTGTACAGAGGTAGATGCAGTAGATGTGAGTTGCCTTCCCGCCCCTCCATCACCTTAGTACTCGGGTATTTGGTACTTGTTTCTGGAGTGGAGCTTATCATTTTCAACTTTAAGAGCTCCTGAGGGTTCTTAAATCTGAGACACACTGAGGCAAGCCCTGATGGCAGCCAGGAGTACTGGGCAGTGAGAACAATGCCCACTTGGGAGAGAGAGAAGGAATTTCAATGTGGCTGGTTTTGGACCCCTTCTCTTTGCTTCTTGGGAAAAGGTCAGAATGGCTCTCTTACTCCCCAAACGACCAGAATCTTAGAAAGAAGAAATCATACTACTTTCTCACTCATGCACCTTTTCTCCCTGCTGTTTTATTTGCCTAGACTCCTCCCTTTCCAACGTGGCCAAATCCTAACCACTCCACCCTTCTAGGCCCATCTCAAAGGCTGTTTACTTCCGTTTCCCTTTTTTGAGTCCTCCAACTGGCTATATGCACTCATTCCTTTGACATCACAGAGACTTTTTTTGAAACTTCTCTTGTGGCATTTGGCAAACTCTGGCCAGTTGTTTGTGATTTGTGCTTTTGTCTATGTACACACATGCACACATGCACACACACACTCACTAGAACGAATTCCTTGAGGGTAAGAACAATATCTATTTCTCTTTGCTTGGCTTGGTCCTCTGCCATATAGGTACTCATTAAATGGAATAATAATGAGTGAATGAGGATGTCATTATGTACTGGAAAGAACACTAGACTGGGGGTCAGAAAACCCAAGTTCTCTGCTTGACTCTGCAACTAATTCCTCGTATGATCTTGAGCCAGCCATCCTCCAATTCTGTGCCTTGGTAAAAGGAGGCGTGACAGGATGCTCTAGGCCTGGCTGACTGGGACCCCTTTCTAGTTCCAAATTCCAGAATTCTAGAACTCACCATTCTCTGTCTTCTTGATTCAGACTGGCCTGTGTGTACCTCCCATGAACAAGGACGTCCCAGAGGTGCTCCTCACAGGTGGAGACCTGGTGCCCCAAGGCCACACTCGACGCTGCCTGTCTGTGGTCGAGTCCAGAGAACAGCTGGAGGAGAATGAGGAAGAGGGAGAAAAGAAGGAGGGAGACGGCTTCCACGCTGTACCCCTCCGAAGGTCGAGGGCTTTCCGTGCCTACAGTCACAACTACGACCCCTTCAAAAGACATAGCTGGGGGCCGGGCAAGGAGCTCCAGGATCCACTGAGCGGGTAAAACACCAGGGGACCTCCTGTCTCTCCTTCTGTCAAGTCCTATACCTCGGAGAAGTGGTTGGAAAGGAATGACAGGAGTTGAAGAGACCTGGGCCCCTAGTCTCTTCCCTGGAGAATCCGAACCCAGGCCTGTTGCGGGCCTTTGGGGAGGGTGGACCCTGCCTTTCAAAATGTGGCTCTACCTAATAGTCCTAGCTCCTTCTTTCTACCTGGTCTCAAGGGCAGGTGGGTGAGGATGGTGAGGGAAAGGTATGGAGGTGAGGTGAGTAGCAGGACACTCAGGTCTTATTGCCTCCACCTCCCACTTGGGTTTCTTAGGACCATACAACAGTGTCAGAGCTGGAAGGGACTCAGGGATCATATGGCCCCATCACCTCATTTTACAGATGAGGAAACTGAGGCCCAGAGAACTTTGGGAGGTTTCTTGAGAGAAGTGCTCCCAGGGTTGGGGCATGGAACCTGCCCCCTTTCCCAAATTGCTCCCTGCCTGCTGGATCCAGGCTGAGGCAGGCCCAAGATATTTAGATATCATAGTCCAGCCCTACAATTGGGGAAGAACTACTCTGGCTCAGGGGCCTACAAAAGCTTGGCAGACTAGAAGAGAGGGACCCAGCTCTTCCCCTCTCCTGGAAAATCACTGACCATATCCCCAAAGACAGAGGAAGCCAGAAAGAGAAGGTCCAGGGGTCAGCATGAAGAGTTCAGTGTGAGTGGTCACTGTGAGGGCCTGCTAGCCGTGGAAGGGCCCTGTCTCTCTGCTTTGACAATGGTCCCCTTGGACAAGTTCTCTTAGCTCTGGTGAGTAGACCAAGCTTCTCTAGCTCCTAGGCGGGGCTGGCTGGGCTGTGTGAGGGGAGAGGACCTTGTCCCTGAACTGGCTTGGGAGGGAACTTGGGTGAGAAGCCTTGTCCGCAGGACTCATGGCACCTTGCTAAGAGCGGCTAATTTAAGGCAGAGATGCTCTGAGTACGCTTTACGTGGTGCCGACTGTATCTCACGGTCTTCCAGGTGTCACCTTTCACTACCAGGCACTAATTTTGACCCTTGGGTAGAGAAGAAAGGGAGCCCTGGGCACACCATTTATCTTAGTAGGAGCTAAGGTTGGCATCAGACACCAGGCAAAGAGCGAGAATGCAGCTTACCCTTCCTTTCCCTCCCTGCTGAACGCTGGCTGTTTTCTGGAGGGCAGTACTGTCCTTTGACCAGCAGGGGTCACCCTTGCCTGAAGCCAGCTCCACAGTTTTGCCAAAGCACAGCCCCAAAGGGAAGCCAGTTTGGGTCTGGCCTGCGCCTAGGCTAACCGGAAGGGCTGGGCTGGGGGCAAGCACCAGGACTGGGCTGAGGCGGTGTTCCTCCCTGGTGCCTGTCACAGGCCACTGGGACCGGAGGGCAGTGGTGGCAATGTGTGTTTCAGGAACAAACTGCAGGCATCGGGATGTGTGGGCTCCCAGGAGCCCCGCTTGCTGCAGAGCCAAGAGGAACTGGACCCCTTTCTGGAACTGCAGCACCAAGGTGGCCAACCCTCCTGCGTGGTATGGATAGACAAATCCCCATGGAAGCTACCACCTTCCTCCCCCTCTCCTGCCCCTTTGCCTGTCCAGCCACCACTCTGTGCCTCTTCTGTTCTGCAAGCTGCTGGGTCTCCCTGTGTCCGGGCATCACTTTGACTCCATCTGATGGAATCTGAATCTGGTGTCTCTACTCCTCTGTCTGCTTTCCTGGGTCTGTATGCTCTGTCCCCCACTCTTGGTATCCTGCCTCTGTCTCTTTCTCTGAGACTCTCTGTGCCTTCCTTTCTGTGTCTGTGTCTCTGTGTTGATGTGGGTATCTCTATTCCTCTCTCATTAAAAGGCCCCTGCTCCCCTTGGTGTTATAACTACTTCTTTGTGTAGACCCCACATTTCTCAGATTTGGAGATGAACTTATTATTTGTAGGATGAAACTAGGCATCTGGTACCCTGAAACAGTAGTTCTCTAACAAGATAATCATAGGATTATCAAGTGAGAAAGGATATAGAGATTGCTCAGACTTCTGGCTGAAGGGAACATCACAGGGAAGATCTCAAGCCAGGACCCAGAGACCACTGAGGATACACGAAGCTTTCAGAGACATCACTGGGTTTGCCAGCTAAGAGTCCCTGAGTACAGTCAGCCCTCTGTATGCATAGGTTCTGCGTCCATGGATTCAACCAACCATGGACCAAAAACATTTGAAAAAAAATTCCAGAAATTTTCAAAAAGCAAAACTTGAATTTGCCTCATGCTGGCAAATATTTATATATTTATATAGCATTTACAACTATTTACATGGCATGTACATTACATTAGGTATTACAGTCAATCTAGAGATGGTTTAAAGTATATGGGAGGACGCACACAGGTTATATGCAAATTTCAGTATTATGCCATTTTATGTGAGGGACTTGAGCATCCTCAGCTTTTGGTATCCACAGGATCCTGGAATCAATCCCCCGTGGATAATGAGGGACAGCTGTACGTGGAACTGTCTCCAGCCCGTGACTTAAGGTTACCTCCCCTCCAGCACATCCTCTAACTGGCCAGGGGTACCCACCCGGCCTCATTGTTCAAGTGCCTGTGGTTTGGGAGAGAGGTTGAGAAGAGGGGGCTGTTACAGCCTGTCAGGGAAGCAGCAAAACCCATCTTCTCCCAGCTCCCACTTTTCTCCATTAGCATCTCTGTAGGTCTTCCCTCACATCTGATTCAATGTGGTACGGTAGAAAGAACAGGATTTGGGAGTCACACTGCTCCTAGTTGAACAATTTATTTCAGCTTTCTGAAAATCAGGATACTAAAAACTGTCTTTTAAAGTTGTGATTATTAGATGAAAAAAAAAAAGTGTTAAAGTGCCCAGTACAGAGGCTAGCACACAGGAGATAACGGTTTCTTTTTTCTCCTCTCCCCTCCATTCCTTTGTACTTCTCTCTCTCTCTTCCACCTCTCTCTTCTCCCTGCTTCCCCCTTCTTGGTATTGTATGTCTTCTTCTTTCCCCCCTTCTCTAGTGGTTTTTTGTTTCTTCTCTTTTTATGTCTTCCTGTTCTGATTCCTCTTCTCTCTTCACCTAATCTTTAAGCACTTCCCTTAAATTTCTCCTTGTCTGTATGTTTGGGGTTTTTTTGTATCTTCCTGCAGCAGCAAATAGGTATAAGTCTTCAGCAAAGTCCACAGACCAAAAGTCTGAGATTCATTAAACTAGACTGGGGCTTTCAGACTAGTTTGAAAGCCAAGCCAAGTCTAGCTCAAAATTTATTTTGTTTGGCCAGCATGGTGTTTACATTTTCCAAAATTCAGATGTCCTTAGATGGGAGCTGTACCCTCCAGTTTGCCAGAGTTGCTAGTACTCTCTATTGTATTTTTCCATTTGTCATAAATATAGTATTTTAAAATGAATGCCTAATCAATCACCCATCCATCTCCAGAACTAGAATATCACCAGTACATTTATCTTTATTTATGTCTTCCTCTCTTCTATTATTCCCTTGCCTTCCCACCAGAGGTAACCACTATCTTGAATTTTCTTAATCACTCATTTACTTTTTTTTAAATAGTTTTAACACAAAGCATTACCTAATGATGTATTATTTCTTTTTTGTTTGTTTCTGACTTTAAAAACAATGATGTTATATTGTACAGAATTTTCTATAACTTGCATTTTCACTCAGCATTCTGTTTCTAATTTTTATCCATGTGTTACAAATAGTTATAGGTAATTATTTTCATTCCAATCTTCTGTTGATGGACATTTGGATAATTTCCATTCTTTACTATTATGAAGAGTGTCATTATGAACATCCTTTTATCCATCTTCCAGTGCTCATTTGCAAGAATTTCTCTGGGGTATATACCTTGGAGTAGAACTGTTGGGTCATAGTGTACACAGATGTTCATTTTTATAAGTTAATGGCAAACTGTTTCCACCCACATCAGCAGTATATAAGAGTTCTCATTGATCCACATGCTTTCCAACACTTGGAGTCATCAGATTTCTTAATTTTGCCAATCTAGTCGTTATAAATCTCATTGTGGTTTTAATTTGAATTATCCTTATTACAAATGGAATTGAGCAATTTTTATATGTGTCTTGGTCATTTGTGTTTCCTCTTCTGTGAAATTCCTCTTCATGTCTTTTGCCCACTTTTCTATTGGATTCTTTGAGGGTTTTTACTTTATTGTTTTGAACGTGTTCTTTACATATTCTGAATACTAATCCTTTGTGGTTATATGTGTTGCAATGATCTTTTCTCAAAGACTGAGAAAAGTGGTTTGTCTTTTCCTTCTCCTATGGTGCCTTTAAAGAAACAGAGTTTCTTAATTTAAAAAGAGCATATTTATTGAAGTATAACATACATGCAAAACATGTATTAAAAAAAACTTTTGAGATTTTAGTTGGAGTTGCATTGACTCTAAAGATTAATTTAGGGAAAGTGGACATCTTTACAGTATTGCTTCTTCCTACCCATCCATGAAAGTAGTATACTTCTTCATTTAATGTCTTTTAATAAAGTTTTATCAATTTTTTTCCATACAGAGTTTGTAGATATATATTAGATGTATTCTTAGGTATATTATACTTTTTTGTCAAGATTTTAAATTAAAATTTTTATTGAAGTATAGTTGATTTACAATGTTTCAGGTGTACAGCAAAGAGATTCAGTTATAGGTATATATAGATAGATAGATATGTATTCTTTTTCAGATTCTTGTCTATTATAAGTTATTACTGTCAAGATTTTAATTTTAGTCATTCTGGTGGATGTTTTAGAATTGTCTCATTTTGGTTTTAATTTTCATGTCCCTGTTGAAAAATTTTATTGAGCACCTTTTCATATTCTCATTGACCATCTGAATATCTTCTTTGGTGAACTGTCTGTTCAAGTCTTTTGCTCAATTTTTAAAACAGCTTGTCTTGTTCTTATTGATTTGTAAGAGTTCTCTATATATTCTGGATCTGAGTCCTCTGTCAGATATATGTATTGCGAGTATCTTCTTCAGTCTTTGACTTGCATTTTTACTTTAATAGTGTATTTTAATAAGCATGAGTTTTTAATTTAGATGAAGTCCAGTTTATCAATTATTTTAATGGTTAGTGCTTTTGGTGATGTTTAAGAAATCTTGCCTACCCCAAGAACGTGAAGATTTTTCTTCGATATTTTCTTCTAGAAGCTTTATAGTTTTAGCTTTCATATTTAGGTCTGTGATTTATCTAGGTTCTTGTGTACGGGAGAAATCAAGGTTTTGGTTTTTTCCCTATGTAAATATCCAGTTGCTTCATTAAAAAACTTACTTTCCCCATTGAATTGCTGTGGTGACTTTGTTGAAAATCAAGTGACTATATTTGTGTGAGTCTATTGCTGGGGACTGTTCTCTGTTCCATTGATCTATTTGTCTATTCTTTTTTTTTTTGCGGTACGCGGGCCTCTCACTGTTGTGGCCTCTCCCGTTGCGGAGCACAGGCTCCGGACTCACAGGCTCAGAGGCCATGGCTCACGGGCCTAGCCGCTCCGCAGCATGTGGGATCTTCCCGGACCGGGGCACGAACCCATGTCCCCTGCATTGGCAGGCGGACTCCCAACCACTGCGCCACCAGGGAAGCCCTATTTGTCTATTCTTATGCCAGTATCACATTATCTTAATTAATGTGGCTTTATTGTAAGTCTTAAAAATGTAATAGTGTAAGTCCTCCTACTTTATTATTTTTCTTTAAGATTATCTTGGCTATTCTAGGTTCTTTGCACTTCTATGTGAATTTTATTTTATTTTAAATAATAAAAATATTTATTTATTTGGCCGCATCAGGTCTTAGTTGCAGCACATGGGATCTTCATCGCAGCGTGCAGGGTTCTCCAGTTGTGGTGCACGGGCTCCAGAGTGCACGGGCTCAGTAGTTGCGGTGCGCAGGCTTAGTTGCCCTGCAGCATGTGGGATCTTAGTTCCCCAACCAGGGATCAAACCCGCGTCCCCTGCATTGGAAGGCAGATTCTTAACCACTGGGCCACCAGGGAAGTCTCTGCACTTCTATGTGAATTTTAGAATCAGCTTATCAATTTCTAAAAATGAAAAATTCTGCTGAATTTTGACTGAGGTTGTACTGAATTCAAAGATTAATTTAGGAGGGAAGAGAAATGGGAACATATGTATATGTATAACTGATTCACTTTGTTATAAAGCAGAAACTAACACACCATTGTAAAGCAATTATACTCCAATAAAGATGTTAAGAAAAAACAAATAAAAAATGAAAATATTTGGTGGATGAATAAAAAAAAGATTAATTTAGGAAAAATTGACTTCTTTCTGATATTGAGTCTTCTTATCCATGAAAAATAATATCTCTACCTTGTTAGGCTTTCTAAAAAAATATGTCTTTTAACAAAGTATTTGTTTCCTTCATACAGGTCTTGTCAATCTTTATTAGATTTATTTCTATGTGCCTTATATATTTTGTTGCTATTATAAATGCTTTCTTATATTTAAATTACATTAATTACATTTTATAATTATTTTTGGTTTATAGAAATGCAATTTAATTAATTATAGTTATTTACCTTGTTAAACTCTTTTTTTCAGTTATAACAATTTATCTGTGGATTTTTTTGGCTTTTCTAAGTAGACAATTATGTCATCTTTATTTTTTTTTTAATTTTATTTATTTATTTTTATTTTTGGCTGCGTTGGGTCTTCGTAGCTGCGCGCGGGCTTTCTCGAGTTGCGGCGAGTGGGGGCTACTCTTCCTTGTGGTGCGCAGGCTTCTCATTGTGGTGGCTTCTCTTGTGAAGCACAGGCTCTAGGCACACGGGCTTCAGTAGTTGTGGCACGTGGGGTCAGTAGTTGTGGCTCACGGGCTCTAGAGCACAGGCTTAGTCACTGTGGTGCACAAGCTTAGTGGCTCCACGGCATGTGGGATCTTCCCGTGTCACCCTGCATTGGCAGGCGGATTCTTAACCACCACGCCACCAGGGAAGCCCATATGTCATCTTTAAATGAATTTTGCTTTCTTCTTTTTCAATATTTATTTCTTTCATTTCTTTTTCTTGCCCTACTGTGTGTGCTTGGCTGGGGCTCTATTGCAGTGCTGAACAGAAATGGTGATAATGGCTATCCTTGTCTTGTTTCTGATTTTAGAGGGAGTGTATCTTATGTTTCACCATTGAAATCGATTTTTGGCTGTAAGGTTTTAAAAGATACTCTATCCAGTTAAGGAAGATTCTTTCCATTTGTAACTGCCAGGTCTTTGGTTTTACAATGAGTGAGTGTTGGATTTTATCCTATGGTTTTTTTACTTTTACTGAGTTGGTTATGTTTTTTTCTCCTTTAATATGTCATTGAGGTAAATTACATTTAAAGATTTTCCTCATCTTAAACCACCCTTATATTTTTAGGATAAGTCTGACTTTTTCATGATGATTGATTATCTTTTTTACACACTGCTGGATTTATTTGTGGCATCAATTATCTATTGCTGCGTAAAAGATCAACCCCAAACTTAGTGGCTTAAAACAACCACCTTTTTTTCCCCCTCCACAGTTTTATGGGTGGTTAATTTGGACTGAGCTCAGCTGGGTATTCTTCTGCTGGCTCCACCTGGACTCACTTATGTGGCTGTAGTTGTCTGGTGGCTGAATAGGGCTGATGGTCAAGGACAGCCGTATTCATGCCTGTGGGTTGGCAGGTTGCCCATTGTGATACTTTGGTTCTTATCCACATGGCTTCTCCAGAAGGCTTAGGCTTGGGCTTGTTCACATGGCAATAGCATTCCAAGTGGGCATGAGTGGAAGCTTTAAGTTTTCCTGAGGTGTAGGCTCAAAAATCACATCATGCTACTTCTGCCACATTCTATTCATCGTAGTAAGTCACAGGCCAGCCTGTGACTGAGTGAAGAAATAGACTCCTTCTTGATGGTAGGAGCTGCAAATAATTTGTGGCTATTTAAAATCTATTACAGTTTGCTAATATTTTGTTTGGAATTTTTGTACTTTTCATAAGAGAGATTGGGCCATAATTTTCCTTTGTCATATGGTCTGTGTGTAGTTTAAGAATCAAGGTTATACTTGCCTTATAGAAAGAGTTGGAAAGCTTTTGTTTTTGTTTTCTATTCTTTGGAAGATTTTGTATAAGATTTCAGTGATCTATTCCTTGAAAGCTCTGCTCCTTGACTATAAAACTGTTTTGGCCTGGTGTGGTTTGTTTTGTTTATAGAAAGATTAACTACTGATTCCATTTCTTTAATAGGACCATTCAGACTTTCTATTTCTTCTAGATTCAGTTTTGGTAAGTTATAGATATTTTGTTTGTTTTTTTAAAGAATTTGTCTATTTTGTTTGCATTTTCAAAATTACTGGCATTCAGTTGTAGATAGCATTATCTTTCTAGTCACTACTGTTTCTGTAGTTAGGTCCACCCTTTCATTCTACTTTTATTTGTGCATCACCCTTATCAAAGGTTTGTCTATTTTATTTGCCTGTTACTAAAATCAACTCTTGGCTTTATTGATCCTATTTCATTTGTTACTACTTCATTGATTTCTGCTTTTATCATATCCTTTCTTCTATTTACTTTGGGTTTGTTTTGTTGTTCTTTTTCTAACCTTTTAAGCCGGCATAGCTCATGAATTTTCAGTTTAAAAAATTTTCAGTTAAGCATTTTAAATCGACAAATTATCCTTGAGATACATTTTGGCCATCTCCCACCAGTTTTTTTGAGTAGTATTTTCATTATTGTTGTTATAAAATACCTTTAAATTCCCATAATGATTTCTTCTCTGACCAGTAAGTTTATTTAGAAGGGTGTTTTAAAATTTCTAAATCTGGGGCTTCCCTAGTGGTGCAGTGGTTGAGTCCGCCTGCCAATGCAGGGGACACGGGTTCGTGCTCCGGTCACGGAAGATCCCACGTGCTGCGGAGTGGCTGGGCCCCTGAGCCATGGCCGCTGAGCCTGAGCGTCCGGAGCCTGTGCTCTACAACGCGAGAGGCCACAGCGGTGAGGCCCGCGTACTGCAAAAAAAAAATGGAGATTTGTTTAAAACTTAAAAAAAAATTGAAATATAACATAGATACAGAGAAGTATATAAAACTTACATGTACAACGTAATGCACAATTAGGAAGCAAACAACCATGTAACTACTCCAGGTTAAAAAAAAAATAGAGTACCACCGAAACCCAGAAGCCCCCCCGTGTCCCTCCCCATTCATAACCCTCTCCCTCCTGGCAGGGAGGACCACTTTCTTGACTTTTGAGATCGATTTTCCCTATAGATTTACCACCTTTATGTGTATGTCTAAACAATATCAATTAGTTTTGCCTGTTTTAAACTTTATATGAATGTAACCACAAAGTATGTAAATCTTTTGTGTCTTCGTTCTTTCATGAGATTCATCCATATTGTTGGCTGAACTGTAGTTTGTTCATTTTTAATGTTGAATAATGCTTCTATTTATAAATATACCACAGGTTCTTTATCCAAGCTACTGAAAAGGGATTTCCGGGTTGTTTCCTATGATCTCTCTGATGGAGGTTACCTGAAACATGTTACATTTTGCCTTATGGACTGATATGTAGCCAGTTATTGTAATGCTCCATGTAGGCTTGAGAACAAAAAGGTGATTTTCGAAAGATTGGGTGTGGGGTTTATGAATATTTCTAATCCCTATTGTTTTAAACCCAGACTGCCCCAGTTTTCGTGTGTGTGTGTTTGTTTTTTCATTACCTGCCTGACCTCTATATATTGAGTTTTTCATCTCTGGAAATGATTCAGGGTAAATCTTTTCTAAGGTATTTTCTATATTAAGGCAGCCAGGGTTTGAGTTGCAACAGAGTGATGACTGCTAAATAGCAGGAATAACTTCTCAACTATTTCAAGTGGAATGTTCCAGATATGGGTAGTGGGGAGGGGTAGAAGGCCTGAAGGCCTTGAAGAAGGGCTTTGCTGTGGGAAAGTGAAGAGCCTTGGGGCGGGGGGGGGAAGATGGATGAAGCCTGACCTTTGCATGAGGATTCTTAACACGATTCTAGGGTCAGCGTTCCTGTCACCCATCTGCTGGCCTTTTGGACCACTCGCCCACTGGCATGCTTTCCAAGTCTGTATCCATGAGTGGCATCAATTACTTCTTGGGCTGCTCAGATCCAGCTGGTGAGTAAAAGTGGGGAGCAAAGCAGTGGTGGCCCCTTCCTCTGCCTGTCTCACCCCACTCCTCAGAGCCAGCTGTTTAGGATCCAGATGTCCTGCATTATGTTTAACCACACACCCTTGGAAACCCCAAAATGCCTTTATTCAAGTGAGAGATCTGAATTCAGGACTTTGGTATTCTGAGGCTCTCCTTCCAATGAAGGAGGACATAGGACAGAGAGGCTCTCTAGCTTCCCCTGTCACCAGAGATGGAGGACAGTTATCCACAATGTACCTTGTCATCAAGAAGAGGCATTGGGAGCTCAGAGTGAATCTTCTGCCCTCGCCATTCACTGAAAAGGAACTGAGACATTGGCCTCTCAGCCCCCTATCCACACAACGCCGGTGCTCTGTTACCCTGGCTCCTAAGTTCTTCAGCTCTGCTCTGCTCAGACGCCTCCCTCCTTCCCTACTCCCCAGTGCCCGCCCTCAGGAATGGCGTCACAAGCACCTGCAGCTTGGGAACCTGATCCAGGTGGAGGGGGTGGGGGAGGCAGCCCTGAGCGCCTTTGTCTGACTTTAGCTGGACACCTCACGTCTCCTTTTGTGTTGGCAGGGAATTTGTCCCAGTCCTCTGCTGCTGACCTCAGCAAAAGGTGAGTTTGGGGGACACAGAGCCCTTCAAAGCCCTAGATGGGGGAGGGACAATGGGACTAGGCCATGGGTTTTGTAGCCCCAAGGGTCTCTGTTTCCTGAAACATTGTTCCCCTTAACGTTTCTTATGAAAGACCTCCAAATATCCTTCTACCTGCGCTGCATAGAATTCCCCTTCTTCTCATTGGCTGGGGAAGGCTAAGAAGTTTCCCGGTAGCTCCATGGGATGAAGAAGAAATCAGGGAAAGAAAAGGAGTATATAGACCCCAGAGTGTCTGTTAAATAAGAGAGTGGAGGTTGACTGCTGTTGTCAGTGTCAGAAAAGTGAGCAGGCAGATTCGCTGCTGCACAATCTTAGGGACAGACGGTGACCAAGGACCATGGACCAGCTTTGGATAGCTGAGATAATCGACCAATGGGGAGTGGCCCTAAGGAGAGCTGGGCACGGGCTGTAGCGCCCCAAGGGGAGAGGGCAGGGGCTGAAGGCATATTGTTCAGGAATCGAGGTGGAGGCTGGGAGATTTACATAGTATCTATGTAAATAAGCATGCAAAATCAGCACCTGTTTATTTGGCTCCTACAGCTGAAGCCTGATTAGAGTGGGTTAGCCCTCTAAGACAGTGTGGGTGTGTGAGCGAGTAATGGGCCCTTTAAGATATCAAGCTCTGATTTGTGGTCCTGAAAATCTCTAGCTGACACATCCTCCTGGCTCTGGGTTTGGGATTAGCTCATGGGATGGGGCTGATGAAATCCCAGGAAATTCAGTCCTTATTGGCGTTAGGCCCAGAGGCCCTTTCCAAACAGCAGGGAGGGTCGTACACAGGACTTTTGTTTTGTGAGGGGAAAATGTGCCCTTGGAGAGCCCCCCTCCCCGTATCATTTCCGTTGGGAAGCAGCATGAAAGAGGAGATTGGGCCTGGATTAGGTAGGAAGGGGGAGTCTGTATTTATCTGGGAGGAGCCTGGAGTTTTCCTCATAAATAGAAGGGCCTGGGAAACTGTAGTGACCATATCTAGGAAATCCAAGGAGGTAGGGGAGTGGGGGCCTCTTTCTCCTGAGTCCTTCCTCTCTCTTCCTCACCCTTCTCTGTCTTTCCCCCGTATCTCCCCATTCTCTCTCCCCTGGTCATGGCACTTCATCCACCGTACCTCTGGGAGTATCTTGTTGTTCTTTTCCAGCTCCAGCTCCATCTCTTCACCTCTTCTTTTTCTCTCTGCAGCTGTAGCCAACTGGAAGGGGGCTCAGGCACCTGGGCAGGCTCCTCCCTGAGACGGACCCTCAGCTTCATCTTGGGCATGACCGGAAAGGCCAAGGTAGGAGTTGGGGAAGCAGGAGGCCCAGGACCCACTGCCCTCCCCAGTTCCCTTCCCCTCCCCCTCACCATCTGCTCCCCTCCCCAGCTTCCGCTGGTAGGCAGAGACTCAGGGCAATGGTTCAAGTTTGAAGGGAACATGGTATATCTCCCAGTCTCCCTCCTTCTGTCCCAGTAAATCACCTTTCCTCTGCTTTCCCTATGTCTCCAGCTTAGCAGCCAGCTGTGGACAGCTGGAAGGGGAGATGGGCCAGGAGCCTCAGAAGCTGGGGAGTGGCCTAGCCCTCCCTCTCTGGAGGCCCCACATAGCTGAGAGGTGGGCAGCCGAAATCTTAACCATCGGGCATAATAATCATAATAATTACAGCAGTACTTTTTACTTCTTCAGAGAGTATTCGGGTTTGCAAAGTGCTTTTACACTCATAATTTTATGGGTGGATACGGCAGCTGAAGGAGTTGAAATGAGACCGTAGGCAGAGTGGAAGCCAGGAAAGTGTATGATTGTGGAAGCGCATACACACCGTACCAGTGGGGCCACGTGCAGTTCCGACCCCAGGAAGGTGAAGGCACGTTGCTCTCTTCCTTATTACCAACACCCCGGCTCTGGTGAAACTAGGAGCTCTGCCTGCTGCTTGAATTCATTTCCACTCTCTTCATTTACTGGCAGAATGAGCCACTCCCCCCTTTTCCTCTCCTGGCTTCCCCAAGTATGCATGTACTTTCCCACCGGGGCGGCTCCTGAACATTGAGAGAAACCCCAGACAAGACATCATCAGATTCACCTCGAAGCACCACGGGATCCTCACCCAGTAAGGTTGCCTGGGCTCCTCCTGGCCCCGCCGGCAATGCCAGCGCTCTCTTCTCTGCCAGCCTTTCAGCCAGGATTCTCCTTCCTCTGGGTGGGCAGGGAGGGCAGAAACAAAACCAGGTTCTCAACTCCTTCTCATTGCAGGCCGCAGGCAGGGAGCTGAAGCGTGAGATCAGGCAGTCTGAGAGCAGGGCGAGGTGGGCACAGTGAGACTTCTTTTCTGCCGTGGGGGGGAGCAGAGCTCTCTACAAAGAGAACAAAGCCAACACCCAGACCTTGGGTCTGAGTCCCTCTCCCCACAGCCTCTCTGTTCAGGGTAGGAGAGTCTGACAGCAGAATCACCCTCTTTTCCTGCAGTGGGAATGGTAGAGGAAGTCGGTGCTGTCTAGGGGCCATCCAGATCCCAGTTGGTCTGCATTTGCCCGCCCTTGGCCTGGCAGTTTGGTGAGGGGATGAAGGAGAAAGTGGGCAGAGACTGAAGCCCAGACAGCCAGCAGGAAAGAGCTAAGCATCGTCAGGACATTGTCCCAGTCGACTGCCTTTCCTTGCTAGGACTCTCGTTCTGTCTTCCTGTTTCCCTCTCTGTCATCTCCTGGTCCATCTTGCTTCCACCCTCATGAATGTGTGTGCTTGCATCACTAAATCTCTTCTTCCCCCTCCTCCCAGCTCAGGATAGGGGCCATAAGCAGGTAAACACCAGGGGTGGGGGTGAAGCGAAGCTCAGTCAAGCAGTGAGAGAAGGAAGTAGCTTATTCCTTCCTATTTGACTAGCATTGTAGAATTGACAAAACACTTTTCCAGAGGTCATCTCATTTAATTCTTATAACACTCTGGCAAAGATAAATATTTTAATCTCTGTGTTTTGTTTTGTTTTTGAAGCTCTTACTTACATTTGTTATTATTTTTAAAATTAATTAACTTATTTATTTATTTTTGGCTGCGTTGGGTCTTCTTGGCCGTGCGCGGCTTTCTCTAGTCGTGGCGAGCGGGGGCTACTCTTCGTTGAGGTGTGCAGGCTTCTCATTGCAGTGGCTTCTCTTGTTGCAGAGCATGGCCTCTAGGTGTGCGGGCTTCAGTAGCTATGGCTCGCAGGCTTCAGAGCACAGGCTCAGTAGTTGTAGTGCACGGGCTTAGTTGTTCCGCGGTATGTGGGATCTTCCCGGACCAGGGCTCGAACCCGTGTCCCCTGCATTGGCAGGCAGATCTTAACCACTGCACCACCAGGGAAGCCCCTTAATCTCTGTTTCATAGACAAGATAACTTAGAGCCTAGGTTACTCTCCCGAGATCCCACAGTTAGCAAAAGGTGGAGCTGTATTACAAACCTAGAGCTTTGACTATACGCTGTTGTCTCTGCTTCTGTCAGTAAACCTACGTGATAGTTTATCCCCTCTCTTCGCTTCTTCCACCATTTCTGATGGATGGCCATTGGAGTCAATAATGCCTTAATCATCCCCTCCCAGAATACACAAGGTCCAAAGTAATAAGAAGAAAAGTAAACCTCCTCCTGGGAACTGTAGGACTTGGGCCCAGGTATCCCTGTGGCTTTCTCTGCTCACCTACTGGCCAAGACCCTGACAACCAGGTTCTTCCCTGGGATGGCCTCCCTACCCGTGAAATGTGGGGGACATATCTGTTAAGTTAAATGAGCTAAAGAAAGTGGTGGCTACTTTTAGATTCTGGCAGAAATCAGGGTTGGCTTTTGTTTTTGTGTATCTAAAAAAATAATTTCTGAAAATCTGGGCAGCATCACTGGATAGGAGGAGCAGGGATTGGGATAAAAATGGTTTGGAAGAAGGGGCAGGGGATGCCAAGGAGAAAGGAAAAGGGTTCACTGTTCCAGAGGATACAGAAAATGGAAATTAAGTCAAGCTGCAGGCCTAGCTCACTAAAAGCACATGTGTTCTTAAAGGTAGACCGGTTTCCTTTACCCACCCCGCAAGTCCCCTTCCTTACTACTCATCTCTTAAGAGGAAGGAGAGGGCATAGGGTGAGAGGCAGGGTAACAAAGAGCAGATGGGTGAAAAGTATATTGAAGATTGGGGTAGGAGACAGAAGAGGGTTGGAAGATTAAGTCCTGTCCTTTCATAGAGACCATCTACGTTGAGTTTGGGGATTGAGATCCTTCACATAACTCTGGGATTCAGGCCCTGGGTTTATTGGGTATCCAGACTGGAGTTTGGCCCTTTAAGATTCCATCCTTAGCTTGAAACACCCTCCCACCCCAGGCCTGGGAGAAAAGCGGAGGTCTCAGCCTACCCCTTGTCTCAGGGCCCCTAGTGGGTGGAGCCGTGAGGCCAGGATTCTGGCTTCTGGCAGTCTGTTTTTAAATTTAGTACATTCCTCAGCCCTGGCTGCCCACTGGGGGGAGGTAAGTCTGGGGTTCTGGGCCCAGGAGCCTCAAGACTGCTGGTTTGGGGGAGTTCCTAGGGCCTTCCTGTAGGTCTCCCCTGCAGGTACAAGCCTGGAGGAGTCAGCCTCCCTCATGGCCCAGGGAAAGTCCTCTCTGCTTTCTAATTTCCATCCAGCCTAGAACTGGGCATGGTTATTTTCTCTCCTTTTTTTCTGGTCTTTGCTATATAAGGATCCTAAATAGGGGAATGGGTGAAGAAGGAGGTGAAGGAGTTGCTAGGCAGGCGGGGAAGCCAGAGGAGCAGTGTGGTGGTGAGGAGCCCAACTAGCTCAGCCCAGTGGTCAGGCAGTGGAGCCCAAAATAGTGGCAGAGGCTAAAATTGGCACCTACAAGAGTGCTGAGCTGGGCTTGAAACCTGCAGCCAGGCCCTGCTGCTGAACCCGGGCAGGGAGCCGCTGGGTCTAGGTTGGGCCTCCTCTCCCTCCCTCCTTCCTCCACACCTTTGGGGACCAGAAATCAGGCGGGACCCTGCAAACATAAGATGCTCTGTCCCAGGACTCTCTGTACTTCTGTTTCTCCCAGAGACATGGGAGACCCTGAGAGGCAGAAATGAACTTCAATGTGAGTGATTATAATTAGAGTGGAGGAGGAATTTTCCCCAAAAGGTGCAAGTTGCCTCAGACTGGGGCAGAGTGTCCAGAAAGAATGTCCTACTGCACCCCTCCTTCTTGTGGAGAGACTGGCCATACTCCAACTGTCCCTGACTGGGGAAGGCTGGTTGCTGGTCTTTTGGTTCTAGCCTAACTTGCAACAGAGGGAACTGGGGTTAGACACAAGGAAGGACTTCCTCAGCTTCTTAGTCTTCTGTAACAGTGGCGAATTCCTCCCCTCTACCACCCCAGTAGTCAGTGGAGGCAGAGGTAGGAGGGAAGAGGATGGGCCGAGGGCGGTCTTGTAAGGCCCCAGAGAGTTGGGGGCTTGTGGAAGAATGCTCTCCTCTCAGATTCTTCAACCTCCAGGAGTGAATCTTCCCTTTCAGGCCCTCTCAAGATCCACCCTTTAGTTCCCCTTTGATTTCTCCGCCCTCTCCCCACGCCTGCCCCCAGTCGTAAAAGGGGTCGGTGGCTCTGGCCTGCTTTGTTGGGCCCAGAAGGCCAGGAAGGAACTGGCCCCGGGTTCCCTGGAGAGCTGGGGGCGGCTGGAATCCTCCGGCCCGCGAGTCTTTCTAGACTGATGGACTGCGGAGGAGGAGGAGGAGGAGGGGAAAGGGAAGACCAGGGGTGGGGTGAGGGCTGCGAGGCCGGCCAGGGTGGGTTTTAGGAAAACCGAAGCCAGGAGGCGGGCGTCTGGGGTTAGAGGCGCCCGGCGCTGGAGGGCAACGGGCAGAGGGGCCCTGCGAGCTAGTCCACGGCCCCTTGTACTTGTGCGAGCCGCCCCTCCACGGACCGAAGCGTCCCGTCCGGCGCTCGGCACCCGCCCTCCCTCCGCCCCGCCTCCCCCCTTCCTGAGCTCGGGCGGGGGTGGAGACTCGGGTTTGAGGAACTGGCGCTGGGTGCCGGGCGAGGGGAGTCAGACTTCCTGTCCCCAAGACCGACGCGTGCGGGTCGGACCCCTCCCCCGCCCTCCCCCCGAAAAAGCCGGACGCCAGGGTCCGCGCCGCGTCCTCCTGGGCTCCCCCCGCCCCCATCGGATTATGTCTCGGATCGAATCCCTCACACGGGCGCGGATCGACCGGAGCAAAGAGCTGGCCAGCAAGGTGGGCTCTGAAACCCCTGTCCCTCTCGCCCGCTGTCCTCAGGGCGCCCTTCGATCCCCGGCACCCGCAGCGCCCCCGGGTCTGCCCGCCTGCTTTCTGGGCGCCAAAATCGGGCGGAGCGTCGGCCGGGAACGCGGCGGGACGGGGTGGGTGGGGACTGTGAGTGAGTGGGGAGGGGGCTGGGGGAGCAGTAGACGCGACCCGCGCCTCCAGCTCCGAGCAGATTCTCTGCCGGGATCCCGGGAGCCAGCGGACCTGGGGTTTAGGGGCTTCCGATCTGGCGGGACCGGGTGTTTTGGGCCGCGTGAAAGAAAGTTGCTCCGGTAAGGGACAGAGCGGGAAGAGGGAGGTGTGTGTGTCGAGGGGGGGTGGGGTCGGCGAAAGCTCTCCAGAACCCCCTCCGCCAGGGTTCCACCGGCTTGCTCTCGGTATCCCCCCACTCTGCAGTCGCTGGCTTGGTCGTTCCCTCTTTGTCCCCGCCATCCGGCGGAGGGGTGGGAGGGGGTGGTTTCCCGGCTTCCTCCCACCATCACCACCACCATCACCACCCCTCCGAGACAGCAGTCAGCTCCTCCTCTCCTCGCAGATGGACTTTCCAGCTGTGATTCAGTTCTTCTCTCTGGTGGGCGGGTGACGGGTCAGGACAGCTTAGGGACGGCTTACTTTCCCCCAAGCCATCACCCTCAGGTGAAGGGAGCAGAGGTCTTTGTGTAGCTAGGATCCTTTCTTCCATCCTTGGGGCCCAGAGCACCCCTGTTCCTGAAACAGAGGGTCCCCCCATCCCTTTTTGCCCCACCAGCTTCCAAGCTCCTTGTCCTTGCAGCCTGAAACAAACTGAAACCTTTAGACTGACCCACTTGGCACTGTGCCCTCATCCCTCCTCCCCACCCCAGCTCTCTTAACTCTTTATCTTGGGACTGTTCACCTACCATTTCAAGAGTCCGGATGTATAATTACCCTAGCCCCCACCCCCATCTTGAGCTCTTGGCCACTCCTTTCCAAGTATCCCTTATTTCTGCCTTTGTACCCAGGCGCACTCCCAAAGGCCATGATCTCTCCACACCTCTCCACCTCAGCCCCCAGGAAATGATGAAGCTGACTTGTAGGTGAATAAATGAGAGCTGGGAGGAAGGTGGTGCATGCAGACAGCACCTCCCAGCTGCTCAAGGCACCCACACTGTACCCATTATAGGAAAGGCCAAGACCCACTCCATAGCTGGTTTAATCTCTGGCCTCTCTCCAATCCCAGTGTCCTGCCCTGGCACGCAGCCTATGCTGATCACCAGCCTATGCTGATCACCATCACAGTCTACCGGCATGGGAGCAGTACCCTTTTGGAGTCCTCAGAGATGGTGGAAACCCCTTCCCACACTTCCCTCCTAGCTCCTAGCCTGACTACCCATCTAGAGGCTAAGTTGGGAGAGGTTCCATCCTGGAACTTTTCCTTGGGGGGTTGGGATGAGATTCTGCTAACAGGAAAGCAACTGGGGATTTGGGTAGGGCTTAAGACAAACAGAGGGCCAGAGGAGAGATGGCTGAAGTGCAGTGGAACAGTGGGGTGGCAGACAGGCTCTTCTCAACCCTGCGCCAGGCCAGGCCCCAGCTATGAAAGTCTGTTTATTTTTCAACCGTTTGAGCTGAGACCCTGGAGCAGGGCCAAGGGGGGTGGAGAGGTTTTTTGAAACCACGGAAATTTGGTTCCACCCTAAAAGGGAAAGCCATGGGGGCACCGGCGAGGGGCAGACCTGGAGAGGGGCTATAGACAGGGGTTCTGGGAAGGTAGATACTCCGGTCCCTTTTCCGTTATTGGGAGGAGTTGGGGAGCCAGATACCTGGGTCCTCATGCCTTTTTTTTTTTTTTGGTAGTTGGGGGGGACTGGGAATCTAAAAGCTTGGCTTTTTCTATCCTGGGGCGGCCTTGGTTTTGCGGGGGTTGGGATCTGACTGGGGGTGGGGATGTGAGGGGCTGAGTGGGTAGATCTGAGAGGGCAGAGGGGCCACTGGAGGAGGTTGGTTGTCAGTTTGGGCTGGTCGGAAGGGGAGGGCCACCTCCGGAAAGCTGTGGTTACAGAAGGGGGGAGTTGATTCTTAGCCAACAAACCCTGGATCCCCTCTTCCCCCTCCCCCAAGCACACCAGCTGTCTCCTTTCTTTTTATACTGCGGTGGGAAGTAGAGGGGGGCCGCTGGAAACGAGATAATTTGAGGAAGATGGTCTCCCCTGCTACCTATCTGGGGGGATGGTTCAGAGCTATGTCCTGACCCCCCCCCATTCCTTGCCTTCCTCCCCGGGACCTCCTTGAAGTAGGAGGAATTTAAGTCGAACCTGTCCCTTTCTCCTTCCCACCCTCCTAGAATCTTTCTGTGCAGCTCCCCCTCCTCATGCCTCCTCTCTTTTCACTCCATTTCTATTCTTTCAGGCTATCTCCAGTCCTCCACCCCCTCATTCTCTCTGCTCTACTTCCTACCTCCATAGGCCCCAAACCCCAGAGGTCCCTTTCTCTCTTTCATCCCCTGTTCCTCCCTCCCTCCTCCCCCCAAACCCTAAGTGTCTCCTCTCTCAGAACAAAGGGTCCTTTCCTGCCTAGGAGCGGGCAGGGGCCAGAGGATCAGGGATGGCCCTGGAGGCTAGGGGGGTGTCCCTGGAATCTCAAGGACCCCAGATTTGGAGTGTGGTGGGGAGAGAGGAGAGAGACTGTTTCTTTGTTCTGAGTGTTGGAGAGATGGCTGGCTTTGTGTGCAGGACTAGAACTGGAGCCGGAGAAGAGGGCTGGGGGAGCCCTGGAGGGAGCTGAGAGTGCTGGCAGGTTGCGGGGGAAGTTGAGGAATTGGGGGTCTCCCGGGAGGCTGAGACTTTTGGGGGAATAGGAAAAGATTCTAGGGGCCTTTCTTGGAGGTTAGGGAAAGAGCTGAGGGGAGGGGGAGAAGCAAGGATGGGGGAAGGGAGCCAAAAGCTTAAGGAAGTCACTGAGTGACTGCAGGAGGTTGGATGCTGCCTAGAGAAGGACCTGCCAGGGCTGCCCGAGGGATTTAAAGAGGGGTCCCATCTCAGTCCCTCTGGCTTCCCCGGAACCCTGAGCTTGGAGTCGGGGAGGGGACAGATCTGAAGAAATGAATCCCATGCGTGCACATGACCTGTGTGTTGGTGTGCGTGTGTGTCTGTGTCTGTCTGCCTGTCCCCAGATGCTCTGTGTCACTGTTTTGAATTATGGCCACCAAAGTAGGGGGCTCACTGCACTCTGGATGCGGGGAGGTAGTTCCATTCTTAGCTTCAGTCTGTGCTTTGAAGTATCATCTAGGAGCTTGAGGGAGCAGATTGGTCATGGTTCCTGGAGCTGGTCAGAGAAATGGCTGAGAGGAACTGGCTGGACCCTTCTGGGTTTGTTTATGTCTCCTTGGGGGAGGGTGGGGGAGGGGCTGCAGGCAGCAGCTGCCCCCCTCCCAACTCAGCCGGCCTGCCCTGTGCCAGGAGGGCAGGGAGTCCTGGCACAGCTATTGTTCGCTTGCACAAATGCCCGTCTGTTTGCATCACTCCCCCCTCCGTCTCTGCTTGTCTTTCTCTCCTGACCCGACAGGTGTGGTCGGGTGGGGGGTGGGGGTAGGATGGGATCCAGGATCCCTGGGTCTCAGGGTAGCCCGACTTTATTCCCTGTGGTCCTTAGCACCCCTCTTCTGCTTCACCAGTGTGCCCACCCCCATTGTCCGGTGTCTCATCTTCATTCATCAGGCAAGCGTTAAGTGCCTTTGTGCGTTCAGCGATGTCTTTTTGTGTTATGTTTCTGGCTTTGGCGTTAGCGTTTCCGTTTGGCCGCCTTCTCCTTAGCCTCCTGCCTTTATCTCGTCTGTGGAAGCTCATAAAGGAAGCAGAGCCTGGCTGAGACCATCCCAAGCCCTCTTCTCAGTCCCATGGCCAGGAACCCTCTTTCTCCTCTTTTCCCAGCCTTAGAGCCCATCCCTCATGACTCAGTGCCCCTTGCAGCCTATGACTCTGAACCTCTGCTGTTCAGGGCCTAAGTTACAGATGACTGGAAACCCAGTGGAACCCTCCGGGGGCCTTCTGGTCCCTAAACAAAGGGCCTGGACAGAGACTGCGCCACCTTGGGGAAGGGGCTGCTGCCACTTGCAGCTGGAGCAGAGGTCATTCTAAGCACCACGTGACTTCTCCAGAGGTCTTGGTTTGGACATACCCAATGGAGGAACAAGGACAGCTGAGAGCTTAGACTTTGCTTGGAGAGGCTCTTACTCTTCTGGGTCAGCTCCGCCATCCTCTGCTGCCCGCCGGGGAACGGGAAGCCGAAGTCCAGGCTTTGGCATTCCTTGGGCTTCACGTATGTCACTGTTTTCCTCATCTCTCGGCCTGGGAGACAAAATACGGAGAAAGGGGAGACTGCTTCTGTTCTATGAGACTTTGAGCCACCAGCCTCAATGTCCTCTGCCATTCGCCTAGTCTTTCTTTCCCCAAAATGACCAAGATCTGGGATGACAGTGGAAGGAAAGTTTGGGTTGGTCTTCTTCTGACCTTCAGAGGATACCATCTGGTCCTAAGTTCAAAGGAATTAGGAGAAAAGGTCTGGGAGGAGGGAGAAAAGAATAAACAAGAGAGGAGGAGACCAGAATTCCCTGGTGGTCCAGTGGTTAGGACTCTGTACTTCCACTGCAGGGGGCACGGGTTGGATCCCTGGTCAGGAAACTAAGATCCCGCAAGTGTGAGGTGCAGCCGGGGTGGGGGGGGGGAAGAGAGAGAGGAGGAGACTGAAAGCTCTGAAGCTCTGATAAGGAATGAGGGGATCCCTAGAGTAGAGGCAAGGGTGCTGCTGGGACCCCTTGTCTTGGCGTCTATCCATCCACCCATCCTTCTTTTCTTCCTTTCTTTCTGAACATGTGTTAAGTGGCTGTTGTATACCAGCCCCTGTGCTAGGTGCTTTCCCTTGCTTTATTTGTTTGTTGTGTAGCAATTGCAAGAAAGACTTTCTGTGAGGGTTTGTGAGAAAGCAAGACTATGGACACTGGACAGTAGAGGACTGAACCAAGCAGGAAGGGCCTCTGGGTGTTGGGGTGGGTGTTGTGGATTGCAGAGTAATGGCCCCTTTTCTTGGTGGACAGATGGGGCCATGAAGGTGAAGAGCTGTCCCGCTGGCGGGTGGGCGGGTAACTGGGATGATCTTAAGAAGATCTGGAAAGAGTAGGACAGAGAACCAAACAAGCCCATTCACTCCATCTCTGGAGCAGGCACCCCTGGTGAGCAGGCCCTGTGTCCTTCTAGCCTCACCAGCCTGAGCCCTGGGGCGGGTGCAGACTGCCTCCAGGACAATAGCGCTAGGCAGTGCCAGGGCCGCCTGCTGCTGGGCAGTGTCCGTGTTGGGATGTGCTGCTGCTGTGGCTGCTGCCCACTGCTGGCCCACCTAGAGAGAGGGTCACTTGGAGAGAGGGTGAGTGTTGGGAGGTGGGGGAGCCTGGGCCCAGAGTAGCTGGGTCGTCTGTGGGATGTTGATGCCAGAGAGGTGAAGGGCCACAAGAGACCCTGTTCTCTGGCTACCCCTAGTTCTCTCCGTCCTTTTCCCCGCCTCTTTCCCAGGTGAGAGCTCCTGGAGGCCTGAGGGCAGAGGGAAGAGGTCAGGGGAGGGGAGGGGGAGTTGTAGCAGCCCTAGGGCAAATCTGCAGGACTGCCCATTTGGGAGTTGACCCTGATTCAGACATGTTGCTCTTTTTATTTTATTTTTTGAAGTATAGTTGATTTACGATATTATATTAGTTTCAGTATTTTTACAGATTATATATACTCCATTAAAGTTATTACAAGGTAACGGTTATAAATCCCCATGCTATATAGTACATCCTTGCTGCTTATCTGTTATTGTTTTGTTTTGTTTTTATCTTTGGTCATGCTGCGTGGCTTGCGGGATCTTAGTTCCCCAACCAGAGATTGAACCCGCACCCTCAGCAATGAAAGCGCGCAGTCCTAACCACTGGACCACCAGGGAATTCCCTGATTATCTATTTTATACATGGTAGTTTGTGTCTCTTAATCCCATACCCCTAATTTGCCCCTCCCCGTGTTGCTGTTTTAATGTGATTTTCATGTTTTTTTGCTTGCATACTTTTAATTCAAACATAATGAGTCCTCGAACTTTTTTATTTGTGTCATAGAGAAGGTTGGGAGAGCAGGAGAGGAGAAGAGAAGGCAGAGTGTAGGGCAGTAAGAAGAGCTATTTGGACTTGGACTTTGAGGTCCTATAAAGGCTGTTATTCAGAGGAGGATTTGATCTCCTAAAGAACTATAATTTGGAGCAGGGCAGATGGAGGTTAGACTAAAGGGAGAATTTTCTAGTGGTCCAGATAGGTAGGTACCAGAATAGAAAAAGGGAGGTTAGAGTTAAAAGTTGGTCAGCTTTCTTGACAAGGTCTAGGAGGAGGAGGGCAGGGAGAGGCCAAGGGCAGTAGAAGAGAAGCAAGGGTGAAAAAGGGGCAGCCAAGGTGGGAGGCCATGGGGGAGAGGAGGGAGGCCAGGGGATGGGAAGGAGACTATGATATAGGAAGAGGAGGAGGATGGGAGAGGAGGAGAAAAGAAAAATGGGTGATTGGGTGGGAAATGACCTGAAGACCTAGGCTCTGCTCACCATCAGATGAACCTGGAGCTTCTGAGGGTAGGCAGGAGAGAGAAGGATCTTGGGCTACCAGGAAGCCCTGAGACCCTAGGGCGTCATAGTCCAGTGCCCTTTGGCCCCTGTGCTGTTGACTCAGCCCGTTCACACTTCCCTTTTCTACCCTTGCACCAGGCCAGTGAGTCTCTTCCCCTCCCCCACCTCTTTTTTTTTTTTTTTTTTTTGGTGGTACGTGGGCCTCTCACTGCCGTGGCCTCTTCTGTTGCGGAGCACAGGCTCCAGACGCGCAGGCTCAGCGGCCATGGCTCACGGGCCCAGCCGCTCCGCGGCGTGTGGTATCCTCCTGGACCGGGGCACGAACCCGTGTCCCCTGCATCGGCAGGCGGACGGACTCTCAACCACTGCGCCACCAGGGAAGCCCCCCCTCCCCCACCTCTTAACTGCTAGTGTGGCTTCAGCTGAGAGTCAGGACTAGACCTCCAAGGTCCAGGCTGAGGATTCTCCTCTGAGTTTTGTTTCACTGCCCCGGGGCCCCAGACAGTGTCCTCTGACTTGGGGCTCATTACCCTCAGCCTCAGCCATCAGGATCTCGCTCTTCGCTTTCTGAGAGGCAGGGAATCCTTGGAGGGAGTGGTCTTCCAGGTCCTCTTCCTGCTGTCAGTCCTCTAAGAGTGGAGGGAAAATCAGGGATCTGAGGTGACCACTGAGGAGGGTCCTGGAATAGGTGGAAAGCATGGTGTCCCATCTTCTTATCTCCTCAGTTTCAGGGAAAGCTCAGGAGCTTGAGAAAGGACAGAAAGAGGTCAGGGAGAATCACTTCACCTGCAGAGGTCAGGGGGAAGCAGGAGAAGAGAAAGCTGATGGGAAATGCCAGCCTCTGAGGTTCTGTGGAAGCGCCCGGAGAGTGTGCCCCATCTCGACGGAGACCAGAGCAGGAGGAAGTGACATTGCCGCTGGAGGATGGAGGGTAGATGCTAGAAAGGACTTCCTAGACTAATTGGGTGAGGAGGAATAAAGGAGATATCCTAGGTTTTGGAGGGTAGCATGAGAGGGATAAAAGTTAGACTGCAGAAGAGACTTCCTGCCGGGAATGAGACCTTGGTGGCCCAGTTTCCTTTCTTAAAGATCCCAGAGAGGACAAGTGATCCGAGACTGAAACCAGGCTTCTCCTGCCTCGAGGTTAGCAGGGGACATGCTGCCTCCCACAGAGTGGCCCCGTGTACCTTGGCTGAGCAGATGTGGAAGAGTCAGAAGTTTGGGGTCCTGACCTCTGGTTGGGGGTGGCAGTGGAGGCATTCTGCCCCCTTCAGCCAATCTAATAAGGGGATCTCCTGCCCCCCACTGTGACTGCCACTGCCACGGAGATAGCGGCTCCAACACTGGTTGTCATGGTTATAAGAGGAGCTAACTCCCATAGATTTGAAAGCGCTGGTGAGCTGGCACCTTCTGCTTCGCCTGCTCTCCCCTCCTCTCTGCGCATCTTCCCCCGGCACAGAGAAGAGAGTACAGCAGCTCGGGGGCGAGCAGAGCTAGGGCTGGGAGGTGGAGTGAGGACGCGGAGGTCTAGAGCCGGGGAGATGAGCGGCAACAGGAGGCAGCCCAGCCGCAGGGGCCAGGTAGGTCAGGGGTGGGCTCGGCCCTCGGGGCTGGCCTGGTCACTCCTGGACAGCTGCCTCTGACACAGCGCGGCAAACTCTGCTTCAGGAAATGGTGTGTTTCAGGCAGGCATTGCTCCCTTGCCTCTGCCCTCGGCCCGTGTCTCTGGACTCCTCAGGCACCCTGGCATCCTCCAGCCTCACTTCCTGTCTCTCTCGCCCCTTCTACAGACCCGGGAAAAAGAGAAAATGAAGGAAGCCAAGGACGCCCGCTATACCAACGGGCACCTCTTCACCACCATCTCCGTTTCGGGCATGACCATGTGCTATGCCTGTAACAAGAGCATCACAGCCAAGGAGGCCCTCATCTGCCCAAGTAAGTTGTTTGGACCCTGAATGTCACTCTTGAGTCAGCGCCCACTGACCCTAATCTTTCTCTCCTTTCTTTTTACCTTGGATCCATAAGGATCACTCTCCTCTGTGAACCCCCACAGGGCCCAAATGCCAGGGCCAGATGCTTGATCCCTTTCTCCCTGTCCTCATGTCTAGGGGTAGTGGCAGTCAGAATATGGCCTAAGCAGGACTAGCTGGGGGTATGGGGGAGGGGAGGCTGGAGTGGCTCCCCTTGCAGCTGTCGTCCGCTGGGCATCCCCCAGCTCCCTGAACAGCTGCTGAGGGTCAGGAGAACTGATTGGAAGAGAAGCAGGAATGTTGTGTGTATGCGGGGTAGGGGGGGCAGAAATAGGGGAGCTGGGTGGGAAGCTGCTGGCCTTGCAGCTGTTCTGCCGGTCTTCCTGGGCAGAACCGGGTGTTCAGGACTTCAGGGTCCCCTTGCCCCTTCCCTTTCTATTGACTGGGGGGAGTCTGAAATCTCTAAATCTCTACAGTTTGAAGCAGAGGATTAGGGATTAGGACCCCCCTGTCTCAGATTTCTAGTCTGACTGATACACAGTGAGAAAGAGAATATGGCAGCAATGTGTATGTTGGGGGAATAAGGATTAGATAGAACTCCTGACCTTCACCCACATCTAAGGGTAGCCCTGTATTTAGTAAGTACAAGCAACGAATTCTTCCTTCCCCAAGATGCCTACATGGAGGGCTCCTGCCCTGTCTACCCTCCCCACCAACACCCAGATTTATGGCAAAGAGCTGCTTCTGATTAACGCAGGACCGGAGGTGTTGTGGCCTGCAGCGGAACAGAGGGACAAAAGCTTTAGCTTCTAAATCTCTATGGAACCCCAGAAAGAACCAGTGAGCCTTCTCTACTTCCTCACTGTTCAACTTAGAGTTTTGAGGATGAGGAGGGAACCCCAATCTAGATCCCTCTAGAGACCTGACAGAATTCCCAATCTGGAAGCTTGTTGCCAGGGGAACCGGGGAGGCGGGCAGCAAGCGCTATTTTGAGAGCAGGTGGATAGCGGAGGTTCGATCCAGAGACACTGGGTGCTGCGGGTAGGAGAAGGGAGCTCCAGGGGGGGTGGACGCAGCTCCAGCCCCCACTTCTGTCTGCCCCTCTGCCGCACCCTGCTCGCCTTGTATTTGTGGAAGTAAGCACGGTGCTGGGTATTGTCTGAAGGAGTTAGCAGAGTTTCTGGTGTTGTTGGACGAGGGGGGAGGGGAAGCTGGAGACGGCCAAGGGCTGTGAGGGCATGTTGGGGAAAGGGACGGCCAGTAGTCCCAGTGCCTAGGCTTAGCTACTCTTCCTTTCCTCTCCTCTTCTCTCCTATCCCATGGCAGGGTGGGGTGGGTGATGAGGGAGAAGCAGATGGAGTGTGGGAGCTGTGGGTTTACCTTACTTGGGGAAAAAGACTCCCCCGGTCCGGAAGGGAGGCTAGAGTCATAGCAAGCATAGCTGAGCAGTGCAGAAGGCAGGCAGGCGTGGCGGGCAGGGGCAGGGCATGGCCTGTCCCCCGCTCTGCCGCTGGATCCATCAGCCTTAGCACTGCTTAGGCCTAGCCAGAGTTTGTGGACCTATGTATGGCTCAACAGGAAGTGCACAGACACTCCTGAGTTAAACCCCAGCTCTACCACTAGCTGTATGACCTCTGGCAGATGGTTTTAACCTCTCCAGGAGACAGGATCCTCATCTATGAAATGAGGATTATTGCATCTACCTCAAGGGGTGGTTAGGATTAAGCTCAGGGGATGTTCATTTCCCCCTCTCTGCCCCTAGCCCCCACCCCAGCTGCTCCTGTGCCACCTTCTGTTCCGTGGGCGTCCTCTCTGCCATCTGTCATTCTCAACCACCTTTGTGCTTCTTGAGCTCATCTCTGGCAGCCAGTAACCCCTTCTTCCCTCTAGTCCACCTCGCAGGTCATCTCTGAGTCAGGACTGCCTACCCCTCCTGATGGCTTAATTGTGGTCCACACCTATACCCCCTCACTTCATCTCCTGCTTGAAGGAAGGGGGGAGGTGGGAGGAGAGGGACTGGGGTGCGGCGATGGCCGAGGAGTCTGGGAAGGGGGAGAGTCTCAGGCTGTGTGGCCATGGGGAGATGGGTGTCTGCATGTGGGTGTGTCCCCCCCGTACCACCCGGCCCTCCCATCACCCTCTCTACCCCACCCTCCCAGCCTGCAATGTGACTATCCACAACCGCTGTAAAGACACCCTCGCCAACTGTACCAAGGTCAAGCAGAAGGTGAGATGGCAGGGAGGGCAGAGGGCTGGGGGAGAGGGTAGTGAGTGTGCGGTACCCTCATGCCTTTTCCGTTCATTCCTCACCCTGTGTTACTCAGCCCCTCTCCTCACCAAGGGGCAGCCCAGACCCTCCACCCCAGGCCGCAGGCCCTGCAAGAGGGGGTCAGCCTGTTGCTGTAGACACATCCCCTCAGCACTGGGCTCAGCCACCCTGATGCCCTTAGCCATCATGCCAGCTTTCTCCCTAGGGGGCCAGCCACCCAGCTCCTGCCCTGGGCCTATGGGGGTGACCCTAGGGTGACAGCTGTTCTTGGTGTCTCTCTCTTGCTCTCTGTCTCACAGCAACAGAAAGCTGCCCTGCTGAAGAACAACACTGCCTTGCAGTCTGTTTCACTTCGCAGTAAGAGTGAGTAGTGAGGATGCTGGTCCCCATAGGACCCTGGACCCCAGGCCTCTCAGCCCATGAGCTGTGCTGCCCCCCTGAGGTCGTTCCCTGGCACAGCGCCTTCCTCTTTTCAATTGGATGCTGATGGTGGGGATCCTAAGGGAGATCCGGACTCTTGGGCTTAGGGGCGGGACAGGAGAATTCAAATGGGGACGAAGGCTTGGGATGGCTGGTCATCTGAGCCTGGTCACACCTTATATTATTATTATTAGTTATTTACACCGCACTTGGGAATGTTGGCAGAAGTTGTCAAGGGCCAATTCAGACAGATCTGGTGTAACAGAAAGAGCGTGGTGCTTACTAAAAAGACCAGAGTCTGTATATGTATACATATAGCTGATTCACTCTGTTATACGGCAGAAACTAACACAACATTCTAAAGCAATTATACTCCAATAAAGATGTTAAAAAAAAAAAAAGACCAGAGTCCGAATCTCTGCTCAGCCATTAGCTGAGTCACCCCAGACAAGTCTCTTAACCATCCTGAGCTGCAGATTGCTCATAGTCTTGTGGCGGGAAAGAGATAAGGCAAGAAAAGCTCTTTATAAACATTAAAAGTATTGCACAGGGCTTCCCTGTTGGCACAGTGGTTGAAAGTCCACTTGCTGATGCAGGGGACACGGGTTCATGCCCCAGTCCGGGAAGATCCCACATGCCGCGGAGCGGCTGGGCCCGTGAGTCATGGCCGCTGAGCCCGCGCATCCGGAGCCTGTGCTCCGCAACGGGAGAGGCCACAACAGTGAGAGGCCCGTGTACCGCAAAAAAAAAAAAAAGTACTGCACAAACATACGGGTAGAATTACTGTTATCATCTTTCTTTGACTAGAACAGGGTTAAAAAAAAAAAAAAAAAGAACAGGGCTAAAGGTGGGGCTGGAGAGGAGGCCTCGCTTCTAGTGGAGGAACCTGGGAGGCTTGAATCCTGGGAAGGCACTAGGTTTGACGCTTGCCTACTTGGTATCCCCCCCTCTGACAGCCACCACTCGGGAGCGTCCCAGCTCTGCCATCTACCCCTCCGACAGCTTCCGACAGTCCCTGCTTGGCTCCCGCCGTGGCCGCTCCTCCTTGTCTTTAGCCAAAAGTGTTTCCACCACCAACATTGCTGGGTGAGCCTCTGCTTGGGGAAGGGAGAGCCAAGGCAGGCAGAGTATGGCAATGGAGACGGGGGGATGAGAGGTCTTTCCCATCCCTGAGTTCAGAATTATAGACAGACAGGTAAGGAGAACTTGGGGTGACTGTCTCTGGGATCCCACCTTGGGTCCCCACCCGGGAAGGGAACTCTTGCCGGAGTTGGGTGATGCAGCCAGGCTCCACTCCCCTCAGACACTTCAATGATGAGTCTCCCCTGGGGCTGCGCCGGATCCTCTCCCAGTCCACAGACTCCCTCAACATGCGGAACCGGACCCTGTCAGTGGAATCCCTCATCGACGAAGGTGACTGTGCCCGGACCTCAGGGAGACCAGGGCATGAGGGGCAGGTGGGAGCAGTCCTGGGAACGGCAAGGCGGGAAGGGATCTAGAGAAGGGCCCAGGACCCAGGGAAGAGAATTGGGGTCCGAGTTGTTTCCCCCACTCACTTCCAGGTGCAGAGGTGATCTACAATGAGCTGATGAGTGACTTTGAGATGGATGAGAAGGACTTTGCAGCTGATTCCTGGAGCCTTGCTGTGGATAGCAACTTTTTGCAGCAGCATAAAAAGGAGGTGATGAAGCAGCAGGATGTCATTTATGGTGAGCCAAGAAGACCACCCCAGACTTCTCTTTTGTCACCAGTCCTGTTTTTTTGTGTCCTTCCTCTGCCAGCCCCTACCTCTCAAGACCCTTCCCTCTTATCCTATTGGCCTTCAAGACCCTGCCTGGCATCCCCACAAGTAGCCACTAGGCCCCCACCTGTTGGGCTGTTGACCTCCAAGGCCCTTCTTTATCCCTTCCTTCCAGTCAATTCTTAGTCTTTCCTCTCTGCCTGTTCCAACACTGTACTGGGAACTGTGGGAAACCTAGACATGTAGGGGGCACATGGTTCTTGACCTTAAAACAGCTCATAGCTTAAGATGGCACGGCATAAAGATTAAAAAATGATTAGAAAATGATCTAAGATCGTACTAATGCAGAATGTTAACCTGGAAGGGATCTTGAAAACCTCAAATGAGCCCTGAGGTCCCCAGCCTAGGCCCCACCAATTGTGGCCAAGCCAGGGTAGAGGCCAGGTGTCCCATTGTCCCCACAGAGCTGATCCAGACAGAGCTACACCATGTGCGGACCCTGAAGATCATGACCCGCCTCTTCCGCACGGGGATGCTGGAAGAGCTACAGCTGGAGCCAGGAGTGGTCCAGGGCCTGTTCCCCTGCGTGGACGAACTCAGTGACATCCATACCCGCTTCCTCAGCCAGCTGTTAGAACGCCGACGCCAGGCCCTGTGCCCTGGCAGCCCCCGGAACTTCGTCATCCATCGCTTGGGTGACCTGCTCATCAACCAGGTGAGAAAAGGCAGGACCCATGGGCAGCAGTCATGGGAGGAGGTGTGACTAGAGTGGACATTCCTCATCATTTCATCAAACTCTAGGGGGTGGAGCCAGAGAGGGCTGGAGAGGCAGGAAGCCCGCCTATTTGGTGGGAGGCCCGAGGGTGTTGGGGATGAGATGTGGCTTTGAGGGAAATGCTGACCCAGCCCTGCTCCCCCAACTTCTAGTTCTCAGGTCCCAGCGCAGAGCAGATGCGGAAGACCTACTCGGAGTTCTGTAGCCGCCACACCAAGGCCTTAAAGCTCTATAAGGAGCTATATGCCCGAGACAAACGCTTCCAGCAGTTCATCCGGGTGAGCAGACCTCTCCAGGACCCACACTCAGCCTCCTCTAGTGGCCCAACCCTTGTGGACACATCCGCTTGTGGATCCCATCAGCAGCCCCTCATAGCAGTAGAGCAAGTGCTTTTGCTACTTTGGTCCTCACAATAAACCTGTGACCTTCTCGTCCCCATTTTCCAGACTGGGTCACCTATGCCGACCGGTGTGAGGTAAATGGCCAAGTTAGGGCTGGCACCAGGGCTTAGGCTCCAAGAACGCTCCAGCGTTCTTTCTGTTGCCCTCCCCTCGGGCCCCACTCTGGCCCTGAGCCCTCCTCTGCTCTTGTAGAAGGTGACCCGCTCGGCCGTGCTGAAGCGGCATGGTGTACAGGAGTGCATCCTCCTGGTGACTCAGCGTATCACCAAGTACCCGGTGCTCATCAACCGGATCCTGCAGCATTCCCACGGTGAGAGGAAGAGCCTGGGAGGGAGGAAGGTGGGAGAGGGCTGTCTGGGGTGAGAAATGGCTCGGGATAACCAAGGGGAGGGATAGGGTCAGATGTGCAATGCTGGGCAGCCTCTGAAGGTGGGAATCGAGATTGGTGGGAATTGGGGCTGGTTTGAAGATTGGCTGAGCCATCCCTCCCTCATGCTGACCCCCGGTCAGGGATCGAGGAGGAGCGCCAGGACCTGACGACGGCACTGGGGCTGGTGAAGGAGCTGCTGTCCAACGTAGACCAGGATGTGCACGAGCTGGAGAAAGGGGCCCGCCTGCAGGAGATCTACAACCGTATGGACCCTCGGGCCCAGGCCCCGGTGCCTGGCAAGGGCCCTTTTGGCCGAGAGGAGCTTCTGCGGCGCAAGCTCATCCACGATGGCTGCCTGCTCTGGAAGACAGCTACTGGGCGCTTCAAAGGTCAGTGGTCAGCTTGGCAGGCCAGGCAAGAGTCCGCGGTCAGACATAAAGCAGGAGAAGCATCCCAGCCCTTAGGACCTCTTTTAATGCAGCCCTCTACCCAGGGTGAGACCCAGTGGGAGGAAAATATGTGGTCTCTGTTGCGACAAAAGTCTGAATTCTGGATTTCACGGGCGATACAAGGACTTCCTTGTCAGTATTTATTCATTTCTTTGGTTCTCACATGCCCAGAAAGCTACTGGTTTTGATGAAGAAAACAGAGCAATTCCAGGATCAGAGGACAAGATCAGGGTAGTTGGTTCTTCCAGCTGGAATCCCAGCCACCAGGGCTGGGGAATGGGCAGGAGCTTTGGGAACACAGCTAGGGAAGGCCCACGGGAGGGGGTGGAGCCCAGCGAAGGGCGGGCTGAGTGGAGAAGAGAAAAGGGGGTGGGGCATGTTGGGCTGGGGCACTCTTTCCCAGGCTCTCTTCCCAGACTGCACTGGCCAATGCTTTCCTACCTAAATCAAGACAAGAGAGTTGCAGACGTTCGCTATGGGGGTGAGGAATGAGGGGCAGGAGTATACTGTGCTACCTGAGGCCAGAGCCTGCCTGCACTTCTGTCCTGTGTCATGAAATCCCCACTTCATAAGCTTGAGTATTGCAGGCTTCACCAGCCACTTTCCTTCATCCCTTTCTCTCCTTCCCATCCCTCCCACGCCGAAGCTAAGAATATAAAGCATGGGGGGGTTAAAAATAGCAAGGGTGGAGAGCTTTATTTCTGAAAGCCCTCCCCTTCTCTGTGCCCACAACTTAGAAAGATCTCCAAGGGCAAAGGGTAAGTGTGTGTCTTCTCGACTGTGACATCCAACTTTCTTGGGCTTGACCTTTATTTCCCCTTAAGTCTTAAAGCATAGGACCTCTTAGGATCTGAGAGCCTGGAAGGTGGGGCAGAGAAGGAAAATGAAAGCAGGGCCTGCTGGGGTTGAAGGAGATTGGGATTGTTCAGTGGTGGGAGAGATGGCTAAGGAGCCCAACTGTTCTCCTCCCTGTGGAGCACAAAATGAGAAGTGGCAATATGCTGGGGTGGGGGGCAGCTTAGACCAAATATCCAAAAAGGTCTTATGTTAGTTTTTCAACGTGGAACTGAAAGGCTCTGGGAATCCTTTTACCCTCACAAAAATTCTGGACCCTTTCACACAGAAGAATACACATGTGATATATTAATATGTAAAGTTGCTTATGCAACTTCAGAGGATTTGCAGAGCCTCTGAAGCCCAACAGTAGACATCCTAGGGGGTCTGTAGACCCTAGGTTAAGAAACCCGCATTCATCGGATAAAGAGGGTTTTCTCCAAAGGCATTGGGTCATCGCTTATGGGCACCTCTAGCCCAAGAAGCTGATTTATCTGATGGCACATGCATTTACCCCCCATTTCTGAGCTATAAGAATGGGAGAGGTGGGAGGTCTGCAAAAGTGGAGAAAGCAACCAGAGGGAGAGAGGTCAGGAAGAGGGGAAACAGGAGCTCTAACCTAATGGGGTAGACCTGGTCCTTGAGAAAGAGAAACAGCTGCTCAGACACTCTATAATGCTGACTGTCCTGCCTTTATCCTCCTGCCAGATGTGCTCATGCTGCTGATGACAGATGTGCTGGTATTTCTCCAGGAGAAGGACCAGAAGTACATCTTTCCTGCCCTGGTGAGACCTTCTACCTTCTTCTTCCTCAGCACAGACAAGTGTTGAGGCCCTTCTTGCTTTCTTACCCCAGCCTGGAAGAACCCTGGAATCCTCCAGGGTCAAACAGCTGTTATTGTAGCCATTACTATAATATAATAAGGAGAAATAAGAACAGCCAAGACAAATTGTTACTGTATGCAGGCACTTTTACACCTGTCAGGAAGGCCCTTTATTATCCTCTTTTTGTAGATGAGGAAAGTAAAGCTTAAAGTTAATTAAATTGTCAAGGGTCACAGGCGTTTCTAAGTCCTGTCTGGCTGGCAGCCTGGGTTCTTAACTTGTATTCTCAGCTGACTCTTCAATCCTTTGGGTATTCCAGAAGGACTGAAGACTCAAATATCCAGGGGTCAGGATTCCCAGCTTTAATCCTTCCTTTCCCCTGACTGGCAGGACAAGCCCTCGGTGGTGTCACTGCAGAATCTAATTGTGCGGGACATCGCCAACCAGGAGAAAGGGATGTTTCTGATCAGCGCGGCACCCCCTGAGATGTATGAGGTCCACACGGCATCCCGGGATGACCGGAGCACCTGGATCCGCGTCATTCAGCAGAGCGTGCGAGTGTGAGTGTGTGTATGGCCTCACAGTACCTGCAGTTTCAGGCCCCAGGCCACAGCACTCCCAGGGAATGGAACCCAGGGTTCAGAGGTAGAGGCAGAGGCCAGGGGAGAGACAAGATGGCCCAAGGCAGGAAATGTCATCTATGTTCTACTGTCCTGTAAAGTCGCACTTTATATGATGACGACCGCAACCACCTTCCAAATGCAGCAAGAGCTGACAAGCCAAAGGAATACTTTAAGCTGTCACATTCTGGCATACCTGCCAGCCAGCAGTACAGTTTCACCTCCATTAACATCTTAGTCTGTAGGCAGTGGGCCATCATTTGGATTGTACTGTCTTTTACCTTCATTTTCTAAAAATAAATGAAAAAGAGGGTACTGAAAGCATTGATACTAGTGGTAAGAGGAGCAAAACTCAAACTCCATACAACAGAGGCAAGAAGGAAATCATTTCATGTGCTAAAGCAGCAGATCTTTGGCTTCTGTTGGACACACATTAGATTTGAGGCAGTCAACTGTGTGTCTGTTGTGATGAAAAAAAGTAAAGTGCATATTAAATGTTGAAAATGGATTCTCAAAGATTATGCCTGAAGAATAAATTCAGTTAAGATGTTTATGTCTTTTTTTTTAGTAATTTAATATTTTTTTAATTTATTTATTTTTGGCTGGTTTAGGTCTTTGTTGCTGCGTGCAGGCTTTCTCTAGTTGCCGCGAGTAGGGGCTGCTCTTCGTTGCGGTGCACAGGCTTCTCATCACAGTGGCTTCTCTTGTTGCAGAGCTCAGATTCTAGGCACACGGGCTTCAGTAGTTGCAGTGCACGGGCTCAGTAGTTGTGGCTCGCGGGCTCTAGAGCGCAGGCTCAGTAGTTGTGACGCACGGATTTAGTTGCTCTGCGGCATGTGGGATCTTCCCGGACCAGGGCTCAAACCCATGTCCCCTGCATTGGCAGGCGAATTCTTAACCACTGTGCCACTAGGGAAGTCCTATGAGTTTTTTTTTAGCTTTTAGAGAATGGATTCTTCTCTACTTTATATTATGTAAACCTTTTTTTTTTTTTTACTTCTGCAGTTAAGACTTTGAACAAATTTTTCAGAAATGTGTGCAAAGTATGAAATTACCAATTCTAGGAAAACAAGGCAAAGTACCTGTCCCATTGGCCATAGATCTATAGTGCCCTTTTTATTAATAATATTAGTATTTGTAGTTGCAAAAATAATATTATTCATTATAATTGATTTATTGAGCTTCTGCCGTGTTCAAAGCAGTGGTACATTATTTCCTTTAATCCTCACGGAAAACCTGTGAGGAAGATATTATCCCCATTTCTCACATGAGGAAATAAAGAGGTTACCACCTGGTAAATTGTGGAGCCAGGATTTGAGCCCAGGGTGCTTGATGCCAAAAACTGTAGCTGTCCCTCTGCACTATGCTACCTCTCCAGGTGACCTTTGGAGAGGTACAGACCAGTAGATGCAGATGATCAGTGCCAGGAAAAGGAGAGGGTCAAGAGTGGATGAAGCCAGGGCGTGGAGCTGATGAGGCTTACCAGGGAGAAATAGAGCACATTTGGGAAGGAGGGTAGGCAGATTCCTGGTGTGTAACCTGACTTCCTTCCCCAAACCCCACCCAACCTGTTATCTCTCCAGATGCCCATCCAGGGAGGACTTCCCCCTGATTGAGACAGAGGATGAGGCTTACCTGCGGCGTATCAAGAGTAAGTCCACCCACAGGGTTTGTTTAAATAATTTATGACGTATCCACACAGTGGAATACTGTCTAAAAAGTGAGATGGCTCTATGAGGGCTGATGTAGATCCATAACCAAAATATATTGTTAAGCGAAAAGAGCAAGGTTGAAAACACTGTAAAGTATATGCTACCACTGGCGTGAAAATATTGGAGATAGATACAGGTCATACGTATTTTGTATATGTGTGTGCAATATCTCTAGGAAGATAAGATACTATTACTGTGGCTTCCTCTGGGCAGGGAAAGTAGGAATAACAGAGTTAAGATTGTAACTTACTTTTTTACTATAAGGCCTTATATTAGTTGGGGTATGATCTAACTGCTATACAAAAAGATTAACAAAAATCAGTCGGTTACACGAGGTAGGTTATTTCTCTCCACATAACAGTCCAGAAGTGGGAAGTGCAGGGTAGTTGTGCAGTTCTGCCCTCTTCAACGTGAAGATTCCCCATCTCTAGGTCCTCTATGTCTGTGTCTCCATCACTACTCCAGCTCCTGCTATCACATCTGCATCCCAGCTAGCAAGGAGGGGGTAAAGAACAAGGAGAGTTTATACCGATTTTTTTTAAGGGCAGATCTGGAAGACTGTCACATCTGTTGGCCAGAATTTAGTCACGTGGCAATGCCTAGCTGCAAGCCAGGCTGGGAAGTCGAGTGTAACTGGGCAGCCGTGTGCCCAGATGAAACTTGCACACCTTCTCTTATTAAAGGAAGGTGGGGAGAATGGGAACTGGTGGACAGCCTGCAGTCCCTGCCACATATTGTTTTACTTTTGTTTTTAAAACGAAAGTACATGTGTTACTTTTCCCCAAAAAAAGTTATTTTCTTTTTCATATATGCCAAAAAACCAAAATTAAGCCCTGCCACTCTGCCCAGGCCTGGCCCCTGACCCCTGGAGCTGCCCCTACACTACTGGCTCTTCCGGGTGCTCACCTGTTTCTCATCCACAGTGGAGCTGCAGCAGAAAGACCGGGCACTGGTGGAGCTGCTGCAGGAGAAGGTTGGGCTGTTTGCTGAGATGACCCACTTCCAGGTGGAAGAGGATGGCGGCAGCGGGATGCCGCTGCCCACCCTGCCCAGGGGGCTTTTCCGCTCTGAGTCCCTCGAGTCCCCTCGTGGCGAGCGGCTGCTGCAGGATGCCATCCGTGAGGGTGAGGGGGCTCCTAGGGAAGAGTCCAGACTCATCCACTCACCATCACAAAATATGGACCCGTGGCTAGACCTGGACACACACAGACAAGGGGGATGTCAGCCCCATAGGCCATAACTCCCCTGAGTGCCTGTTGTTTGTGGGGGAAGATGGTCCTTGCTGCTGTTTGACATCTCTCATCCTGCACGTACTTGTGCTGCCCCTTGGGACCTTTAATGACCTTTGCCTTGTATGTGGTGGTGGCAGTGAGACCCCACTACATGTGCAGGGGGCATTCCTCTAGATGCCCGCATGTTCCGTGTACTGAGTGAATGGCATTCCCTCCCATCCCCCTCAGGATTCTCTGTTGCTCCTGTCCTCACCTCTTCTTTCCCCGCAGTGGAGGGCCTGAAAGACCTGCTGGTGGGGCCTGGAGTGGAGCTGCTCTTGACACCCCGGGAACCAACCCTGTCCATGGAACCGGACAGCGGTGGTAACACGAGTCCAGGAGTCACTGCCAGTGAGTGCCAGGGCAGGGGACCAAGGTAGCACGTGGGAGGGGTTAAAGAGAATGGGGTGGTACCAGGGACCAAGTAGTATCGGGGTGCTGGCGAAGTGGTTTGGCCCATCCTTTTCCCCTTCTCAACAGATGGTGAGGCCAGAACCTTCAATGGCTCCATTGAGCTCTGCAGAGCTGACTCAGACTCCAGCCAGAAGGTGGGTTTCAGGAGGTGTCAGGACTTGGCTAGAGGGAGGGAAAGGGACAGCTGCCCTATAGATCCTTGACTCAGAGCTATCAGGGACAGGCACCAGGGACTTGTGTGTCTGCTGATTCCCCATCCTTGCCCGTTTCTGCAGGATCGAAATGGAAATCAGCTGAGATCTCCCCAGGAGGTGAGATGGGAATGTGATGATATAGGAGACTGAAGGAGGGGTACTCTCATCTGAGAATTTAGAGCCCAGTTTGGAGTTGGGAGGGGGCGTGTACACCTCAAAGTACCTGCAGTCTTATTGTCCCACGCCCACACTTATTCAACTTCTGGGCAGTTCTCCCATCCTGAAGCTTGGACTCTATTCCTACTCTCTCCTCTGTCCTCAGGAAGCGTTGCAGCGATTGGTCAATCTCTATGGACTTCTACATGGCCTACAGGTCAGTGGGGCAAGGGCTAGGGTGGGAAGGGGAGGAGCCAGACCCGAGCTACCCATTTAGGTGGGACAGAATCATCCTAACAGGCCTTCCTAAGCCTTCCCGGTTCGAGCTCTCCAGGAATCATGACCTGGGCCCTGGGGAGTGAGGGTGAGGGGTAGAAGAAACAGGGTCCTGATACACCCCTCTGTCTCCATTCCACCCGCAGGCGGCTGTGGCCCAGCAGGACACTTTGATGGAAGCCCGGTTCCCTGAGGGCCCCGAGCGGCGGGAGAAGCTGACCCGAGCCAACTCCCGGGATGGGGAGGCTGGCAGAGCCGGGGCTGCCCCTGTGGCTCCTGAAAAGCAGGCTACGGAACTGGCATTGCTGCAGCGGCAACACACGCTGCTGCAAGAGGAGCTACGGCGCTGCCGACGCCTCGGCGAAGAGCGGGCGACGGAGGCTGGCAGCCTGGAAGCCCGGCTCCGAGAGAGCGAGCAGGCCCGCGCCCTGCTGGAGCGGGAGGCCGAAGAGGCTCGCAGGCAGCTGGCCGCCTTGGGCCACACAGAACCACTCCCGGCTGAGGCCCCCTGGGCCCGGCGGCCTCTGGATCCGAGGCGGCGTAGCCTCCCTGCAGGCGATGCCCTGTACTTGAGTTTCACCCCCCCACAGGTAAGGAAGCTTGAAGTAGTGAACTGACATCAGGGTGGACATCAGGGTCCATGAGAGAACCAGAAAGGAATTGGAGATTTGAGGCCAAATGACATCAGGCATCAGACTTGAAGGATATAGGATACTGATGGGAGGACTGAACAGTTGCAATGGGTGCGGAAAGAAATCAGTCAGTGGTAGAGGTGCTGAGAGTTGAGTCTTCACACTGCTCATTCCGTGGCCTCCTGCTTTTCTGGCCTGCTGTCCACAGCCCAGCCGAGGCCACGACCGCCTAGATTTGCCTGTGACTATTCGCTCCGTCCATCGACCCTTTGAGGATCGAGAGAGGCAGGAGCTGGGCAGCCCCGATGAGCGGCTGCAAGATAGCAGTGACCCCGACACCGGCAGCGAGGAGGAAGGTAGCAGCCGTCTGTCTCCGCCCCATAGTCCACGAGGTGAGATCCTGGTGGAGACATGGAATGGAAATGGGATGTAACCTGGGTACAGACCCTTGGGCTGTGGTTTCCAAAAGGAGCCTGCATCCTAAAGCACGGGAACATTTAGGATGGTCCCTAACCAACCACTGAGGTCTACAGTAACTCTTGGGAGGGGCACAGAGCGCTTCCTGTTTTGCCTCCTGGTAGACAGGAAGTTGGACTCTAGGAAGCAAAGAATGTAGGGGTCTCTGCTCCAGTAAGTCCATGATTCCCAACCTTTTCAAGCAGAAATAGATTTCCAAAGTAAAAAAATTTCAAAGACCTCCAAGTTCTTATAGTTGGTTCAGGAAATACAAAATAACCCAAAGCTACTGTGACTTCATGTAATACTAATCTTGACATATTTTGTATTTTATTAATCAAATTGTGTCTCCATATACTTAACAAGTACCTAGGTGTGGATACCTTACTTTGTTGACAGAGGTTTTCCCCTCACCCAAGGATTACAGACCTCTGCCCTCCCTCACAGCTCTCTGAGCTCCTCAGCCCACAGACGGGGAGGCGTCAGTGTAGCGGTTCAGTAGATCACGGGAGCATCTGTTCACTCACTAACTTTGCCCCGTCCTCCTTCAGACTTCACCCGAATGCAGGACATCCCGGAAGAGACTGAGAGCCGTGACGGGGAGCCTGTAGCTTCAGAGAGCTAAGGGGGCCCCTCCCCCCACCCCATGTCCCCCTGAAGAACATTACTGAGGGAGGCAAACCTGGGGACTCCAATCTGCCAATGACGAGGGAACATTTGAAAGAACTGCTGATTGTCCTTGCCAGCTCTTGGGATCCTTGGACACGGGGGCGGGGGGCGCCATTTAGGAAGCTGGGGGTATTAGGCCGCAGTGCCCCCTGGTGGCATCCAGAAGCTACACTGCAGATGCCAATTTTTCATGCCTTTTTCCCTCTACTTTAGGAAAATTTATTTATTTATTGTTTATTAGTTATGGAGGGAGAGGGGAGATTTAGAGGACCAGGGACATGGGAACCAAGCCATAGGGATCAGGGGGCCTTGTCCTTTAACACTACTGGGGTTTATTCAGGCTCAACCATGCAGCTGCTGGGTTCTAGCACCCCTCCTGAGCAACACCCATCTTTGAGGAGAGGCTGCAGCCATAAGACCCTACTGCCCCTTCAGGAAGGGCTGTGGTCAGGGCCATGTCCCTCTCCCCTTCCCCTCAACCTCTTACTGCTGTTCTCCCTTCTATCTGTCTTCTATGGAAACCCCAGGGAGATAACCTGGCTTCCTAGAGTTGATGGAATACAGGTTGAGGTGGCCGTAAAGGGGGGTTGGGGGGTGAGGGGAAAAACTCACAGGGACCAGAATGTTTCTTTGTTGTTGTTGTTTTCTTTTTTGTACCAAAGCCAACTGCACGTGTTTTATATTTTTAAGAGAAGATTGTAGGCAATTAGAAATCGCAGCCTTCTATCTCTACATCTCGGAAGAACTTGAGGGATGGGGGGAACAATGACTTCTCCACTCATCTATAGTACTGGGGGACCCATTTTGACCTCTTCCCCAGCCATTTGGCCAAACAGTTCTTGGGTGAGTTGGGAAATCTCTACAAACCCTGACCTCATCCCCCACCTCAGCAACCATGACCTGAAACCTCTGCGTGAATTTGGGGGATTTTTCAATGGACCTCCCCCCGCCCAGTGCCTGCCAGCCCCAGCCAGTTTTCTGCAAATTTGATTGTTAAAAAAAAAAAAAAAAAAGGAAAGGAAAAAAAAAAAAAGAAAGGGAAAAAAAAGATAAAACAGGGAAAATTAAAGTCCTGGAACCCCAGGAAGTACTGTCTGTTAATGTCTGCCAGTTCTGAAGGTGCTGGTGAGGGGGAGAGCCAGGCAATGACGTGTGTTCCTCCAAAAGGAGCCTCTTCCTCTCCCAGGAAGGGTGACTGCCTCCCTGAAGACAGGGGGCGCTAACAAAAGAAACTGCTGCCAACCTTTTTTTTGCTGTCATCTTTGACGCTCACAAATACAAGGATAATAATGAAGGGACACTTAGGTTCCAGTGGCTGTTGGAGGTTCCAACATTAAAAAACTTGTTTTCATCTCATTTGCATGCCATGCTCAGGAATTGCATCAGCCTCTTGCCCCCTTCCCTCCCTTTCATCACAGCTCCTGTTAGCCTCTCCCCAGAGTCATTCATGTTCAGGTTCAGCCCTCACTCTGCCCTTGTTCTTCACAGTGCCAGAGCCCTGGTTTAACCTTTTTAAGAAGGTTTCCCTCATAAGAGCTGCTCATTTGCTCTTTGCCATTTTGAGAGGCAGTGAGAGATTAAGTAGGTTTCAGTTCTTGTTTTTGGTTAATTTTTTGCTTCCTGTTTCTGGTTAATACCCTGCTCTGGGGCTGTAGGGGGAGGGGTGAGAGAGTCTAGAGTTGTATAAATGCTGGCACAGTGCACAGACCTCTGTTGGAGCCCATGGGGTAAGATGGGAAGGATGGGGCTCATGACCTCAGCTAGAAAGAGGAACTGAAATCACCTGGGGTGGGGGGCAGGCTTGGGGGAGCAGCCAGCACCCTCCACTCCTGTCATTGTCATCCATCAGCATCTGGCCTTGACAAGGTGCCTTCTCATCCATAATGGAATCTGTGAGGTAGGAATTGTTTTCATTTCATAGACAGGGAAACCTGGGTGCAGAGGAGCCAGGAAAGGGCCAGCCCGCCTAGCTGCAGTCCTCCACTTCCCCTCCTCGGCTACTCTGCTGAAAAACACCAGAGCTCCAAAGTTTCCAACACGATGGCCCATGGCTCAGCAGCTGTCTGCCACGTCAGCGGGAAGCAGCTGGGACCCAAAGCTGTAAAGGCAGAGCAGGGGGATGTTAGCATCCAAAGACCACCAGGAAAGGGAATGCAGGTGCCTCCAGCGTTCTTACAGATCCAGTGAAGGATGCAGGTCAAGAGGGTAACGGAAACCTGGGGACGCAGAGCCCAGAGCGTGGGTTCCGAGAAGCCCACAGCTCACAGGAGAGCTGCTCTGTCCCTCCTGCCGCCCCTGGACTGAAACCCCCTCCTCATCCTTGATCCCAAAACAAGACACACATGTCTCTGACATGGTAGTTCCTCTGAGATTAGTCCCTCTCTCACGTCTTTCCCATTCTGTCCGTTGTCCCCTCTCTATTCCCATTTTTGGAAACTCAGTCTTACTCTCTGTCTACCCTGTTGGCAGTTTCACAGCTCTGTGGCTTGAGCTCCAGGGAGCCAGGGCCCAGCTTCTTGCCACAGCAATGCCTCCTTTCCATTGCACCCTCCCCTCCCTCTCCCATCCCAAAGGGTGGGTCTGCATGCATTCATTCACCTCTGACTTGGATCTGTTTAAACTTTGTCAATATTTACCTCCGGGTCCCATAAAGCAGCGATGCTCCCAGAGGAGCCAATATCCCGAGCCCCAGCAGGGCCATCAGAGGAGCTGCAGGGGGTGGGAAGAGGGGCACTTGAGTGGTGGAGGATTTTCCATCCTGAACTGGCTGGGAATAGATGTGGATTTTGGAACCGTTTAAACATTATCAAAGAAAGGAAATTAAACATCAAGAGGCTAATTAAATCTCTTTAGCATTGCTTAATATGGTGTGAATTAGGCGGCTCTTTCGAGCCTCTCCTGTTCAGCAACTGGATGGAGCTGGTGCAGGCGGTGCCCCCTCCAGAGGGGGCTCCACCCACTCAGGAGGCACCGTGCCCAGCTGGGTTCAAGACAAGTCAGACCTTGGGCTGGGGCAATGGCAGTGGGAGCTCTACCCCATTTTCCCTCTGCCACCTCCCTCCTTCCCAGGGGCTCCCCCCTGGAAAGTCCCTTCTGATGGCTAGCATTTATCATTGCTGGGTATCTATGGATACAGAAAGCAAAGGGGAACCCCGCTGCCCTGGAGTGCACAGCTTCAAGAGGGGCCTGAGGGGCCAACCCCTCATTCAGTTCCTTATGTAAAACTTTCACTCCAGAGCATGTAAAAATTCCAGACAAGACCTTTATGGCTTCTTGTCCCTGTCTCCCAGTTGCCCCCTTATTTCTTCCTTTTTTCTTCTGTCTCCATTTTACATGGGGTGTAAGAATAATACGTAAAACTCTATTTCAGGCACTGTTACATCCTTAACAGCCCATTTTAAATTGAGAAAACAGGTACAGAGAAGTAAAGTAACATACCGAGGTCCCTCAGCTGGTTAGTGTCAGACCTAGGATGTGAATCCAGGTGTTCTGACACCTGAGGTGATGCTCTGAGCTAAGCCCTCGGGGGAGGAGGAAGAGTAGCACCATATTCTGTGGTTCGCACTCCTCTGGCTGCACATTCAGCCGCCTCTTCTCCCAACCCCCTCCCGCATCTCTTGCCTCCCTGTGCCCCACACACACCCTTGGCTTGTCCTTATCCTCACTTCTCCCTCCAAATCCTGATTTAGGGAGAGACACACGGGTACGCCCAGCCAGAAACGGGTTTGCACCCCGGGCTTGGCTGGAGCTAGGGATCCGGCAAGACCCCACACACAGCAGGAAGAACCACAGCTTTTGTTGCTGAGGTGTCTGTGGGCAGCAAGTTTCTGTAGACACTAATGAGATGGTAAGAAGGTAGAGGTGGCCAGAGGAGAAGGGCATATTTGGCCCCAGCACCAGAGAAGGACAAGGGTACACCCCATTTGAGGTGAGGGAGGGAGGGTGGAGGGGATAGAGGGGGATAGGCATGACCTATGACCCAATTAGTCTAGAACCCTTAGGGAAAATTTCCTGGGAATTCTCACAGAAGGCAGAAATGGGGCAAAGAATCCTTTTGGCCACCTTGACCTGGAGGTGGAACTGAGATGAAAGGTACAGACACTGTGTATGCTCCAGAGGTTTATTCTCAGGTACTCATCATTCCCATCTCCATGTGGAGACTTCCACTTGGTCATACCCAGCCCTGACCTGGGTCCCAGCCTCCCTGTTCCCCCATAGCCAGAGCTGGGGATCAAAGATCAGACTTTCCCTGAGGGCCTTGCATCGTGGCAGAGAGGCCAACCTCTCTCTCCCTAGGATGCGTGGATCGCCGCGAAGAGGAGGGGGTTTACCTTGCCCCCTTCACCCAGGTGTCCCTTTGTCCAGGTTGGTAAGCCTGGTAGAAGGGCCACCCTCCCAAGGGGTGCTCTCCATCCACCGCCTGCCCACCTCCTTTAGGGCCACCTGTTCTACCCAGCCCCGCCCCTGGGGCCACAGCCTTGCTCACAGATCCCTGAAGGTGTCTGCCAGGGCCTACCGGGGCTCCCGCCTTAGGAAGCAGTACAGCATGGGGTTGAGACAGCTGTTGCTGTGTGCCAGGCAGGTAGTGATGCGGAAGACATAGGTATGGATGGTGTAGAAAGTGCTGTCCCAGGGCACCAGGTCAGACTTCACCAGGACACCCCAAAGAGGGACCACGTGGTTGGGGAACTAGCAGAGGAAGAAGGAGGCCAGAAGGATGTGGACGGAGCGGGCCACGACTCTGCTGTCCTGCCGTTGCCGCAGCCGCAGGAAGGCCAGGAACAGCAGGTAGCTGGTGGTGGTGATGCCCAGTGGCACCATAAAGGCCAGGACCACCCTCTGCAGCTGGTAGGCCCCTAGCCGATACCTGCTGGGGAAGCGCAGCAGACACAGATGCATGCCAGTCACCTCGCCCTTGGCCCCAAAGACAGCCGTGGGCACCGTCACCAGGGCAGCTGCTACCCACACGGCCAGGGTGGCCACACGGGCCCAGAAGAGCGAGAGGTGGGTGCCGGGTCCTGCAGCCATGGCCACCACCCAGTATTGGGCAACACTCAGCGCCGTGATGAAGAAGATGCTGGTGTAGATGTTGAGGACGGTGGCTGTCAGGACCATTTTGCAGAGGGCACCTCCGAAGGGCCAGTGGAAGTCCAGTGCCGCCTCGGCTGCCTAGAAGGGGAGAGTGAGTGCCAGCCCCAGGTCTGCCAAAGCTAGTTTAAAGACAAAAGTGTCGGTGGGCAGGGGGCTCGCCGAGCGCAGTTACCCAGAACCCAGAGTCCGGCCAAATTTCCCAGCAAGCCGATGTCCCCCACGAGCCCATAGGCCAGGGCAACCCTCAGGGCTAGGAATCCAACAGGCATCATATCTTCATCAGCACTCAGCACACTGCCTCCAGAGGTGTTGACCCAGAAAGCAGGCGGGGGCACAGAGGTGTTGGGCGTGGGCATCGCAGGGCATCAGACGTCGGTGGTGCTGGGCAGAGGGGCCAGGGGTGCCTGCCAGACTGGCAGGGGCCACCTAAGGCACTCAGCAGGACGGTGTATATCTGAGCGCTTCTCTGCTTCTCTCGGGGCCTCTGGCTGCCTGGAGACCCAGCCCACGCCCACACCTCAGGGGGCGGGTGGTGGAGGGACAACCTGCCTCTTCTCTGTTGGTCTTGGTGGTGGGTGGGGCAGGGTGAGAGAGAACCTGAACGTTGGGATAAATGTGTTTGTGTTTGTGTAGAGCTCTATGCAGAAGAGGATGGGGGGAGGGAGAATGATCCCACTATGCAGGGCAGCCCCAAGCCTCCAATCCAGGGAGAGGGACACAGATACCCCATCTCAGGGATGACAGGAACCAAACTGGAGCCCCCTCTAATCCTAACAGTGTTCAGGGGCCCCCTTCTCTGCAGAAAATGCTCCCTTGGAGCCAAGGGGAAGGGGCCTGGGAGGGAGCATGGAGGCAGGGAATCAGAATAGGTATTTGAGAGAGAAAGAGCAGAAGTTCTGGGGTCCCAGATCTGCTCCTCACTCGCTGTGTGACTATGAGTGAATTACTTTACTCGCCTGAGCCTCAGTTTCCTAGCTTAAATTTTTCAGGTAAAACTCTCTGCTTTACGGGATTGGTGTGGTAAAATGAGATAACACATGAAAAAGCACTTTATACATTGCTATTTGCATGAGTGATTATTATTATTATTATTTTTTTTTTTTTGCGGTACGCGGGCCTCTCACTGCTGTGGCCTCTCCCGTTGCGGAGCACAGGCTCCGGACGCGCAGGCTCCGGGTGCGCAGGCTCAGCGGCCATGGCTCACGGGCCCAGCCGCTCCGCGGCACGTGGGATCTTCCCCGACCGGGGCACGAACCCATGTCCCCTGCATCGGCAGGCGGACTCTCAACCACTGTGCCACCAGGGAAGCCCGAGTGATTATTATTTCAAAGGAAAAGTTGGGGGTGTTTGTGGCACAAGGGAGCAAGGTACCGAGCAGCTATTATCACCATGCCCAGGGAACAGTGCCAACTAAAACACAGGTTGGAATTCATTGCAGCGTCAAGTGACTTTGAGGCTAAGGGCAGGGAGGAAAAGGGGAGAGGAAGTCACAGCTTCCTGTTCCCTCCCTACTGGGGAACACAGCCTACGAGGACCTGAGCAGGCCTGGGGCATGCCCTCAGTTCTCTTCTTGCTAAGAAGTCCTGTAACCTCTACCACTCCCACTGCCATTTCACCCTTTCCTTCTCTAATCTGTGGAGACAGAAGTCAGTGGTACCCGCTACTCTCTCCTGCAACCCCCAAACCCCCTTTCAGAGGTGTGGTTTCTGAGATATACCCTCACCACACCTCATCCTGCCTCCCCATGATCTCAGCCCTAAATGGAAAAAGTGCATCATTGGGTCCTCCCCTTTTGTGCCCGTATCCCTATCCTTTGCAGAATTTGCAGTGATGGGGGAAAATAGAAGACGTGGGGCGAGGGGCAGGGTGTAGATAAAAGAATGAGGCTTTTTCAAAATATTCAGCACCTTCCTGTCCTCTGCTAGCTAACTAAGATGTTTGACGTTCAGTTCCCTTGAGTGCTAGGGGAGGAGAGGGGCCCTTTCAGGATAATCAACAATGGGTTTGATGAACCTTATAGGAGAGACCCAGGGGTGAAAGAGATTCAGACTGGGTGCCAGGATGTTTGGGTCCTTCAGCAAGGGATGGGTGTGAAGGGGGTGGCCGAAGGGGAGTGCCCAGCCCAAGTTCAGGTGAGCCCCAGGGGCTACCTCCTGGCCTCAGGGACTGCTCCTGTGTGACTTGTGCCAATCACTCCCTCTCTCAGGGCCATGTTTACTCTTCCACCCATCCTGCATCACCTTGTCCATCTGGCAGCCACGATGTCTTTTAATGCACTGGACCTATTGTCTCTTGGCTTGGAAAACAGAAGCTGGGTCAGAATTTCAGGGTTCTGCTTTCCATTTGAAATATCCGGTCCTCTGATCATTTTTTTTTTTACCTTTATTCTTTTCTAATCTAAATCCTTTCCCTTGGTCTGAGACTATCAACACTCCTTTGTGGTTATGTAGAGAGGTGGTGCCGCCAACTGACCAAGTTTAAGAACTTCAGTTTGGGCCCCTTCATTTTAGTATTTTGTTAGTTTGTTCCTTGATTCATCCATTCATTCACTAATCACAGCATTTCTTGAACACTTACTATGTGCCAGGCACTGTGCTAGATGCTGGGGAGACGAAAACATAATATGGTCCCTATCCTCATAAAATATAATAAGCTTTTTGAGATGGGTGGGCTTTTCAGATCCTCTAGTTCAGTTTCTCATTTTGTAGGGTGTGAAAGTGACTTGTCCAAGGCCACAGGGGAAGTAGTGGCAGAGTGAGGATTTGAGATAAAAGTCTTCTGACTCCTAGAATCTAGCTCTTTCCAGTACATCACAAAACCCTTTGGGCATTTCTTTCCACCTCTAACCTGTTGCCCTTCCGGAGTGCCAGAAGTGACAGACCCTGCCCTTGGGGAGCGCCAAAGGAAAGAGCGGCAGGATATGGACAGAAGGATAGCGACAACTCTGCTTTCGATGCTCTTCCCCCACAACTGCTGGAGGAAGAGGAGGGACTGGACCCAACAGAAACGCATTTGCCATCTCTCACATTCATATTACCCTCTAAAGCCGTACTTTTCCAGCCCCATTTTCTATCTCAGAATCCAAGTACCTGTAGTGGTAGATTACAGTGTCTCCCTTTCATAAAAGGGACTTCCAACATCTGGGCCTTCCCCTCAGTCACCTGAATATCCTCCCCTCCCTCGTCCACATGTCTTTTCAGCCCCACATCCCTGTCCTGCACTCCAAAGCCTAGGCAAAGAGGAATTGGGGGAAGTGGCAGAAGAGACTGAGTTATCCCTCCACAGAGCATAAAGAGAGGGGATCTTGGCATTTGTACTTATGACAGTGGAGACTGAGACTAGCTGCTTGGAAGACTACAAGTGGCAGGAGGAGGGGACCTGCGCCTAATCCAGGTCTCTAACCTCACATCAACCCAATCAGCCACCACCTCTACTACTTCATGTGTCTGTCAAGGGCTACTGGAGAAAATCCTCCAGTCTTGGTAAGGGACATGGGCAGCTTCAGTGCTAAAGGGCAACTTCTGAATCAATCTCTGTCTCTCTCAACTTTATATTTTGGAAGAGCTTTATATTTACAGAAAAATTGCAAAGGCAGTGAGAGTGATCCATCTCTTCCATTTTCCACATTAAGATGAAGCTGCCAGGGCTTCCCTGGTGGCGCAGTGGTTGAGAGCCCGCCTGCCGACGCAGGGGACATGGGTTCGTGCCCCGGTCTGGGAAGATCCCACATGCCGCGGAGCGGCTGGGCCCGTGAGCCATGGCCGCTGAGCCTGCGCGTCCGGAGCCTACGGGAGAGGCCACAACAGTGAGAGGCCCGCGTACCGCAAAAAAAAAAAAAAAAAAAAGAAGATGAAGCTGCCAGAGCATCAAAAATAAAAAATCTTCGAGATAAATCTGACAAGAGATGTACCAATACTTGTACACTGGAAACTACAAATCACTGCTGAGAGAAATTTAGAAGATCTTAATAAATGCAGAGGTATACTGTATTCATGAGTTTGAAGACTCAATAATAAGATGTCAGTTGCCCTCATAATGGGTCTGTAGATTCAATGCAATCCTAGTCAAAATTCTAGCAGCCTTTTTAAAAGAAATTGACAAGCTGATTCTAAAATCCATGTGGAAGTGCAAATAGCCAAAAGATTTTGTAAAATAGCCAGAACAATTCAGTAAAAAGACTATAAAGTTGGAGTACTCATGTATCCAATTCCAAGCCTTTAAAGCTACGGTAGTCAAGACAGTGTGATAATAGCAAAAGGATAGACATATAAATCAGTGGAATTGAGAGTCTTGAAATAGGCCCACATATTTACAGTCAACTGATTTTCCACAAAGGTGCAAAGGCAATTTACTAAAGAACACATAGTCTTTTCAACAAATGATTTTGTAACAACTGAACACCCACATTAAAAAAAAAACAGCGTGCATGAGAGAACTTCAGTCCCTGCCTCGCACCATGCACAAAAATTAACTCAAAATGGATCATAGATCTAAATGTAAAACCTAAAACTCCAAAACTTATAAAGGAAAACAAAGGAGAAATTTTTTATGACCTTAGGTTAGGCAAAAATTTCTTAGATACAACATCAAAAGCACAATCTGTAACAGCAAGAAATTGATAATTGGGCTTCATTGAAATTAAGAACTTTTTTTTTAGCTTATTTTTTATTGAAGTATAGTTGGTTTACAATGTTGTGTTAGTTTCTGGTGTACAGCAAAGTGATTCAGATATATATAACATCTTAATGGAAAACCCTGAACTTTTTGGCCAACCATACACACACACACACACACACACACACACACACACACACACACACACAGGGTATATACGCATATATACACATATGTATGTATTCTTTTTCATACTCTTTTCCATCTTATAAAGAACTTGTATCTGGACTTCCCTGGCGGTCCGGTGGTTAACACTCCGTGCTTCCAATGCAGGAGGCATGGGTTCGATCCTCCTCGGGGAAGATCCCACATGCTGCTTGGTGTAGCCAAAACAAACAAAGAACAACAACAAAAAAACCTGCATCTAGAATATCTAAGGAATTCTCACAATTCAATAATAAGAAAACAACCTTATTTTTTAAAAGGGGTAAAAGATTTGAACAGATAGTTCATCAAAGAAGACATACGGATAGCAAATAAGCACATGAGAAGATGCTCAACGTCATTAGCCTCTAGGGAAATGCAAAGTACAACCACAGTGAGATAATACTACATTCCTATTAGAATGTCTAAAAAAAAACCCTGACCATACCAAGAGTTGGTGAGGAAGTAGGGTACCAAAACTTTCATACATTGCTGATGGGAATATAAAATTATATGATCACTTTGTAAAACAATTTGACATTTTCTTAAAAAGTTAAACATAACTCCATATGTCCTAGTCTTTCTACTCCTAGGCATTTACACAAGAGAAATGAAAGTACACATTCGCATAAAGACTTGTACACCAGTGTTCACAGCAGCTTTATTTGAAGTAGCTTAAAATGGGAAACAACTCAAATGGATAACCTAATTTTCTATCAACAAGTGAATGGAGGAATCAATTGTGGTATATTCATGCAATGGAATGGTACTCAACAGTTAAAAGGAATGGATTACTGCTATGTGCAACAGCAAGCATGGAGGAAAGAGCCCCGATGGCTGCCAGGCCATGGTTGTCCCTTCCCGTTTGCCTCACTGAAGCATCTGTTCCTCCTCCATCTGTTCAACATTCCAGGTCCATCTACAATGCAGCCAAGTCCTGCCTGTCCCAGCCTCCAATCCTAGCAGTGTGCTCCTCTGAAACAGGACAGCCTCATTTCTGACTCCATTTGCTCTGGGCCAGGTTCACTCTAGAGTGTCCCACACTGGGCATCCCAGGCTGTGGCTCTGAGCATGCTAGCCTTTCTGTCTTCTAAGGCCCCCTACATGAAAGGGAGGTTTCCATTTCAGATGTCAGGTATTCACCTTCCTGAGAAAGGAATGGGACAGATGCCTGCCCATGCACATGGATGAGCAGAGGCTCTTTCCAGGGCCACTGTTCTAAAACCAAACAGAGTTTAAGTCTTCAGTAATGGACACTGCTAGTCAATTTCTTGGTGGGATACCCTGCTATACTCTATACTAACATTGGTATCTGACTACAACTTACAGTGTCCAGCCTCAGAATGAGGCTTTGGCAATGCATGAAAATCTTTTTACATGTCCCCGATCAGCTTGATCTTTCATACATTCATCCAAAATGCATTTCCTGGGCATCTGGTAAGTGACAGGCACCATGCAGCCCTGGGATACACAAAGGTGATTAAGACATAGCTCCTGCCCTCAGAGAGCTCACTCTTAGTAAAGGCAGCATAAACAATACTTGTAAATACAGCATGAAAGGTACTATACTAAAGATTTAATAGAGAGTTCCAAGGTACTACAAAGGAAGAGGTGTTTAGCTTTACCTGGGATAGTCACAGAGATGAGTTTTGTACTAAGCCTTGAAATATCAGTAGATGCTTGTCCAGGGAAAGGGCATTTCAGGGGATGGGAACAGTATGATCAAAGACTTGGAGGCATGCAACTGCATGCAGAATCTGGGGAAATGCAAATGTTTCAGCATGGTTGGCACAATAGTGTGTGAAACAAGGAAAAGACCAGGAAAGATGGGTGGGGGAGGCAATAATGAGGTTATGGAGGACCTTAGGCCAGGCAGAGAAGCTTAGATTTTATCTAAGTAGAATAAGAAGCCACTAAAAGCTTTTAATCTAAACAGTGACAGAATCAGATTTATTTTTTTAAATTATCTATCTATTGACAATGTGAAAGACCATTCAAAGAGGTTGAGAATGGCAGGAGAAGAAATATCAATTAGGAGGCTTTTGTAAACAGGGGCTGGGATAGTTAGGAAGTAGAAGAGGGAAGAAATATGGATTATGTTTAGGAAATAGAATCAAGTGACTGGGGATGTAAAGAGCAGGGAGGAATTAAGAATGACCACCGGGCTTCCTTGGTGGCGCAGTGGTTGAGGGTCCGCCTGCCGATGCAGGGGACACGGGTTCATGCCCCGTTCCGGGAAGATCCCACATGCCGCAGAGCGGCTGGGCCCGTGAGCCATGGCCGCTGAGCCTGTGCCTCCGGAGCCTGTGCTCCGAAACGGGAGAGGCCACAACAGTGAGAGGCCCGCGTACCGCAAAAAACAACAAAAAACAAACAAACAAAAAAAAAAAAAAAAAAAAGGAATGACCACCAGTATATAAGCTTGGGGAATTAAGTACATGGAGAGTACGTGAGTGGATGGCTGGATCGATGTATAGCAGATGTATAGCATTGGCTTTAGAAAATACAGGAGGAAAAGGAGGTTGAAAAATTTGTGAACATTTGGGTATAGTGATCCAATATGCATTTGACTACATGGTCTGGAAAGAGACCTGGTCTTGAAGATCTAGACTTCAAAGGTTTCAGTGGAAAGTTGTTATGGGTAAGCTCATAGAAGGAAAGGTCCAGTAGCTTTGTGACCATGTTGGTTGCTTTCATAGCATCCATGTCCCCCTCTTCCTTTCTAAAGAACCTAATTCTGTTCCAGTACCCCTAATTCTGTTCCAGTATCCATTCCTCAAGAGCCCAGATGACTTGGAGAAAGCTAACTCCATCTCCAGCTCTAGGAGTGGATCCTGATTAGTTTAAGCCCATCACAATGTAACCATCCTCTTGACAGTAATTGGTTCAAGAGTCAAGGATTAAGCCAATCAACACGTGACATTATCCTGGTAAGTGTTATTAGTCCACAGGTTGGTCCAATCAGACTGGACTGGGGGAAGGTTTTTTGTTTTTTTTTTTTTTTTTTTTTTTTTTTTTTTGCGGTACGCAGGCCTCTCACTGTTGTGGCCTCTCCCTTTGTGGAGCACAGGCTCTGGACGCGCAGGCTCAGCGGCCATGGCTCACGGGCCCAGCCGCTCCGCGATATGTGGGATCTTCCCGGACCAGGGCACGAACCCGTGTCCCCTGCATTGGCAGGTGGACTCTCAACCACTGCGCCACCAGGGAATCCCCGGGGGAAGGATTTTTATTCTAGAAGTGGCAGAGAGGGTTTCTTTCTCTTGCTGGACCTAAACATAGAAATATGTGCCCCAGTTGGTGTTGGCCATCATCTTGTCAGCATGAAGGAAGCCAGTCTAAGGACAAAGCCTTCCCATGGAGGCAGGCAGAGCAGAGAAGCTGAGCGTACACCATCTATGGACTTGTAGCTGTGAGACAGAATACATTTATTATTGTTCAAGACATTTTGAGTTAGGTTTTCTGTTATTTGTTATGAGAAGCACCCTGGTTCAAGCAGAAGGGAATGCAAGATAGATCAGTAAATAGTATTTTTTATGGCAGAAGGAACCAGAAATGTTCACTAAATTTATTGCTTACTACAGTAAGAGAGAGACATGTTAGTCAGACATTATCTCTATGGGCAGAGCAGACTGTAAATCTTCTAGCTACAAGATTTGGGGAAGCTGGAGTTCAGGAACTGGTGGATTTTCAGAGGTATAACTAGATAGATATCATCCATAGCAGATGATTACTCTTATGAGACTGCTGTTGATTGAAGATTGTCTGACTTTGGGAAATGAGGGCCTGACACTGGACGGTGTTCACTAAGGTGAGTTGTTCATTGATTCAACAGATTTAAAATAGGTTCTGATGGCTACAGAATAATCAAATCAGTTTTTCTTTGATCTTGTGGGAATTTTTTTAATTCCCAGGAAGAAGTATTCCTCTTCCTGTCCAAGAGCAATCTCTATATCTGTGTTCTTAAATCCCTCTCTTTCCAGATCCTGCTCCATCAGTCATTCTCTTCCTCTTGGGTTTTCTAGAGTTCCTCTTTTATTGCACGGAACAGAAACCCCCTTGAGTTACTTCTAGTGCTGAAACCTGTATTTAAGGACAGGTTATGTTTATTATACCAGAGTCCTTCAAACATCCTCACCGTTTTGCCTACCTATCCCTGCCTTCTCTTTCCTATCTTCACTGCAACAGGTGGGCATATTGGCATGAACGAGTAGAACCAAGAATGCATGTTTAGACTTTCAGTAGATCTGAGTGGATTCAGGTGAGATACTGGGAAGACAATACAGTACAGCCCTCAGGAAGCAAGTTTTACTCCTTTTGCTTTTCACTGGTTCCTCTTTCTGCTTCTCTCAGCACACCTGCTCCAGTCTCCTGCTTCTCTTTGCAGACTAGCTCCATCTTACACCTTTTAGAAAATAAGGAGCCAGACATCTGATGTACATTACTCGAGGAAAACACAATTACAAAAAATTTCTTAATTAAAAGGGAGAAAATACAATGTATCCCCCAGCATATCAGCACCATATATTGGTCAAATCCTCAGAGTTATTTTACATCCCTCAGCTCAGCACACCAGCGTTGTAGGGCAAGCATTCCATTGATACTGTAGGGGTACCCACGGGTGGGTGACAGTGTGTTTGAGGACATCAGTGAATTCCCAGCACCAGTTTGCTGACTCACATCCTTAGATGTGGAGGGAGTTCCTTAGTCAAAACATTTGATTACATCATTTTTGCTTATTGGGAAGTTTTCCTTTCACCTCTGATCTTTAGATCATCCCTGAGATAGTCACTGATAAAAAATTTCCCCCCAAGGAGTAGAGCTCCTAAAATATTTCTTTTCTGCCATTATCCTTTGTACTTGGGATTAAGAATCTCTGGAGAGGTTGAGATGCCTTGCCATGTTGATCTGAGTCAAACACAGGACCCAACAGTTCAGGCTTAGTGTTTTTCTGGCAATTCAGTTCTTACAGAACTTTAGTGGGTTGCCTCTCCTTTTTGCTTCTAAGGGTGCCATGTTGTTGTTCCTATTGTTTTACTGTTGTGATAACCTTCTTTTTCCTCCTTTTTTACTTTTGGTATTTTTTTCTTTTGGCATAATTACAGATTTAGAGAAAGCTACAAGAATAGTACAAAGAATTTCTGTATCCCCTTTACTCAGATTCCCCAAATGTTAACATTTTTTTCACATTTGCTTTTTTTTATGTTTTTTTGTTTTGTTTTTTAATTTTATTTATTTATTTATTTATTTATGTCTGTGTTGGGTCTTCGTTGCTACACGTGGGCTTTCTCTAGTTGCAGCGAGTGGGGGCTACTGTTCATTTCAGTGTGTGGGCTTCTCATTGCGGTGGCTTCTCTCATTGTGGAGCACAGGCTCTAGGTGTGTGGGCTCCAGAGCACAGGCTCAGTAGTTGTGGCACGTGGGCTCCAGAGTGCAGGCTCAGTACAGTTGTGGCACACGGGCTTAGTTGCTCCGCGGCATGTGGGATCTTCCCGGACCAGGGCTCAAACCCGTGTCCCCTGCATTGACAGGCAGATTCTTAACCACTGCACCACCAGGGAAGTCCATGTGGGTTTTATTTGAACTCCAAGTTGTCACTGCCTTGGAGTTGGTAGATGGCCTAATACTACCTAAATGAGCACCAGGAAATGCACAGTCACTGGGATTCATATGTCAATTTTTTTTGGCCATGCACCAAACAGGAAGAAAAAATGACCTCAGCCTAACCTCTCATACTTTAGAGAGACTTTTTTCAATTAGCAATATACGGAAGTGCTATTGAATGGAGTTTAGAAAATCAGACTTGGTTGTACCCTTAGAGAAATTTTGTTGGGGAAATTCTGAGAGAACTTGAAAATAAATGAACTCGGACTTCCCGCGACAGTGAGAGGCCCGAGCACCGCGATGAAGAGTGGCCCCCGCTCGCTGCAACTGGAGAAAGCCTGCGCGCAGAAACAAAGACCCAACACAGCCAAAAACAAATAAATAAATAAATAAAAATAAAAATTAAAAAAAGGTGAACAAATAGACAAGACCCTGGCAAGGCTAAGGAAAATAAAGATAAAAGAAAAAAGAGAGAAGAGAAAGAAACAGCCATGCAAATGAAATTAAAAGAATAAGAGACCTTTAATCAAATTTCATGCAAAACATTTTAAACTCTAAGTAAAATGGATGACTTTTAAATGACTAAAATTAACTCAAGGGCTTCCCTAGTGGCACAGTGGTTAAGAATCCACCTGCCAGTGCCGGGGACACGGGTTCGAGCCCTGGTCCGGGAAGATCCCACATGCTGCGGAGCAACTAAGCCCCTGCGCCACAACGACTGAGCCCGCACTCTAGAGCCCGAGAGCCACAACTACTGAAGCCCGCACGCCTAGAGCCCGTGCTCCACAACAAAGAGAAGCCACCGCGATGAGAAGCCCACTCACTGCAACAAAGAGTAGCCCCGGTTCACCACAACTAGAGAAAGCCCGTGCACAGCAACAAAGACCCAACGCAGCCAAAAATAAATAAATTAAATAAATAAATTTTAAAAAAATAATAAAATTAACTCAAGAAAAGTAAGAATTCTGAACAGATGAATAACTACATAAGAAATTTAAAAGATTTTCAAATATCTATCATTAAAAAGCTTCCAGATCCAGATGATTTTATAAGCAAGTTCAGTTCCATGTTCAAAAAAAAAAAATCTAAGTTATTCAAAGTATTTTAGAGCATAGGAAAAAAAATGAAAGGGCTGCCAACTGGTTTTTCAAAGCTGGAATAAATCTACAACTTGATTTTTTAAAGTACCAGGATGTCACCTATGAACACAGATGCAAAACTCATAAACAGAATAGCTGTTACGGGTTCGGAACACACTACCACAAAATTTGGCAACTTGGCGCACTGAATATTTTCAGTTGAAGGACTTTGAGAAACAACAGGTGTAGGAAGGGCTTTCTGAACTTCCCCTGAAGCAGGTCATCAGACCCTCATGTGAGAGGGGCCTTCCCTATATCCAGAGGAAAGAAGCATCCTTATTTCCAAAATGGAAGGACACTGACAAGAATCTGAACAAACAGGCCTTTCTAAGTTTCCCCCAAACTACCATTGTTAGCTCACATCCCTTTTTGTCCTTTCATATTCTTTCCATGACTTTCCACTCTAAATTAAACCTAGCATAAAAACTCTCAGGTTGGACTTCCCTGGTGGTACAGTGGTTAAGAATCCTCCTGCCAATGCAGGGCACACGGGTTCAATCCCTGGTCCGGGAAGATCACACATGCCACGGAGCAACTAAGCCTGTGAGCCACAACTACTGAGCCTGCCTTCTAGAACCCACAAGCCACAACTACTGAAGCCCGCACGCTTATAGCCCGTGCTCCGCAACAAGAGAAGCCACGGCAGTGAGAAGCCCGTGCACCGCAACAAAGAGTAGCCCCCGCTCGCCACAACTAGAGAAAGCCCACTCACAGCAATGAAGACCCAACGCAGCCAAAAATAACTAAATTAAAACAAAACAAAACAAAACTCTCAGGTTTAACCGTTTCTTTGGATCTTCATCTCCTTATGAAGCTTCCAGTGTTACATAAAACTTATACTGTGTTAAATAAATTTGTATTCTCTTCTCTTGTTAATCTGTGTTTTGTTACAGAGACTTAGCCAAGAACCAAAAAGGGCAGGAGGAAAAAATTACTCTTCCTCCCCTACATCAGCAAATGAAATTCAGCAGGTCAAGAAGGGTTTATTCCAAAATGGAGGGAGAGTTCAATCTTAGGAAATCTAGCATCATAGCTGTTTACAATATGCATTAAAGAAAAAACTAACCTACCAAAAACAGATTTGCTAAATCTTAACACTCATTCTTCTTTTTTTTCGTTGGGTCTTTGTTGCTGCGTGCGGGCTTTCTCTAGTTGTGGCGAGCTAGGGCTACTGTTCGTTGTGGTGCGCGGGCTCGTTGTGGTGGCTTCTCTTGTTGTGGAGCACAGGCTCTAAGCATGCGGGCTTCAGTAGTTGTGGCATGTGGGATCTTCCTGGACCAGGGATCGAACCTGTGTCCCCTGCATTAGCAGGCAGATTCTTTATCCACTGTGCCGCCAGGTAAGTCCTTAACACTCATTATTGATGAAAGTGCTTAATAAAATTAAAATAGAAGAAAATTTCCCAAACATTTACAAATAATACTTATCAGAAGGAAACATTATATTCAAAAGGGAAAGTGCATTTCTTCAAAGAAGATATACGAAAGGACAGCAAGTATATGAAAAGATCATTTGTCCTTAAGGAAATGCAAATGAAAACCGCAATGAGATACCACTTTGCATTCATTGGGATGGTGATATATATAAAAACAAACCAACAAAAACAGAAAATAATAAGTGTTGGAGAGGATGTGGAGGAATAGGAATGCTTATACATTTCTGGTAGGAATGTAAAATGTTGTAGCCCTTTGTTTTGGTGACTCCACAAAAGTTAAATCTAGAATTACTATATGACCCAGCAACTCTACTCCTAGATATAAAATCTAAAGAGTTAAAAACAGATACTTAAATATTTGTTAATGAATGTTCACAGCAGCACCATTCACAATAGCCAAGAGGTGGAAACCCCAAGTGCTCATCAACAGCTGAATAAGCAAATTGTGGTATATACATCTGATAGAATATTATTCAGCCACAAAGAGGAATGAAGTACTGATACACGCTACAATTAGGATGAACCTTGAAAACATGCTAAGTGATAGAAGACAGACACAAAACACCTATACTGTATGATTACATGAAATATCCAAACTAGGTAAATACATAGAGATAGAAAGCCAACTGATGGTTACCAGAGGATGGGAGACAGGGAAGAATGAGAAGTGATTGCTTACTGAGTATGGGGTATTCTTCTGGGGTGATGAAAAATGTTTTGAAACTAGACAGAGGTGGTGGTTGTGCAACATTGTGAATGCACTAAATGCCACTCAGTTGTACACTTTAAAATGGTTAATTGTATGTTATGTGAATTTCACCTCAATTAAAAAAACATACACAAACAACACTATACTGCATATTGTTTATGTATCTGTACAATGTTCTAACAATATAGAAACATGGACAGGGAGAACAAAGAACAAATTCATGATACTGCTGCCTCTGGTACAGGTGATGGGGAGGACAACAGGACTAGAGGAAATAGTTAGGGGACCTAAACAGTATTTGTTAAAGTAATCAACAGTATGCCTTTTAATAAAAATAAAGACAATCTGCAGTGAAAAGGAAGTGAAATTAATGTCAGAAACAAGAACGTTCAATCACCACTAGTTTTCACTATTTACTTTAATAATAATAAAAAAGAGGAACCCCCAAAATAAGTGGTACAAACATTAGAAATTAAGTAAAGATTAACTTTATTGATACATTCTTTATAAATTGTATCTTATACCTAGAAAATAATTGGAAACACATACCTTTAGTATTCTAACTACTTTTATTATTAACTCACATAGCCCTCACAACAACTCTGTGAGATAAGCACTATTATTATTAGATCTCCCTTTTATTTTATTTATTTATTTTCTTTTTTGGCTGCACCACGCGGCTTGCAGGATCTTAGTTCCCCAACCAGGGACTGACCAGGGTCCTCAGCAGAGAAAGTGAGGAGTCCTAACCACTGGACCGCCAAGGAATTTCCTCATTATCTCCCTTTTAAAGGTAAGGAAGGGACTTCCCTCATAGCACAGTAGTTAAGAATCCACCTGCCAATGCAGGGGACATGGATTTGATCCCTGGTCCGGGAAGATATCACATGCAGCAGAGCAACTAAGCCCGTGTGCCACAGCTACTGAAGCCTGCATGCCTAGAGCCCATGCTCTGCAACAAGAGAACCACCGCAGTGAGAAGCCCGCGCAGCACAATGAAGAGTATCCCCTGCTCACCACAACTAGACAAAGACCGCAGGCAGCAACAAAGACCCAACGCAGCCAAAAATAAATAAAAATTTAAAAGTAAATAAATAAAATAAAGGTAAGGAAGCTGAGGCTCAGAAGTGAAGTAGGTCACAGCTAATTCAATGGCAATTTTGGGAAATAAACATAGGCGGCATGTACTCTTGTCCATTATACTATCTTATCAATCCAAGAGATTTGGCTATAAAATTATTAGAACTATTCGGAGTTTAGCAATGCAGCGGGGTAATATAAAAATCAATAATTTCTTTTATATCAACAATAAATTGTTTAAAAAGACAATTCAAACGTCTTTCAAAATAGCAGTCAAAAATTTTAAGTACCTATGAATATATTCAAAAAGAAAGGAACCAAAATCCAGAAGAAAAACACTGTAAGACTTACTGAAGGGCATAACAGAAGACTCCAAAAAATGGAAAATCATACCACATTCCTGGGTGGGAAGCATCTTGTGAACTTGTCAATACTTCCCAAGTTTAAAAATAAAGAAAATGCATAAACAACAAGGATTTACTGTATAGCACAGGGGACTATATTCAATATCTTGTATTAACCTATAATGCTTCATCAAAATTTAAAAATGTTTATGTTTCAAAGGACACCATCAAGAAAGTGAAAAGGGGGACTTCCCTGGAGGTCCAGTGGTTGACTCCATGCTGCCAATACAGGGGGTGAGGGTTCGATCTCTGGTCAGGGAACTAAGATCCCACGTGCTGTGCGGCCAAAAAACAAAATTAAAAAAAAAAAAAAGTGAAAAGACAATCCACAGAATGGGAGAAAATGTTTGTTTGCAAGTCATTTATCTGAAGGGACTTGGATTCATAATAAATAATGAACTCTTACAATTTAAAAATTTATTTATTATTTTATTTAATTTATTTATTGTTTCTGGCTGCATTGGGTCTTTGCTGCTGTGCACAGGCTTTTCCCTGGTTGCGGCTAGTGGAGGCCACTCTTCATTGCGGTGCGCGGGCTTCTCATTGCGGTGGCCTCTCCCGTTGTGGACCACAGGCTCTAGGCGCGCGGGCTTCAGCAGTTGTGGCTCGCGGGCTCTAGAGCGCAGGCTCAGCAGTTGTGGCGCACGGGCCTACTTGCTCCGCGGCATGTGGGACCCTCCCGGACCAGGGCCCGAACCCGTGTCCCCTGCATTGTCCCCTGCATTGAAGCCGTGTCCCCTGCATTGTCCCCTGCATTGAACCACTGTGCCAACAGGGAAGCCCAAACTCTTACAATTTAACAATAAAAAGATAAATAACCCAATTTTTAAGTGGGCAAAGGATTTGAGTAGGCATTTCTCCAAAGGAGATAAAGAAATGGCGAGTATCTACAAACAGGTGAGTGGATAAACAAATTGTGGTATATCCATACAATAGATTATTATTCGACCATAAAAAGGAATGAAGTACTGATACTTGCTACAACATGGATGAACCTTGAGAACATTATGTTAAGTGAAAGAAGCCAGACACAAAAGGTCACATATTCTGTGATTCCATTTACATGAACTGTCCAGAATAGGCAAATCCACAGAAACAGAAAGTAGGTTAGTTGTTCCTGGTGGCCGGCGGGAGGGGAAAATGGGAAGTGACTGCTAACGAGAGCAGAGTTGCTTTTGGGGTGATGAAAATGACCTGGAAGTAGATCATGGTGATACTTGTACAACTTTGTAAATACACTAAAAACCAATGAACTGTACCTGTAAGATACCCTTTTAAAAAGAGTAAATTTTTACGGTATGTGCATTATAGCTCAATTTTTTTAAAAAAGGAAAAAAGTAAACACAATGTAATTTTTGTCATAATCCCAACAACACTGTAGTTTGGGGAGACAACACAAAGGGAAAACAACGTTTTTTAATCTTAAATTCATTTGGAAAAATACACCTGTCAGAATAAGCAAAGAAATGTAGGTGTATCCACTTGCCCTAACAGATATTAAAGTAGGTGTAAAATTATTGTTATAAAAGCATTACAGCGGGCTTCCCTGGTGGCGCAGTGGTTGAGAGTCCGCCTGCCGATGCAGGGGACGCGGGTTCGTGCCCCGGTCCGAGAAGATCCCACATGCCGCGGAGCGGCTGGGCCCGTGAGCCGTGGCCGCTGAGCCTGCGCGTCCGGAGCCTGTGCTGCGCAACGGGAGAGGCCACAACAGTGAGAGGCCCGCGTACCGCAAAAAAAAAAAAAGAAAAAAAAAAAAGCATTACAGCAAAGGAAAAAGTAGACTCATGCAATAGAAAAGAATTCAGAAATATTATATATATAATTTCATATACGATAAAGGTGGCGTTTGTATGGAAGGGACATTTATTTATAAAATGCTGAAGGGAAAACACTATAAACTTGGCTTTTAAATGAATTTGTATTCTGTTAATCCTATCAGAATGTACTTATTTGAAAAATAGCATTGTATTTTATTTACTCAGTAGAGACTCCTTGCTGCTCCAAGATACCCTGCATGTTGGAAATCTCTGGCTTTCAGAATCAACTCAGATTGCATCCAAGGGCATTCCGGATGCCGCCCCACTCTCGGACAGTTCAACCGTTAAGTAGGGAGAAAGCCGGAAAACGGTGTTTCATAACCTACGCTGGATCATTTCTCCAGCCCTCACCCGCACGTTTAACTTCCGTTTCTTTCAAATACCTGCGTATAAGCTCCAAGTTGAGCACTATATCTTCTCCGCCTCTGCTTATTTTACAACCCTATTCCATGTATTTACCCGCAGGGCTACCCCGCCACATTTGAACTGCCAGAGAGGCAAGACCGCGGCTTGCTCGTCTTTATATGCCCTGCTCTTAAAACAGCGCTAGGCGCATAGAAATGAAAAAAAAAAAAAGAGAGAAATTCTTCGAATGACCTTTGGGACGAATCGTTTCCTTTTTCCTAAACAGCTAACTGAAACGTGAAGTTCGAAAAACTCGTGGGAAAGCGTTCTCCCAAGCAAGAGGCTGGGACTCCACACGAACATGACTGAAAATTAAACAGGAAAACCTGTTTAATTCTCTGACTCATGCGTATTGTCTTCTAGGCTACCAACTTGCCCACAACAAAGATGGATTCTCCTTGTCCCAATTCCTCCTAAATACCAGATTTAGCAGCCATCTTTTGCAAGGGCAAGGCGCAAGCCGGAAGGTCACACCCTGTCTCACAGAACGCCAGACGCCTCGAAATCAACGAGAGTCCAATCGGAATAGACGTTTACACCGGAACCGCTTTTCCTCACGACCGGAAGAGGTTTTGCGTAAGGGCGTTGGGGCGGAAGTGACGGGAAGGTGGTAGCGGAGTAGTTGGCGGGTGGTTGATCAGAGCCGGTCGCCATGTCCGCGGGGAGCGCGACACATCCTGGAGCCGGCGGGTAAAGCTCCGCGGGAGAGGGCATCGCAGGGAGCATGGGGCGTAGGAGAGGCGGAGGGATCATGGGAAGCAGCGTATGGGTGGAGGGGCGCTTAGTTGGGAAGTGTACATATTGGAGGGCCGGACTCTTGAGAAGGGTGGTGAGCAGGCCCGGAGCCCCTGAAAAAGGCCAGCGGGGATCAGAGAGAGGAGGAAAGCACGGACTTCGGAAAGGACTAGACAAGGGGAAGGCGAAAACGAGGGCGTATAGGACAGAGTGGAATCTTTTCATGGGGGCGACGGAATAGAAAGGAAGGAGACCCTGGGAAAATGTTGTAATAGTTTTCTATTTAAGGAGAGATGGTAATTTCAGCTCCTACAGGAGATTCGAAGTTGCAGAGGGAACATGATAGAGGGAAAATGGGATGCTAAGGCGTAGTAAGGGGAGAAAAATATAAATGAAAGCTTTGGTGGAGCCCAGTATTTTCCTTTTACTTCCGTAGGCGCCGCAGCAAATGGGACCAACCAGCTCCAGCCCCCCTTCTCTTTCTGCCACCAGCGACCCCAGGTGGGGAGGTTACCAGCGGTGGGGGAAGCCCTGGGGGCTCCACCGCTGCTCCCTCTGGAGCCTTGGATGCTGCTGCTGCTGTGGCTGCCAAGATCAATGCCATGCTTATGGCCAAAGGAAAGCTGAAACCAACTCAGAATGCTGCTGAGAAGGTATTTGAAGTTGAGGGGATTCTGCTAATTGCAATTTTAATGGGGGTTATTTTGTAATCTTGTAATTCTCAATAATTTGCATTTATGGAAGGAGAAAACAGCGATACAGTAATTTAAAGAGTACTTAGTTTTGGAACATATTTGATGATATCTTGTTATTTGTTTTTAGGAGACAGTTTTGATTGGGCTGATTACATTTATGGACCAAAAAGCTTGTTTTGTCTATGTTCACGTAGTTCAGCTTAAGTTCTGTATATTCATCTAAAGCAATGATGTGATATGTTTTTTGATAACATGCACATTTTCCCTGAAGTCAAAAGAGAAATTCAGGTAAATCATGTGAGCTTTAAAATGTCACGTCTAATTAGAAGCTGTAGATTCAAATTTCTAATGACTGCCTAACTGCCTAACTAAAGCGCAGTTAAACATAAACTAAAAATGAGTAATTTATATACGGGTTGTTTTGCTGTTTTCGTACAAATTGAGGAAATTATTTGGTCATTTTATAAAATCCCTGTTATTATTAGAATCTTACAACTAGAATGGATCTGAACTTTGAAGCCTTTAATTTACCTTGCCATAGAATGCAAGAATCTTCCTACAGGATAAATAGTACAGTTCCATTTGTATTGCTAGAATGCATGCTTTGCGCTTAAAAAATCCTTACAACAATTTTATGGAATGCAGTATCGTCACCACTTTATAGATAAGGAAAATTAGGCTCATGAATAGAAAGTAACTGTCCTAGATCTGTAAATGGTAGGCACAGATGTCTGACTTCAGAGTCACCTTGGACAGTTGGGTGTTTAGCTTTTGTTTGAAAGCCTCTGGAGTTGGAGAATTAAGTGTGTTCCAAGACAGCCCATTCCACTGTAGTTATACTTTGAAAAAAATTATTTTGGCTTAAATTAAAATTGCCTTCCATGGTACCTGGGAAGAGATGAGTTCTGTGTTTGAAAATGCAATTCATGTGAAGTGATGGATATGTTAATTAGTATGTTTGTGGTGATTATTTCACATTGTATACATATATCAAGACATAAAGTTGTACACTTTAAACGTATATTTTTGTCAGTTGTACCTCAGTAAAGCTGGGGGAAAAAAAGAAAGAAAATGCAATTCGTCGGCCTTCCAGTTTATCAGTAGATAACATCAACATCGTTTATCAGTAGGCACCTGTCTGGATGCTTTAATGTTCAAGTTCTGTGGATTTGGTGAAAACTTTTAGTGAATTGGAAGTTTGTTATTCATTGTATTTTTATGGTTTGAAAAGATCGTGTGAGTCAGTTTTCTCTTTCTAAGGTCTAGAAGGAAATACTAAAAGCACCCTGACAGAATGGATACTTGAATGTTAAAATTCTTAATACAGATGTTAATCATTTAGACTCACTTTTTCTCTAAAAAGTAATCTCTAAAATGGTAATTGAACTCAACAGGAGGTAGCATGGTGCATAAATATTGGATTTAGAATCAGAATTCCTAGGTTTGAAACCCAGAATCCCCAGTTACTGGTTGTAAATTTTAAGATTTAGTTCCTTGGTCACGTTAGCCACATTTCAAGTGCTCGATAGACATGTGGGTAGTGGCACCCATATCAGACTGGCAAGTAGAAAACAGAAAGTTCTGTTGGACAACACTGATATGTACCTTTAAAGGTGGCCATAAGGATTCAGTGAGATAAGATGTGTAAATGCATTCTGAAAGGGGCTAAACAAATGAAAAGAGATATTGTTGAGTTTGTTTAGTTTGCCTCCACATTTAGAAAATGTACCTAATGAACAAATAAATAATCTGTATTTTACCTTCCTTGTGCTGTCCAGGGTAACTAAAGGTTGGGGAGGGCCATCTTGAGGTTAAAATTTTTTCAGATAACACTCAGATCCAGCTATCTGGAGTTGCCTATAGTTTATTTTATTATTATTTTTTTGGCTGTGCTGCACAGCTTGTGGGATCTTAGTTCCCCAACCAGGGATTGAACCCGGGCCCTCACCAGTGAGAGCACGGAGTCCTAATCACTGGACCACCAGGGGATTCCCTGTAGTTTCTTTTTCTTTTTTTTTTAATTGAAGTATAGTTGATTTACAATGTTGTGCTAATTTCTGCTGTACAGCATTTTTTTTTCCATTTTATTATTTTTTATTGAAGCATAGTTGACTTACAATATTGTGGATTTGTCTGTAGTTTAAAGTGAGAGAAAACAGATCAGGTTTTAGGATCTTACTCGGCTTTTCATTCATTCTCTTCTGTTCTTCCTTAATAGAGAGTAAAGGGATGTGAATTAGATACAATTTGAGGTCACTGTAAGGATGGAATTAGTTGAATTTGTTGTGTTGTGACTCTACCGTTGGCACAAAGGCAACTTCCCATTATACAAATGAGATGTATGAGTTGTTGGACTCATGTTGTGCATGGACTCTACCCTACCCTATATTTTACTACACGTGTAGCTATCTAACTGAGCAGTAAAGCATCATAACTTGGCCCTTTAATTTTCCTTTTGGAGATTGCAGCTTCTATTCCATAACGTTTCTGTAATTACATGGTCATAAAAATGCACACACGGCCAAGGTTACAGAGAAATCTGATGATGGCCTTCAAGTAAATTGACTGTACTTGATGTTATTTTTGTGAGGTTTTGTTTGCTTTTTATTTCATTTATGAAGAATGACCAAGGAGTATTTCCAGGTGTGTTTGCAGGCAGGCAAGGGAACAGTAAGGAGGTGATGGCACTTGGGCAAGGGTAGTTTCAAATTGGACAACAAAGAGATATTTATTTCATCATATAAACTTTTTAATCTAATTTCTCTTTTTGTAGCTTCAAGCCCCTGGCAAAGGCCTAACTAGTAATAAAAGCAAGGATGACCTGGTGGTGGCTGAAGTGGAGATCAATGATGTGCCTCTCACGTGTAGGAACTTGCTGACCCGAGGACAGACTCAAGATGAGGTGTGGAGATGTCGGGCCTCTTTGGGGAAGGTGGTGGGTGGATGTAGTTTCGGGAAAACAAGGCCTTTAAACACAAACAGGAGTCAGATTTTTATTAGTGGATTTGGGTCGTCGTCTGCGAAGTCAGGATTGGGTTTAACTGTGGAAGAACTTCTTAGTGAAGTTAAGGAAACAGATATGGGTGAATTCCTTGAGTTAGTTTGAGTACAAAACAATGGAATCAAAGTTTCAGATAATAGGAGAGAACTTATTCCTGCCTATTGGTGGAGTGAATTAATGGGGAAAATCTATCCTGCTACCTGTCATTGAACTCAGTTGCCACATCATCTTTTTAATAGAATGTTTCCTTTTTAGATCAGCCGACTTAGTGGGGCTGCAGTGTCAACTCGAGGGAGGTTCATGACAACTGAGGAGAAGGCCAAAGTAGGACCAGGGTGTGTATGCATATCCTGTACTTTGGGGAAAGGTTGGACATAGGACTCACATTAGCTTCATATTTTTCATTCGTAGGGAATATGTGTATATGTTTGGTTAGTAGCTGTACACACACACATGCTTTATAGCAAAATTTGGGACGTCTCAAACAGATGTTAAGTGTTAGCAGCTATTTTCTTTCCTCTTGCTTTTTGGTTTTTTACTTCACAATTAATGGTTTTATTGGAGGAAATAAGTTACAGTAAAGTGTAAAAGAAGATAATAATTGTTAACGTTTAATGTATACGTTTCTAAACTTTTTCCCTATGGAAATATTTCCCCCAACAAATGGGTTCCTACTTTGCCATAATCTCCCTTTTAGAAAAATCCTTTTATCAAATTCCTTATTGCCTCTATGATGATTATACGTTGTAGGTTATCCATGTAAAGGTTTCATCTCAGTTTAGTTTCGTTACTTCCATTATTCAGTTTTTGAGGGCAGGTATTCAGGCAGTGCAACATTTTTCACATTGGTTTAAACTAAATATAATTAGGAGGCAAAATTTGCTCCCCACCCCAAACAAGACTATATTTTAACTTTGCATATGGAGGGTTGCTGTTTTGAACTTTTTTGTCTTTAAACACGGTTATATTTTACCTACTGCTTTTTATTAACTCTATGGTTAGTGATCACTTTCTTCGTTATTATAATCACAATCTGAATCTAAGCCACTTTATGTTTAGAATCTAAAGAGTCTTCTCAGTTGGGTGTGGGCCTTTATTTTAATTTTATTTATTTATTTTATAAATTGATTGATTGATCGGCTGTGTTGGGTCTTTGTTGCTGCGCATGGGCTTTCTCTAGTTGCGGTGAGCGGGGGGCTACTCTTCATTGTGGTGCATGGGCTTCTCATTGTGGTGGCTTCTTTTGTTGCGGAGCACGGGCTCTAGGCGCACAGGCCTCAGTAGTTGTGGCACGCGGGCTCAGTAGTTGTGGCTCGCGGGCTCTAGAACACAGGCTCAGTGGTGCATGGGCTTAGTTGCTCTGTGGCATGTGAGATCTTCCTGGACCAGAGCTCGAACCTATGTCCCCTGCATTGGCAGGCATATTCTTAACCACTGTGCCATCAGGGAAGTCCCGGGTGCGAGCTTTTAAAGAAATGTATCTATATGCCACCATCACTCTTGTCTCATTAGTTTGGATAGCCAAGAGCGCGTTTGTCTGTAACTTATTAGACAGCCAACAAAAAAGAATTGTCTTCTCAAACATTGGGTTATCCAGTTGACTGGAGGCTAATGTTCATGAGCCCATAAGAGCATATTTGATCCCTGTGTGGGCCCATTAACTTTAAGCAACCAACAAAGTTTATTCATTCCCCAGCTGTAAAACCATGTTCTTAGAAATTAACTAGCAACAGCCATTTTCGTGTATATAGTCTCTTTTACTTACTTGGAAACTTTGTGAAACATTACAAATTAGATTTGGTGACCCATTTGGCTCCTTTGTTTGTGACCAGTTTGGGATCATCATTTTATATTTCTCTTTATAGGGATCGTCCATTATATCTTCATGTTCAGGGCCAGACACGGGAATTAGTGGACAGTAAGTAATGTTTTTGGCTCACCTACTGTTTTTTGTTAAGGGCAAAGTATTATATGTAATAAGTTGGCAAACTATTTGTTCCTGATGGCTGTTCTAACTCTTCTTTATGAACTAGTCATGAATGTGCTTGGGGAATCTATAAAACGGATTAAAACATGTGTAGTTGAGCATTGGCCTGTGTTTACCATTGGATACTAGTCAGTTCGTTCATTTCTTTAGTATAGTATCTTACTATCTGTGTTTTTCCCTAGGAGCTGTAAACCGAATCAAAGAAATTATTACCAATGGGGTGGTCAAAGCTGCAACAGGGACAAGTCCAACTTTTAACGGTGCAACAGTCACTGTCTATCACCAGCCAGCGCCCATTGCACAGCTGTCTCCAGCTGTTAGCCAGAAGCCTCCCTTCCAGTCAGGGGTATGTTTTGTGGAGAGATCATTAACAGCGTTATCATTTCTGTAAAAATGATACATGCCAAATACTACAGAAAGTATGAAGAAAAACCTGAAATTCCAATCTGAAAGTTACCACCGTTGATATCCTATTAATGGACCATTTAGGTTTCTGAGGGGTAGTGAACTTCTGAACACACATCTCTTTATACTGACACATTCTAGAAAAGGGATTGATAGATCAAAGAGTACACACGCTGTACATTTTGAAGTTAGTGGTTTGATTTAAATTTGTAAACTTGATGGCAACTGGAGGACTAAGAAGGCTGAGTCTGATGAAGCAAGACTCTGCTGATACAATCCTCCTAGAAAAAAAGGGTTGGAGAGAGCAGCCCTTATTGGAGAACATCCCAGGGCTGACTGTACTACCCAACATTTTAGTCCAGTTTTACAGTAGACTGTCTTTGCTGTTTCTTGTTAACTTACATCAGTTGGGGTAAATAGGTATGCTTACTCAGTATTGAATCTTGGGTTTTCACCTCTTAAATAGATTTCACTGAACAGAGTAAGGTGTTAATGTTGTAGGAATATCCGTGGAATATGTAGTTTGCATTTAAATTAAGCTACTTGATAGGGTTTATTTTTTAGGCTCATGGTAGAAATTATAGGGGGGTGTTTATCCTGGAAGTGATTGAAAGTATCTGGAGGATTAAAGTATTTTGCATAATAATTTTCAAGATTAGGTTTTAATTATGTATTCTCTGTTTAATTTGAGGTATTCTATTCTTCTACAGATGCATTATGTTCAAGATAAATTATTCGTGGGTCTAGAACATGCTGTGCCCACTTTTAACGTCAAGGAGAAAGTGGAAGGTCCAGGCTGCTCCTATTTGCAGCACATTCAGATTGAAACGGGTGCCAAAGTCTTCCTGCGAGGGAAAGGTTCAGGCTGCATTGAGCCAGCATCTGGCCGAGAAGCTTTTGAACCTATGTACATTTACATCAGGTATGGATGGATGGGGCTGAAGATATTTGGATACTTGTCAGCTGATCAGTACAGGCAGGAATGATTCAAAAGGAGCAAGAGAAAATGGGCTTAATAAGTAATAACATAAGGAACTTAAGTAAATATAGCAGTAATCACTTTGTAATTAGTTAATAAAAACTGAATTAAGAGGTGGAATTGGTTTTTTTAGTATTCAAATCCTTGGGTTTTATAAGGGTCTGTGATCATAAAATGAGCTGTGATAAGCCTAAAATAACTTTCATTTAAACCTATGAGAGTATTAATACATCTTATAGTAATTTTAATGACCTTCAAATATCTTTTCTTTATATCAAGAAGTACCATAACTCAGAGAAGGAGACCAATAACGTTTGGGTAACGATATTAGGTATATCTTGAAGGGCTTAAATGACTTAATTTTTGTGTTCCTATTTCGTGATTTTCAGAAACTTAGATTTGTGCTATATTGAATATATTACATTTATAAAACAGCATACAAAGTGGAAGCAGAATTCTGTATCTTTTCTTTTTCTCCCCTTCAAATTTCTTGGTTCTTATGTCTTTGCAGTCATCCCAAACCAGAAGGCCTGGCTGCTGCCAAGAAGCTCTGTGAGAATCTCTTGCAAACAGTGAGTTGTATTTATCTGTCTGAAACTCATCTAGGAGATCTACTGCCATTTTGGACTGTGTGTCTTAGCTGTTTTTCTACCTGTATTAGTTTCTTAGGCCTGCCATATCAAATTACCACAAACTGGGTGACTTAAAACAACAGACGTTTATTCTCTCGTAGTTCAGGAAGCCAGAAGTCCAAAATCAAGATGTGGGCAGGGTGGTTCCTTCTGAATGCTCTGAGGGAGAATCCATCCCATTCCTCTCTGCTAGCTTCTTATGATTACCTGCAGTCCTTGGCATTCTTAGCCTTGTGTCAGCATAACTCTGCCTCCATCTTCACCTGGCCTTCTTCCCTGTATCTCTGTGTCTATCTCTTCTTGTAAGGATAACTGTCATTGGTTTTAGGGCCCACCCTAATCCAGTGTGACTGCATCTTAATGATCTCCATCTGCAAAACCTTGTTTCCAATTGAGGTCATATTCCAAGGTTCTGGGCAGACAAGAATTTGGTGGTGGTTGGGAACAACACTATCCAAACCTCTACATTATTCTGGCAACTAATATTCTCTATAAGGAAGTCAAACTCCCCTAGCCAGGGTCACAGTTGGCTTGCATTTCTTCTTCAGGAGCTATTTCAGTATGAAATTTCTAGTATATAGAGTCATAAAATCTCATTCTTGTCAGTTATTTAAATGCTACTATTAATCCCGGTCAAGTTGTTTATGATGCACATTCCAAATTTAATAGTAGCTTTAGCTAAAGTAAGGGTGGAGCTATAATAATTTAAAACCAATTAGCAATGCCTTTGGGATAATTGGTTTAATTATCCATTCTTTTTATTCTATAATCAAATAACCAGAAGTTAAACCATAGGGCTGTTTTTATAGCATCTAAAGGAAATCAGCTTTGGTGGTTGAATATGTTCAACCTTGTGTTATTTGGTTAAGGTATTTGGTGTTAATCTTTTTGGGAAGAAGCTATTGTTTTCTTTGCTTTTGTGGGGTGACCTGATTTACCACCCTTGTACCATATAACTTCCTTGACCATTCCCCTTCTTTTTCTTTGTTGCCACTTGAAGTTGGACTTAGATGCTTATAATAAAGAACTGGACAGGGGAAGTACTAAACCTTCATTAAACCATGAGCTCCTTGAGGGCAAATTACCCAGTAAATAAAAGAATGAATGACTTCTCTACAGTTATACAGACAACTTAGAAATTTCCTGACTGCTTAGTTTCTGTGGCTCTCTGAATGATTTTGTACCCCAGAATTGGGTCAGTTTGTGGGAGGGGGGGAGTTAGGATGCTCCTGATGTCCATGCCCCTGGTTCCCAAAACCTGGCCTAGTAATTTATAGGTGTGCCTTATTAAAATTTAGATTAAAGAAGTCTAAATTTGATTGAAACATCAGTGGAAATGTTTTAATTCCTAATTGCTTTGATCTTAGAATTATATATCCTTATACATACTCAGTGAATTGGGTCTGTTCCGTATTGATTTGTTTTCCCTTCACTTTCAGGTTCATGCTGAATACTCTAGATTTGTGAATCAGATTAATACTGCTGTACCTTTACCAGGTGTGTATGTCTTGAAGTGTTCAACTAAAAAATATTTTGCCAGTGATATTGATGTATAAAATATGATACTTGAGGCTAGATTAACTGTGCCAGGGCACTAATAATGTTCCCTTTAACTTAGGGTAATTTGGAAAGCCATTTGTGCCTCAGTAGTTTTCTTCCCTAGAGATTAAGTTTAATATTCAGCGAAAATGTCTCATTCTGCTGCAGCTGATTAAACACTTTTTTTCTTCCCCCTCAGGCTATACACAACCCTCTGCTATAAGTAGTGTCCCTCCTCAGCCACCATATTATCCATCCAATGGCTATCAGTCTGGTTACCCTGTTGTTCCCCCTCCTCAGCAGCCAGTTCAACCTCCCTACGGAGTACCAAGCATAGTGCCACCAGCTGTTTCTTTGGCACCTGGAGTCTTGCCAGCATTACCTACTGGAGTTCCACCTGTGCCAACACAATACCCGATAACACAAGTGCAGCCTCCAGCTAGCACTGGACAGGTAGGATGCCAGGATATGATACATTAGACCGTTGAATTAGGAAAAATTGGGGCAGGGAACGGGTGGAAAGCTGGGGGTATTATTTAGAAGTAATATGGAATGTGACGTATTTTTTTTACCTATTGTCTTTTTCCTGTGTTCCTACCACCAAACTACCTGAATACTTTGGAGTAGTGTGTACATGTGTGTATTCATCCTAAAGTTTGCAGTCAGTTTCATAACTCTTGCCACCAAATACAACTTTAGAGCAAGAGATGCCAAGCTTTCTATGAAGGGCTGGATGGTAAATATTTTAGGCTTTGTGGACCATACAGTCTCTGTCATAACTACTGCACTCTTGTTGCTGTAGTGCAAAAGCTGCCGCAGACAATACCAAATGAATGAGCATGGTTGGGTTCCAGTAAAACTTGATTTACAAAAATAGGTAGGCCAGAACCATAGTTTGCCTGTCCCTGGCCTTGCAGTGTTAGGAAAGTTCTCATGGAGAAAGGCTGGCATACTGCACTCATCTAAATGATTGGAACTGATTTACTAATCTTAGAAGAAATATTATACCGTATACAAGTATTCCTAGGCCAAGAGATAATGTACTTTCCAAACTCAAGGATTATAAATGCTGGTATATATTTCTGAAGCTAGGTAAGAAACTAGAATTTTAGGGAAAAAGTCAGTAGCCAGCTCATCTAGATTATGTACAGTCCTTCTTAAAGGCAGGGGAGAGACTAATGGAAGCATGGTAATGGATTTATGGCGGGTCCTCTGTGGGCCTCTCATAGTGTACCCATGCCAGAGTAAATTGCAGCCTCGAACCATTGCCCAGCCTCCTTACCAGTGGGCTGTGAGCACTGAAGGGGGTTGTACAGTGTGAAACCAAAGATGGGCTTCCGAACTCACTTCTGTTTGTGGTCCCCTAGTCATAATTATTTTATGACTTTTATATTTAGGCATAGCTATAGTTCTGCAGCTTTGAGCCACATCCTTTTGTAATTAGGAAGCAGTATGACGAAGTGGGTAAGAGTTGGGGTTTAGAGATAGACTTGCAGGGTCCGTGATGCTTCCCCATTTTTGAGCTATGTGATCTTGGGTTAGAACTTAGTCTATCCAGGCTTTGGTTTTCCTTATATGCAAAATGGACATAATGATCATATCTCAAAGAGTTGCAAGGGTTAAGTAAGCAGTCAATAAATATTAGCTGTTACTAATGAGAGTTTTCGTTTTAGAAGTGCTTGTTTTCTCTAATATATCTATCTTTTCCTTTTGGGAACAACCTCTTAAAACATTAGACTTGCTCTTGACATAACAGCTTACCCATGGAAGTGATAGATGAAGTTGCCTTTGCCACAAGCATTAGCAGCATTTATGATCCAGAAAGAGCTAATCACATTGATTAAAGGGCTTTAAATAAGAGAATGTTCTTGTTTGAGAACTTCTGAACTAAGTAAGTGGCTGGAGTATCTATTGTTTGTTAATGATCATGTTTGCTCCTAATGGCCAAAAATGTGCATCAGGTTTTTCCTGAGAGTTCAAAGCGCTATTGAGTTTGTCAGTTTCATGTTTTCCTACCATGAAGGTAGGAAGACTAGGTGATACTGTTACCACATTATACATGAAGGAAACTTAGGACCAGAAGATGAAGGATTCATATGAAATATACTGATCATTAAAGTATATTTTAATCATCCTTTAATTACTTGTTAGTTGGACATTCTCACACTTTTTTCCTCCTTGGTTTGTTTTGGTCCCAGAGTCCGATGAGTGGGCCTTTTATTCCTGCTGCTCCTGTCAAAACTGCCTTGCCTGCTGGCCCCCCGCCCCCGCCCCCACTCCCAAGTCAACCTCAGGCACAGAAGAGGCGATTCACAGAGGAACTACCAGATGAACGAGAATCTGGACTTCTTGGATACCAGGTTAAATAAAATATCCTGTCTTACTTTCCTCATCTTATCTTACTGTATTCTCCCTTTAAAGAAAGATAAATTCACATCTGTATCCACTGTCCTCCCAGTACTGGGATTTCTGCTTTCTGGAATCCATTTAGATTAGGTGTTTATCCTTGGGGATTAATTTAAAGCAAGAGTGATTCCCTTTGGGTGGGTTTTGTCTTTGGGGTCAGTGTGATAAGAGAGTACAAAGCTCTCCGCCTAGAGAGAAGTCTCCTATGACTAGCATCTGGAAGTTCTGTAGAATTCTGCACTTCCTCTTTATACAGCAGACTCTTGAAAGCCTCTGATAGCTTGTAGTGAAATGTGTAGGGAAGAACTGTTATTCTACCAGTATATGGTTTGTATTTAAAACCTTGGCTTTCAACTTAGTGTTCTCTTTTTCCCTCCTAAAAAAGAGGATGATGTCTTTCTCCAATTCCTACACCCCTAAAATAGATAGCCAGAAATGCAGTGATTCTGTGCATGTACGTAGTCATTCACTAATGAGTTTTTTTAAGATTATTAAAATATATAATTTCGGTGCAATTTTGTTTTATCAGGAGAAGCACCTTTTTGCCAGAATCCTTGAAGCATTCTTTGAAACAAACTTTGGAGCATTTTTGTAGTTTATAACTAGATTTATACAAACCAGTTAAGTCATAGGTAGTTGAAAACACAGACATAGCATAGTGAGTCACAACATCCCTAACCAAGTCCTACAGAGAAAAATAACAGTCTCTACTCAAACTATAGTTACACTCCAAATGCCAAAGAACTATGTAGTGCAGCTTACTGCAATTTATCAGAAAGATGAAGCACTTGACAGTTACATTAAGGAGCTAAAGTCAATACAGCAGTTGTAGATTTGCTAATGCCACTGTATTTTTCTGCTCATAGCATGGACCCATTCATATGACTAATTTAGGTACAGGCTTCTCCGGTCAGAATGAGATTGAAGGTGCAGGATCGAAGCCGGCAAGTTCCTCAGGCAAAGAGCGAGAGAGGGACAGGTAGGTTGGTTGTAACATAATTATATATGAATACATTCAGATGTCATTTTTTTGTACTATTAATGTGCATAATGATAGTTGCTATGAGCTTCCATGTTCTGAAACTGGAATGAAATCATTTGGATCAAACAGGCTCCTGTTTGTTGTAATTGATGCAGTGATGGAAAATATGATATCCCTTACACAGTCTTAGAAGCAGTTATACTCAGCCTTGAATAATTCAGTATTTGATTATTCACCTATCTTCCTTTACTTTTATTGTCTGAGTCTTAGACACTTTCCTAAGGACAGACAGTAAAAGAAGTGTTACACCATTTTTGCTACTTAGAATCATAGAATATCACTGATGCAGGTGCTTGGATGGGAGTCCAGCCTGCCATCCAGTGCTTGAATTCTCCTTTCCTATATTATGTTAGCCTTCATAAGATGGAGCTGACTTATCACAACAGTTCATTCTGTCTTATTCATTCATTCTGTTATATCTATTTTTTTTCATTTCTTAAGTGAGAATATCATACTTTAATTCTTGGTGCATCATTTTATAAACTGCCTAGAAATATGTAACGTGACCGGCAAATTCCCTTAATGGACAGACCATGTTTTACATGTAATTGAAAGTATACAAAGACATATCCATACAAATCAAACAGTTAACACAATTACTTTCAGGTCATGACAGAGATAATTTGCATTGGAAAGATCTCATTTTTTTTTTCTTCTTTATTTTGACTTTTTTGTTTTTTTGAAGTGTAGTTGATTTACAATGTTGTGTTAATTTTCAGGTGTACAGCAAAGTGATTCAGTTGTGTATACCTACATACCTATTGTTTTTTTCAGATTCTTTTTCCTTATAGGTTATTACATAATATTAAATATAGTTCTCTGTTGTATCTATTTCATTCATATAATTCATTCTATTATATCCTTATAATCTTACTTTTTTTTTTTTTTGGCCGCACTGCTCGGCTTGCGGGGTCTTAGTTCCCTGACTAGGGATGGAACCCGGGCCCCTGGCAGTGGAAGTGTGGAGTCCTAACCACTGGACTGCCAGGGAATTTCCTAATCTTACAACTTGATAACAGCTTGAAGAGTAGGGGAGTCAGGTGGAAAGGGTTGAAGTTAATAGTTAAACTGAACTTGAAAGATTACCTGCAGACTATATTGTTATTCTACTTCTTATCTACTGGAGATGTTGAAATTGTTTGAATTTGTCTGAAAAATTATTTAACTTTTTCTTTTAACAGGCAGTTGATGCCTCCACCAGCCTTTCCAGTGACTGGAATAAAAACAGAATCTGATGAAAGGAATGGGTCTGGGACTTTAACAGGGAGTCATGGTGAGTAAGGTGTAGCTGGGGGAGCAAGGGAATGGCTAAGACTGGTCTTAAACTATTGGTTTTCTAACCTGATGTTCATTCAGGTGTGACTCATTCAGATGTTTAATCCAACCTCTGTAATCTACTGGCTAATGAGAATACTTTTTTTTTTTATTTATAAGGACAGCATATAGTTACACAGCCTTTTATTTTCAACCGACGTGTGTCTAGAAAAGAGTCAGTCGACTTATATTTTATACATAGCATCAGTGACATTAAAACCCTAGGAAAAAGTAATGATTGGTAGGTCATTTCAAAATTTTGTTGCCTTTGTTGTTTTGAATACCTGGAGATAATCTGATACAGACTTAAAGATTTTTCTTTGTGTTGGGAGCTGAGCCACATCTCCCCTTATAACTCTATTTATTGGTTGGGAATGGTCAGCCAGTGGCTGTTTTTAAAAATGTTGCTTCTTAGTATCCCAGAACTCTAAATCCTGGAGAGGTCCATAAATGGGATTATTTTTGTTCTTTGCCTGTAGTCATAATAAAAATGAACAGAAGAAAATACATTTTTTTTCTTTTCTTCTTTTCTTTTAACTCTTTAAAAGGTGAAATATCAGCCTCCAGAGACTCACTTGCTAACTTTCCTTTTTTTTTCTTTTTTCTTTTTTTTTTTTTTTTTTGTGTGTGTGTGTGTGTGTTTCTTTTTTCTTTCTCTGCTTTCTTACATGGTTCTGGTGGATTCACATTTGCTGATGCTGGTGCTGTTTTTCGTGTGATCTTCAACGTTTTTGGGTGACCGTTGACCCTGTGACCTCAAAATGGTGTCCAATTAACCACTTACAATTAACATCTTTTTTTTAATTAACGAATTTATGGTATTATCTTTTTTTTTTTTTTTTTCTTGGCGGGGAATGGGGTTGGGGTTGTTTTTCTCTCTTCTAGATTATCCAGTCAAGAAGATGAAAACTACAGAGAAGGGATTTGGCTTGGTGGCTTATGCTGCAGATTCATCTGACGAAGAGGAGGAACACGGAGGTCATAAAAATGCAAGTAGTTTTCCACAGGGCTGGAGTTTGGGATATCAGTACCCTTCATCACAACCACGAGCTAAACAACAGATGCCATTCTGGATGGCTCCATAGGCAACAATGGAGCAGAGTTTTGAGCCTTGGTGACTCTTTAGCAATAATGCATGCATTTGATTTAACAAGACTCTGGGGCCTGTACTGGGAACCATCTTGGACCTTTGCAGAAGTCAGAGATGAGTGTCCCCTTTCTTAAAGGGGTTGCATTCTTTTTAAAACATCCTTATTTCTGCCGTGGCATAGCATCTGTTAAAATTTACTTAGAATCACAAATTTGTCTCAGAAGCTTTTTAACAGTTGGTGAAATGTGCTTGTTCAACAGGGTCATTCCAGTATACCCTTTACCTGGTCCAGCCTTTTCCAAATGAATAGCCCCTATTCTGACGTAAAGCAAGTTTTATTTGTATTTTACTACTGTTTTGTGAATTTTGATAATAACTGGTTACATACAAAGCCTTACTATTTATTAGTGGGGAAATGATTTTAAGACCATCCATCCTTTCAGTACTTAAATCTAAGAACCTCCTCATCCCTGTTTCATTTTTGGATTCTTTGTTTTGGAAAATGTGGTTTTACTAATTTAAAACTGTTGGATATAGCTGGATCCTGGGATAGTGAAGGTTTTTTTTTCCATTGGGATGATCCAAAGCTGGCACCTTCAGGCATTCTTGTCTCAGATAGCCGTTGCTGTTTTTATTGCCTGTCTAAGCTCATTGTCTTCAGCTGGGTCAGAGGCAACTACTTGATCAAAAGCTGGTCAGAACTCATCACAGAAATGAAACCCAGTGGTCTGTCTCTCTCAGAACTGGTTGCAGCTAAAATAGAGAGATTTGACTGCTTGCAATAGAATGGTGGACTTAGTGACTGAAATTGCAACTTGTCCTTTTTCTTGGCATTACAGGTTTTGCCAAAAGAACTTTTTTGTATCAAATATTGATGTGTGAAAGTGAAGGAGCTAGTCTGCTGAACCAGGAGTAGTTTGAGATACCGAACTGTCATTTTTGCACATTTGAATACTTTGCAGGCTGGCTTTGTATAAACGTATCCTCTGGTTTCCTATATGTTGTAAATATTTAGACCATAATTTCATTATAAATAAATGTATAAATATTCTGCTTGTGGTTTCTCTGTTCTTTCTTCTACAACCCATCCATACGCTAAAATTCATAAACTTTTTTACGCATAGCATAATGATATCATAACCCCATCAGAAAAATACATACGTGGACCCAAAAGTTTGCATGTAGTTCCAAGAGTTTTATGACTTTCCAAAGTAAACCCTTGAAAGTCAAAATGAAAATGTAAAGGATTTTTGTGATGGATGTTTTCCACTTTGATATCCTAGCCCCCCCTTTATTGAACATGGTTTGTAAAGGGACTGAGTGAAGGAAATATTTTTAAAGGAAATACAAGTTATTCTTGGGAAAACATGCTTAAAAAGGAAGAAGGGTGAGCAGAAGTTGCAACAGAAAAACTTCCCTGTGTGAAGTTCCTTCTGGTATTTATGTGTGCTACCTAGAGGTGAATATAGTTGATAGTGCCTTCATTTATTGCTGTATTTAATTTAAGGACCCCTGAAAACTCTTGAATTATCATTTCCTGCCGGAGGGTAGTATCAATACACTTGTTAAAAACAAAACCAAAAACACCCTAATTTTTAGATATCTTTCGTTTACATTTGTTTAAAATATGTGCAGAAATCTGATTAGTCTAACTAGAACTTTATCTTTGAGACCTGATTCTGTTTTTAAGAGCCCAAGTCATTGTCGTTGTCCCTTTGGGGAAATTTGGTTTTTCTGCTGTTAAGCCTTAAACTTGATCTTGGTCCTGTTTTGGGGGAGGATTTGGTGGGTTCCCGTTTCCTGTTTCCACATTCATTTGGCCAAATTTTTTTTTTTTTAATCTTCAACAGTAGTGGGTAAGTTGTTATTCTAGAGGCCCCTTGTGTGTCGCTTATCACATACTTATTTGACTTTTGCGTTAATAATTGTTTTAACGCCTTTGTGGGCACGTCCTGAATATGCTACTCTCCCAAGGCCCTTGGCGGTGAGTCGCGGAACGGGGTTTGAGGACCTGCCGGGGAGATGGCCCTCCCCGGGGGGGCGGGGCCAGTTGCAGGCGTCACGGGGCAGCTCCGCCCCTCCCCCCCCAGACGCGGGCGCTGGTGGCGCCATCTTTCCCGGCTGCGGGAGGGGTCACAGGTCAGTGCCGATCCTAGCCGCGAGTGAGGAGGGCGAGGTGAGTGACCAAATCCGGCCGACGTCTTCAAGTCCCGACGGGTACGAGCAGCAGGAGTGGGTTGGCTCGTGAAAGGGAAGGGCGGGGGGCCTGATGGCGGGCCGGAGATGCAGCTGGGGGAGGGGAGCTGTCGAGGGGAATGGGGAGGGGGCGGAACCTCCGGGTACCGCTGGTGTGAGAGGACCCCTGCGGCCTAAGGGGCGGTGTTCCTTTGGTCCCCAAACCTCATCTTTCTCACTGGGCTCCTTCATGCTGTGCCGGTGCTCCAGTTTGAAAAGAAATTCAAAATTTCTTTGTCTCTTTATTCTTTCTGGAAAGTGTAATAATTCGGAAAACCTGTGATGTTTCATAGGAGTGAGCTGTCCCGGAGGGAAGGTGAGGATGTAGGGTTTCTTAGGGAAGCCAGAAAGGGAGCAGGAGTAATAGGTCAGAGTATGGGAAGGTAGGGCACTGGCTCTAGGACTGTCGTCACGGTGTCTGAATCCTGGTTTAAATATTTTCTTCTTTATTTCCAGGTGCCTTTTCCTCGGGGCAGCCCAGGATTCTCCAAGAGGACAATGGATTCTGGAACTCGCCCAGTTGGTAGCTGTAGCAGCCCTGCAGGGCTGTCACGGGAATACAAACTAGTGATGCTGGGTGCTGGCGGTGTAGGGAAAAGCGGTAGGTGATGTTTTTCTTCCATTTTAAAAGAAATTAGAATGAAAAATTCTTAGAACAAATGCCCTCCACCCAAACCAACTGGGAGACTGACTATCATGCAATATTGATACTTACAGTTCTTTCTGTGGGTGACCTTTGTGTGGATTTTAACTTTCCTTTCTTGTTTTAAAGCCATGACCATGCAGTTCATCAGCCACCGGTTTCCAGAAGATCATGATCCCACCATTGGTAAGTCAGATTATCACTTCGGTTTTCCAAATAAACCCCATAAAAGTGTCTTGGTGTCAATTTTTTCAAACAATTTTCAACCATTTATATTTTGAGCCTTTTTTGGTGTCTAATTCAGATTTATTTAATAAGGATATCATAGCAGTTGGTAAGCAAATGGATTTTTTTTCCCTAGCTTAACTGCATATGTATATCAGCCATCTTAGTCTGTCTTTTACTGAGCATTAGTGGGACACTTTCTTTGTTATATTTTTATGGTTGGTATATTGTATTGCCAGGTTAAGGGAAAAATTTAAAAGCCACTTAACGAAGCCTTTTGCTATTATTTTTTCTAAGGGTCTGACTTGAGACTGAGTCTGTAACTATGAGTCAGCTGGTTTGAACTTCCACAGAAGGAAGCAGAAAAACAAGTAGAGCCAGCCTGCTGAACTCTTACAACCCAGACATGCAGAGCCTGGACTTGTTCCACTAGAAGCCTTTAATTTACTTCCTTATACCTCAAGTTCATTACATAGCAAGGTCTTTCTTCGTGTCTTTTATAATCCTTAATGCTCTATTGTTAGTAAAACAGTGTTAGAGAGTAAAAAGTAATTTTGTTTTGCCTTTTTTTTTAACTCCTGTTCTATGTAAACACCAAGAACAAGAACGTTACTATCATTCCTGAACCATAAGGAGGCAGGTTTGATTTTTTAGGAGTTATATCCCAGGATAAAAGAAAAATGGTGATGGGGATAGAGGAGGGCAAAGAATACCTGCCATATTACTTGTATTTTCAGGATGTGACACTTTGTCGTGATCCTGGGTCTCTAGGAAGGATTTCCATTGGGTCAGTCCTCTGCTGCTCTTTTTTCCACAGAGCCAATGAGTGTTCTGTGCTAACCCATCTTTGGATGTGGTCATTTTATATAGTAGATGCTTCTGTGGCTTGGGGAAAATAGAAACAGTTCTTATTTTTTCATGTACTATATTAAATTTAGAACATTGTTCAGGAATTCACACTATGGTGGGAATTCTGGGAATAAAATTAATGTAAGGCCTAGGATAATTTACTTAGAACTCCAGAAATATCTTTTCCTGGGACTTCCTTGGTGGCCGGTGGTTAAGACTCTGTGCTTCCACTGCAGGGGGCATGGGTTCAATCTCTGGTCAGGGAACTAAGATCCCGCATGCCATGCAGTGCGGCCAAAAAAAAAAAAAAAAGAAATATCTTTTCCTTTCTTCAAAGTAAAACCTGGGAATTCCCTGGTGGTCCAGTGGTTAGGACTCAGTGCTCTCACTGCCAGGGGCCTGGGTTCAATCCCTGGTCAGGAAACTAAGATCCCACAAGCTGCATGGGGTGGCCAAAATAAAAAAAAATTTTTTAATAAAATTAAAAAAAATAATAAAGTAAAACCCATATCCTTGTCCCCTGAAAAGTTACTTTTTTTAATCAGTTGATTTTTTTTTTCCCCCAGTCATCTGCTCTTCTGACAATATTATCTGATTTCAACAACAAATACTTTCATCTCTTGAGTTCCTGTTATGTGCCAAGCACTGTGTTAGGCCCTGGGGGTACAGTAGTAAGCAAAAAGATATGGGGTCTGCTGTCATTGAGTTTACAGTTTAGTGCAATTTTGTTTCAGACTTTGGCTGCTAACTCTAAGAAAAACTTTATATTGTAACCAGTACACATATAAGTATATGTTTGCACACATGTATATGTAATTAAAATATCATGAAACTATATTTACCTCACTAAGTTTGGTGCACTCATGTATTTCCTCTTTCATTTTAGATTTCTGCTTGTTTACTTTCATGCTGGTCCCAACCCATTAAATTCATCCACAATTTGCAAATTCTAATGGATCATGCGTGACCTGTAGTTTGAGAATCATTGATTTAGTAGGCTCTTCATTTTTGAGGAAGAGTCAGAAGCAGGGGTTCAAGAAAAAATGTTTGAAGGAAATACATAAGGATGTAAGCAGCAGTTGTTTGAATGATGGAAATACTGAGTGAGGTTTTTCTCTTCTTTTTTACTTTGCTGTATTTTCCAAGGTTACCATAAGAATACATAAAGAAATGTGCTCTCATAAAGGAGAAATTATGACAATATGGATTCTTTAGAAAATAGTAAACTCTGGTTTTTGCTTTTCCTATAATGTTAAAAATGAGGAGAACTATAGCATATGGTTAAGTACATAAAGCTTTTGAGTCAAGCAGCCCTTGGATTCAGTTCTGGCTATGTCATTAATGAACTTTGTAACATGGGGAATACATTTAATGTTTTAGAGTTTAATTTTTTTTACCTGTAAAATGGAGGTAATAATACCTACCTCACTGAATTATTGTCACTGTTGAATGAGCTAACATATGTAAATCACTTAGTATAATGCTTGGCGTCTAATAACTATTTAGTAAATGGTAAAGTTACTTTTCTGGCCTAACATTTTTCCAAAAGACAATCTCTCAACTCTTTTAGAATTGTAGGTGAAGTCTAATAAGCTTAAGCTATGAATAAACTTATGTCATGGTTTATGTGGGAAAAAAGAAATTAGTTGAAGACCCAATTTACATGTCTCAATGGAATTAGGAGCTTCCTGAGAACATTTGGGCACTTAAATGTGTAATCTACTTCTCCATAAGATGAATTTCAAAATAAGGTTACATATTCCTGCATTTATGGGTTAATAGTACCACCTTTCTTCCCTTCTGTAGAAGATGCTTATAAAATCCGGATCCGTATTGATGATGAGCCTGCCAATCTGGACATTTTGGATACGGCTGGACAGGTATTAAATCCCAAAATGCTATGAGTAAAGGCCTTTTTGTGCTAGTAAAGGGGAGGGGAAGACTTATGCAGAGAAGATCATTAGTTCATCTCTTTTAATTTTTCATGCACTCTGACTCAGGATAGCAGGTAACCAACATCTCTCTTTAATCTGAAATAAATAGCTAAAGTGTATATAGTTCCAGGTTGCATCAATACACTAATAATCCTTGTTTCCCTCTAGGCAGAGTTTACAGCCATGCGGGATCAGTATATGAGGGCAGGAGAAGGGTTTATCATCTGTTACTCTATCACCGATCGTCGAAGTTTCCATGAAGTTCGGGAGTTTAAACAGCTTATTTATCGAGTTCGACGTACTGATGATACCCCTGTGGTTCTTGTGGGAAACAAGTCTGACCTAAAGCAGCTAAGACAGGTGAGGATAGAGTAGAAAATTCTATGTGTAGTCTTGTGGGATTAGTCATTTGTGTTCTCTGTTTATAAATTTCTTTGCCTTAAAAAGAAAATTTTAAGTTAGCTTCTCCCTAGCCTGGAAAACTTCCCTGTATCTACTAATGTGCTCTTATTTTGGGTAAAATCTGGATTTTAGGAATCAGTTTACGGACAAAACCCACAGGATAATAATCAGATGACAAATAGAATACACATTAAGTGAAGGATCATGGGATTTTCATTTTCTAAAACCTCAGAAGTAAATCTCTTTATGTTGCAAAAAGAGAAACTTAGGCTTCAAGGTATACTTCCTGATGGTGAGAATTATGAGCCATGGAAAGGGAGAATAAGAGAAATTGTAGAGGATTTTAGAATAAATGATACCCTTCAAGTTAGCAACAATGTTTCAAATTTTGCTGTTTGGTATAGAGTTGAAGGAGTGGTGAAAGGGGCACGTTTATCACTACCAGTGAAAGCAACGAATGGTACAAATTTTTAGAAGTAGTTTGACAGTAGTTAAATTCATAATGCTTCTCAGTTAATTCCTGTTTGAATTAATCTATTCAGGGATTTATATATGAATTGTTCATTGCCATGCTTTTTATGGTAGCAAAAAATTAGAATAAGTCTAAATGTCCAAAAGTAGGAGAAATTATGGAATATCCGTCATTGGATATATTGATTTCAGGTTCCTTATGGTTTTCAGTATTGTAGTTTAAGTATACCTCTCTTTGCCTTGTGATTTACATTCTTGAAATGAAAAGTATGAAGAAAATTCAGATTGTATATTTGATATCTATAACTATTCCCTGTTCCAAAAAGTTATCTTTAAAATAGACTAGAAATAGAATCACATAATTTGAAAGCAGAAGGAATTAGAAATCATGTAATCCAGCCTCCCAGCATTACAAATATCACTTTGCTCTGCTTGGACCTTTCCAGAGTTGAGGTACTCTCTTCCTGTTAAGGTAACCCCTTCACTTTTTGGGGCAGTTGTGATTATTTTCTGCTGTTACCACTATAAATTTTCTCATGTTTACATTTTTAAAGGTCACCAAGGAAGAAGGATTGGCTTTGGCCCGAGAATTCAGCTGCCCCTTTTTTGAGACATCTGCCGCATACCGCTACTACATTGATGATGTATTCCATGCCCTTGTACGGGAGATACGTAGGAAAGAAAAGGAGGCAGTGCTGGCCATGGAGAAAAAATCTAAACCCAAAAACAGTGTATGGAAGAGGCTAAAATCACCGTTCCGGAAGAAGAAAGATTCAGTAACTTGAAGGGAAGATGTGAAATGTTTATCTGTGAACTGCAGTCCTTAATCAGAGCAGTCCAGTAACCTGCATTAGTGAGCATGGTGCTTGTTCTTTCTCCTGTTATGACTGTTATTTTAAAAATAACTGATGAAGGGGACATGCCCACTAGGAGTTTTCAATGATGTGGTATTTAAAATATTGTTTCTTAGCTAATTCTGATTTTATTAACCCAGTGGAGCACTGTCTACTTTTAAATTGTCACATTAGAATTCGATTTACCAATGTTTTGGGTTCTGTTGCTGATATTAATTAATGTAAATTTTTTATACCCCGGGGAATACGAATACCATACGTGTTTGCCCAAGCTCACAAGAGGAATTTTTTGCCATGCACTATTCTGCATTCTCTTTCAACTGCAATTTCCTGGGACTGTCCCAGGTAAGGACTTCAGTTTTTTCTGTTCATGCTGTGCTTCCTGGAGACAGAACAAAAATCATGGGGAAATCAGTTCTAAAGAGATTGGTGCTAAAGTTCAGCAAATAGCTGTGGAACTGACTCCTGTTGCAGATTATGGAGTGATGATATTGGGGAAATCAGGCTGTATGTTTTTGCAAGAGCTTGGCTAGAAAAAGTTAGGATCAGAACAGTGCTCCTCAGAGGAGCCTGTCTTTTCTAACAAGTACACATTTGACCCAAATGCACTGGGATGGATGAGAGCAAAGAGAAACATATAAGATGTAATGAAGCTTTCTCCTACAAGGTTATTTTACTCTTCCTTTCAGGGTTTTGCCCTTCTTTACCTTCACAGGTAAACATTTTGGGAACCATTACTGGGTTACTAAACTGTTGTTTAATCTAAATCCTTGGTTGGGACAGCCATTGCCTTGTACAGGTTTATTTTTTCCCCAGAGATGCACACACAAATACATTTACATTAATTGCTTCCTAGTGCTTTCCCTTAGCTTCCCTGTGCTCTCTAGAAGAGCTAGGCCTGGCAGAATGTTTTTTAGGCCCTTCGTCAGACTGACTGCATTTTCCATACTGAAAAGACATCAGGAGTTAGTAAAATTGTATATGTGCCTCCTTGACATAGACAATCACTAGACTCAGTGTTCTAAGAAAGCTTGTGGCATTTCTGTGTAATGAGCCAGTCTGAAGCTTTAAAATTCCCATATGTTGAGTTTCTCATTGAAGATTTCTTTACAAGGACCTTGCTAAGTTCACCTCAGGGTTTTGCCTGAGCCTTGACAAAGCTTAGCCTAAGACAGTACCACTTTGATAACTGCATAGGTGAGAAACTATCCTGTCTTCTTGGGAAGAATCAGCTTTAAATATTGGTGGTGAGGTCTTTCTTTTACAATCAGGATTATTTTGATACCTGAACTTGTTATGTGTGGAGATTAAGCACAAAAGTGCTAAGAGTAATGTAGCATATGTTGAACATTAAATGTCACTGAAGCAGTGTTTGTGACCACTTTAAGAACATGACTGTGTAGCATCTCTTAAAAAGTGCACAGCTCAATTCACTGTTTTCCGTTTTTATTACAGTCAGGACAGGGTTGTTGTATTTTTTCTTCCAATCAATGGTATGTGTTCTAGGTTTAAAGGAAAGTGATGGTTGTAACTTCTTTAGCTGAGTAGTGATCCCTTTTGAAACTCCTGAAATGTTTCTGCTACCAAATAAATCATGGTTTATGGTACTCAAGCCATCCAAAACTGAAAGATGCAGAATTTGAATCTATGCAGGACAAAAATCTTACAGGAACCGTAGCACTTTGGAAGTGTGAAGTTAGAAAAGAAGTACAGTGCAATTCTATTTTAACAGTATTTCACCACATTTAAACTAGCTTAGAGCCTGTTAGGTTTAATGCCTTAGCTTCTCATTACTAATAACCTAGGGAATTGTTATTAGCATCAAGCAAGATGTTGACAGCTATGTAATTATATCTATAAGACAGGAGGGAGTTTGTAATGTATATAAGAAAAATAACAAATGGGTGTTTTTAAGACTATCACTATCATATATTTGATCATTGGATTACTTAGCCCATCAGGTAGTATTGAGAATTCTATTCATGGTGCTAAATAGTTTGAGGGGTATAATATGTGTAAGTCATAGCTCTATTCTTAGTGATTGTATAGTGTAAATAATTTATAAGCTCTAAATAGTCAGCTTTATCTAATTTGAGGGCATTAAAATCAATTAACTGCCTGGAACTTTGAGGAGAGAAAAATTCAGGGACAAGTTGAAAAGCACTGGAACTGTTCATGTCCATACCAGATTGGCAAGTTACAAAATTTGGAAGCTGGTGTCTAGAATTAACTGTTTAGAATTCCAAAAGAGATATATGTTTTAACTTTGTGATATATTAGCAAGAACTGGTCTACTGTAATGTATGGGGAGGAGAGGGGAGAGAAAAGTTTTTCACTTATGCACTTGTATATGATGACAGTTTGTATGACACAATACAAAACTTTTAAACAACTTACTGGGCCTTTCCTTTACTTACCTATGTATGGGTAGAAATGTCTGGAATCGTTACACAAGGGTCATTTTAAGAAAAACTTAATAACTTGAGATTTTATATGCTGGAAAATATTGATTCAAAAAAATCTGAGTGCCCACCGTATACAGAACACCTGTGTCAGGTGCTCGGGAGCATGCCACGGAATGCTCCTTTGTCCAGAGATTACCTCACTGCTTGCCTAGGTCGAGGGGTGGGTGGGAGGTGGAGGTGCTGCCATCCAACTGTGGAAGAGTCTCCCCTGTGTGACAGTGAGCTGGGGTCCCGGCTCTAGGCATCACCTGGCTCTGATTCCTGACCCCAAAGCACTGCCCACTGTCCTGGAGCCAGCAGATGGATGACACTTGGTATTTGGCCATGCCATTGGAGGACTTAGGTTGCGGAGTGTGAACTGCTGCTTCCAGGGCAGGTGCCGGAGAGACCCCACTGATACCCCAGCATCTCTGGGGAGAGGCGAAGGGACAAGGCAAAATTTTTAAAAAAGAGCCTACCTCTTTGGTGGGCAGATGGGAAAAACATGTTGTAAGTGGTAGTGCATTTGCCCACCTGATCAAGGGTTAACTAAAGTTGTTTCGAGTATGTAAACTAAATGTGAGAGAATGAGGAATAATTTTTTATGTGAAGGTCGTTGCTTTTATCTCCACTACTCTAAATGGGCATCAGCGTTGGTAGACAGGACTTAGTTTGGACATTAAGGGAATATATTTTTGTGTCCTCATGATTTAACATTTATTGAGTAGGTCAGTAACTGTCAGTGTGTCCACTATTAAAATGGGTAATGGAAGAGGAGCATTCCATGTTCTAATGTAACCTCTGTTAGGATAGACAGTGGAATTACAGTCAAAGTATTTATGGACACTTACGTGCACTAAGCACTGTTTGCTTGAAGAGCTGTGAGGGATTCAGAGGGCTGTAAAATATCTCTGCTCTGGAGCTTTGATTAAATTTGCATATACAAAACAACTAGAGATCAATCTTAAAGCAACAGATTACTTACTTCAAAGTCAGTGTTACAAGGATTCAAAGAAGGAAGGAATTAACAAAGCTCGGGCAGATCAGTGGAGCCGACTCTTTAAGGGTGAATGGGAGAGGAGGCAAATTTGAGGAGAGATTGAATTTGACCTGAATAGAATAATGAAGAGATGAGATCAGAGATGTAATTTCTGAAATTCCTCATTCCTCGTATGTATTGCTTATTTCCTTTAAAAAAAAATTTGCTTATATGAGTTTAGTACGCTGTTGACAAATAATTGGCAGTGTTGCACTTTTTCCAAAGTCAGTCTTGAGAGGGGTGAGACAAATTTGAAGTCTTACTTTTAAAAGTCCTTGTTAACTTGGCAAACACTTGGCTTTAAAAGATGGCTTAGGGGGCTTCCCTGGTGGCACAGTGGTTGAGAGTCCGCCTGCCCATGCAGGGGACACAGGTTTATGCCCCGGTTCGGGAGGATCCCACATGCCGCGGAGCGGCTGGGCCCGTGAGCCATGGCCGCTGAGCCTGCGCGTCCGGAGCCCGTGCTCCGCAACGGGAGAGGCCGCGACAGTCAGAGGCCCGCGTACCGCAAAAAAAAAAAAAAAAAGATGGCTTAGGGACTTCCCTGGTGGCGCAGTGGTTAAGAATCCTACTGCCAGAAAAAAAAAAAAAGAATCCATCTGCCAGTGCAGGGGACACGGGTTCGAGCCCTGGTCCCGTGCATCACAACTAGGGAGCTGTTTTGTTTTTTCTCATTTTCTCACTTTGACCTCTGGAGATTTTGATTTCATAGATTTCTGATAGGACCCGGGAATCTATATTAAAACAAAAACCTCGCAGGTGATTCTGATTGCAGCCATGCAGCCATTCTTGGATTAGGAATCACTGAGCTTGATGATGTCAAAGTGTCTTGGTAGATCATTGGATGACTGTTTAAAGCAGTGATGAGTTGTAGTTAACAGATGTGGAAAATTGTGGTTCTATGTAGTATGGTGTGGGGATGGGGAGCAACTGGAAGTAAGCAACAAGAAGTCTGCTCTAGTAGTTCATGAGTAAGGAAACAAGGGCTTTGGCTGTAGGGACAGGCAAGAAATATAAATTCATACCTTGTTATGAAGGAAGCTATTGGATAGCACAAAGTGCTGTTAGGTCTTAATGTTTGGGATATTTTGAAATATATATATATATTAAAAAATATATAAATATATGTATATAAATATATATCAACTTTCTAAAAATTAATTATTTTTGGCTGCATTGGGTCTTCGTTGCTGCACATGGGCTTTCTCTAGTTGCGGCGAGCAGGGGCTACACTTCCTTGCAGTGCACGGGCTTCTCATTGCGGTGGCTTCTCTTGTTGCCGAGCACAGGCTCTAGAGCGCAGGCTCAGTAGTTGTGGCGCACGGGCTTAGTTGCTCTGCGGCGTGTGGGATCTTCCCGGACCAGGGCTCGAACCCACATCCCCTGCATTGGCAGGTGGATTCTTAACCACTGCGTCACCGGGGAAGTCCCCCAATCAACTTTTAAATATGAGTTGGCCTTGAGACAAAATTACTGAAATATTTTAGCTTTGTCTGATAGTCCTTGCTTTAAAAAAGAAGAAAAAAACATGATGAGCAGCTTTTGGTTCAGTGTGTACATTCCCCAGCACACATGATTATATCATGAAGTCACCCAGTTTTTTGAACAAAAGCTGCTGGGGTGGGGACATGTGTCATTTCCTGCCCTTCCCAGAGCTGGTTATTACTAGAGTTTATTACAGTTTGCTCTGAGCCAGGGGAAAGTCTTTAGCTCCAGAAATATCCCCCACCAGATACTTTTCTTATTTTCTTTGCAGAGGAGTGTGTAGGTGAGAGAGTGGAGGCAGAGAAACTTATGGTTTATATGAAAGTGAGTCTAACTATGTACTCAAATACGGTGCAATCGACATAAAATCTCTGCTGGCCTGGAAGGCATGCATGCACATACAATTTAGTCAGAAATAACTTGCACAGTCCCACCCAAAACACTGAGGCTATTCTTACTTTCATATCCTTAGACTCAAGAGAGTATGTGGGTCTGGTTGCAGCTAATATACATTCACCGCCACCACCAAAAAAACAACTCTAGACCAAACTTCTTTTGAAACTCTGACTCAGAGTAAATAGGAAGAAGAGGCAAAGGCTTTTTCTGTTTGCTTTAGGTCTGCTTCCTAGACACTATTTTGTTCACTGCCTGTCTGCCTTTATGACAAACCTTTACTAAGTGCCTACTGAATGCCAAGGCTTCGTGTTGGGTGTTGGGAATTCAACAGTGAATGAAAACAAGCATACAGCTCTTGGAGTCTCAGTTCTGTCCTTTGGGTGCCTCTAATTCTAAAGTGCAAAATCTCCTGCGAGATTTGATCAAATCAGGTGGTGGGAGAGTGAAAGGGGGTGGAGGACAAGCAGGAGTTTCAACTCCTTGGTAAACAATAATGTTTAAATGTTAACTTGGAAAAATGCCTGAGAAGAGGCTGATTTGGTGTGAGTGAATGTAAATCATGAAAATGTCCAGTTTCATACAATAGCAGGTGACCCTCTGAAACATTCTTGAGGACATTGGCATCAAGAGCATGAATACATTCTAATTTGCATTAGTTCCCGTAGCCTCTGTTTGCATCTTTCTTTGAAGTCTCCACCAGTAGTGATGGTAGAAAAAAGAGGTTCTGGAGTCAGAGTGCACAGGGTGAATCCGAGCTGCACTGCTTATAAGTGGTGGAACTTGGAACAAGTTGTTTAAATTCCTTGGACTTTTTTTTTTTTTTAATATATTTATTTATTTATTTATTTTTGGCCATGTTGGGTCTTTGTTGCTACACGTGGGCCTTCTCTAGTTGCGGCAAGCAGGGGCTATTCTTCGTTGCAGCGCGCAGGCTTCTCATTGCAGTGGCTTCTCTTGTTGCGGAGCACGGGCTGTAGGAGCGCGGGCCTCAGTAGCTGTGGCACACGGTGCTCAGTAGTTGTGGTGCACGGGCTTAGTTGCTCCACGGCATGTGGGATCTTCCCGGACCAGGGCTCAAACCCGTGTCCTCTGTGTTGGCAGGTGGATTCTTAACCACTGCACCACCAGGGAAGTCCCACTCCTTGGACTTCAGTTTTCTCATCTGTTAAATGGGGATAATAATAGCACATATCCAGCAGGGTTGTTGGAGGGATTGAGTTTTAAATTTATAAAGTCCTTAAAATAGTGCCCAGCATTGATAAGCATTCAATCGTGTTAGCTATTTTTGCTATTACTATTAAAAAGAAAATGAGTCCCTCCTTACAGCTTGTCAGAGCTTTTCAGTTAGATTGAGGTTTACCATGATGTTTGAGGTGAATTACCAGCTCCCCAGACTTGAACACGAGAGCAGCTAATGAATTCCCAGGCTCTTATCGATTTTTCTGTTAGCACATCTATTCCTGGGCCTGCTGAGCTCTAAGCCCTCCTCTACGAGTTTGTTCTTGAACGCCAAGCAGAGTTTTGAGCATTTATTAGAGGTGCTCAGAAGGTGTATTTGACCTAACATGGTATTCGGCAATTGAGATACTCTACAGCTTACTATCTTGTAAAAGTTATACTGAATGAGAATAAATTGTTCTCAGTTTTCTGAAAAATGAATGCCTTGTGGCTAAAACTTATGTTGTTCTTGAATTATTTAAAGAACACTTCAAGCACTAGGCTGTTTGTCTTTTCAAACCGCAAGGTATGGGGGATGGATGAAATTGGTAGGTGAGGCACTTGGTAGGTTGGCAACTCTTCTCAGAGAGTTTGTTACCAGATCACAGGAGAAAATACCTTGGAGTGAAAGGTACTGTAGAAGACTATGTGGGAATTCCCTGGTGGTCCAGTGGTTAGGACTCCACACTTTCACTGCTGAGGGCCCAGGTTCAATCCCTGGTCGGGGATCTAAGATCCCACAAGCTGCACGGGGCGGCCAAAAAAAAAAAACCAACTATGTGATGTTCTTCATTCATTGCCCACCCTGCATCAATTCTTTCTTCCAAAGGAAATGTTTTACTCAAGAATCCACCCATCTCCCATACTCAGTTCTAGGACAGTCCTAAATGGCCTAAAGATAATCCCATCCTCTTTGCCTGTGATTGGCTCAGAAATGACCATGTGACACATTTTGGACCAGCAAGATAAGAGGAAAGAATAGCTAGAGGCTTCTGGGAATGATTGACCTTATCTTTCTAGGAGAGGTCGTTTCCCCTCCGCCCCAGGGGGGTGCTTCTATAAATATAAAAGCCTTATGATTAAGCTAGCCTTGAATGTCAGAATGGCCCACAGAAAGAACCTGGGCCCCTCATAGTATTAGTGACCTTTTGCTGAGTCAACTCTGAAGCCTAACCTGCCTCTGGACTTCCAGTTAGGTGAACCGATCCATATTCTTAATGTTTAAGCCAATTTGAATTGGGTTTCCTGTTAATTATAGCCAAAAACATCTTGAGTGCCAAGATACTCTTACCATCATTGTTATTATATTATCATGTTAGAAAAAAGTAATATGCAAAATTATATACATACTATGATTGGAATCATACAGTGGTTCGAAGAGATTGGAAGGAGATATGCCCAAATTAATACTGTTTGCCTGTAGGTGGATTTTTTCCAGTTCCTATGAATTGTACTTTATTTTATGTGTTTTCTACAATGATCCTGAGTAATGTATCAGGGGAATAAATGTACAGGAACTAAGACTAGAAGACAAAATGGTTGTTAAGGTTTTGGAATCTTGATTTTTTTTTTTTTCCTCTTCTCTATTTTCTAGTGTTCTTATAATATGCTTAGGATGTTAGTTTTGCAATTCAAAAATGTTTTATAGTTCCTTAACTGAAACTTTAAAAAGTTTTAAACCTATTCTCTTGCTTCCTTTCTCTCTACTACTTGCGTGTACACACAGCGTTCCTTTTCTTTCAGGGCATTTCTCAGTTTGTGATTAAATACTTATTAGTGTGATTAATTGATTAATGCTTGTCTTCTTCTAAGCTCCTCAAATGTAGGACTCTTGCTCATCAATGTCTTGTATCCCCAGTACCTGGCATATGATAGAGACGCGATTAAAAAATATTTCCTGACTAATGAATAAATAAGAGAACAGAATCAGCCAGTCTCAGCATTGCTTTTGGAAATATTTCCAATGAAAGGGGCAGACTAATTCTCAGCACTAAAAGCCATCCTCTCTCTCTCTGGTGGTTATGATCTTAAATATTACATTTTAAGAGGAAAACAGAAGGAGGACTAGAAAAAGGACTGTCAGTCTGGAGCCTGGAATCTGCATGTTTTAACAAGTGTCCCAGATGATTCTGAATCAGGTGGTCTGAGGCCACGCTTTGGAGAACATGCCCTAGTATATCCTATTGGAGTCTGAATGTTCACATCATTCATAGTCATCCAGCTTCCAAGAAAATCATGCTGATGTCACCGGGCCTATTTAATGTGAATCAGTCTTTATTCTGCACTTGTGTGGTGCATTAACAAATTCAACATACAAGATAGCATTACATATTGTAGGTTAGCGTTACAGCATTATGCAGTTTCACACAATTCATGTTAGCTTTTTCGTTTTTTTCGTTTTTTTTTTTTTTTAATTTGACACGTTTATTTTATTTTTGAGTTTCATTTTTACAAGAGAAGACACAAGGTAAAGAAAGACGACCACATCAGAGAAGGAGCATGGTGAGGGCAATGTCACTATCGTGGCCATAATAAAAGCCTTCCAAGAAAAAGGACTTGCATTATTCCCTCTCCCGAGCAAGCCGCCCCTGTCCCATGAGCCAGTTCTATCTGTTTGCACATCCAGAGCACCACTCATGAACATGTACATCTTGGCTGTGCTCCACTGAGAAGAACTGAAGGAAGGACTAACTCATAAAAGGGACTTTTGTTATTAAGAAAAACTCTTGTCTTCCCAAAGGAATCAAGATATCAGCAGAGAAGGACTGACTCTTGGAAAATCAGAAGTGACCATTCCCTAACCTATTCCTGACCATGAGTGCCTTGTGCAAAAGCTAGAATGTGACTCTCTTGTCTTTTAACTGACTCTTAGGAGTAGGCATTCCTCCTCCACCCTTATCCGTTAGCTCTGGGAGGAACAAATGTGAAAGCCAAAGCCAGCTAAGAAACTTTGGGACAGCAAAGTCAAGGGCACGATGGATCAGGCCTGAGGTAGGAGGGAGGAACCCTGTACTGTCTGCCTCTTTGCCATTTTTCTGAGAAAGACACCGAGGCAGCTCCTAGGCTACAGAACTACTGGTTCCTTCCCTGCCACCTCACCACCCACTGCTCAGTAGACCCAAAGAATGCAAGGAATAAAGCTACAAGGAGGTGGGGAAGAGAGGAGTTGGGTGAGGCTGCTTTCCCAGACTTATGTCAGGAGGAGCTACAGAGGCACACACAGCAGGGCAAAGGCCAGACTATCTCCACCTGTTGCTTTGCATTGTTTCTGGGAAGGAAACAAAAGCGGGTTGCTCAGCGATTTCTGATCTTTAGACATTAAGGCGATGAAGAGGAACCATTTAAAATTTTTCCTAATGGGGCTTCAGAGTGCTCCTGTCAGATTTACATGAAACTATCTCAAAATGCATTTTTAGAAAACAAAAATTATTTTCTTCTACGTATGATACAGTATTTACATTCCATGGAGTGTTGGATAGAGACTGGTGGTGTGAACCCAACTGATGATGAGATTGTGAGTCAGATTATGGGGGATGTGGGATGACAGGGACAAGAACAGAGAGTGGGCTTTGTGCCTGCTCAGAACTGCTGCTCTGCATTGTCAAGAATCCAGGTTAAAAAAAAAAAAAAAAAAAGAATGGGGGTGGGCGGGGAACAGATTGGTTTGAAATCCACAGAGTTAAGGGAATGTCAAAGGCAACATCACCACTCTCCACGGAGACTCAGCTCTTCAGCTCCCTTCTCAGAAGCAAGTCAGATAGTGATGTTCTTGTATGAATGTGGAATTTCAATCTTGGATAATCTTTCAGGCCTTGGTTCAAGCTGCTGCTTATTTGAGTTCCTTTTCAGGCTGGCAAAAATATCTACTGCCTATCCAGGCTTACTTATTGTCAGTGAAGTCTCTGCCATCTGAAAAGTCTCAACTCTAAGAGACATGGCTGGTCTAGGAATAAGGAGATGTGAATTCTAATCCCAGCAAGAGGCTGAATCTCTCTCAACCTCTATTGTCCACTGGCAGAGGAGGATTGAACTCTGTGGTTACCCATACCTTCATATTATCTTGAGATTCAGAAGTCCTAAGAACTGAGCACTTTGTTTTCAGGGAAAGGATGTTCCGAAAAAGTCCAAGTTATCTTTATTACTAATTTAGTCACAGGTACTCATTTAGTTATTTGTAAGAGCCAGGATTGAAAAATTTAAAGAGAAAGAATAATTTCTGAAGTGCCTTTTCCTTATAAAGCAAAACTAACCTCATCTAAGCTACTTGAGAAGACTTTAAAGCTTCTCAGTTTTCAGCGTTTCTGGAAAAACAAAGGCCAGTTTAATCCTTCAAAACTCTGATGATTTCTAAACCATCAACCAACGAATGGCTGTCCTTCCAGACACAGTTACAAAGGGAGATGGCAGTCATCTCATTTTCCTTTCCTTGTCTTCATACCTACATTTGGGATCAGCTGGATGTATTCATTGGTACTATCCTGTAGCTGAATTTGAAGTCGCCAAAGCTCTTTTTAGACAGGTCATCTAGTTTTGTAAACCCAAATTCTACCTAAAAGTCTGATGTCTTTGTGTACTTGATCACAAATTAATCAAGGACTGCCTTTTACCCATTCATAGCAGGAGAGCTAATAACAAACATACCTCAATTCGCAAGTACTCTTTCTCCTGCAAACCCTGCCTTATCCGTTCCACCTTTGTTTCTTGGCTTACTACAGACCTCTGGACCTTGCGCTCAGTCAAAGAGCAGAAATGTAAGAGGTAACAGGGAGAAAAGATGGGGATGATAAAAACATGAGGTTTTACAAGAGCAAAAGATTCTTCCACAGAGGTGGGGAGTGAAAATAACTCTAGAGAAGCCCAGTAAAAAGAGACCAATTTCAGGTAGTCAGCAAATACAATTCGGCACAAAACACAATTTTCATGGATTAAAATCTGTACCTTGATGTTGGCAGTTAGGCTAATTTCTTCAGTTTGTATTAGACATGCAAGTATAAGGTTACATTTTTATATATAGACTTGTAGAGGTCTTTCCCTCTCTTTTTTTCCCCCATAAAAAAAGAAAAAAAAAGGGATTTCCTAGTGCCTTGCAAAGGAGAAAAATCATCATCGCTAAGAACTGATCTGCAGCTGTGGTCATGTGGGGTGTTCTTTGTGGGGTTTGTTTTGTAAGAAATTTTCTTCTACAGCTAAAATGAGGTGTTGAGTCCACTTCTCTCTGTTTATCTCTCTCCCCACCACGTCCCTGCCCAGCCCGGCCCTGGGGTTAGAGGCAAGGAGAAGAGGATTAGTACTCGCTCAGACTGTGCCACTTGGCCACGGGCTTGCGGGGGCTCTCGCAGACCTCTCTCCAGTGTTCAGCACCGCTGACTGTGACACTGTGCGCCCCCAGGATCAGCCTCCCCACCACCTCGTTCTTGGTGGTGCGATCGAAGTCGATGACAAGGAACTCAATGCTGATGTCGGGCAGGAGGTCAGTGGGGATGTCGTAGATGAAAGACTCGTTGAAGACTGGGTTCAAAGTGCACTTCTTCACATGGGTTTTCTTCTTGGCAATGCGCTTTCTGCCGTAGTAGACGTTCACCTTGACATAAGGATCTGGGGCCCCCAAAGAGATCAGAAAAAGGGAGACAGGCCTATGACACAGTCCTCTCCTATACAATGGTGGCTTCCGGTTGGGGAGGAGGGGCTTCTGCTGTTCATCTCCTTGGTGTCCCATCCCCCACCCCCTGTGGTCTTTAGTGATTGCACACTAAGTGTACACTGACTGTGTACACGTCTGCCCACCTGGACAAGGGGCCAAGGAAACCAGGCAGGCATGGAACAGAACAGCCACCTTGAGTCAGGGCCAAAGAAACCCCATGACACCAAGAAGCATTTTAAAGGGCACAGGGACTAACAAAGCCTGCAGGCTTGTTGCTGAGTCTCACCTGGAGCGAGGGCACAGCACCCAGCATGCATGCATAGCACTGAGGATACCTCGCCAAAGGTAGAGACCCCATTTGCTTAACCAAAGCACCTTCCCAGCTACATTCATCAGGAAGAGAATGTAGACAGAGAGAGGAATGGGTGGACAATGAGAGGTGCCAGGGGTCCTGAAAGGTGGAGAGGGGGTGTCTGCGTCACAGGCAAGGGGCAGTGGTGGGTGGGGCGCGGACAGATAGAAATAGGTTGAAGTACAAACACATGAAAAAATGCTCAACATCACAAATTATCAGAGAAAGGCAAATCAAAACTACAATGAGGTATCACCTCACACCGGTCAGAATGGCCATCATCACAAAATCTACAAACAATAAACGCTGGAAAGGGTGTGGAGAAAAGCGAACCCTCTTGCACTGTTGGTAGGAATGTGAATTGATGCAGCCACTACGGAGAACAGTATGGAGGTTCCTTGGAAAACTAAAAATAGAACTACCATGTGACCCAGCGGTCCCACTACTGGGCATATACCCTGAGAGAACCATAATTCAAAGGGACACATGCACCCCACTGTTCATTGCAGCACTATTTACAATAGCCAGGACATGGAAACAGCCTAAATGTCCATCAACAGAGGAATGGATGAAGAGGATGTGGTACGTATATACAATGGAATGTTAGCCATAGAAAGGAATGAAATTGGGTCATCTGTAGAGACGTGGATGGACCTAGAGACTGTCATGCAGAGTGGGGTGGGTCAGAAAGAGAAAAACAAATATTGTATATTAACGCATATATGTGGAATCTGAAAAAATTGGTATAGACACATCTAGGTCTTATTTGCAAAGCAGAAATAGAGACAAAGACATAGAGAACAGATGTATGGATACCAAGAGGGGAAGGGAGGGGGATGAATTGGGAGACTGGGATTGACATATATACACTATTGATACTATGTATAAAGTAGATAGTTAATGGGGGCCTGCTGTATAGCACAGGGAACTCTACTCAGTGCTCTGTGGTGACCTAAACGGGAAGGAAATCCAAAAAAAGAGGGGATACATGTATACGTATAGCTGATTCACTTTGCTGTGTAGTAGAAACTAACACAACATTGTAAAGCAAATATACTCCAATTAAAACAAATGTAAAAAAAAAGAGAAAAAAGAAATAGGTTGAAGTAAATAGCTGCTACCTGAGAGACCGGTGATATCCATCTTCGGCAAGTGTCTGGCTTTGAGGACCACCACTGTCATTCTTTGTGCCACAGGCTGATATGACAGAGACACCTGGAGTTCCCCTCTGCTAATGCACTTCTGGGGAGAAGAAAGAGCAGGTGAGAATCCCGGCAGAGGGAGCAGGCCACAGCACAGAAAGCATGTGGAGGAAAAAGGAAATGTTCTCATCATAATCCTGATACTAAATAAAATCATTTGCAGGGAGAGACAGCATAGCCTAGTATTTAGGAGCGCAGACTCTGAAGCCAGACAGGCCTGGATTCAAATCCTGACTCTACTTCTCATCTGTCTGACCTGGGACAAGCTACTTCCACTTCCTCATCTATAAAATGGCGATAAAAATAGTCCCAACTTCCCAGGATTAGTAAGAGGATTCGATAATTTAGAATTTGTAAAACACCACAGTGCCTGGCACACAGTGTGTACCAGAGATGTGCATTCTCTCCTATTCTCTCATTCAGTTCTTTTTAAAAAAAATTTTTTTTTCATACCAGGAGCATATGGAAATGTCTCTCGTAGGGTACTGAATGTGACTGAACTTTAAACTTAGCCATTAGCTTTTGAAATTGAAGTACAAAAGAAAATAGACTTTAAAAAAGATGTTCATGGTATTCTCTGATAGATTGAAACCCCACATCTTTTCCTTACCCCTAACAAATTTATTTATTTATTTTAATTTTTGGCTGTGTTGGGTCCTCGCTGCTGTGCACGGGCTTTCTCTAGTTGCAGCGAGCGGGGGCTACTTTTCATTACGGTGCGCGGGCTTCTCATTGCGGTGGCTTCTCTTGTTGTGGAGCATGGGCTCTAGGCGCGCAGGCTTCAGTAGTTGTGGCACACGGGCTCAGTAGTTGTGGCACCTGGGCTCTAGAGCACAGGCTCAGTAGTTGTGGTGCACGGGCTTAGTTGTTCCACGGCATGGATCTTCCCGGACCAGGGATGGAACCCATGTCCCCTGCACTGGCAGGCGGATTCTTAACCACTGCACCTCCATGGAAGTCCCTCATTCAGTTCTTGCCATAAAAAAAGTTTTGAAGACTGTATAGTGGGAGACAGGAAACTTAAGTTTGAGTAACTTGGCCAATTACTCACCAGCTGGCCCTGGGCAAGTCCCTGAACTTTCTGAAGCCTGTGCCTCCATTTCACAAGGTGAATATCCACACCTGCTCCGCCTGCCCCAGTGTTATGACCTTCAGAGTGTCTTCTCCAGCCACCTATAACTTTGTTTCCCCACTTTGAAATTTTATGCTAGGCTCTATTTTGAGCTTGAAAAAAAAAAAACCTCCAAGAACATTTTAAATAATATTTGGAGGACTTCCCTGGTGGCACAGTGGTTAAGAATCTGCCCGCCAATGCAGGGGATACGGGTTCGATCCCTGGTCCGGGAAGATCCCACATGCCACAGAGCAATTAAGCCCGTGTGCCACAACTACTGAGCCTGTGCTCTAGAGCCTGTGAGCCATAACTACTGAGCCCACGTGCCACAACTATTGAAGCTCACACGCCTAGAACCCGTGGTCTGCTACAAGAGAAGCCACCGCAATGAGAAGCCTGCGCACTGCAAAGAAGAGTAGCCCCCCTCGCTGCAACTAGAGAAAGCCCGCGTGCAGCAATGAAGACCCAACACAGCCAAAAACAAATAAATAAATTTATATATATATTAAAAAAACATTTGGATACTAATTATATGCCAGGTGCTGGGGATTCAGAACTGATAAGACTCAGTTCTCGCTCCCAAGGAGCTTATCACGGACTAGAAGAGACAGAGATGTAAACAAACATGTTTACTTGTCAGAAAAGTGAGAAGCCTGGAAATTCCCTGGCGGTCCAGTGGGTAGGTCTGCACTCTCACTGCTGAGGGCCTGGGTTCAATCCCTGGTCATGGAACTAACATCCTATAGGTCACGTGGCGCAGCCAAAAAAAAAAAATCCTCAGTGCTGTTGAGAGATTCAGGTGGAGGCTTTGCCAGCTGACGTCTGGGCTGAGTTGATGGTGGTTGAGTAAGAGACACAGGCAACGGACAGAGAGAAGATCCCGTGGGGCAGGGCAGCAGAATGGCCAGTACAAAGTCTTTGGGTGCTGAAAGGGTAGGCTGTGTTCAGAGAATGCTGAGAGGAGAGAGTGTTCCTGATGTTGGGGTGCTGGCAGGAGGGACAGGCCAGGAACCCAGAGAGGTGGGTCAGGCGAAGGTGAAGGGCAGTGGGGGTGAGCTAACCAAACAGCAGAGCCAGCCGCAGCACCCAGGCAAGAGGAGGTCTGTAGGCATAGGTGCGACAGTTATTGTTGTTGTTAGTATATTAATAATAATATGAGTGAAAGCTAGAGAAGGAACTAAAGTAGAGAAAGACCAAAGTCAGAAAGCTCAGTTAAGAGGCTGCTGCAACAGGCTAGGGAAGAAATGATGAGGCCTGGAACCAGGGCTGTGGCAGAGGAGATGGACCTGGGGTAGGATATGTCTCAGGAAGAATTGTCAGGATTTTCTGGGTTGGGGCAGCTAATTGGATGAAAATATAGGGGAGAGGGAAGAGATGGAGGGCTATTTCTTGTGTTTCTAGCTTAGGAAGCAGGGATGAGGCTGGGATAAAGAAAACAAAAGGAGGTGGGATAGGAGGACTTTAGGACATAATAAGTTAAATTTGAGACAAAAAAAAAAAATTTCGAGACCAAATCATTCCTCCACTATCAACTCCTATTCCTTGTATTCTTCATAGCCCCAAAGGAATGTCACCTACTTAAGAATTCTTAGATTGAACAAAAATAGACCAAACTGACCACCAGCCTTACATACGCCACATACCCACCAAAATGTCTTGCTGTGCGCTCACTAAGTGCCGGGCACTCTGCTAGCAGCTAGGGCTGAAATGATGCACAAAGAAGACCCCTACCCTCCAGAAGCTCATGGGCTAGTGCACTGCCTGCTCAGGTGTGTCTGGTGGAGTAAAGAACAACAGCAGTAAATAATTTAATTAGCTCATCAGTGAAAAACCCTAATAGTTGATGCTCTGATTATAAGTCTTAAGTCACCTCGAGGAATGACCTGTGATAATATTTCCATTTGGCTTAAAAAAGTTCTTGAGGCTATATTTCATACCAGGAGCATATGGAAATGTCTCTCGTAGGGTACTGAATGTGACTGAATGTTAAACTTAGCCATTAGCTTTTGAAATTGAAGTACAAAAGAAAATAGACTTTGAAAAAGATGTCCATGGTATTCTCTGCTAGATTGAAGCCCCACATCTTTTCCTTACCCCTAACATATAGCCGGCTCTTGACTATATCCACGGGAAGTACCCTCAGCCAGTGTACAATCACAGGCTGGTTGCCCTTGCCAGCCAGTATACTTCTGGGCTGCTTCCTTTTGACGAGTCAGAATGCAGTCAGAGAAGGTAAACTCATTTTTACTCTCAGCCACATCCAAATGGCATCAGGAAAGTAATCCCTCACGAAAAAGAAAATTAAATGCCTTCTAAAACATTCACAACTGGCCTGCCCAATACAGTAGGCGCTAGCTACATGTGTCTATTTAAATTTTAATTCACTAAAATGAAATAAAATTAAAATTTTAGTGTCTCAATCACGCTGGCCATATTTCAAGTGCTCAGTATCCACATGTGGCCAGTGGCTACCATACTGGACAGTGCAGATATAGAACATCTCCACCATCATAGCATCCAGTAGATAGTGCTGATCTAGAAAGAACTTCTGGATTATTTGGGCCACTGCTCCCCTCCATTTCCATGAATAATGAAATGTTAACTAGTTTTGATATCTATCTCTGGGACCATCCTTGAATATTGGTATCTAAATGTTAAATATGCAATCTTGGGGACTTCCCTCGTGGTCCAGTGGGTAGGACCCTGTGCTTCCAATGCAGGGGGACTACACCCCACATACATGTCACAACTAAGAGCCTGCATGCTGCACCTAAAAGATCCTGCGTGCCCCAGCTAAGACCCTGTGCAGCTAAACTACATAAATATTTTAAAAAAGGAAAATTAAAAAAAAAGAGTTTTATTTGTAAAAATAACATTGAGTACAAGATTATACTTAGGTTTTCTGGTTATTTATTTAAAACTCTGTTTCAAAAAAAAAAAAAAACTGTTTCCTAAATCATCCATTGTAGCAAAATCATCCTAATTTAAATCCCGTGCCCCTTCCTTAGTTCGTTGGGAAGGTGGACAACTTCTGGTTACCTTCACAATAATTTCCTCCCCTAAAATCACTCCTCAGACAACTGTTCTCCATCTGATCCCCCCCACCCTTCATCTTTGGCCATTTTACATGGGCAGAACGCCCATCCCCATTCAGCTGCCCCTTTGTGATGCCCAAGTCTGCAGCCACAACACCACCTGAATGCCATTCCATTCTGCATTGAAGGCCTGGAGTTTCAAGTCTCCCCCTCCCCCCTCCCCTTCTCTTTCCACCCAATTGCCATTCCAAGCGGCATTGTCAATGACTCTTTGTCAAGGGCTCTTTGTCAAGGGCTGGGAGCGAACTCTGTTTCCCAGCCCCTTGGCCTAGTGAGGTAAAGACCCTGTTGGGGGGCAGGCAAGCAGAAGGACAAGGGGGAGAAAGGGTTTTATCCATGCCTGACAGAGCTGGGAAGCTTTGCTCTCAGAGAGCGGGATCCTTTCTCACTCCGTGGAAAAGAGGAACAAGAGCAGTGGTCCTAAAGAAGACGTTCAGCTGAAGGAAATACTTAGGCGAGGGATAAGTCTATTTCTTATAATTAGCAGGGCCCCGCCCACAGTGATTTTTCTAGCCACAGTATCTTTGCAAAGAGGAGGACTCATGCGTCCTCAATAAACCTTCATTGGGGCTAGAAGTTCTCAGGGCTACACATAAATCACAGTCATGAGAAAACAAAAGAAACAAAAACCTCCACATTCAATCACATCCCTCCTTGTCTTCTCCCCAATACACAAATATAGCTTTCTTTTTTGTGTGTGTGGTTTTATTTATTTACTTATTTTACATAGCAATTTTCTTTATTGTTCCTGGATAACTGACATTCCTTTTTCTTTCTCTCTTTTCAGTCCCTTTTGACTAGACTGGATGAACTCCAAGGTTTCTTGTAAATCTGAGATTCTAAGAATCCTATCATTCCCATGACCATTGTCCCAGGTCATGAACACCAATCTGGTAGTAGAAAGACAGGAAATGGTTTGGGAAACAGTGACCTGAAGAAATTAGGAGTCTAACAACTCTCTATTATCCACCTTGTAAATCACTTCTTTCCCACTGTCTCTTCTTTAACCCCAGCCCTCGCTGAACCACCCCCCTTCTCCCTGTGGGGGATGTATTATGGGAATGTAAATTCACTTTTTTATTTCTATCCGAATAAAATACTAGGAAAAAAAAAAAAAGCTGCCACTTAAAAAAAATCCAGTTCAAAAGTCCAGCTCAGAGAGTTTTGGGCATTATAGAGTTTATACTGTGAACTTTTTTCATTAATAATTGAGTGTTAATTTTTAATGCTTCTTATATCTTTCTGTATATTCCTAAGAGCTGAGTACTCTCACAGAGTCAATCCATTAGCCTTCGTGATCCAGCCTAGAGGGAGACTGAGGCCGAGTAGGTAACTGCTTGCCCAGAATTAGTCAGTGAAATGGACAGAATCAGAAATCATGACCAGTCCAGGGCTTCTTCAACTGGACTGCAGTGGACTGTAATAACGGAAAGGACAAGAGCTGAATTTTCTGCTAAAGGTCAGGAAATGCAGTTAGGGGTGGGTGGTTGTCTAGAGAAATGCAGTTCTCACCAGTCTCCGCCCAGGAACATTTGGCTCCATTATTATAAGGGGGTACCTTACCCAGACCAGAAAGAGCTCTTTACAGACAGTGTGGAATAGTCCAAAGCAGCTCTAACTGATGAGCCATATGGGGAGATCCAGAAAGGGCAGGTTCTTGGCTACAGTAGGGAGGGTTTAGGGTAGACATTTTGAGGCTGTACTGCTAGGGAATCAGGGGGACGAGTGACTAGAGAGATGACAGCCACGACCCAGGATGGAACACAGCTCTACCCACTGGCACTGGTTGGGGAAAACAGGCTTAGGACACCTGGGAGGCTGCAAGGCTCTGGGGTGGTGCTGCAGGGGCTCTGGGTGTCCTGTCTGGAGCCTCTTCCAGGGGATTGACTCAGGATTGGCTCAGGGCGTTGCTCAGGATCCCAGCCCCGGCTTATCCCTCCTGAAGGGTGTTAATAAAGTGGAAAGAAGCTTGGCTCTCCCCAAGAGCCCTGGGCAATTTAGCAAATGCCATTGTCTGTGCTCCCTGCCCAGTGTCCTGGATTTGAGGCTGTTTTGTTCCCAGCCCAAATCAGTCCCTTTCCTTGCCAGTGTCTTCCCAGCTGCAGCTTGGTACAGAGCCATCCTCCACAGTCAGCCGTGGGCTGCGACTGCATGAGCTGTCTGAAGGAGTCCAGCTAGTTGGTGGATTTACCAGGCTGGTGCTCCAACGAAGGCTGTGCTGGGAAAGAACCACCCTGCAAGGAGAGCTAGATGAAGGCAGGAAGTAGAGCACTGGAGCTGCTATAAAGGGGAGTCAGGAATCAGGGGAGCGGTTGGCAGAATCTGGAGGAAAAGAAATGCAAGGAGAGGGGAAGGGATGCAGGGAGATGAGACAGGTCACTACTGCAGCTTCTGTCCAGGCCTTCTGACTCCAACCTCAGGGGATATAAGAACTCTTGCTGTCTTGGACTCGGGGATGTCTCATTGTATCCTGGCAACAGACCAGTGTTTATGCCCTGACCAAATGCCTCTAATGGTCTTTGAAATGTTTGGACTCCCCCGGCCCCTGTGAGGTAGAGCTGAGTGGACCACGTGGCAACAGTGGTTCTCTGGGCAATGGCATGGCTGGGCTGGCTGCAGTGGGACAGGCGCCTACACAGCAGAGGGGGTAAGAACACACATTCAGAGGGAGCCACTTCCTGCCTCCCCTCCCCTCCCCAGCCTGGCACTGCACAGTGCCCTTCAGCAGTGGCCAAACCTTGTTTCTGGGAGCTCACTGCACACTCAGCCCTGCTGGCCTGGAAGCCTCCTTCCAGTCCTGAGCCTCCTGCCTCCCCACTGAGTCTGGCGTGGGATGGCAGCTGAAGAAGGCAGTAAGAGATCAGTAAGGCAGCTACAGGCAGAGCTCTTTCTGGGAAAAGTGCAGTTGATTTTAGTGGCCCTGATATTCTTTCTGAACCTTCTACCCTCTTCTCCACTGATCCAGGCCTCCCTTGTCTTCCTCCTTCACTTTGTCAAAACAAAATATAAATACCTACAAATCATATATCTCTCCCAGGGATCAAACTTTATTAATAATAGAAATAATAATAGTAATAATAATCATGGTTCCCATTTATTGAAGGTTTACTATGGGCTAGGGATTATGTAAATTCATCATCTTAATTCCTGTAAGAAACTGAGACTTAGAGAATTTAAGCAGCTTGCTCAAGGTCACTTAACGGGTAGAATTTAGATTCAAACTCAGGTCTGACTTCAAAGTCCTTGCTATTAACTCCTTATGGTAAATCCTGAAAAAGGAATGAAACTCTAAGTGTAAAATTTCAACAACTTCTTTCATAGCACCTACCATACTCACTATGTGATAATTGCCAAGATTTTTTTGTATTTCTCCTCCACTGAAGTGAAAGCTCCATAAGGGCAATGGTATGCCAGGTATATTATCTTATTGGATCCTCATAACCCATAAGGAAGGCAATATTATCAGCTCCATTTTACAGATGGGGAAATAGAAGCTTAGAAGAGTTAAGTAACTCATCCACATCACACAGTTGCAAAGTGGTGAGCTGGAAGGTGAAGCCAGGCAGTCTGAATCAAGAGCCCTCGTGCTGAACCGCAGAGCTACACTGCCTCCCAGATTGAGGAGGAAATGAACTAGTGGGGCTGGGGGTTACAGTTCTTGCATCCCTGAAATAACTCAAGAGCCAATGCTGGCCCAGTGGAGAGGAGGCAGGATGGAGGGCTCTCATCCCCCTTCTAATGCAAACAAGGAGGAGAGGAGGAACGGGGAGAGAAGTATCTGTGGCAAAGGTTTGGGCCTGGGTAAGGGGCCCAAAGGGTGAAGCAGTTAAGTTTCATTTATAAAGTGGTTAAAAGTCATACAGATGATGCTACTTACATCTCTATATTTGGGTTGGGAAAGGGAAGCTGAAGGGAAAATTACTGATTTCACAGTTTCTCAGCTGTGAGAAATAAGTTCACTAGCGGAAGATCACACATTTTGGATTAGAAATTAGCCCCCTTATCCCTGAAGTGATGGGTCTGTGACTGGTGAGCCAGCCCGCTCCAAGCAAGCTGGATGCAGCATCAGGATGCCAACCGCTAAGTGAAATTTCAGAAGCTACCTGCCCTTCTCTCCTCATGAAGTTGCTTCTTGGAGGAGACCTAACCTGCCAGGTTCTCTGTCTTACTTTGACCACTGCTTATCCTTGACAGCCAAGAGCTTCCTCTCTACAGCCCCTCTTTGCCATCCATCTCATCCCTCCCCTCCCACTTGTCCCCTTCTCTCCCCCAACCTACCATCCCTCCCCAACACACTCTTCCTCCTCACCTGGATGTTCCTTTTGATGATGTCCCTGGTCAGCTGTACCTTGCCTGTGCTGGGGTCTACTCCAGCCAACGGCACCATGACCTCCCCAATGACGTCATCCCGGGAGAAGCGGTCAAAGCTGAGGACGAGGAAGTGCAGTACCAGGTCCTGAAGCTGGCTGTATGGGATGCCATAGAAGGTGAAGGTCTCGTCAAACACAGGGTCCAGGGTCTTCCGCAGCACCCTGGTCTTCACCCGATGCCGCTTGTCGGGAAGGATGGTCATTTTGATGTAGGGGTCAGAGCCCTGGGTTTGGTCATCCATCACTGGCAGCCCATGAGCCTCCTGGATTGTCACCACCAGGGCTTTTTTTGGGAAGTTATAGTCCACTGAGAAGGTGAGGGATCCTAGCATGACATCCTCCTCTGGAGATGATGGAGAAGTGGTTTTGCTCTCCCCGGGGGTCAGGCTCGCAATGGGGCTCCTCAGTTCTTCCCCATAGTCCACTTTGATGGGTAATTGGTCTATACAAGATCCAGAGCTAGGACCCTTGTCTTGGCCCAGCAGGCCAGCCTCTGCTGCGTCCACCAACAGGTTCCCGCGTCCACCTTCTCTCGCAGGGCCATCTTTGTCTCTCCGCACTTTGATGATTTTCTTCTTGTTGCTGAGGGTCTCTGGGTATATGCTGATGCCTTTGAGCATATGAATAAACTTGTATGGTGGGTTCTTGTGCTTCTTCTCTGCCTGCTGGTGGCAGCATGTCCAGACAAAGACGGTCACCGAGACACACACCACCAGCACAGAGGCCCCGATGAGGCCAGCGACCACTGGCGACACATCTGAAGGTGGAGACCAGAGACGTGTCAAGGCAGGTGGACCTCAACCCCTGCCCATTGCACCCCCGCTTAGTGCTTCTGGCTGGAGCCAAGCTAATCTGTAACCTAGTCTCCAAAGCAAAACTTGCTCATCTGGGCTTATGAACTTCTCCCCTCTCTTGGAGATTCCCTCACCCATCCTCTCCAACCAATCCACGGCTCTTCCTTTCCACCAAACATGGATGAAATACTTATCTTCTCTGGAAAGCCTCCCCTGAAGTGCCCCACCTGACTGCCTGTTCTTTTCTTGGCCTTCCCTCAGCACTTATGGTTTGCTCATATTGATTTGTGTTTCACATAAAGCCGCCCTATAGGTCGGCTACAGGTCGACTAAGGTGTTATAGGTCACCTTTTTACAGGAGAACCCATTTACCTCAACTGTTACACAAGGGTATGAACTATGTCTGGTTTCAGGAGGATAGTCCACAGCATCCAGCACAGGGTTTGCAACAGTGGGCTTGTGTGGACTGACTGACAGGTAGGGTAGAAGGATGTGGGGTTGATTTTGGATGGTTTTGGTAGGGTGCCCAAGGGTGATAAAAGTAGGTGGGTGGTGAGAAGTAGAAGAACTCTGCGTCTAAGTACTTGAAATATGTTCCAAATTTCGGCTCCCAGGTATTTAAAATACTTGTATTTTAAGATAAAATAATAAAATAAAATAAATAAAATAATTAAAATACTTGTGTTTTAAGATAAAATAATAAAATCTTTTAGTATGAAATACAAGTATTTTAAATAGGGAGAAATAGGGACTGTGGAAAATGTCAGACCTTGTCACCTTCTTAGTAGGGTTTTCCCTGACCACCCTATTTAAAAGTGTAAACTTTTCCACCCCTGAGACCCACACTTCCTGGCCCTGCTTAATTTTCTCTACATGCCTTGTCATGCTTCTCTCTCTCTCTCTCTCTCACACACATACACACACACACACACAAACATACACAGGCACACACATATACATAAGAATATATATACACACACACATATAATTTTACTATTTATTGTCTGTCTTCACTAGAATGTAAGTTTCATAAGGACAAGAATTGTGTCTGTTTAGCTCATTTCTGTATCCTCAGCACTAAAAACACCTAACAGGTACTTAATATATATTTGTTAAGTAAACAAATAACTAAACAGAAACAGATTTTTTTCCTTCCCCTCCTCTAGTCTTGTCTTTTCCTGCACAAATCGGGACCCTGACTTAGATAATTAGGTTTGGGGATTTCCTCCCCCTTAAGTTCACTGAAGCCAAACTGGGTTTAGGCCTTAAAGATCTAGATAAGGCCTATAGTTATCCATACTACTCATTAGGGTAAGTCTTGGGTAGGGCAGGGGAAATAAGGAAATAAATGTGATTTTAGCATATTCCAGATTCTTCCTAGAACATCCTTTCACCAAGTATATGCCTGGCTCATGGTCTCACTCACTGAAGGCCTCTGTTCCAAACTTCATCTTATCAGAGAAGCATTTCCTGACTGCTCCAAGTAAGATGATATCCCGTTTACCCTGCTTTATTTTTCTTCATAGCACTTATTACCCCTCACATATAGTTGTCTGTCTTCCCTCACTAGGTAAGTGTAACAAGAATAGTGACTGTTTTGTTCACTGCTGTATTCCCAGGTCCTAGAACCATGTGGCACATAGTAAGTGTTCAAATGAATTAGTCAATTCAAAACAGCTTCCACTTTAGGAGTTTGGGATTAGCAGATACAAACTACTATATGTAAAAGAGATAAACAACAAGATTCTACTATATAGCACAGGAAACTATATTCAATATCCTGTAAGAAACCATAATAGAAAAGAATATGAAAAAGAACATTCTTTTATATAGAAAATATATAATCAAATCACTATTCTGTACATCAGAAACTAACACAATATTGTAAATCAACTATACCTCAATAAAAAATAAAAAACAGCTTCCACAGATTGGAAAAACAGGATGAGGTCAATATTATTACACATAACAGGGATAAATGTAAAATTCTATTTGCCCTTCAAAACCTATTGATAGGCAATGAGAGACCTTACTTGATGAGTGTGAGTAAAAATAACTTAGTAGTTTAGATGACAAAAAGCTTGGAGTATAATTAGGCTGATTCTAACTTATATTATCAGTGCAATGTCCAGATCACAGGAGGGGTAGTGTAATTTCATCTGCACTGGTCACGACACATACGGAGTATTCTATCTAGTACTGACAAGAATGAGAATTGCTATTTTTTGTGTACCTTTGTGATATCCCTGCCAGGCATCATGTTAGAGATTTTTCTCTCCGAAACAAATAACTCATTGAATAGGTACCATTAATATCCCCACTTTACAATTGAGGAAGCTGGGGACTCAGATCTACACTAGGCCACATAGTAGCAAATGGCAGTGATGGGATTTAAACCCTGGTCTATCTGACACCAAAATGTCTCTACATTATGGATAAGCAGGATAGTAGAGGGCCTGGAAACCATATCAAGTGAGGAGAAATTGAAGGAACTGGAGCTGAGGGGTCTGGGAATAATAACGTTCTTCAATTACTTAAGGCGTTTTGCTGGAAGAAGGTCTGATGTGATTTTACTTTGGGGGGCAGGTCTAACATGAGCATGTACAGGCTACAGGAAGACAGATTCTGACTCAATGAAAAGAATCAAATTATTGTTAGAACTGCCTCTCAGTGGCCCAGATGGCTTCAGGAGGCAGTGAATCTCCATTTGAAAACTTTCAGAGATTGGATCACCTTAGTCAGGCATATTTTTTTTTTTTTTTTTTTTGCGGTACACGGGCCTCTCACTGTCGTGGCCTCTCCCGTTGCGGAGCACAGGCTCCGGACGCGCAGGCTCAGCGGCCATGGCTCACGGGCCCAGCCGCTCCGCGGCATGTGGGATCTTCCCGGACCGGGGCACGAACCCATGTCCCCTGCATCGGCAGGCGGACTCTCAACCACTGTGCCACCAGGGAAGCCCAGGCATATTCTAAAAAAGATTTCTTTAATGAGGATTGGAATAAACGTCTCTGAAATTCTTTCTACCTCAAACATTCCATGGTTCTATGAAAGTTGGGACCAGGTAAGAAAAGAAGTGGTTACATTTTGAAATATTAATATAGATTAGGAGTAAAGGCATTTAACAAAGTAAACCAAGGTGACTGTGTCCATGGCCATACTGAATAATAACAGCATTTATTTTCAGAGTATCAAGTGAAATAAAAGCTGTTAGGGAGAGGTTTCACAAAATGGGAGCAGCCTTAGCTGTAAGCACCTTGAGAGTGGGCAGAAACAACACCCTGTTCATTTTTGAATCCCTGAGTCTCTTGCATCTAACAGGAGCTCAGTAAATATCTGCTTGAACAATTGATTGGGTTCAGCTGTCAATCAGAATAGGCACAATTTGAAAAAGTGGCTCTCCATTCACCCATGAGGGACTTCCTGAAAATTGCTTGCTACCGATTAGTAAAACTGAATATTGATTGTCTCTATGAGAAGAGAAAAGCAGGGAACTACCAAGACAAGTATATTTTTGAGAATGATTTGAAAGGGAGTCTAAAGGCCTGGGATGGGAGACATCTGAGTGATCCTTTTGGCTCTACCATAGATTTACTCTGTGATCTTGAGAGATCCCCACTGTTGCTTACAGTGCCTCAACTTTTATTGCTAGAAAATAGAGGTGGAGCAGGTAAAAGAGAAGAAGAAGGATTTTCATCTTTCAGGAGGATAGAGAAGGAAAAAAAGAGAAATGGATGAATCCACTTGTGAATTACCTAGGCGATCTCCTCCACCTTGTTTCCCACTTTTGTCCTACTGTCTTCTTCATTTTAGTATTTGTTAACCCCTGCCTCTCTCCCCCCACCCCCAAGACAGTGAACTAGAAAAATCAGAGATATTGTCTAGCTTTAGTCAAAAGCTTGGTGGGAAAAGGAAGTTGGGACTAAAAGCTGAAGTGAGTGTTTTCAAGTAGTAGTAAATTGCAGTGACCCATGCTGCTTGCTCCTTCTGTCCTCCAAGGTCATGGATAATTGAGTGTTGTCTTGGTGAATCTCTCAAGGACTAGGGAGTTTGAAATGAAGTGCTCTGTGAGATGTGAAAAAGTCAGAAGTGGCAGTTCTCTGTAGAGGAGATCCTCTGTATTGATTTAAAGATCTGCAAGACACATCTGGGCGTTGTCCAATTCTCTCAGTCTCTGACCAGCCCTGCTTATTGACACTTCCTTTGCTAAAATAGCTTTTCCTTGTCAAGTAGGCCAGCGTGACACAGTAAAATGAGAATGAACTTTGGCATCAACTGGAAATTGGTTTAAATCCTAGCACTACCCTAACTAGTTTGTTTTACTTTAGCCAAGTTATTTTATCTCCCTTAGCCTCAGTTTCCTCATCTAGCAAATATAGATAATAATGAATACACTTGAGGATATTTGTAAGGATTAAATAAAATGTAGTATGTAAGGGCCTGATAATTCCTTTTTTCACTAATATTCCCTCTACAGCATCTAACTTTCCAAGGACTCTGGAACTGCAATTAAAAGAAAAGAATATGTTGGAAAGAAGGCATAAGAAGAAAAAGAAAGAGCAAGAAGAAAAATCATGAGGTGCTCATGTGATGACAAAAGGGACATCTATTTTGGAAATTTAGGACTCAAAGAATAAAAATGCAGAAGGTGAAGTGGAAGAAAGAAATATAATCAAGATTTAGCCTTAGGGAATCAGTGCAAACAAGTAGTAAATGGGTGTGATCTGTCGTCTGTATACTTTCTCTGATCTGATGTCTTCTTCCTGGCATTGAGGGGATAGAGCACACTGGGTTCTGTTCATTTCCAGAAACCTTTTACTTGGGAGTGAGAAAAGCCATTTCCTAGTTGGATTGTGGCCCCACCCTAAACACTGGAGTCTGGATGCTCAAACCTTCTGGATTGTCTGAGGGATAGAATCTCTTAAGGGAAAAGGAGGAACCCTAGGCTGACAGCAACTCTCACTGGCTTCTCCCATACAAACTGGGATAGAACTGAGGGAGAAACAAGGTAATTCTTTTTTATTTTGGAGCCAGCAAAGCATAGCACAGGAAGTTTGCTACCCTAGCACATTTTGGAGGAATCCCCCAGAGGAAAAACTCGCTTCTCGAGCTTTTCTTTCCCATCTGCTTCCCTATTTTCTACCCCACTCTGCTCCAGGGAGTGTAACTGATCTTGGAGCCCGTAGGGTTGGGTCGGGGACCAGCAGCTCTGAGATGACGTAATGCTTTCTCTGGTACACAAAGCGGCCTCCCCGGGCTCTGCCTTTTTCGCCCCTCCCCCTCCGGCCTGGATCGGGCCCCCGCCAGCACCAGCGCGGGTGAGTCCCCCTTTTTGAAAAGCCAGCCTAGGGAAACAGGGAACAAAGGCCTGGGAAGAAGAGCCTAGGCGCTGCCAGGAGGCCCAGAAATAGACATCACGTCATCCCCCAGCCCAGCAGCGCCAAGCGCCATTTGGTAGCTACGGACGGATCCCATCATTACGATGCAGAATAGAAATTGCAGGGTTCACGTTTCCTCCTAGCCCCAGCATCCAGCTGACCGGCTTAAGGAGTGGCTTCCTTTTTGCTCCCCACCCCCGCACCCCTCTTTCCCCAGAGGCCGCCGCCTCCCCTGGCTGCCAGCCACACAGCCCACAGTCCCCAAGCTGCCATCTTGATGCCCCATCTCCCTTGCCACCTCCCTCCCCCGCAGGCCTGAGGAGTGGGAGGGGGAGGAAGGGGCACCGCCCTGCGTGCCCCAAGGGGGAGGGCTCGGGCTACCTCACCTCTCCTCCCCCAGAAGATGGGGTTCACATCCTCCTCATGCTCTCTGCTTCTCACCTCCAGCAGTGCTGACAGCGCACCATACAAGGTTTTAGCATCCTGGACCTCCCCACCCTCGGTGTGACTCTGGCCTTCTCAGCCCGTGCAGCCCATAGCTTAAGTTCGGGTGCCGTACACTGCCTGCTACCCACCACAGTAGGCCCGATTCTACCCACCACCACAGGCCTGATTCTAGAGGGGCTGGCACTTGAAGGCCCTGGTCTGGGCTTCACGCTCTGCCCAGCTGCTGGGCTCCCTTGGCTTTGCAACGGTTTCACCTACCCCAGGCTTAGTTTGCCAGATTCTACTTACCAAAGCTAGGTCGGATATTGGTGATCTCAGCCATGTCGTAATCAGAGGCTATTGCTATAAATGCTTTTGCAATGGTCAGACAACTCTGGGACCTCCGGTCAGTACGGAGGCCGCCGCTGCAGAGCGCTAGGTCAGGAGAAGGGGAAGGTATCTGGCGGACGCCTCCTGCGACGGTCTGGTCTCTGGTTGCCAGCTGCGGTCGCCTCTTAAGATGCTCCAGGGATGCTCTGAGCTAAGGAAGCAGGTGCAGCCAGACTGGTCCTGATGCGAGGTAGGCCCCGCCTTCCTCCGAACGGCCCTCGGCAGAAGACTCCGCCTCTGTCCGAAAAGTTCCGGAAGGCAAGCCCCGCCCTTTTCCGGAAGATCTCTGGGAGGGCACCCCTCCCATCGCCAAGATTTCCAGAGAATGAGACCCCGCCTACTGATGGGCTGTGGGTCTGTAAGGCGAAAACCCCGAGGCCTAAGGACAAGTGTAGGTACTTTACCGTATGAGATCCCCTAGATCTTGTGATTCCGGTTCCCTTGGCTTAATATAGCAGCAGAATGTTCTGGCAGGATTTTGGAAAAATAAAATTCTATATTGCCTGCATTTCAGTATTAGTTGCCTTTATTGTCATGCGTTTCTGAGACCACTAAAGATTATTATGGAAACTTTCTTAAACTTCAGAAGCTCTGAGTAAAGACCAAACCTGGTGTTGGTTTCACAACTCTGAAAATTTACTGAAAATAATTTAATTGTATAAGTAAAACGGATGGATTCTGTGATGTGTAAATTGAAGCTGTTTTTAAAAAAGACTAAAAAAGAGTGCTAAAGTTAATCATTGTTGGATATTTCTCTTCCAAAAGCTTCAAGTGCTTAGAACTGCTTAGGGAAGTGAGTGTGTGTGTGAGAGAGAGAGAGAGAGAGAGAGAGAGAGCGCCAGCGAGCAAACCAACAGATCTGTGTATTCTGTAGTTTCAAAAGCAGGACACGAGTGAAACTCCAAGCTTCTAGAGATTTCCTTGACATTTGGAAGAGTTAGAATGATTCACGTAAGAGTCAGACTACTGGCGGTTATCTCCATGATTACATCAAGTTCATCATTTTTGGCTTGGATACTTTCATCCTGTCGGATTCTGTTTACAGACAGAATCAGGTCAAATAAATTATTTAAATGCATAAATATTTGTTGATGGTTCACCTGTAAGGTGAGAGAGTTGAATGTATTTTTTCAGCTTTGACGTTCTGTCCTTGTAGAAAAGAGGAAAGAACAGTTCCAGGAGTTATTCATTCAAAACACATGTATTGAATTTATTGGACGTCGACTATTCCCCAGGCACCTTCCTGGACACTGGATTAATGCATTAGAAGCTAGAGTCAGGATACCTGATTCCTTCTGATAGCTGTGTATCTTTGTGAAATCACTTACCCAGCTGAGCCAAAAATTTGTCCTGTGTAAATTGGAAGGTATAATAATACCATTGTCCCATAGGATTTATTGTGAAGATTAAAAAAAAATCACCTTTGATAACGTAGGTGAAAGCATTTTGTAAGCAGAGTATTATACAGATATGAATAATTACTATGGATTGAGTCCAAGACTGCCTTAGCTTTATTCAGGAAACTGCACTATTTGTAACCCAGTGATTCCTCTTTCTGGAATTTTATGAATTCTCCATTTCCTTGGTCCTGTATTCCAGGTGTCTAGAGGCGAGGAGGATTAATTGTCAACTTAAACCACTGAACCTTAACCCCCAGTTTTGTTTTGTGTAGGATAGCTCCATGGACAGAGAAAGCGAGGTATTGCCTTTAAATTTTTTTGCCAACAACGGACATACTAGCCCTTTGGCTTCTTTCTGCCCTAAAATAAGATGGCACCTGTGGTTGGCGCATGCTCCTTGATGCCCTGACTCCGCGCACCGCGACTCGGGGGCGCGCACGTCAGTCACTGACGTTGGCTGACTTCCGGTGGTACCGAAGCTGAGTTTCCGCGGGATCGGGCAGGCTGGTGAGGGTACTGGGTCGTGTACCGTGGGGCGGGAAGAGGCAGGTGGGAGCTGGACGTCCGGGCGAAGGATGTCCAGGCTAAGGCGGTCGGGTCTGAGGGCTGGTGCGGGGTGCGTGACAGAGGTAGGGGAGTGAAGGCGTGTAGCTGGGAGTGGGGACTTGGGCCAGCGCTCGGCGGCGAGGTCAAAAGCACAGTTAGGACCCCTTTGTGAAATCTTTTCCCAGGAGGGGTCCGCGCTGGGCCTGCCTCCGGATTTGCATTCATTCACTGTCGGTCTGACGGCAGTTCCCAAAGGTGGGGGGGCTCTTTAGAGCCTCTGCTGCCTTTGAAGTGCCGGAGCTGATCCCTGCACGCTGCTGACTTTGAATAGTAGCTGCCTTTCTTTTTTTCTTTTTTCCTCCTTTTTTGGACCTCAGTAATTTATCTGAAATATAAGACTCGCCTGAACTAATCCCACTCCCTTTCATTCTCTCTTTCCATTCCCTTATCAGCGAAATCTTCAGGTGTTTATTGAACTTTAATTATCAAGATAAGGACATTAGTTGATTTGGCATGGGTGGGGGAATCTCTCCTAGTGTCCTGGAGAAACTGAATTAAGGAGGTTTAAAACTAACCTTATAGTTGAGACTCTTAGAAATAACTTTATTTTGCAGTCCTCTAGTCCACGCTTTCATCTAGTCCCCTGGTAGATGGGCGTTCAGGCCTTGCTTCAACATTGTCAGTGATGAAGAACTCACTGTAACAGGAGGGAGATTATTCTATTCTTGGACCTGTTGTATTGAGAATAAAGTTTTTTTGGGGTAGAAAGATGCAGTCAGTTTCCATATAATGCTCTTGATCCAAGATGCATAGAATAAGCACAGAATAGGAAGTTCATACACTCTTTCATTCATTCATTCGAGGAACATTTATTGAGTATCTACAATAGGGCAGATACTGCTGAGTACTAGGCGTACTAGCTGCAAAGAGTCCTTTCCCTCAAAAAGCACATTGTTTTGGGGCAGGATGGTGGGAAGGAGACAAGAAGCAATCATAAAAGTGGTAAGTATGAAAAAAGAGGTTTGCAAATAGCTGCTATGCGAACATAAGAGAAGATACCATCCACTTTAGGTTAGTGTTGCCATTAAAGTATGATAATTGGAATTGAAGCCAAGAGTCCAGAAGTAACATAGAGAACAGTTAGGAATCTCTTTCTTGTTTTCAACACAAAATTTCTGTTAATATAGTCTAACCTTTTTAAACAACCACACTTTACTTTTGGATTGTTTCTGTTAATGGAAATACCTGTTTATGAAAGCAACAATAGCAAACATTTATTGATCTAAGAAATTACTATCTAATGATGTAGGTGCTATTTTTATTTCATTTTATAGCTGAAGAAACTGAGATTCAGTTTAAGTAACTTATGCAAGGTCACAAAGCTGGAGAGAAGCTTGACTCCACAGTTTGCTTTCAGCATCACGTTATTTTGCCTCGCTGATGGTAATAATAATAACTAACACTAATCACTTACTATTTAATTCTTATAACAACTGCATGAGGTGAGAACAATTATTTTTTTTACAGTTGAGGAAACCAAAGTTTGGAGAGGTTAAGTCACCCAGCCAAGATAACACACTAATCAGTAATAGAGTTAGGATTTGAACTCAGGCAGTGTAACACTGTCTCTCACCTTCCACCTAATGGGACATTGTGCATTTGGTGTAAAGTACCGTGTTGATGATTGAACATGAATAAGTGAAAAGATCTGAGGAAATGTTATTATCATTAATTAATAGGAAGGTGATAAGAACTTGCCTTTATCCTTTCAGGATGGAACAGAAGTGGGACTTGCAAAATGTTGCCCTGTAAGAAGAGAAGAACTACATTGACAGAGTCCCCACAGCATCAGGGCAACCAGGAGGAAGATGACTTAGACCTAGAGTCAGCTGTTAAACCAGAATCTGACCAAGTTAAAGACCTGGGGTCAGTGTCAGTGTCCTGGGGTCCAAGTTATGGCAGAGCAGCTGGCCTTGAAGTGCAGTCTGTGCAGGATGCAGGAAGTCAGCTTGGTATGGAGGACCCATCTTTGAGCTCTGGGATGCTCACCCAGGACACAAATACACCAGTTGTAGAAGCTGTCGATGTGGCCATCTCTCAGGGAGTCACCCTACCTTCCTTGGAGTCTTCCCAGCCCCTAAACATACACATTGGTAAAGGTAAACTCCAGGCCACTAGTTCAAGGAGAGGGAAGAAAATTACACTCAGGCCTGGGTCACTTGCTCAAGAAGACAGAGGTGATCATCTTATCGCAAAGGAGCCTTTTTCAGGAGATCCTAGTGAAGAATTCAAGGAAGAAGGAGGTAAGATATGGAAGGTCTTAGGTTACATTTTCCTTGTCAGTACCAGCTTGCCATTGCCTTTGCTGTTGTCGTCGCACTCTCTGCAGTGCCTTTACAAAATAGCGTTTCTGAAAGAGGATGCTGATTTGCTATGGAATTGGAGCTGTGGTGCTTGTAAGGGTCAGCGTTGAACGTTATGAATGGGTGGAGACTTTCTTCTCCCCTGCCATTTCCTGGATCATCTTCTGTATCCTTTTCTTTCCTTTCTCTTGTCTTTTCATCATTTCTGGAGGGATGAACTATGTATGGCCTTTTGTGATTTGGTGAGTATTTATGAAGTGGGCCTTGAGGAGGGGCAGTGGCTTAAAGGGAGAGACTGCTGCCTGCATCTACAGAGGTGACATAACCCTTAGGACTTGAAGGATGAGTTGTGGTTTGATGGACTGGTGGCATGGAGTATCTTAGGCCAAGAACAGTCTGGGCAGAGGCAGAGAGGCACAGAGGCAGAGGCAGAAGAGGTAGTGAGAGATATCTTCAGAGTGGTAGATTGTGTTTAGATTGTGAAGGGCTTTGTTTTTCACACTTAAGTGTTTCAACTTTTCCTGAAGGTTATAGCCAATTAACAAAAGAAGCAGAAGGCATAGTTCTGACCTCAGAAAGCTTATAGTCTGGTTGGGAAGACAAGACACTGCTCCAAATGAATTATGGATAATTCATTTGGAGCAGTTTAAGATACTATGTGATTAAGTGCTAGTGTGGTACAAGTAATTAGGATTTTTGAAATCAGAACTTGGATTGATAGGATTGGACGGATTGGGGTGAAGGAGTGGAGGCAGAATAGCATTTTCTACAAACACGTAGAAGTGCTGTGTTTGTGTGGGAGGGTAGCAGGGCTTCAGATAGAAAGGATAGATCCAGATTACTATACAGAGCCATGCTGCTATGCCCTTGAGACTGTATAAAGTATTGGTGTAGGATGTTGGCAGTAAGGATAGAGAAGAAAGGGTATATCTCAGAGACATTACAAAGAAAGAATTAATATTACTCAGAGACTGATACCATTTAAGATAACTGGACTTGGGGATGGTGAAGCATGCCTTCACGAGGAAGGTATTTGAGGGGGTTGAAATGAGTTCAGCTTTAGATATATGGAGTGTGAGGTGCCATCAAGGAAAAATAGAAAATTGAGATTGGAGTTTTCTCAATCTCAGTTGGTAAGAGGTAGGACTAGAAAAGTGTTAATTGTGGTTCTTCTTCATGGAAAGGAGCATGGAAGAAGATGACAGAGAAGGGAAAACTGGAGAAATAATAGTGGAAGTCAAGGAGGGAGGAGAGTGTTAAGAACAGATACATCATTTAAAATTTAGTGACAAAGGAGATACAATGACGCCTGAGAAAATATTACATTTAAAGGTTGATGATCTTTGAGAGTAGATTTAGGAGAGTCTTTTAGAAAAAGGAAATCAAATGATGGCATTAAAGAGGGAGGGATGAAAGCCCCAGTAATAATTTGTGCCATGGGAGAATGGAAATCGCTAGAGGGGGCGGCAAGACTATGGAACTTTTTCCTTGGCTAGGTTGTATTAGTGATATGAAGACAGGAGGAAATGGAGGAAAATGCAGGATTAAAGTGCTAGAGAAGGAATGTAAAATTAAGTAGGGGTTCAAAGTCACTCACCTATTGAGGAGTGGAATCTAGAGATATTTTCAGTGGTCAGTTTGCAAATATCCAAGTGTAGATAAATAAACATTTATTTTTTAGGATTATCTGTAATACTACTACCCCGTTGATTCTCTCACCTTGTACTTCAATTAGCTGTATATACAAGTAATACCAGTAAAAGAAGTACATTATGAGTCCTTTTTTCCCCCCAAGTAACTTTTTTCAGCCAAATAGAAATGTCACATAAAAAGCAGAAAGGAGGAAAGAAGGAAGATTGAAAATTCGTACATGTGCGTTTTGGAAAATATTGAAAAGTTGAAAGAAGAAAATAAAAATCACCCATAATCTTACTGCTCAGAGTAATTACTGTTATAATTTAGTGCATATTCTTTTCGTTGTTTTGCTTTCTTTTAAGTGACATTTTGGTTTTTTTATTATGATTATGTGGGGGAAGAAAACAGAAAAAACATCTAGGTTATTTTGAAGTGTCAGCATTGTGTTATAATTGATATACACTGTTAAATCTTGTTTCTAGATTGCAGCTGCTAGTGATTAAACCTTTCTCTATATTGATGTTTATTCTCATAGAATTTTAATTGTTCTTTTAAAATTGATTTATGGACCCTGATTTCAGCTTAAGCCGTTTTTTCCTTTCTTTGCCTTCTAAAAATGATTTAGGCGGATTTCAGCTTAAAATTAGTTGGTTTTTACAGTTTTCAGCTAATTATTTTCATGTTATCAATTTGAAGTTGTTAGACTGGCAGTAAACAAGTTACAGCTGTGCTCTGAATAAGGCTTTTACTTCTCTCTCTTACCCTTCTTTATTTCTTTATTTCTTTGGCTGCATTGGGTCTTGGTTGCGGCACGTGGGATCTTCATTGCGGCAGGCATGTGGGATCTTTCGTTGCGGTGTGTGGGCTCCAGAGCGTGCGGGCTTAGTTGCCCTGCGGCATGTAGGATCTTAGTTCCCCTACCAGGGATCAAACCCACGTCCCCCTGCATTGGGAGGCAGATTCTTAACCACTGAGAGGTTAAGAGTGGGAAGTCCCTCTCTTACCCTTCTTGACTTCTCTTTCTAAGGTCTTTGGCATCTAGCAGATTGATAAGAGGAAAAGAAGAGTGGGATCCTAGGGGGTTCTGTAGGAGGGGAATTAAATTGAGAAGCAATGAGATGGGATCAGGAAAAAAAAGTTTGCAGAGAAAAGGAATATCTTCTCTATGTAGAGTATGGTGCAGCTGATAAACTGTAGGGACAGTTTTGGAGTAGTTCCAACTGTTTGAGGTGGAAAAAGTATCAATGGAAGCTCTACCTACCAAAGTGAACTTCTGTATTTTGCTTAGATGTAAAGATTCTGGTATGTTTGTTTAAAAAAATCATTTGCATCAGTTCAGTTTTTAAATGTTAGACATTAATTCTAAAAATTATTAACAATTGTTGATTAATGAGAAAGCTCTGCTGTGCTATTGATTTAATTTCCTCCCTCTTATAAGAAATGTACCTGAGAGGAACTTTTTTTTTTAATAAATTTATTTATTTATTTTTGGCTGTGTTGGGTATTCGTTTCTGTGCGAGGGCTTTCTCCACTTGCGGCGAGCGGGGGCCACTTTTCATCGCGGTGCGCGGGCCTCTCACTGTTGCGGCCTCTCATTGCGGAGCACAGGCTCCAGACGCGCAGGCTCAGTAGTTGTGGCTCACGGGCCCAGTTGCTCCGCGGCATGTGGGATCCTCCCAGACCAGGGCTCAAACCCGTGTCCCCTGCATTGGCAGGCAGACTCTCAACCACTGTGCCACCAGGGAAGCCCCCTTAGGGGAACTTTTGATTTGTTGGATTTAGAATTCAACTCGTTGTACAGTCCCTATTAAAACCACAGCTTTTAGCCTTTTTGACATTGTGAATAAATCATGGGCTCCTGAAGTAAAGGAAGTAAGATTGAGAGTAAATAGAATTAAGGATTCATTCATACTTTAGTTGAAAATAAAGGCTTTTTTTCTTTGTTGACAGGGTGTCCTTCAATTAAAAATCTTGTGTATACCAGTTGAAACTGCTAATGTTGATGGGATAACAGTCTTAAAAAGTGTTATCTGTTTTGAATGGGGCTCAGTAACAAATAATTTGATCTCTTTTTGAAAAACAATTTTTTTCAACTATGTAATACACAAACATGGGAAAAAAGTTCCTAAATGCAGAAAGTACACAGGGAAAAGTTAGGCACTCTTTCACTTTGTCCTCTTGTTTTCCAAGTTCTCAGAAGCAATCACTATTTAACAATGCCTTGTGTATATTCTATAGATCTTCTGTGTATACACAAGCCTGTATGTATTCTTGTTCCTATGACAGCTTGATTCTAATGTTTGCTTTTGATATTGCATGAATGTTTCTTTGTCTTTTTTTTTTGCGGTACGCGGGCCTCCCACCGCTGTGGCCTCTCCCGTTGCGGAGCACAGGCTCCGGACGCGCAGGCCCAGCGGCCATGGCTCACGGGCCCAGCCGCTCTGCGGCATGTGGGATCCTCCCGGACCGGGGCACGAACCCACGTCCCCTGCATCGGCAGGCGGACTCTCAACCACTGTGCCACCAGGGAAGCCCCTCTTTGTCTTTTTAATGCCCCTCACGAAAAATGGAAAGAAAGGTAACACTCTTTAAGAGTTGAGGTGAGGAGAGAATTCCCTGGCGGTCCAGTGGTTAGGACCCAGCACTCTCACTGCCGGGGCCCTGAGTTCCATCCTTGGTTGGGGAACTAAGATCCCACAACCCATGCAGCTCACAAAAAAACAAACAAACAAGAGTTGAGGTGAGGAAAGGAGAAAGTTGTCTAATGAACTGTATAACCATGTATTTATAATGTTATGGTGATTTTTACTCTAATGCTTTGTAAGATTGATCTTACAGAGTCAGAAAGTTCAGGACATTTTATAATGTATATCTTTAAAAAATTTTATTTATTTTTGGCTGCATTGGGTCTTCGTTGCTGCATGCGGGCTTTTCTCTAGTTGCGGAGAGCGGGGGCTACTCTTTGCTGTGGTGCATGGGCTTCTCATTGTGGTGGCTTCTCTTGTTGCAGAGCACGGGCTCTAGGTGCACGGGCTTCAGTAATTGTGGCATGCGGGCTCAGTAGTTGTAGCTCGTAGGCTCTAGAATGGAGGCTCAGTAGTTGTGGCGCATGGGCCTAGTTGCTCTGCGGCATGTGGGATCTTCCCAGACCAGGGCTCGAACCCACGTCCCCTGCATTGGCAGGTGGATTCTTAAGCACTGAGCCACCAGGGAAGTCCTATATCATTTATAGTTGATTAAATGGTCATCTATATAAAATGTCCCTTTGTTACCAGGAATATATCTCCCCCCACCCTACAATTACGGATATGATCTTTTCATAGGGAAAAAAAAAATGCATGTTAGAACTAGAAAGACCTTAGCGATTACCTAGTTCAATTCCCTGACATTACCGATGACTAAATTGGACCTGAGCTTTGATTTCAATATTTTTCTTAGGATACTGTCTTTAAGAGAGAGGAATGCCTGTATAGTAAATGCATCATTAATGAAGTTATCTAACTAAAAAGGACTTTATAACAAGATGCTGATTTTTACAACAGAGTATAATTGAGAATGGACAAAGTGTGGAGCAATATTTGTGATTCTTCCAGGAAAATCTCAAATGCATTCTGGAGGGGAGATGCCTTCATTACCATCAGACAGTCACTCTGCAAAACCAGCAGCCCAGCCTAGGAAATCATCTCAGCCAGATGTCTGTGCCTCTCCTCAAGAAAAGCCACTCAGGACTCTAGCTCACCAAGCTGAGGAAGAGATAGAGGATGGTGGACTCTTTATTCCAATGGGTAGGCTTTCTTTTCTTTTCTTTGAAAAAAAATCCTCTTTATTGAAGTATAATTTGCAGAAAACTGCACATATTCCAAGGTATCCAAGTTCACTGAATTTTCAAAGATTGAATACACCCATGTAACCAGCAACCAGATCAAGAAATAATATTACCAGTACCTAGAAGTCCTTCCTTTCATTTATTACTGACACCCACCCATGGGTAACCATTATCGTGACTTCTAGCAGCACAGATTAGTTCACCTGTTTTGTACTTTATGTGAAATATGAATATGTTTTTTGATTGCCTTTTCCCACTCAACATTATGTTTATGAAGTTGGTCCACATTGTTGCATGTACTTGTAGATTGTTCATTTTCATTATGATGTAGCATTCTGTTGTTAGAATATTCTATATTTTCCTTATTAATTCAATTCTTAATGAGTGAATACTTTCCAGTTGTAGGCTACTCTGAATGGTGCTGCTGTGAACATTCTACTGTAGATCTTTTGGTGAACATATATGCCTAATTTTTGTTGTGTGGAATTGCGAGGTCATAGGATTAGGCCTCCATAAAGTTTTTTGGAAACTATATATATATATATATATATTTTTTTTTTTTTAATTTATTTTATTTATTATTATTTATTTTGGGCTGCATTGGGTCTTCGATGCTGTGTGCGAGCTTTCTCTAGTTGCCCTGAGTGGGGCTGCTCTTCGTTGTGGTGTGTGGGCTTCTCGTTGTGGTGGCTTCTCTTGTTGCAGAGCACGGGCTCTAGGCACGCGGGCTTCAGTGGTTGTGGGACGAGGGCTCAGTAGTTGTGGCTCTCGGGCTGTAGAGTGCAGGCTTAGTAGTTGTGGCGCACGGGCTTAGTTGCTCCGCGGCATGTGGGATCTTCCCGGACCAGGGTAGAACCCGTGTCCCCTTAATTGGCAGGTGGATTCTTAACCACTGTGCCACCAAGGAAACCTGAAACATTATATTTTTATTGTGAAATATAACACATACAGACGAGTGAATAAAGACTTCTTTATTTAGCTTAACAAATGGTTTTAAAGTGAACACTTGTGATTTCTTTTTCTCATCGCAAATAATAGACCTCCATTGCTATGTAGGTTAGAAGTTGTGATAGTGGGCATCCACATCTTATTTCTGAACTTGTGGGAAGGTGTTCAGTATTCCTTATTATATGTGATGATAATTGTAGGCTTTTTATAGATATATTGTATCAGATGATGGAAAATTTTTTCCTAGTTTTCTGAGAGTTTTATCACATATTGAATTTGGTCAAATGCTTTTTAAAAATCTCTATTAAGATTATTGTATGTTTTTTTCTTTATTCTGTTTTCTTTTTTGTTTTTTTTTTTTTGTTTTTTTGGCCGTGTTGTGTGGCATATGGGATCTTATTTCCCTGACCAGGGATTGACCTCGTGCTCCCCGCAGTGCTGAAGTGCAGAGTCCTAATCACTGGACTGCCAGGGAATTCCCTCCTTTATTCTGTTAATATGGAGAGTTACACTGATTATTTTTAATGTCAGATTTATTGAGATAATTTTCGTACAATAAAATTTTTTCAGTGAGTTTTGAAAAATGGATATAGTTGTGTAACTGCCACTACAATCAATATATGGAACATCTCTCTCTAAAAGTTCCCTCATTCCCCTTTGCAGTCGTTCATTTTCAGCCTTTGGGAACCAGTGATCTCAATTTTATTCTTACAGTTTGGCGTTTTCTACAATATTATATATAGGTGTTATACAGTATGTATGTAACCTTTTGAATCTGGTATCTTTTAAAATTTTTATTGAAGTATAGTTGATTTACAGTATTGTGTGCATCCTGTATCTTTCACTTCGTGTAACGCTTTTGAGATTAATTCATGTTTGTTCTTCATTGCTGAGTAGTATTCTACTGTATAGATATACCACAATTTGTTTATCTGTTCACCAGCTGATGGACGTTTGGGTTCTTTCTCGTTTTTGCCTGTTATGACTAAAGCTGCTATAAACCTTCACATGTAGTTCTTTTTTTTTTTTTTTCTTTTTTTGGGCTACCCCATGTGGCATATGGGATTTTAGTTCCCCGACCATGGATTGAACCAGTGCCCCCTGCATTGGGAGTGTGGAGTCTTAACCACTGGACTGCCAGGGTAGTCCCCACATATAATTCTTTTTTTAAAAAATAAATTTATTTTGTATTTTATTTATTTTTGTCTGCGTTGGGTCTTCGTTGCTGCCTGCGGGCTTCTCATTGCAGTGGCTTCTCTTGTTGCGGAGTATGGGCTGTAGGCATGCGGGCTTCAGTAGTTGTGGTGCACAGTTGATCCGCGGCATGTGGGATCTTCCTGGACCAGGGTAGAACCCATGTCCCCTGCATTGGCAGGCAGATTCTTAACCACTGCACCACCAGGGAAGTCCCTGGTTCTTTGATAGATATACGTTTTCATTTTTCTCGGGGTAATAACTAGGAGTGGCATTGCTGGGTCTTACAGTAAACGTATGTTTAAACTGCGTCTAAACTGTTTTCCAGAGTAGCTGTACCATTTTACATTCCCAGCAGGAATGTATGCAATTTACAATTGATCCACATCCTTGCCAGCAGTTAACAGACTTTTTAATTCTATCTGTTCTACTAGGTGTATTTCCTTGTGTTAACTTGCATTTCCTTAATGAATAATGATATAAAGCATATTTTCATGTATTTATTGGCCATTCATAGATTTTTTTGGTAAAATGTTTGTTCATTATTCTGTTTGTCTATATTCCATTCGTAATTACTGCATATCTTGCATGAGATACTTTGAAACTACGCATATATCCTTTTTCTCTTCAGATGTTTCCCCCCTAATTTTAGCCTCCTTTGGTAGATCCCCTGCAACAATTATAATGCTGATTTTTTATTTCTGTTTTTCCTTTTACATTTATTAATTGGCATTTTTCTGTAAAGAAGAGCAGTCCCTTCTCCCTCATTTATTTATTCAGTTTTTATATGAGTGTGGACTCATGGATGTTTGTTTTATTATTTGAGTTATAGTGCCATGTTATCATTATTTATTTTGCCCGAATGGTTTCAGCATTAGCCACGAGGAACTACTTCAAGGTTTTTTTGGTTTGTTTTTTGAAATTTTATTTATTTATTTATTTGGCTGGGTCGAGACTTAGTTGCGACATGCAGGATCTTTTTTGTGGCATGCGGGCTTCTCTCGTTGTGGTGCGCAGGCTCTAGAGCATGCAGGCTTAGTTGCCCCTCAGCATGTGGGATCTTAGTTCCCCGACCAGGGATTGAACCCGTGTCCCTTGCATTCGGAGGCGGACTCTTAACCACTGGACCACCAGGGAAGTCCCAGGTTTTACTTTTACGGATTATGCTTTCGTGTCGTAAAAAGGAACCTTTGCCTAATCCAAGGCCACAAAGTTTTTTCTTCGTGTTTTCTTCTAGAAGTTGTAGTTTTACACATTACATATAGGTATATGTGATCCATTTTGAGTTAATTTAAAAAATTTATTTATTTATTTATTTCTCTGTGCCAGGTCTTAGTTGCGGCAGGAGGGATTTTCGTTGCGGCACGCAGGATCTTTTCAGTTCTGGCATCTGAGTTAATTATTGTATAATGTGGGAGGTATATTTGAGATTCCTTTTTTTACCTATGGATGTCCAGTTGTTTCAGCACTATTTGTTGAAAAGATTTCTTTCTCCATTAAATTACCTTTGCATCTATGTGAAAAAGTCACTACTTGTGTGGGTCATTCATGGACTCTCTCTTCTTTTCCATTGGTCTATGTATTTAACCTTTCACCAGTGTCGCAGTCTTGAAATCAGGTAGTCTGTGTCTTCCAACTTTTTTTTTTTAAACAAGATCATTGGGCTATTCTAGGTACTTTGCATTTCCGTGTAAATTTTAGGATTGGCTTGTCATTTTCTTCAAAAATACTTGCTGGTGGGCTTCCTTGGTGGCACAGTGGTTGAGAGTCTGTCCGCCTGCCGATGCAGGGTACACGGGTTCGTGCCCCGGTCTGGGAAGATCCCACATGCTGTGGAGCGGTTCGGCCCGTGAGCCATGGCTGCTGAGCCTGCACGTCCGGAGCCTGTGCTCTGCAACGGGAGAGACCACGACAGTGAGAGGCCCACATACCGCAAAAAAAAACAAAAACAAAAAAAGGAAAACATACTTGTTGGCATATTGATCGATAATGAAACTGTCGATCAATTTGGGAAAGTCGCTGTCTTTTTTTTGTTTTGGCTGCACCATGCGGCATGTGGGATCTTAGTTCCCTGACCAGGGATCGAACCCCTGCCCCCTGCATTGGGAGCGTGGAGTCTTAACCACTGGAGTGCCAGGGAAGTCCCGGGAAGGTTGCCATCTTAACAATACTGAGTCTACTAATCCATGAATAAGATATATTTCTGTTTATTTAGGTTTTCAAAAATTTCAGAAATATTTTGTAGTTTTTAGTATATAAATTTTTCATGTATTAAATATTTATTTATTTAAAATTTTTTTATTTTTTATTTATTTTGGGCTGCATTGGGTCTTTGTTGCGTGTGGGCGTTCTCTCGTTGCAGCTAGCGGGGGCTACTCTTCATTGCAGTGTGCGGGCTTCTCATAGCAGTGGCTTCTCTTGTTGTGGAGCACGGGCTCTAGGCGTGAGGGCTTCAGTAGTTGTGTGTGGGCTCAGTAGTTGTGGCTCCCGGGCTCTAGAGTGCAGGCTCAGTAGTTGTGGCACATGGCCTTAGTTGCTCTGTGGCATGTGGGATCTTCCTGGACCAGGGCTTGAACCCGTGTGCCCTGCATTGGCAGGTGGATTCTTAACCACTGCACCACCAGGGAAGTTCTAAGCATTTATTTTTTATGCTAATGTCAGTTTTTCTTTTCAATTTTCAGTTCATTGCTAATTTATAGAAATATAGATTTTGGTATATTGGTATATCTTGTGACTTTGCTATAAATTCACTTATTAGCTTTATGTACTTTTTTGTAGATTCTTTAGGGATTTCTTTTTCTTCCCCCATTTTTTAGGCCATGCTGTGTGACATGTGGAATCTTAGTTCCCTGACCAGGGATCGAACCTGTGCCCCCTGCATTGGGAGTACAGAGTCTTAACTGCTGGACCACCAGGGAAGTACCGAGGGATTTCTCACATAGATAATTAAGTCATCTGCAAATAAGGAGTTTTTTTCCTTCATTTCCAATTTGTGTGTCTTTTCTTTCTTTCTTTCCATTCCTTCCTCTCTCTTCCTTCCTCTCCCTCTCTCTTTCCCTCTCCGTCCATCAGCCCCCATCTTATTATGCACTGGCTAGGACATTCGGTACAGTGTTGAAGAGAAGCAGTGAGGGTGGGCATCTTTTCCTTTGTTCCTGATCTCTTAGGGGAAATACACCCAGTTTTTCACCACTAAGCAGAATTTGTTGGTTTATAGCTATTGTTTATCAGATTGAGGAAGTTCTCTACTATTCCTAGTTGTGGAGAGTTTTTATCATGAACTGATGTTGGATTTTGTGAAAAGCTTTTTCTGCATCTATTGAGATTATCTTTTGTTTTCGTTTTTGCTTTTAATCTGTCGATATGGTGAATTGTATTGATTGATTTTCAAATTTCAAAGCATTTTTGCATTTCAGTGATAAATCGACCCTTTTGATCATGATATAGGCATATATATATATATTTTGTATTGCTGGATTTGATTTGCTAATATTTTGTTAAGGATTTTTGTGTCTGTGCTTGTAGTTTTTTTTTAAAAAAATATATTTATTTATTGGCTGCTTGGGTCTTCGTTGCTGTGTGCGGCGTTTCTCTAGTTGAGGCAAGCAGGGGCTACTCTTCATTGTGGTGCGTGGGCCTCTCATTGCAGTGGCTTCTCTTGTTGTGGAGCACGGGCTCTAGGCGCGCGGGCTTCAGTAGTTGTGGCACGCAGGCTTCAGTAGTTGCGGCTCGCGGGCTTGAGTAGTTGTGGCTCATGGGCTCTAGAGCGCAGGCTCAGTAGTTGTGGCGCATGGGCTTAGTGGCATATGGGATCTTCCGGGACCAGGGATCGATGCATTGGCAGGCAGATCCTTAACCACTGCGCCACCAGGGAAGCCCCTGTAGTTTTCTTTTCTTGTAATGTCTTTGGTTTTGGTATTAGGGTAATACTGACCTCATACAATGAGTTGGGAAGTGTTCCTTCCTCTTCTTTGTGTTTTTTTGTTTTTGTTTGTTTTTTTGAAGAGTTTGTGAGTTGGTTTTATTTCTTCCTTAAATGTTCTGTTGAACGCACCAGTGAAGCCATCTGGGCCTAGAGTTTTCTTTGTAGGATGTTTTTAACTATGAATTCAATTTCTTTAACAGATAAAGGGTTATTCAGTTATCTCTTTGTTCTTGAGTGAGCTTTGACAGTTGGTATCTTTTCAGGTATTTGTTCTATCCAAGTGGTTGAATTTATTGACATAAAGTTTTTCATAATATTCCTTTGTCATCTTTTTAATGTCTGTGGGCTCTAATGATGTCTGTTCTTTTATTCCTCACACTTGTAATTTAGTCTTTCTCTTAATCATTGTGGCTAGAGGTTTTTCAAAGAACAAGCTTTTGGTTTCATTAATTTCTCTATTTTTCTGTTTTCTATTTTACTGGTTTTTGCTGTTGTCTGTTATTTTCTTCTGTCTCTTTGCTTTGGGTTTAATTTGGTCTTTTTCTAGTTTCTTAAAGTGGGAGCTTAGGTCATGGATTTGAGACTTTATTTTCTAATAATACTATAGAATTTATCAATTTCCCTTTAAACACTGTGCTAGCTATGCCCCACAAATTTTGATATATTGCATTTTATCAACTTCAGTTGACAGTATTTTCTAATTTCTCTTGGGATATCTTCTTTGACCCATGGGTTATTTAGAAGTGTGTGTGGGGCTTCCCAGGTGGTCCGGTGGTTAAGACTCCACGCTTCCACTGCAGGGGGTGCAGGTTCAATCCCTGGTCAGGGAAGTTCTGCTTGCCGTGCAGTGTGGCCAAAAAAGAAAAAAAAAAAAAGAAAAGAGGTGTGTGTGTGTGTGTGTGTTTCTAAACAACAGAAATTTATTTTCTCACAGTTCTGGAGTCTGGGAATTCCAATATTAGGTGCTGGTAAATTCAGTTTCTGTGAGAGCTTTCCTCCTGACTTGTAGACACTCACCTTCTCACTGTGACCTCACATGGCCTTTTCTTGGTGCATGTGTGTGGAGAGAGAGGGAGTGAGCTTTCTGATATCTCTTCTTATAAGGACACTAATCCTATAGGATCAGGGATTCACCCTTATGGACTCATTTAACCTTAATTACTTGCTTAGAGGACCCATCTCCAAATACAGCCATACCAGGGGTAAGGCTTCCAACGTATGAATTTTGGGGGGACACACGTTCAAGTTAATTTTGGGGAGACACACACATTCAGGTTTTCTGTACAGGATTGGAGTCCTATTCTATGTTCAGTTTCAGAACCTGTTTTTTTTTAAATGTAATTTTTATAGTTATAGAGTACCATATGGCTTATAACAGCAAAAACAAAAAATCCACTATAACTTTTTAGAAGTGTGTTTTTTCACTTCCAAATATTTGGAGACTTTCAGCTATCATTTTGTTACTGATTTCTAATTTAATTCCCTTGAGTTCACATCATACTTTGTATGATTTCAGTAGTTTTATATTTATTGAGGTTTATTTTATGGCCCCAATATAATCTTTATTTGTAGCTCTTCCATGTGTATTTGGAAAGCATATGTATTCTGTTGTTTTTTAAGGTCCACTGTTCTGTAAATGTCAATTAGGTCAAGTTGGTTGACAGCATTGTTCAGGTTTTATTTATTTTTATGGATTCTTTTTTTTTTGGTCTATTCTGTCAATTATTGAGAAAGGCATATTGAAGTCTCCAACTTTAATTGTGGATTTGTCTATATTTCTTTTCAGTTTTGTCAGTTTTAGCTTTACATATTTTATTTATTTATTTTTATTGTTTTTATTTTTTATTTATTTAAAATTTTTTAGCTGTGCCACCTGGCATGCTGGATCTTAGTTTCCCAAACAGGGATCAAACCTGTGCCCCCTGCAGTGGAAGTGTGGAGCCTTAACCACTGGACCGCCAGGGAAGTCCCTAGTTCTACATATTTTAAAACTCTGTTTTCAGGTACATATGCCTAATAACATACATTGAGTGGGTTTTGAATGTTAAGGCAAACTAGCATTTCTGGGGTAAACCTATTTGGTCATGATGTATTAGATTTTCTAATATATTGTTTAAGGTTTTTGTTTTTTTGTTTATGGGAGATAACTGGCTTTAATTTTCCTTTCTTATAAAGTCTTTTTCATGTGTTGGTATTAGCGTTATACTGACCTTATAAAATGAATTGGGAAATTTTTCATCATTATCTGGTCTCTGGAAGAGTTTGTTGAAGACTGGTGTTATTTCTTTCTTAAATGTTTTGTAAGCATTCACCAAGGGTGCTGTCTAGGCCTGGAGTTTTCTTTGTCAAAAGCCTTTTAAGTTTTGGATTAAATTCTTTAATAATTATAGGATTATTTAGATTTCCTGTTTCTTTTTGTGTCAGTTTTGTGTAAGTTGTGTTTTTCAAGGAATTGTCAAATTTGTTGATATAAAGTTGCTTGTAATGTTTATTTTGGTATGTCTAAGATTTTTAATGAGGTTGTCTTTTTAGTTTTGATTTTAGTGAGGTCCTCTTTTTATTTGTGTCTTATTTTTTTTGTTGATAAGTTTGGCTAGAGGTTTATCAGTTAATCTTTTTAAAACCAACTTTTGGCTTTCTTGACTTTTTTTTTCTATTTAATTGATTTCTGTTCTTTATTATTTCCTTCCTACAATCTACCTTGGATTTGATTTGTTCTTTTGTAGCTTCTAGTAAGATTTTCAATCTTTTTTTTCTAATATATACATTTAAAGTTAAAACTTGCCCTCTAAGCATTGCTGTAGCTGCATTCTGAAAATTTTGATGTGTCATACTGTTGTTTTCATTCATCTTAAAATATCTTTAATATCCATTATGACTTCGTTTTTTTTGTTTTTTTTTGTTTTTTTTTTGTGGTACACAGGCGTCTCACTGTTGTGGCCTCTACCGTTGCGGAGCACAGGCTCCGGACGCGCAGGCTCAGCGGCCATGGCTCACGGGCCCAGCTGCTCCATAGCATGTGGGATCTTCCCAGACCGGGGCACGAACCCGTGTCCCCTGCATCGGCAGGCAGACTCTCAACCACTGCGCCACCAGGGAAGCCCTATGACTTCTTCCTGACCCATGAATTATTTAGAGATATGTTGCTTAATTTCTAAACGTTTGAGGATCTTTCTAGTTAAATTTCTTTATTGATTTCTAGTTTAATTCCATTGTGGTCAAAAAGCATATTGTATATGATTCCTGACCTTTGAAAATTCTTGAGTCATTTAGCTTATGGTCTGTTCATGTGCTGTTAAAAAGAATACATATTTAGTGGGTGTTTTATACATGTCGTTTGAGTCAAGTAAGATGTCCTGTATATGTCTGTGAGGTCAGTTTTGTTAATGTTGTTCAGATCTTTTATATCTTTACTGATTTTTTTTTTGTCTGCTGTCATATGTTACTGATTGACATCTGTTAAAATCTCCAACTGTGATTGTGGCTTTCTCCTTTCTTTTCCCTTTCAACTTTTTTATAAATTTATTTATTTATTTATTTTTGGCTGCATTGGGTCTTCATTGCTGCACGTGGGCTTCTCATTGTCGTGGCTTCTCTTGTTGCAGAGCACGGGCTCTAGGCACACAGGCTTCAGTAGTTGTGGCACATGGGCTCAGTAGTTGTGGCTTGCAGGCTCTAGAGCTCAGGCTCAGTAGTTGTGGCACACGGGCTTAGTTACTCTGCGGCATGTGGGATCTTCCCAGACCAGGGCTCGAACCTGTGTCCCTTGCATTGGCAGGCGGATTCTTAACCACTGCGCCACCAGGGAAGCCCTCACCTTTTGTTTTATATATTTAAGCTGTATTATCAGGTGCACAGAAATTTAGAATTGTCATGTCTTTCTGTTGAATTGACTCAGCATGAAATGTTCCTTTTTATCTCTTTACTTCTTGCCTTAAAGTCTGCTTTGTATTTGATATTAATGTGTACATGGTATAAGTGTTTACATTGTTTTGCTTTCAACCTTTTTTGTGTCTTTTTTAATGTAAATTTATTTATTTTTGGCTGTGTTGGGTCTTCGTTGCTGCATGCGGGCTTTCTCTAGTTGCGGAGAGTGGGGGCTACTCTTCGTTGCAGTGTGCAGGCTTCTCATTGCGGTGGCTTCTCTTGTTGTGAAGCACAGACTCTAGGCGTGCGGGCTTCAGTAGTCGTAGCGCATGGGCTTAGTTGCTCCGCGGCACGTGGGACTTTCCTGGACCAGGGATCAAACCTGTGTCTCCTGCATTGGCAGGCAGATTCTTAACCACTGCACCACCAGGGAAGTCCCCTTTTTTGTGTCTTTATATTTAAAGTGTATCTTTTATAAATAGCATAGAGTTAAAAAAAACAAAAAACCTTGTCTGAACATCTTTGTTAATTAGATTGTACACTTCATTTATATTTAATGTAATTTCTGATATAATTTTCTATTTCTCTATTTCTTTTTTGTTCCTTTATTTCTCCTTTCCTTCTTTTGGAGTAATCAAAATGCTTTTACTTTTCTTCTCTATTAGCTTTTTAGTTTTGTATTCTTTTATTTTTCTTTTACATGTTACCCTATAGATTAATATGCAGTCTTTGAAATTACTATAATCTACCTTAAATTCGTACTTTTACCACTTCCCAAACCATGTAAGAACTTTACAACAGTTTTACTTTATATATCTACTCCTGCCTTTTGTGTTATTGATATTGTATTTTACTTCTTCATTTGTTTTAAACCCTACAAGACATTATTATTATTGTTACTGTCTTAACCAGTCAATATTGATTTATATTTATCACATAGTTAACCTTTCTTATGTCTTGATTCATCCTGAAGTTCTTTATTTTGCCTTCATCTTGGGTCATTTTTTTTCATCTTGAAGAATTTCCTTTAGTATTTCTTGCAGACCTGGTCTCCTGTCAATGAATTATCTCAGATTTTGTTTGTCTGGAAAAAAAATCTTAGTTTTGCCTTCATTTTTAAAAATTATTTTCACTGTGTATAGAATTTTAGGTTGTTCTTTTCCCTGCAGAACTTTAAGATGCATTCTGTTATATTCTGGTTTCCATTGTTTCTGTTGCAAATTCAGCTGTCAGTTTTGTTGTTACTTTGATAATTTGTCTTTTTTTCTTCTGCTTCTAAGATTTTCTCTGTTCTGTTTTTCAGCATTTTGACTATTATGTGTGTACTTGGGTTTTCTGTTTTTAATCTGCTTAGGGCTTGTAGAGCTGCTTGAATATGAGATTTGATATTTTATCAGTTAAAAACAATCCTTGTAAATATTTTTTTTAGATATCATTTCTGTTGTGGTCTCCTTCTTTTCTTCTGGTATTCCAGTTACATGTATGTTAGGTCTTTTCACCGTGTCCCATGTGTATTGTTTTTTCTTTATATTCTTTTCTTTTTTCCTCCATGCATCAGTTTCTGCTGTTCTGTAGTCTAGTTCACTAATTCTCTGTTTTGCCGTGTCTTATCTATTAAATTTTTCATGCCAGTTTAGCACTATAGATTCTATGTGAAATTCTCCATCTTTTCCTTTATTTTCTTGAATGTGTTAATCATAATTATTTAAAAATCCTTTTTCTAATATCTGATTCACCCATAGGTCTTTTTTTTTTTTTTACTGTCATCCTCCCCCATCCCCTAGTGTTTTGGCATCTTGGTTCTTGCTATAATTTTTGATTGGATGCTGGACATTGTGGATGAAAAATTCTAGAGGCGTTGGTATTGTTATCTTCCTCTAAAGAGGGTTATGTTTTCTTCAGGCAGGCAGATAATTTTGGAGGGTCACTTAAATTCTGCCAAGGGTTGGTTTTATGCTATATTAAGTCTGCTTTGTTTCAACTTTATAGATTGTGGCCTATATTCCTAGTGGGTAGCTCTTCTGGGGTTTCAACACTTGTAAAAAAGCTATAGTGTTTATGAAGACTTTTTCTCCTTTGCAAGACTTCAACTACAACCTCTGTCTTCCCAACACTTGTGTAGTGTAATCTTAGTTCCCCGACCAGGGATTGAACCCATGCCCCCTGCGGTGGAAGTGCGGAGTCCTAAGCACTGGACCGCCTGGGAATTCCCTGTGATTCAATCATAGTTTCTTTTTTTTTTTTTTTTCGGTACGCGGGCCTCTCACTGTTGTGGCCTCTCCTGTTGTGGAGCACAGGCTCTGGACGCACAGGCTCAGCGGCCATGGCTCACGGGTCGAGCCACTCCACGGCATGTGGGATCTTCCCAGACCAGGGCACGAACCCGTGTCCCCTGCATTGGCAGGCGGACTCTCAACCACTATGCCACCAGGGAAGCCCTAAGCAGCTATTTTCATACAACAAAGCGACTTTGGTGATTTAGATATTACAGAACCCACCCATGTTTTTATTGACATCATCCATTTTGCAGTACATTTACAGTGCAAATTTACTTTCAACTTACTGCTTACATCATTAAATATGCTTCTCAGCAAATACCTTGTTTTTAGCCACATCCCACCTTTCTCATAGAAGGAAAAATTAGATATTCTTCTTTATTCTAGTCTGATTTTTATAGAGTGGCTTCCTTTGTAAAATTTTTTAAATTTTAAAATTTTATTTATTTATTTATTTTTGGCTGGCCACTGCGGCATGTAGGATCTTAGTTCCCTGACCAGGGATCGAACCTGCGCCCCCTACAGTGGAAGCACGGAATCTTAATCACTGGACCGCCAGGGAAGTGCCTTTTTTGTTGTTGCTTTTGTTTTCCTTTTTTTAATTTTTAAATTTCAGTTCTTTAGAATTCTTAGGGTCAGTGGTATCCCAATATTTTAAAAGTAAGATAATAGATTAGTTCTAAAACAGAGTAAGATAGGACTGAATTATCTGTTCTTTCTTGGATTGTCTGTGCAATGTATTAGAATTTGTTCAATTTTCCTTATAGACCCACATTCCCTATTAAACTCAGCCTTAAAATCAGAAATCAGAGGAGAAATAAGTGTGATGTGATTTAGGGGGATGTAATTAGATGAGATCGTGTAACCCCACAGTGATTACTTTGATTCTGTGTTTGTAATATAGCCATTCTGAATGGGAATTATGCTAACTCCAATGCTTTTTCCATTGAAAAGTATTTTCTGCAGCGAATTTTGTTATTTCCATTTTAATTTTGTGATAAGTTTTCTTCACAGTTCTTTAAAATTATTTTTTATGTTTGTCTTTATTGTATTTTTATTGGGGTTGAATGTTTTTCAGTGTATATTTTAAAGCAGTGTTACTCAAAGTGTGGTCTGAAAACCAGTGCTAGTTTGAGAACTATTTGTTACTGGTTTGAAACAAAATAAATCATGGAAACTGAGAATAAAACTTTAGAAATGTTGTAACATTTGACATTATGGCTATATTCTTACTTTATAAAAGTATGAGTCTACAGTGGATTGGTCAAAAACAAGACTAGTTTTTCACCACAGAGAGTTTGAGAAGCACTGTTTTAAAGGACAATTTGATTCCTCATCAACTATCTGTATAAAATTTTATTAATTTTAGCTGCTTCCATTGTAAATTTCCTTTTTTTGGTCTTCACTTCTATGAATTTTTGTTACATTTTGTAGATCTAAATTTCGTGAGGAAGATTTTATTTATTTAGGTTAATTTTTCGTTAATAACGCACTTTATTATTTCTGGTATAACATTAATAGTTTTAACTTGTGTCTTTCATACTTTTTTCCCCGGGTCAGTTTTTCAATTGACAGTGTTACCAACAACATGATAGGATATGAATATGAAGCTGAATCAAAACTTCTTTGGGTGTCAGAAATCCTTTTCTTGCTCTGCAACTACCAGGTCATTGTTTAAGTACTGGTAAGATGAGAAGGGAAAGGTGGATGGCAGAAACCAAGAACTGGCTAGATTGGTCTACATGAGAAAGGATGCAAGAGGGAAGGGAGGAGCAAAGAGAGGAGATTCAAGTGTGGTGAAGAGAGAAGAGTTTTGGAGTTTATGGAGGAAAGGGGTAAATGAGGTGAGAAGAGAGACTTTGGGAAAAGATATGTGTACAAAGGTTTTTAGACAGTTTTGTTGTGTATTATGCTATGTAATTCCCCTTTTGCTCCTTTCTCAAATGACCATCAGTAAAGAGCTTTGTCACTTTTCTGATGCATTCTAGAGTTTTGTATTTCTTTTGCATCTGTCACTTTGTTGGGATGTACCTCAAGGTAGCCCATTTTTTGTTTAGGTTACACAAATGTAAGATGTGTATGTTTGAATTCTACTTTTTTTTTTTTTTTTTTTTACTTAAAAATCATTATCGGGCTTCTCTGGTGGCGCAGTGGTTAAGAATCTGCCTGCTAATGCAGGGGACACGGGTTTGAGCCCTGGTCTAGGAGGATCCCACATGCCGCGGAGCAACTAGGCCCGTGAGCCACAACTACTGAGCCTGCGCGTCTGGAGCCCGTGCTCCACAACAAGAGAGGCCGTGATACTGAGAAGGCCCGCGCACCCGCGATGAAGAGTGGCCCCCGCTTGCCACAACTAGAGAAAGCCCTCGCACAGAAACGAAGACCCAACACAGCAAAAATAAATTAATTAATAAACTCCTACCCCCAACATCTTCTTTAAAAAAAAAAATCATTATCAAAATTTTTTCCATATCATTAAAATCTCTTTGTAGACATTTTTAACTTGTCCCCCCCCCATCAATTGCTTAAAAAGACTATTTTTAATGGGTCAGTTACAGTCCAGTGCATGGTGTACCAGTGTTCACTTAATCATTTTTTTCATATTGGCTGTGCACACAAAAAATGTTGCCTACCTTTTCAGTAAACAATGAATGTTGCCTGCTGTCAAGGCATCAGCCACTGCAGCCATACCCCCACCCCACCCCCAAAGGGTGCACCCTGAGGGGAATTCAGGTTGGAGAAAAACAGGATACTGGCCCTAGATAGTTAAGATGCATAGCTAAGGAATAACTTCAATGAGCCAAGACTCTTGCATATTCCTCTACATAGAAAAGCACTAAAATCATTAACTTGAGATGTCTTTTTTTGCGATTAGCAGTAATCTTTTGACGTTCAATTACATGTATTTTTTTTTTTTTTCCCAGTGAAAACTTCTGTATATCCTGGCTTCTCCCTAACCTCTTTGGAGCAGTTCCTCAGAGCTATCTGAGAGGCTGTCTCCCAGGCTGTAGTCCTCAGTAAGGTCCCGGAATAAAACATAACTTGCAACTTTTAGGTTGTGTGTTTTTCTTCAGTCGACATTTAGGTGTTTTCCATGTTTTTGCTAAAATAATTAATGTTGAAATGAATAACTTGATTAGTCTTTACATGTGTAATTATTTCCTTAAGAAGAAGATTGGATTGAAAGTTACGAACATTTATCAAATTCTTGATATATATTCCCAAGTGCAAAAGCAATTGTTTGAAATTACTAATAATTTTTCACTGAGTAAACATTGCCAGGGTGCAGCTTGAAGGTCATAAAATCTTTTTTTTTGCGGTACACGGGCCTCTCACTGTTGTGGCCTCTCCTGTTGCGGAGCACAGGCTCTGGACGCGCAGGCTCAGCGGCCATGGCTCACGGGCCCAGCCGCTCTGCGGCATGTGGGATCTTCCCAGACCGGGGCACGAACCTGTGTCCCCTGCATCGGCAGGCGGACTCTCAACCACTGCGCCACCAGGGAAGCCCCATAAAATCTTTTTAAACCAAAAAGGTTGTCTTGATGTTAATCTTCTCTAACCCCTTGTTTTCAGACGGTAGCAGACCAAAAAGTATCAGAGAGATGAGAACCTCATTTTGGTGTTGCGTGATAGTCTACTTCAAGACTTAACAGATTCTAATAATCAAGAAGCTTTTCCTTTTATCTGGTTATATATGTGCTCCTTTCTTGTAGAATAGAGGTACTTCATCCCCTCCCCCCTTTTTTAATCAGAGTGGATTTTTTTTTATTGATTTGCTCCTTGTTTTTTTCTTTTCTTGACTCAGTGTAATGATAATAATGATAAATTACATTTGTATAATATTTCATTGGCTATAAAGCACTTTGATATATATTATTTCACTTAATATGCGTGGCATCCCTGATGGGAAGATATCTGTATTTTATAAAAGAAAAAAATAAGATTATTGCCAAGGCAACCCAGTTAAGTTATAGATCTGGGACATAAACCTGGGTTTCTGATGTATTATCTGGGTAGTATGGAGTAATAATTAAGACAGAGTTCTAGAGCTAGAGTGCTTGGCTTTAAAACATGGCTTTGTCATTATTAGCTCTTAGGAAAGTTTCTTAATCTTTCTGCCTCAGTTTCTTCCTCTGTACAGTGGGAAAAATAATAGTCCCTACCTCATAGGGTTGTTATGAGGAGTAAGTGAATTAATATGTATAAAGTGTGTAGAAGAATGCCTGACATAAAAGGAATATTCAGTGAATGTTAGGTGTTATTGCTACAACAGTACTACCACATCTGCCTTTACCACCGCTGTTATATCTTAGTCTTCTTTGATTTCCAGGGCCAGACAGCTGGCCTTTTCTTTTACTGGTGGCTTTTTGGGTTAAGTTCCGGGAGCAGTTGCTTTGGTGATTCTTGTGATGTTCTTGGTTTATTTGCAGAAGAGCAAGACAGTGAAGAAAACGAGAAAAGGCGAAAAAAGAAAAAGGGTACCAAGAGGAAAAGAGATGGAAAGGGTCAAGAAGAAGGGACTTTGGCTTGTGACCTGAAGCTGGATGACATGCTTGACCGCACCTTAGAGGACGGCGCCAAGCAGCACAACCTAACAGCAGTCAACGTGCGAAACATCCTTCATGTGAGTAAGACGGGGGCAGCCGTGTAATGGGAATAGAACTCTTTCACCAGGAGCAAATAAAAGTTCTCAGGAAACTCTTGAGTCTTGGTGTGTGAATTACTAATTTTGTGAGTTCCCTGTGGCAAAATATTTTACATTTCAGGGTAGCCTTCTCTTTGCACTCAGCAGAAGTTTGAAATGTGAACACATGTGAAAGAACTTAATTGGGAGGATAAACTGTTACTCTGCTTCCTTCCACTGATTTGATTGTTTATTGTTTAGCATATTCAAAGATAATGGAAGATGATAATGTTCACAGTGGATTTACTCTTGTGGGTCAATGTGTCTTAAAAGATGCCCAGTTAACAGTTTACAGTCCTTTGCACATATGCAAATACTCTTCTTTGCTATGTAGCAGTACAGCTATTTATAAAGCCTTTGCTGTTTATTACTGTTTCTCTTAAGCAGATAGTTAACCTGAGAATTTTTTTTTTTTGAGCCATTCCTGTTAGTATCAGCTAATGAGATTGGTCCGTTTGCTTGCTACATTGTTGGAAGCTGTGTGCTTCTCTCCAAAACTTCCTTCTTTGCTTTCAGTTGCCTTGCTCTACTCTAATCTGAAATCATTTGGGTATCTAGCTCTCGTTTATCCTCTACATATATCTAGCAGAGTTACAGAGACATGAGTATTATCTAGATGATACATCTTTGTTGCATAAAGTGAAATTTCATCTTTCTCCAGGAAGTAATCACAAATGAACATGTAGTCGCTATGATGAAAGCAGCCATCAGTGAGACGGAGGATATGCCAATGTTTGTGAGTAGTTATCGTTCTTTCAATGTCATGGAACAGAACTGTCTGTAAACTGGCTAAGTGTAGTGAGTTGTTTACAAACTCACTTGGGAGTTTTTAAATAATTTGGCAGTTGGGGGCAAACTCAAGAATCACTCGATGATTTTTATTGACTGTTTTCTTCTCATTTTCCCTTCTTAGGAACCCAAAATGACACGCTCTAAACTGAAGGAAGTGGTGGAAAAAGGAGTGGTGGGTGTTCTGTTTTTTCTTTATTTAGCTTTGTTAATAGTATATAATTCCAGGTTATTTGTAGGGAAAAAATATAGGAAATATTTATTATGATCTGGGTTTGACTCCTTAAAGAAATATTTGTAAAAGGCAAATAGACATGTGGAGATGCAATATATGAAATCATTATCATAGTTTATTTTTATTTTAGTTGCTTTTTTGGAAGTGCTAGGTAGATAACCATTTGGAGCGGTTGAAAGCAATGAGTGATGACAGTTTTTCTATTCATGTTGTGAGATATGTGGTGAAGTGTTTAAAGTAGTGTATTTCAAATTGTGTTCCAGGGACCAGTTGCATCAAGATCACCCTGGTATGGGGTTCCTCAAGAGTGCTTATTAAAAATGCACATTCTTGGGCTTACCTCAGACCTAGGAATCAGGACCCATGGGTAGGGCCTGGGAATATGCACTGTTGAAAGCACAACAGTACATTCTTTTGCACACTAAAGTATGAGAACCTCTTGAAGACTTTTGAAGCATTCTGATACAGCAAGCTCTTTGATGCTGGGCACTGTGTTCTATCTGCTTAATAAGCACTTGTCCAGTTTGTGCTTACCTTCTGTGACAAGGCAGGTGATAGTCCTGAGGGAGTCCATTCTATCTCTGATAGTAAGAAAGATTTGCCATATGGACCCAAAATGCATACTGTAGTTTTTGTCTGTTTGTCTGGTTCTGTTCCTTGTAGCCCTGTAGAAGAAATGTCTGTTCCTCTTCCACGTGACCTTTCCTCTAGTTGAAGAAAACCAATATATCTTTTTATAACATTCTTTTCTTGCTAAACGTCCCCTAATTTTTTATTGGTCTTCATGTGACAAGGCTTTGAGTACCTTCACCAATCTGATCCTTTCCTTCTGCATGTGCCAAGTTCGTCCATATCCTTTTAAAAGTATGCCTTAAGTGGATCTAGTGCTTCAGATAGGGTTTAACTAGTATAGATTAAAGTTAGGTTGGGACTTCCCTGGCATTCCAGTGGTTAAGACTCTGAGCTTCCACTGCAGGGGTACAGGTTCAGTCTCTGGTCAGGGAACTAAGATCCTGCATGCCGCATGGTGCAGCCAAAAAAAAAAGTAAAATAGGGCTTCCCTGGTGGCGCGGTGGTTGAGAGTCCGCCTGCCGATGCAGGGGACACGGGTTCGTGCCCCGGTCTGGGAGGATCCCACGTGCCGCACAGCGACTGGGCCCGTGAGCCATGGCCGCTGAGTCTGCGCGTCTGGAGCCTGTGCTCCGCAATGGGAGAGGCCACAGCGGTGAGGCCCGCATACCAAAAAAAAAATAAAATAAAATAAAGTTAGGTTATTCCCTTAGTGTTCAGATTCCATATTTCCCTTAATGCAGCCTAAGGTTGCATTGGCTTTTTTTTTTTTTTTAAATATGCCAAAGACATACATTTTAGGGTGGCAAATTCTGCCCCCCTATGCACTGGCTTTTTTTGACAGCCACATCATATATATATATTTGTATATATTTGTCTAATTGACTAACCCTGGTTGCATAAAGTGAAATTTCATGTTTCTCCAGAAAGTAATCACAAATGAACATGTGGTAGCTATGATGAAAGCAGCCATCAGTGTGACAGAAGTTCTCTGAAGTCTACCTGACATAGAAGATAATTAACATTAATTCCATATTTGATTTAAAAAAACCCAGGGAGATCCAAATCAGGCTCTGGATTATGTCTACCAACCACATATATAGTTGCAGAGAAGGTAGACAACCCAAGGCTATAGTTTATGTGGGGAGAGCAAAGATTAGAGTCCATTTCTCTTGCTTCTTAATCTTAATAGACTGACTCCTTCCTGATGGATTTGGCAGTAGGAAAATTGATTGGTTTAGAAACAAACATGAGAAGAGGTATGGACCTGAATCACATCATTCCCTTTACCCTGTATTGGGCCTGGCTCCACAGAGCTAGATAAGTAGCCACAACATGGCAGGGCTGAGGAGATGTGGAGGGCCTAAGGCTCCTTACAGAGACAGAACCTAATGGTCTATTGGATTTTGTTCATGATGATTTCGTTTGGGTCACAGTTAGATGGTCAAGAAATTATGCATTCCAGTGGTATTGTGTCAGGAGTATGTAAGAGGTTTTAAAGAATTCTTTAAAAACTTCCCCCCACCAACTCTATTGTTTTATTTTTAAAATTTATTTATTTTATTTATTTATTTTTGGCTGCATTGGGTCTTCATTGCTGCACACGGGCACAGGGTTTCTCTAGTTGCAGCGGTGGGGGGGACTACTCTTCTTTGCGGTGCGTGGGCTTCTCATTATGGTGGCTTCTCTCATTGCGGGGCATGGGCTCTAGGCGCTCAGGCTTCAGGAGTCGCGGCACACAGGCTCAGTAGTTGTGGCTTGCGGGCTCTAGAGTGCATGCTCAGTAGTTGTGGTGCATAGGCTTTGTTGCTCCGCGGCATGTGGGATTTTCCCAGAGCAGGGCTCGAACCCGTGTCCCCTGCATTGGCAGGCGGATTCTTAACCACTGCGCCATGAGGGAAGCCCCTCTATTGTTTTAAAATCCTGAAAAAGTTGAAAAGAATTTTACGGTGAATCTAGATTCCATCTAGATATAACAATGTTAAATTCTGCCATATTTGCTTTATCTCTCTCTGTGTCTGTCTTGTTTTTTCCTGGACTATTTGAAAAGAAGTTGTGTACGACTTGACACTTCACCCCGAAATCCTTCCCTAAGAACTTTTCATGGCTAGCTTTTTGGAGGCATACTTATGGTGGATTTATGTAATTGATTAAGACATACTGATGGCAAAAGGCTGCTGTCACCTGTAGTATCCTAGGTTTGTGTACTATTGTAGTTTATAAATAGTTTTCATATTTATTATTCTATGTGAACCCAAGCTGTAATATAAAGTAGACAATATAGACACTTTGTCCATTTATGGGTAATACAGATTCTTACTAGGTTTAAGGCAGAGATGCTAATGATGGAAATAGATTCATCTTTCCTTTTCTTCTGCCAAGCTCTGACAAATATTTGACAGTGTAGATCAGTACCCCTACATCACTGCAGCTACGTGTTAGTCTGATGGCTCCTTGTGATGATAAAGAAGTAAAAATGAAAAATAGTCTATTTTGGTTAACGGAACTTAACTGTTTATATTCTTTGTTGGTAGGTAATTCCAACATGGAATATTTCACCAATTAAGAAGGCCAATGAAATTAAGGTAAAGTTGGAAGAGGTAATTCTTATTCTTTCCCAGAAAGACTTCATCAGTTTCGAAATGCTTCTATTTGTTAACTTTTTTGGACCTGTGTATTTATTTAAATTCCAGGTTTGTTTTTTTCCATTTCATTAGTCTTAGGTTTGACTCTCATGCTAGAAATCTTTTTAACTCCTGCCTCTTATTACTTGCTGTAGCTGCTTGTTGTGCTCTTAGGATTTTTTTTTTCCTGCTCTGCTTTCTTCCCTTTATTTCCCAAATACATATGATTTGTGTTTTCTATTATTTTATTTTTTTCTATAATTGTACTTATGTAGCCTCCTCAGTTTGTGGATATCCACCTTGAAGACGATGATTCCTCAGATGAAGAGTACCAGCCCGATGATGAAGAAGAAGATGAGACTGCTGAAGAGGTCAGTGGTTACCTGTGTGACTGTTAGTTGGTAATATAGAAAAAAGTTGGCTCCACAAGGCAGAGTGTACTTTGCTTCCTTAGTAATATCACTTGTTCTATACAGAGGGTTGAAACACAGTTCTTTTTTCTACTCATTTCTTTGCATAAATCTAAGACTGTGACTCCTCTTCATGCTCCCTTGATTTTTTCATGTCTTGTATTATGAAATATAACACACATATAACATGCAGAACTGTGCATAGGATAAAAAAATATACAGCTTAAATAACTATAAAGCTAATCCTTATGAAACTTCCTTAAAGTCATTAAGTATAACATTGCCAGACACCTCTTATCACAGTCACTTTTCTTCCCCTATAGACAGCCACTATCTTGACTTTTTGGTAATTACTTCCTTGCTTATCTTTCTACTTATATCACCTAAATATGCAGCTCTACACACTGTGTTCAATTTTTTACTGTTTCTGAACCTTAGGTAAATGGAACAATAGTCTGTTCTTTGTGTGGCTTTTTTTTTTTTTTTTTTGGTTCAACACAAGTCATTTGAGATGCATTTATACTGTTGCTTGTAGCTATAGTTCGTTCATTTTCATAGTTAATGTAATATTCTATTTCTTAATTTGTTCTTTGACTTGTCTGTTAAAGGATTTTAAATCAATGCCTTACAGTTTTACAGAGTTTACAATGCTGATGAGGATAGAGATCTGATCCCTGTTCCTGCCTTCAGCAAATTAAACTTTTATTTAAATTTTATTCTTACTCTAATTCAGTGATTGATATTTTGTGATTCATTCTATTGAGGTACTTCAAACTCAGTGAATGAGGTAGGGGCATACATATGAAAGTGAACTGGATTTGTTTTGTAGAGTTTATTGGAAAGTGATGTTGAAAGCACTGCTTCGTCTCCACGTGGGGCAAAGAAATCCAGATTGAGGCAGTCTTCTGAGATGACTGAAACAGATGAGGAGAGTGGCATATTATCAGAGGTAAATCCACATCATACTAGCAAGATAAATTAGAGATGCTCTATAAGTAGATTATTTAACTGTATAAATGGATCATTTATCCATGGTGATTCTAAGCTGTCACCCTTTGCCAAACATGATTCGAGATCAGTAATCATGCCATTTTCTTCCTGGTATTTGTGACTAGTTATAACTGAATTTCAAATTCCCTTAAGTCAGTGAACAGTTAAGACAAAACTGGAACTCAGTGACAGGGAGAGTTCTTATTAAGGGGCCAAATGTGAGTGACTGGCAGAGTTTCTTTCCTTCTACCCTTCTCTTTTTTGTATGTGTTTTCTAATATTATTCTAAAGCCATTTTTATTGTATTTCCCCGCTTTTGATAACCTAAATAGCATCCTGTTGGCTTCATTGGAAATAGGATGAAACCTAATTAGATTAATGTACTTGACAGTGCCTTTGTTTTTATATATACCTCTATCTAAATGGGAAGAGAAAGATTGCTAGCATATGAAAGACATGCTTCTCTCCTCCCGCTTTTTTTTTTTTCTCTTCCCTTCCTCTCTTTAATTTTTAACATACTTGCCCCTTTTAATCAGGCTGAGAAAGTCACCACACCTGCCATTAGGCACATCAGTGCTGAGGTGGTGCCCATGGGGCCTCCGCCCCCACCAAAGCCCAAACAGACCAAGGATAGTACTTTCATGGAGAAGTTGCATGCAGTAGATGAGGAGCTGGCTTCCAGTCCAGTCTGCATGGATTCTTTCCAGGTAAACATAACTCTAAATTGCTGAAAAAGTCAAATGGAATAATTTAGTCATTGCTCAGATTGGGAAGGGAGAAGGGAAGATATTAAATTTTGATACAGTTAGTAACAGTCATGAAATTATAGGTCTTTGGTACTCTAGTTTGTACTGTTTTATTGTAAGTGAGAATTAAGTGAGAATGGCAGTTCCTAAGGAAGAAATAAGGTATGTGACAGAGAGCATTTTAAAATGTGGAACATAGGAACAACCTTCAGCCAGATTCCTCAAATATTAACCTTTACCACAATTGCTTTATCATTTTCTCCTTCTTTCTCTCTCTCTGTACACATTTATTTTTTCCTGAATTGCTTTAGAGTGTGTTGCAGTCATGATGCGCTTTTACCCCTAAATATCTTAGTGTATATTTCCTACAGATGAGGACATTTGATTATGAAAATAAGGATATATAATATTAATAGTCTATTAAAATCCTTATTTGGATTTTGCCAATTGTCCCAATAATATCTTTTATATAAAACAAAAGAAAAATGATTTTTTTTTTGGTGATCCGGGATCCAGTCTAGGATTATGTGTTGTATTTAGTCGTCTTTTCTCTTAGACTCTTTATATTGGGAACAGTTTCTCAAAGTTTCGTAACCTTGACATTTTTGAACCTTATAGAGCAATTATTTTACAGAATGTTCCTCAATTTTGACTTTTCTTATACTTCCTCATAATTAGATTCCGGTTATGCACTTTTGGCACAAATATCACAAAAGTGATATGTCCTTTTTATTGCATCATATCAGGAGGCACATAAATTCCGTCATGTTAAATTTGATCACATGATTAAGGTGGTGTCTGCTTGTTTTCCTCGTTGTAAAATTATTATTTTTCCATTTTTAAATTAATATGTATCTTTGAGGCAAAATATCTTTTCACCCACTAATTTTAACATCCATTGCTTGTTCTTGATTGAAAGAGTCATTACTATGGTTACTGTCAAAGGATGACTTTCTAAATTCCATCATTAGACAGTTCTTCTTCTTTTTTTAAAAATTTTTTTATTTATTTATTTTTCTTTTGGCTGTGCTGCGTGGCATGTAGGATCCTAGTTCCCTGACCAGGGATCAAACCCACACCCTCTGATTGGAAGCGTGGAGTCTTAACCACTGGACTGCCACGGAAGTCCCAACCAGTTATTTTTTTTTTTTTTAACATCTTTATTGGAGTATAATTGTTTTACAATGTTGTGTTAGTTTTTCATATATAACAAAGTGAATCAGCTACATGTATACATATATCCCCATATGCTCTCCCTTCCACCCTCCCTATCCCACCCCTCTAGGTGGGCACAAAGCACCGGGCTGATCTCCCTGTGCTGTGTAGCTACTTCCCACCAGCTGTCTATTTTACATTTTGTAGTGTATATATGTTAATGCTACTCTCTCACTTCGTCCCAGCTTATCCTTCCCCGTGGCCACGCGCAACTGGCCGCACGCTCTAGAGCCTGCACACCACAACTAGAGAGAAGCCCTCATGCCACACAAAAGATCCTGTGTGCCACAACTAAGACCCGAAGCAGCCAAATAAATAAATAAATATTTTAAAAAGTAAAAATAAAAAAAAGATACTTCTCTTAAAGTATCTTTTTAGAAAAAGAAAGGAATAGACATACAGATCAGTAGAACAGAATTGAGAGTCTAGAAATAAACTCTTAAATTTATTGGTCAATTAATCTTTGACAAGTGTTCCAAGACCAATTAATGGGAAGAGAATAGTCTTTCAACAAATGGTGCTGTGACAACTGGAAATCCACATGCAAGAGTAGAAAGTTAGACCCTTACCTTATACCACACTCAAAAAGTTAGCTCAAAATAGATTATTGACTTAAATGTAAGGGCTAAAATTATAGAACTCTTAGAACAAAGCATAGAGTAAATCTTTGTGACCTTTGATTAGGCAGTGGTTTCTTAATACAATACCAAAAGCACAAATGACAAAAAGAATAGGTACATTGGACCTCGTCACAATTAAAAACTTTTGTGCCTCAGAGGATACATCAAAAAAGTGGAGACAACCCAGAAAGTGGGAGAAAGTAATTGCAAATCACATATCTGATAAGGGTCTTGTATCTGTAATATATAATGAACTCTTGTAAGTCAACAATAAAAAGACAACCGAATTTAAAAATGGGCAAAGAGTATGAGTAGACATTATTCATTTCTTTTTTTCTTAATAAAAAGGAATGAGGGGCTTCCCTGGTGATGCAGTGGTTAAGAATCCATCTGCCAATGCAGGGGACACAGGTTTGAGCCCTGGTCTGAGAAGATCCCACATGCTATGGAGCAACTAAGCCTGTGCGCTACAACTACTGAGCCTGCGCTCTAGAGCCCGTGAGCCACAACTGAAGCGTGCACACCTAGAGCCTGGGCTCTGCAATGAGAGAAGCCACAGCAGTGAGAAGCCCGCTTGCAGCAACGAAGACCCAACACAGCCAAAAATAAAATAGAGTAAATAAATTTTATTACAAAAAAAAAGGAATGAGTACTGATACATGCTACAAAATGGATGAACTTTGAAAACATGCTAAGTGAAAGAAGCCAGAGACAAAAGGCCACATATTGTATGATTCCTTTTATTTATTTTAAAAAATATTTATTTATTTATTTATTTTGGCTGTGCCGGGTCTTCGTTGTGGCGTGTAGGATCTTTTTAATTGTGGCATGTAGACTTCTTAGTTGCGGCATGCGGACTCTTAGTTGCGGTATGTGAACTCGTAGTTGCAGCACACGTGTGGGATCTAGTTCCCCAACCAGCGATCAAACCCAGGCCCCCTGCATTGGGAGCGTGGAGTCTTACCCAGTGGACCACCAGGGAAGTCCCTATGATTCCTTTTATATAAAATGTCCAGCATAAGCAAATCCATAGAGACAGAAAGATTAGTGGGTATCAGAGACTGGGATCATGGAAGAATGGGGAGCTACCACTAAGGGAAATGGCTTTTCTTTTTGGGGTGATGAAAATGTTTTGGAATTAGATAGTGGTGATGGTCACACAAGTCTGTGAATATAGTAAGATCCACTCAGTTATACACTTTAAAGGAGTGAGTTTTATGGTGTGTAAATTATATCTTAATAAAGCTCTTATAAATGTTCCTGAAATGTTGGTTTTAAAACTGATACCATTATAAGGTGCAAGGATATATTGTACAAGGGGAATATAGCCAATATTTTATAAGAACTATAAATGGAGTATAACCTTTAAAAAAAAAGACATTGGCTCCTACAAAAAAAAATTTGATATCATTATCCTTAAAGTTTCTCAGACAAAGAATAATAAATCCATATGGTTTAGAGAAGAGACCTTGTGTTTTAAGCTAAGAAGAGAAACACACAGGATATGATGAAGTTTGGAGAAATTGAAAGCATTAGGCATTCAGTGATATGTTTTTATTTCCTTCTCCATTGGCTAGCCCATGGATGACAGTCTCATTGCATTCCGAACTCGCTCTAAGATGCCTCTGAAAGATGTTCCCCTGGGGCAACTAGAGGCAGAGCTCCGAGCTCCAGACATCACCCCAGACATGTATGACCCCAACACAGCAGATGATGAGGATTGGAAGATGTGGCTGGGGGGACTTATGAATGATGATGTGGGGAATGAAGGTAAGTGGTTTTGTTTGCATTTAATATCTACTCTGTCCATGGTCTCTGGTAAAATTTTCATTAGTTAAAAGCTTAAAGAAAGGGGTGTTTTTGGTTAAATTCCACTCCCCCTCCTTTTTGTTTTTGTTAAAGAGTCTTTTTGGGAATCTTTAGAATGCTAAGATTCCTCTCCTGAAACATAAACGTACATATAATTTTACATATGATTTCACGAGAGTGCATTGACTCACTCGAAGACTGTCATGTTAGTTAAGGTTCTTCCTGATGCAGGTGAAACGTCCTAACTCTCAACTTGCTGAAGTTGAGAATCCTAACTCTCAACTTGTTGAATGAAACCAGACTTTGGGAAGAGCAGAAAAACCTACAGTGGAATTGAGACCCACTTTCCCTCTCAACAGCTGTCATCTCTACTTTTTGTCAGTCAACTCCATTCTCAAACCTGTTTTTTTCTACAAGGCTGGAACTATGATCATAAGCACATCATTCACTTCTTGGTTTGTCCCCACGTCAGAAGAACTCTCTGCTACAGGCTCCAGTTTGAAAAATCCAGAGGAACAACTGATTGGTTGGGTTTGATCACATGCCCACTGTCTTGGTATTGCATGGCTTTGATAGGGAGACTGTTTCAGCATGGAGTCCTGTGATTGGCAGCACCTTGTAAACAACGGGGTTGGAGTAAGCAGTTACCCAAAAGAAGTGACAGTGTTTCCAGAAGTAGGGAAGGAGAATTGATCAGACAGAAACAATGTTGACTACAGCCATACATGGTGTAAGAATCCCTGCTGCAACCCTTATTTGTTTTAGAATATAAGTAAAATTCTTACTTTAAAACAATACATTGTTAAAATTGTCTTTGGTGGTTTTTTTTTTTTAAGCATACTATAATGAAAGTCAGTTACCATTCATCATTTTGTGCAGTGTTTCTGTAAATTTAGAGGAAATGAGAGATTGATTTAGTTTGTAGTGATTCCAGATTCTTTTGATGGAATCAGGGCAATTTTTTTTTACTATTGTTGTTTCCTTTTAACTCTCTTCAATGGAGAGTGACCAGGATATTCATACTGGTTGTGTTGTGGAAGAGTCACACTTTTAAAAAAATGTGTATAACTGAACCAAAGTCTTACTTGCATTTTTATGTGAACAGAGTCATTCACTATCTCACTTTAATCCGTAGCCAAATTCATTGCTCCTATTTCTGGATCCCATGATGTCCTATCAGACTTAATTACAGACAACTTACAGAACATATCTTTATTCTTTACCCTGTCTTCTAAGAACAACTACTGTAAGATTTTTGTGTTGAAAGGATAATGCTTTAAGATAAATAAGAGAACATATAGCTTGTATGGAAATAGACTGAGTAAATATTTGGGTAGGTAAAGCCAGGAATAAATTAGGATAAGTGAATGAAAGAAAGTAAGTTCTCATATTTACGTTATAAAGCTATTAATAACTATATTGCATATAATTTGGCATTCAGTATTGAGTACTTTCTTTTACAAGGCAGTGTGTTAGGTTCTATGAGAGATAGAGGAAAGTGATCATTTTGTTAGGGAGTAAACATGTATGAATGGTGCCTGGTCCATTGTTAAATGCATGATACATTTCAGATTAATGAAGTTGAATGAACTCAGATGCACCATAAAAGTGGCATAAACTGTGTTCTAAGGTTTTAGAAGAGAGAGAATTATTGTTTATCATGACCAGAGATAGCAACATGAAAAAGGTGGTAATTGAGATGGACCTTTGAAAGATATTTGACAACAGTGACAAGAGAGGAATCAGATGGGTGGAAGTGACATTGAGATAATATGTATTTAGGTTCTGTAGAATATATGCTCCCCAGAGTTTTCTCTTATATTTTGTATTATAACCATAAGGGTAATACGTGCTTAGAGTAAAGAAATCAAATATTGTGTAAAGAAAACTTTAAAGCCTTTCCTCATGATGACAGTTTCATGCCGCAGAGGGATCACTGATAATAGTTCGATGTGCCTCCCGTGAGAGTTTTCAAATATGACGTTACCTTTTAGTTTTCCACGTTAATGTGGCAATAGGAAGAATTTTAGTCCTAAATTTAAATTCCCTGAGCATTTAGAAAAGACAGGTAACAAGAAGCAAATTGGTTTGAATTTTAGCATTTTTGTTCTTCTCCACCCACCTTCTATAGCAGAAGTGGTAATAAGCAATGCAATGCACAAACTTGCATGAAGGAGAAAAGGATGAAATTTGCAGCTGAGTCATTGACATATTAACTGGAGAGTCATTTCCTTAATAATCAACAACTGATGTATTATCGCATTAGTCTTCTGATAGGAGTCTAAGCTGCTAGCTTTTCCATCCCTTACCCCTTTGAGAATCTGATGAAAGCTGTTCAGCCACTTCCCAGAAAAATGTACACATCTACATACATGAAGTTTTTTTATGTCACTTTTTTGGGGGATTTATTATTCTCTTGAAGTTCATTTACTGACACTTCCTTTTTCTATCAATGCATTCAAGGTCCAAGATACCAAGGCTCAAAAATATCTGCAGAAAGGAGTGAACAGGGACAAAGATAATTCTATCCATTTTGTAAAAGTTTCAGAGAAATTCATTGTGTTGCTCTGTGTTATAGAATCAATTTGTTATACTGCTAGGATTAGAAACCAGTTTAATATTCTAGGAACATATCTCAATCAAAGAAGTCTCAGGGGACATTAAAGCATTGTTTAAATGCATGTGACACTTCATAAGCAAGCTCTGCATTTTGTCCTTAGACCTAAGCTAAGACAAAATATTGATAGTAATTAAGTCAGGTTTTCATGGCTTTATTAGGGCAGCAGCTTTGGTGCCCTAATTGTTATCACCTTGGTTGAAAGAGCTGAGGTGCTGGCTGTTGAGGAGGAAAGGCCAGACAGAGTTGGCTGTCAGGATTTTGGGATTCTGGGTGGTGTTTCTCATAATTTGTCCCTAGAATTTGAATCAGAATCAGGGAGTGTAGGGATGTATTTGTTGGATGGTGTTAAGATACAGATTCCAGGGACTTCCCTGGTGGTGCAGGGGTTAAGAATCCACCTGCCAAGGCAGGGGATGTGGGTTTGAGCCCTGGTCCAGGAAGATCCCACATGCCGCGGAGCAACTAAGCCCATGCGCCACAACTACTGAGCCTGCGTGCCACAACTACTGAAGCCCACATGCCTAGAGCCCGTGCTCTGCAACAAGAGAAGCCACCGCAATGAGAAGCCCACATACCGCAACAAGGACCCAACGCAGCCAAAATAAATAAAAAAAAAAAAAGAAAGAAAAAGATACAGATTCCAGGACCTCACTCCATACCTACTGAATCAGAATCACTAATGGTTATCATCTAGGTATCTAATTCTTATATATCCTGATGGTTGGACACTACTGGTCTGGGAGAAATAAGAGTATGATAAGGGTTGATCGAGGAAATAGAATAATGGTTAGTGGGGAGGGTGAAAATCCTCTTTCTTTAAAACAGTATTTTTTTGTTTCCTTATTAGGATAGATTTAAAAAAGAGAACATAGAGCCAATGACTAGGATAGGTTTGGATCCCCAGATCTACCAGCTGAATTTTGTGAGTGCTGGTAAATAGGAAATGATGCTAGATATAGATCACAGTACCAAACTTTAGCCATATGCTGGTTTATTTTGGTAGTATTACGTGGCTAACCATTTTCACATGTTCCTAGTACCATCTGCTCTGCATATTATTAAAAGTGAGTCTCATTTGCAAAAAATAAGAGGCTGTACTAGAGGGGGGGTGGTGGGTACACAAAATTGAGATCAGCTGGGTAGATGCTGACATTGTCAATCAGTCAAAAAAGTAATTAGACCCAGAGGGCAGGTTCCACAATCAGGGTACTAAAAGCTAAGCAGAACTCAGAAGAAACCTTCCTAAATGATTTTTCAACATGTTTGCCAAATGGGTTCTCTGAGAACATTGGCTGACCCCCGTTTGTATGGTATGGGCGGAAGCTGTCTATTGTAGTTCTTGCACCTAAACAGATGGGGGTCCAAACGTGTGTGCAGTATCCATATGTTATAGGCTTTCCCCAGAACTTATATTATTCAGCAACATTTGTAAAGAACCTGCTGTAAAGAGACTTACATAGAAAGTACTATAGAGATTACAAAGACAGGATTCCATTTCTGAGGATTTAAAACATTTTTATTGGGGGATAAACCTATAGATGGGTGAAAAAGGCTTCACATTTAAATAGCTATATATATACAATGCAGATTTATGTATTATAAACAATAAATGTTGAGTAAAGAATATCAGGTTAGATTGGGGTTTATCAGTACAGATTTTCCAGTGATTATGAATCAGAAATGTGTGTGTGGGACTTCCCTGGTGGTGCAGAGGTTAACAGTCAGCCTGCCAACGTAGGGGACACGGGTTCAATTCCTGGTCCGGGAAGATCCCACATGCCGCGGAGCAACTAAGCCCATGCGCCACAACTACTGAGCCTGCGCTCTAGAGCCCACAAGCCACAACTACTGAGCCCACACACCACAACTACTGAAGCCTGCGTGCCTAGAGCCCGTGCTCCACAACAAGAGAAGCTACTGCAGTGAGAAGCCCGCACATTGCAATGAAGAGTAGCACCTGCCCGCCACAACTAGAGAAAGCCCGCATGCAGCAGTGAAGACTCAAAAATTTAAAAAAAAAGTGTGTGTATATATTTTTATTTTTAATAAAAAATATTTATTATGAAAAATTAAGAAAAGAAAGAGTTCTATTCTTCAGTCTTTGTTAATTCTCTCTAGATATTTTCTGTGTTTAATCAAGCACATATTTATTTTTTTTTCGAAGAAAGAAATCATACTATACATATTGTCCTGCATCTGCAACTTGCTTCGTTCCCTTAATATAATTTAGACATCTTTCTATTGTAATACATAGAGATCTCCCTCTCCTGTGTAATGGCTACATAGTGGTAAGGAGTTAGTTATTCTCATTTTCTAGACTTTGTTTTTGCTTTCTGTTTTAATTCACTTCCTCAGTTGCACTAGCCACATTTCAAGTTCTCAGTTGCCTCATGTGGCTAGTGGCTACCGTTGTCGTACAATGCATATGTAGAACATTTCCGACCTTGCAGAAAATTCTGTTAGACGATGCTGATCTAAAGTCCCAGGAAAAATTTTGCCTTAATATAACATAACAATCCAGGGGCTTCCCTGGTGGCACAGTGGTTAAGAATCTGCCTGCCAATGTAGGGTACACGGGTTCGAGCCCTGGTCCAGGAAGATCCCACATGCCGCAGAGCAGCTAAGCCCGTGCACCACTACTACTGACCCTGTGCTCTAGAGCCCACGAGCCACATCTACTGAAACCCACCCACCTAGAGCCCGTGCTCCACAACAAAGAGAAGCCACCACAATGAGAAGACCACGTACCACAACTAAGAGTAACCCCCGCTCACTGCAACTAGAGAAAGCCCGCAGAGCAACAAAGAACCAGTGCAGCCAAAAATAAATAAATAAATTTATTTAAAAAAAAAATATATAAAACAATCCATAATTGATTGATTCCTTCAGGATTTTTAGTTAGGAATCTAAAAGACATCATAGCATCAACATTAGAGAAAATTGCGAGGGAGAAAAATACCCATACTTCTATGCTCTGCCATTACAAATGTTTGTTATTTTTGTATATTTTTAGTTATTTCTGAGTTATAGGGATGTAATATTTTTATGCTTATGAGTATTATGTGTGTATTGTGTTATACTTTTGTCATGAATTTGTTGAACATGTATAGAATGTTTATATTCTATATGTATATACTATTTTATACTAAGGCATCATAATTATAGTCATTCCCTAATTATTGGGAATTAGGGTCATTTCTTTTTTCACTATCAATGCCTTTGTATAAAGAGTTTTACAAAAATACTTTAATGAGATGCACTACTCTAAGTGGGTTTACTGAGATAAATTATATGTTCAGTTTTCAGGCTTTTGCTGCATTTTGAGAAATTTAAGTTTTGTTTAAAGGAAGGAAGGAAGGAACTTGGCTAATTGGGGAGAATAGGTGAGATGAGTCCGCCGTGGGAAATGATCTGTGCACAGACGCTGAGGAAAGAAAGAATAAGTTGTTTAAAAACTTCAGAATAGGGAATTCTCTTGCGGTTAGGACTCTGCACTTTCACTGCTGAGGGCTTGGGTTTAATTCCTGGTTAGGGAACTAAGATCCTGCAAGCCGTGCGGCACAGCCAAAAAATAAGTAAAAAATAAAATAAAAACTTCAGAATAAATGTGCTTTATTGGAGTAGATTCTTATGGTGCTGAACATCTTAAATTTTCATTAGAGATATGAGTTCAGAGTTGGCAATAAGTGTCTAAAACATTTTTTTTCCTAGATGAGGCAGATGACGATGACGATCCAGAATATAATTTCCTGGAAGACCTGGATGAACCAGACACAGAGGATTTCCGCACTGACCGGGCAGTAAGAATCACCAGTGAGTCTGTGTTTATTATGAGTCCTGGTCTTGACTTCTCCACATCTACCTTTGTTTACTTTGCAGATTTCTGAGGTTGAAGTTTGTAGCCCACTCAAGACATTTAAGCTTCCTCTTCCCATTTATTTCTATAATTCTTTAAATTTACATATATATTCAGGAAGCCTATCAGTTACTCATTTATACATCCCACAGTCACGTATTAAGTATTTGGCAGCGATTGTACCAAAATGAATAAGACATGGCTTCTGCCTGGAGGATGTCAGCTTAGTAGGGGGATACAAACAGAAACAGGTGTAGTACCAAGTGATAGGTGCTATAATAATAGTTTGTGTATATACTAGTGGCCTAAAAGAGGGTTATACTGTCCTAATATATGGTATGGGTTAGGGAAGGATTCACAAAATGGGATGTTTTATTTTAGTTTTGAAGGAGCAATAAGAAATTTTTGGTGAATGGGGGCAGAGAGGGATATTGCAAATAGAAGAATTCTGCAAACCATGGAATTATGAAACAATACATGTGTTTGGAAAATAGTAAGTAGTTTGGTTAAGTTGTATGAGTGAGTGGTGATAGAAGAGTTAAGCAGTGTTCAGTTCATGGAGAACCTTAGATCTGATTTTTGATCTGTCAAAAAGGAGAGCTCAGAGAGCTCAAAGCAGGAAATAAATAGGAACTGATTTGGATTTTAGAAATATCACTTTGATTTAATGCCAGTTTAATGTATTGATTTGGTGGGTAAAGAGAGCAAGATTGGAGGCATGGAAAACCATTAAATAACTTGGCTTGAGTCATTTGTTTAAAATTATTTCATTGCTAGTTTGCCAATGATGGAAAACATATTTCAGGAACTGTTGATTTTTATTGAGGGTGTGCATGACCCTGTACTGGAATAGTATACACAACATGGTGAAGGTAAGACATCGGCTCTTGACGAGGTTATGAAGAAAGTTTTATAAGTATCCAAAAGTGTTTATTATGTACCTAAATAATGCAAATCTTTGTGCAAAGAGAATTATGTAAACACAATCCTTTAGGACTTATGTTCTGTTTTGTTGCTTTATTTCATCTTTCATGTTGTTCTTAAGATTAGAATGCCATTTCCTTTATGAAGATCTTCCATTTATTTTGGTATGTTATGACAGTTAAGGTTGCATTGAAAGGAAAGCACCAGGAATCAGAGAGAAAGTGTAGAAAGAAAAGGCTTGAGGATTTAGGTTTTGAGAAAATTGTGAAGGAGGGTCTAGGAAGGTATGAGAAAAAACAACAAAGCCTTGTGTCTCAGAAACCAAGGGAAGAGTCTTTCAAGAAGGAGCGAATGGTCCACAGTGTCATGTGCTGGTCATGAAACATTTTCTGCTTGAAGCAGAAAAGTAGGAGATTGCATTTCAATTCAGCTCTCATCCTGGTATACACTTGCCTTCCCTTCTTGTTTGTCTGTTACTTTCTTCAGTTTATAGATACAGTTGACCTTGAGCAACTCAGAGGGTAGGGGTGCCCAACCCCAGTGTAGTTGAAAATCCGACTAGAAGTTTTGACTCCCCGAAAACTTAACTACTAGTAGCCTACTGTTGAAGGCTTACCAATAAAATAAATAATTATTAACATGTATTTTATATATAATGTGTTTTGTATACTGTGTTCTTAAAGTAAAGTAAGCTAGAGAAAAGAAAATATTATTAAGAAAGTCATAATGAGGAAGAGAAAATACATTTACAGTACCGTATTTATCGATACTGTAAGTTTATGTTATCTGTTTACAAGCTGAATCATCTGTCAGTATCTATATTAATATTGTTTTATATGATACAAAACACTGTAGATATATATGTTACAAACACTAGACAATGAAAAGTGAAAAAGGAACATTTATTTACTGGTATAAGGATTCATGCATTGATAATGAAGAAGCAGCAGTATGATGGCTTGATGGTAGTCTAGTGTAATTGATATGATTGCTTCACAGATCGCTTCTTAGTACGCTGGCCTGAATGGTTACAAAATTTTGTAGCCATTCAGCAGTACACTACTAAATTGTTACAAAATTTTTATGGCATACAGTATTACAGTCATATTCATGTACAGGATTGGAAACATTGTTACATTTTAAAAAAATGTGATAATAGGCTGATACACAGTTGGTAATGTAATTCTTTGAAAGCACAGTTATAAATCATTAATAAAACTAACATTATTAATTTTATTGATTATTAATTTTATATTAAATATCAGTCACTTTATGCCTATGTAAGGATAGGCTATCCATTTCAAGTCTTGTACATGATGTTCTACATGATGAATACTTAAGCGATGATGATGATGATGACACAAAAACATCTCATACAATTCTTGCCATACAGTTATTAGATTTTTACACAAAGGTATATACACATACACAACAGATAAGTTTATTAACTGTAGGCATGATGATTATTTACTATTCATTAAGTCGCAGTGGGTCATCATAAAGGCCTTCATCCTCCTTGTCTTCACATTGAGTAGGCTGAGGAGGAAGAAGAGGAGGAGGGGTTGGTCTTGCTGTCTCGGGGTGGCAGAGGCAGGAGAGGTGGTGGAGGAGGAGGGGGAGGCAGAGACAGTAACTTTATGGAAATACATTGTAATTTCTGTGTGACTTTTTTGCTTTTTCATTTCTCTAAAAATGTTTCTGTATGGTACCAGTCCCTCTCCCACCATGTGCTTTGGTTTCAGAGTCCATATCATAGAAGTGTCCTTGTAAAAGAAGTCAAAAGCAGTCTTAAATAATCGGAACCCTGCTGCCTGATTGTCTAATGTCAGTTTGTTTTCTGACACAGCTTCTTCTACATCTTCTTCCTCATCGTCTGGCACTGTTTTGGAAGCACTCATCTTCATCACGTCATCTTTTGTTAATTCCTCTGGTGCAGTGTCTGTTAGCTCTTGAATTTCTCCAAGATTCAGAACTTGAAACCCTTCACCCCCATCTTTTTTTGGCCGTATTCACAGTCTGTTTCATGATTTCCTTGATTGGCTCTGTCGTAAATCTTGTGAAGTCATGCAGGACATCTGAACACATTTTTCTCCAGCAGGAATTTATTGTTTCAGGTTTAATGGCTTTCATGGCTTTTTCTTTAACAATGATGGCCTCTTCAGTGGTGTGATCCTTCCAGACTTACGTGATGTTCTCTCCATTGGGGTCTCTCAGTGTGGATAATCCTTTCCATAGAATATTGTGTGTAATGAGCCTTAAAGGTCCTTACGAACCCCGATCTAGAGGCTGAATTAGAGACATGTTTGGAGGGGAGTAGACCACTTAGACGCCTTCAGTGTTGAATTCATGGGGTTCTGGGTACCCAGGGGCATTGTCCAATTTCAAAAGAACTTTAAAAGGCAAGGTATTTCCTGACTTCAGGGACAAAGCATCGATGGAACCAATCCATAGAAAGGCCCTTCTTTTTGTATATCCAAAGACTGGCAGCTTGTGTTTATCTTTTCCCATCAAGGTGAGCAGCTTTATAGATAAGGGCAGTCCTGGTGGTAAATGCGACTGCATTTTCACAAAACAGTAGACTTATCCTCTCCCTTCCTGCCTTAAATCCTGGTGCTTGCTTCTCTTCCTTACTAATGTCTTTTGAGGCTTTATTTTTAAAAATTTTTTCCCCTCCAGAATAGGGCACTTTCATCTGCACTAAAAACCTGTTCAGGCAGATATCCTTTCTCCTCAGTCTGGGAACTTGTCTGCTGCCTCTGCATCAGCAGAGGCTGCTTCTCCTGTTATCTTGACAGTTTTTAAGGCAAACCTCTTTCTAAAATTATCAAACCATCCTTTACTGGCATTAAATTCTCCAGACTTAGATCCTTCATCTTCCTTTTGGTTTAAGTTGTCATATAATGACTTTGCTTTTTCTCAAATCATATTAGAGTCTATAGGTATGCCTTTCTTATAGCAATCCTGCACCCACATAAAAACTGCATTTTCAATATGAGATAAAAAGGTATTTCACAAAAAGCACAAGGTTTTTACACCTGCCAGCATAGCGACAGCTATGGCTTCATGAATTTCCTTTTCATTTTTTACAATGGTCCTTACACTGGATTCATTTATCTTGAAATGGTGGGAAATCACAGCTACAGACCGCAATCTCTGGTACATATCAAGCAATTCAGCGTCTTCTTGTAATGTCATGACTTTGCTTCTTGGGAGCACTTCCAGCACCACTAGTGGCACTTCGCATGGGTCCCATGGTGTTATTCAAGGCCTATGGTATTGTACTAAACTTGATGAAAAATACTCAAGAACCACAAGAGATCAGTTTTTCCTACAGTACGCAATTTGCTGGAGAGACAAACTGCTCAGGAGATGTTTTAAGCAGATACTTGCAACACCTGAGCTAGCAACAGGAGGTGGCTATGAAATTATTACAGAAGTACAGTATATGCCACAGTTAATTTTATGCAGTTATGATTTCACACTGCATCTTTATGTTTGGGTTTCTCTCAACTGTGAATGGTGCCATGTATGGTCTGTAAGTGTGTGTGTAAGTTTTGATAAATTTTAACTTTTTAGAGTAGATTTGTGTACATTTTATGGTAGTAAGTGATAAAATAGACTAGTATCTACATATAATTTATGCATTCATGACATACCTAACTTTTCCTTAAATTTATTGGTATTTCTAGGCTCTGTGGTTTGTCTGCGGGTTTTTTCAAATTGTTGCACATCCCTCCCCCAAATTGTTCCACTATATTTACTGAAAACATCTGCATATAAGTGGACCCATACAGTTCAATTCCATGTTGTTCAATGGTCAACTGTAATTTCTCAGGGAGATCCTCCTCAATCAGGATTGATCTTCTTGCTCCGTTATCCATACTATTTTTTTTTCACAACTCACACACACACACTGTATTTTATTTTTACAAGAGATAAACTGACACCAAGCATTGTAAATGGATGACTGCAACAAAAGCAACAATGATGGCAATTACCAAACACAAAACACACTCATACGATGTCATAATATTGACATTCAGTCCAGTAAACCTCCACTGTAACAGCTCCTTTACTTTGCAGTGGAAATTGATTTGTATATTTTTTGCCTCTGAGTCCTTGTGGGATTTATCTTTTTTTTTTTATTCAAACAGAAAGTCACGAAAATTGTAATCATCCTCATCAGTTCACTCAGTCCCATGCAATCAGTTTTTTTTTATCTTGATCTTTTGTTAGCACTTTTATGAATTCATCAGTTTTCCATTAGAGTTCTGAAAATGCTTATTCAGTTCAGCAGTATCGTGAGTTACCAGAAACCTGTACTTGTCAGTCTTTTCCATGAATTCTTTGAAGATGAAACGCTTTTATAGGAATATTTTTGTGAAAGCATCAGAGTACACCCAGAACTGTCGGTAAATGACAAAAGACTTAAAAATGACCACGGTTAAAGATTTGATGAAAGTTCATAATAATGCAGTTGACAAGGAAATTTAGTTATTTCGGAGGTATACATTTTAAAGTAATAACTAGAGTTATGACTTACAACATTATACCAGAACATATAAGATTCTTAGAAATTTCATGTAATGTCTGAAACATTTATATTAATGTATTTCCATACAAATAACCCAAAGAAAGTTTAGTATTAGTTGTTTTTTTTTGTTTGTTTGTTTTTTTATACTGCAGGTTCTTATTAGTCATCAATTTTATACACATCAGTGTATACATGTCAATCCCAATTGCCCAATTCAGCACACCACCATCCCCACCCAACTGCAGTTTTCCCCACTTGGTGTCCATACGTTTGTTCTCTACATCTGTGTCTCAACTTCTGCCCTGCAAACTGGTTCATCTGTACCATTTTTCTAGGTTTCACATACATATGTTAATATACAATATTTGTTTTTCTCTTTCTGACTTACTTCACTCTGTATAGACAGTCTCTAGATCCATCCACGTCTCAACAAATGACTCAATTTCATTCCTTTTTACGGCTGAGTAATATGCCATTGTATATATGTACCACAACTTTTTTATCCATTCGTCTGTCGATGGGCATTTAGGTTGCTTCCATGACCTGGCTATTGTAAATAGCCCTGCAATGAACATTGGGGTGCATGTGTCTTTTTGAATTATGGTTTTCTCTGGGTGTATGCCCAGTAGTGGGATTGCTGGATCATATGGTAATTCTATTTTTAGTTTTTTAAGGAACCTCCATACTGTTCTCCATAGCGGCTGTATCAGTTTACATTCCCACCAACAGTGCAAGAAGGTTCCCTTTTCTCCACACCCTCTCCAGCATTTGTTGTTTGTAGATTTCCTGATGATGCCCATTCTAACTGGTATGAGGTGATACCTCATTGTAGTTTTGATTTGCATTTCTCTAATAATTAGTGATGTTGAGCAGCTTTTCATGTGCTTCTTGGCCATCTTTATGTCTTCTTTGGAGAAATGTCTGTTTAGGTCTTCTGCCCATTTTTGGATTGGGTTGTCTGTTTCTTTAATACTGAGCTGCATGAGTTGTTAATATATTTTGGAGATTAATCCTTTGTCCGTTGATTCGTTTGCGAATATTTTCTCTCATTCTGAAGGTTGTCTTTTCGTCTTGTTTATGATTTCCTTTGCCGTGCAAAAGCTTTTAAGTTTGATTAGGTCCCAATTGTTTATTTTTGTTTTTATTTCCATTACTCTAGGAGGTGGATCAAAAAAGATCTTGTGGTGATTTATGTCAAAGAATGTTCTTCTATGTTTTCCTCTAAGAGTTTTATAGTGTCCGGTCTTACATTTAGGTCTTGAATCCATTTTGAGTTTATTTTTGTGTATGGTGTTAGGGAGTGTTCTAATTTCATTCTTTTACATGTAGCTGTCCAGTTTTCCCAGCACCACTTATTGAAGAGACTGTCTTTTCTCCATTGTCTATCTTTGCCTCCTTTATCATAGATTAGTTGACCATAGGTACGTGGGTTTATCTCTGGGCTTTCTATCTTGTTCCATTGATCTATGTTTCTGTTTTTGTGCCAGTACCATATTGTCTTGATTACTGTAGCTTTGTAGTATAGTCTGAAGTCAGGGAGTCTGATTCCTCCAGCTCTTGTTTTTTTCCCTCAAGACTGCTTTGGCTATTTGGGGTCTTTTGTGTCTCCATACAAATTTTAAGATGATTTGTTCTAGTTCCATAAAAAATGCCACTGGTAATTTGATAGGGATTGCACTGAATCTGTAGATTGCTTTGGGTAGTATAGTCTTTTTCACAATATTGATCCTTCCAATCCCAGAACATGGTATATCTCTCCATCTGTTGGTATCATCTTTAATTTCTTTCACCAATGTCCTATAATTTTCTGCATACAGGTCTTTTGTTTCCCTAGGTAGGTTTATTCCTAGGTATTTTATTCTTTTTGTTGCGGTGGTAAATGGGAGTGCTTCCATAATTTCTCTTTCAGATTTTTCATCATTAGTGTATAGGAATGCAAGAGATTTCTGTGTATTAATTTTGTATCCTGCAGCTTTACCAGATTCATTGATTAGCTCTAATAGTTTTCTGGTGGCATGTTTAGGATTCTCTATGTATAGTATCATGTGATCTGCAAACAGTGACAGTTTTACTTCTTCTTTTCCAATTTGTATTCCTTTTATTTCTATTTGTTCTCTGATTGCCGTGGCTAGAACTTCCAAAACTATGTTGAATAATAGTGGTGAGGGTGGACATGCTTGTCTCATTCTTGATCTTAGAGGAAATGCTTTCAGTTTTTCACCATTGAGAATGATGTTTGCTATGGGTTTGTCTTATATGGCCTTTATTACGTTGAGGTAGGTTCCCTCTCTGCCCACTTTCTGGAGAGTTTTTTTCATAAATTGGTGTTGAATTTTGTTGAAAGCTTTTTCTGCATCTATTGAGATGATCATATGGTTTTTATTCTTTGTTAGTATGGTGTATCACATTGATTGATTTGCATATATTGAAGAATCCGTGCATCCCTGGGATAAATCCCACTTGATCATGGTGTATGATCCTTTTAATGTGTTGTTGGATTCTGTTTGCTAGTATTTTGTTGAGGATTTTTGCATCTATATTCATCAGTGATATTGGTCTGTAATTTTATTTTTTTGTAGTATCTTTTTCTGGTTTTGGTATCAGGGCAATGGTGGCCTCGTAGAATGAGTTTGGGAGTGTTCCTTCCTCCGCAATCTTTTGGAAGAGTTTGAGAAGGATGGGTGTTAGCTCTTCTCTAAATGTTTGATAGAATTCACCTGTGAAGCCATCTGGTCCTGGACTTTTGTTTGTTGGAAGATTTTTTTTTTTTTTTTTTTTTGCGGTACGCAGGCCTCTCACTGTTGTGGCCTCTCCCGTTGTGGAGCACAGGCTCCGGACGCGCAAGCTCAGCTGCCATGGCTCACGGGCCCAGCCTCTCTGCAGCATGTGGGATCTTCCCGGACCAGGGCACGAACCCGTGTCCCTTGCATCTGCAGGCGGACTCTCAACCACTGCGCCACCAGGGAAGCCCTGTTAGAAGATTTTTAATCACAGTTTGTTTCATTACTTGTGATTGGTCTGTTCATATTTTCTGTTTCTTCCTGGTTCTGTCTTGGAAGGTTATACCTTTCTAAGAATTTGTCCATTTCTTCCAGGTTGTCCATTTTAGTGGCATAGAGTTGCTTGTAGTAGTCTCTTAGGATGCTTTGTATTTCTGCAGTGTCTGTTATAACTTCTCCTTTTTAATTTCTAATTTTATTGATTTGAGTCCTCTCCCTCTTTTTCTTGATGAGTCTGGCTAATCGTTTATCGATTTTTATCTTCTCAAAGAACCACCTTTTAGTTTTATTGATCTTTGCTCTTGTTTTCTTTGTTTCTGTTTCATTTATTTCTGCTCTGATCTTTATGATTTCTTTCCTTCTGCTCACTTTGGGTTTTGTTTGTTCTTCTTTCTCTAGCTCCTTTAGGTGTAAGGTTAGATTGTTTACTTGAGATTTTTCTTGTTTCTTGAGGTAGGCTTGTATAACTATAAACTTCCCTCTTAGAACTGCTCTTGCTGCATCCCATAGGTTTTGGATCTTTGTGTTTTCATTGTCATTTGTCTGTAGGTATTTTTTGATTTCCTCTTTGATTTCTTCAGTGATCTCTTGGTTATTTAGTAACGTATTGTTTAGCCTCCATGTGTTTGTGTTTTTTACAATTTTTCCCTGTAATTCATTTCTAATCTCATAGCGTTGTGGTCAGAAAAGATGCTTGATATGATTTCAATTTTCTTAAATTTACTGTGGCTTGATTTGTGACCCAAGATGTGATCTATCCTGGAGAATGTTCCGTGCGCACTTGAGAAGAAAGTGTAATCTGCTGTTTTGGATGGAATGTCCTATAAATATCAGTTAAATCTATGTGGTCTATTGTGTTATTTAAAGCTTCTGTTTCCTTATTTATTTTCATTTTGGATGATCTGTCCATTGGTGTAAGTGAGGTGTTAAAGTCCTCCACTATTATTGCGTTACTGTCAATTTTCTCTTTTATAGCTGTTAGCACTTGCCTTATGTATTGAGGTGCTCCTATGTTGGGTGCATATATATTTGTAATTGTTATATCTTCTTCTTGGATTGATCCCTTGATCATTATGTAGTGGCCTTCCTTGTCTCTTATAACATTCTTTATTTTAAAGTCTATTTTATCTGATATGAGTATAGCTACTCCAGCTTTTGATTTCCATTTGCATGGAATATCTTTTTCCATCCCCTCACTTTCAGTCTGTATGTGTCCCTAGGTCTGAAGTGGGTCTCTTGTAGACAGAATATATATGGGTCTTGTTTTTGTATCCATTCAGCAAGCCTGTGTCTTTTGGTTGGAGCATTTAATCCATTCACGTTTAAGGTCATTATCGATATGTATGTTCCTATTCCCATTTTCTTAATTGTTTTGGGTTTGTTTTTGTAGGTCCTTTTCTTCTCTTGTGTTTCCCACTTAGAGAAGTTGCTTTAGCATTTGTTGTAGAGCTGGTTTGGTGGTGCTGAATTCTCTTAGCTTTTGCTTGTCTGTAAAGCTTTTGATTTCTCCGTCGAATCTGAATGAGATCCTTGCCGAGAATCTGAATGAGATCCTTGCCGGGTAGGGTAATCTTGGTTGTAGGTTCTTCCCTTTCATCACTTTAAGTATATCATGCCACTCCCTTCTGGCTTGTAGAGTTTCTGCTGAGAAATCAGCTGTTAACCTTATGGGAGTTCCCTTGTATGTTATTTTTCATTTTTCCCTTGCTGCTTTCAATAATTTTTTTTGTCTTTAATTTTTGCCAATTTGATTACTATGTGTCTCGGTGTGTTTCTCCTTGGGTTTATCCTGTATGGGACTCGCTGCACTTCCTGGACTTGGGTGGCTATTTCCTTTCCCATGTTAGGGAAGTTTTCCACTATAATCTCTTCAAATATTTTTTTGGGTCCTTTCTCTCTCTCTTCTCCTTCTGGGACCCCTATAATGCGAATGTTGTTGCATTTAATGTTGTCCCAGAGATCTCTTAGGCTCTCTTCATTTCTTTTCATTCTTTTCTCTTTATTCTGTTCCGCAGCAGTGAATTCCACCATTCTGTCTTCCAGGTCACTTATCTGTTCTTCAGCCTCTGTTATTCTGCTATTGATTCCTTCTAGTGTATTTTTCATTTCAGTTACTGTATCGTTCATCTCTGTTTGTTTGTTCTTTAATTCTTCTAGGTCTTTGTTAAACATTTCTTGCATCTTCTCCATCTTTGCCTCCGTTCTTTTTCCGAGGTCCTGGATCATCTTCACTATCATTATTCTGAATTCTTTTTCTGGAAGGTTGCCTATCTCCCAATTCATTTAGTTATTTTTCTGCGGTTTTATCTTGTTCCTTCATCTGGTACATAGCCCTCTGCCTTTTCATCTTGTCTGTCTTTCTGTGAATGTTGTTTTTGTTCCACAGGCTGCAGGATTGTAGTTCTTGCTTCTGCTGTCTGCCCTCTGATGGATGAGGCTATCTAAGAGGCTTGATGGGAGGGACTGGTGGTGGGTAGAGCTGACTGTTGCTCTGGTGGGCAGAGCTCAGTAAAACTTTAATCCACTTGACTATTGATGGGTGGGGCTGGGTTCCCTCCCTGTTGGGTGTTTGGCCTGAGGCAACCCAAGACTGAAGCCTACCTGGGCTCTTTGGTGGGGCTAATGACAGACTCTGGGAGGGCTCACGCCAAGGAGTACTTCCCAGAACTTCTGCTGTCAGTGTCCTTGTCCCCATGGTGTGTTACAGCCTCCCCCCACCCCCGCCTCTGCAGGAGACCCTCCAACACTAGCAGGTAGGTCTGGTTCAGTCTCCTATTGGGTCACTGCTCCTTCCCTTGGATCCCAATGCACACACTACTTTGTGTGTGCCCTCCAAGAGTGGAGTCTCTGTTTCCCCCAGTCCTGTCGAAGTCCTGCAATCAATTCCCACTAGGCTTCAAAGTCTGATTCTCTAGGAATTCCTCTTCCCGTTGCCGGGCCCCCAGGTTGGGAAGCCTGACGTGGGGCTCAGAACCTTCACTCCAGTGGGTGGACTTCTGTGGTATAAGTGTTCTCCAGTCTGTGAGTCACCCACCCAGCAGTTATGGGATTTGATTTTACTGTGATTGCACCCCTCCTACAGTCTCATTGTGGCTTCTCCTTTGTCTTTGGATGTGGGGTATCTTTTTTGGTGAGTTCCAGTGTCTTCCTGTCGATGATTGTCCAGCAGCTAGTTGTGATTCTGGTGTTCTCACAAGAGGGAGTGAGAGCACGTCCTTCTAGTCCGCCATCTTGGTTACTCCTCCTGATTATATCAATCCATACTATTTTATATGTCCTTTTTAATACTCATCTCTCTCATAGTTGCTTATTTATATCTGTCTCCTTCCCTAAACTGTGAGCTTCTCATGGGTTTTGTGTTGTTTATTGCCTTAGAGCTGGTGTTTTTCATGGGGCTGACAGTGTTTGCCAATCAACTAGTGAACTTTTCTGGGTTGCCTGAATGATGGGTCTTCCTTTCTAGTCATAGAGTTCTATGGTCATAAGTAAAAACTGGGATAGAATTTTAATTTTGTTTCTACCCCTTGTCGTCTTATGTTATCATGCTTAATTATAATCCCTTTAAGAGGACTTTTCTTACATGGATGATAAAAATTTAAAAATAAAAAAGCTTAGAATCACAGAGTTTGGAAAGCCTCCTGTGGTCACATATATTTTCCTCCCACTTAAGCGTTTGTTAACAGCTTCTCTCATGTGGCCTTTCAGTCTGTTTGGATACCTCCAGTGACAGGGAGTTCATCAGCTCTGCAGATAGTGTGTCCTACTCTTGAACACCTCTTCAATTAACATTTTCCTTATTAATTTTTTTTAAAATTTATTTTTATTTTTTGGCTGCGTTGGGTCTTTGTTGCTGCGCGAAGGCTTTTCTCTGGTTGCAGCGAGCGGGGGCTGCTCTTCGTTGTGGTGCGCGGGCTTCTCATTGCAGTGGCTTCTCTTGTTGCGGAGCATGGGCTCTAGGCACACGGGCTTCAGTGGTTATGGCACGTGGGCTCAGTAGCTGTGGCACGCAAGCTCTAGAGCACAGGCTCAGTAGTTGTGGCGCATGGGCTTAGTTGCTCCCCGGCACGTGGTATCTTCCCGGGCCAGGGCTCAAACCTGTGTCCCCTGCATTGGTAGGCAGATTCTTAACCACTGCGCCACCAGGGAAGCCCCAGCATTTTCCTTATTGAACCTGAATCTACCTTTTATATTTCTCTGTTTGTCCTTTGTTGCCATAAAATGTAATTTACTCCTAAGTGTGCATAGTATGTTTCTTTTTCTACATTTTTTCTTTATTATGCTAAACATACCGAGTTTTTTCAGTTCTCTAAATGCCAGGCTTTCCACATTTCAACCCCCAAATTACCCTCCTCTGGATTCTAGCCTTTATTTTTAAGAAAATTCTCCCCCATGACATTTTATTATGAAACTTTTTGAACATATAGAAAAGTTGAAAGAATTGTACAGTGGACACCCGTATACCCACTACCTATCTTCTATAGTTAACTTTTCATATATTTGCTTAGTCATGCACCTATCCATCTATGAATCCATTTTTTTTTGAAGCATTTCATAGTGAGTTGTAGATATCTAAACATTTCAGCATGCATATCGTGAATTAGAACTCAGTATTTGTTTACAGTTTTTCTTTTTAGGTAAATTTATACACATTGTAGTACAGAAATCTTAAGTGTACCATTCAGTGAGGTTCGATGTGCCTCCTCTTGTATAACTCAAACCCCTAGCAAGATAGAGATTTGTCACCCCAGAAAGTACCCACTTGCCCCTTCCAAGTCAGTCCCGACACCATCCTCCCAGGTGCGACCACTGTTCCCTTTTCTTCTATCACAGATTAGATTTGCCTCTTTTAAAACTTCATGTGAATGGAATCATATAGTATGTGTTCTGTTGTATACAGCTTCTTTCACTTAGCATAAAGTTTTTGAGATTCATGCACATTGCTTGTATCATTAATTTCTTCCCTTTTATTGCTGAGTAGGATTCCAGTGTATAAATATACCAATTTGTTTATTTTTCATCAATCCGCAGGTGTTGATGGACACCTGGGTTCTTTCTAATTTCTGGCTATCTTGAATAAAGATAGCTCTGAACTTTCTTGTGCAAGGTTTTGTGGACAAATGTTTCATTTCCCTTGGGTCAGCTATTTAGGGGAAGAATCAGTGGTCATAAGGTAGCTGTATACTTAGTTTTCTGAGAAATTGCCAAACCCTTTTCCAAAGTGGCTTTCCACTTTACATTCTTTTTACAGTTCTAGTTGCTCCACATCCTCACTAACATTTGGATTTTAGCTTTTTAATGCCCTCTTAAGAAGGGCTTTTACAGAAATGATCACAGTCCTCTAGATAGAGCCTGAGACTGCTCTGATTCAGTGATATGCTTGCCTTCTTGGTTGTGAGCACTGTTTTGGAGCTACTGTGTCATATTGAACTTAAGGTCAAACAAAACATTGAGATCTTTTTCAGATTAATTGTTTCTGAGCCATGTTACCTTTTTGTGCACTTAAGAAACTGATTTTTGAAAATCCTAAATGTAAGACTTTAAATTTATCCCCATTTATGTTTCATCCAGTTAATTTGAGAAAACCTAGAATTTTGAATCTGTCATCAGTTGGTCTGGCAATCCTTTTCAGCTTTATATCGTTTACAGGTCTGGTAAGTGTGTTTTCTGGGTGTTTTAGGTTGTTGATGGGATTGCTGAATAGTTCAGGTCCAAAGGTAGGGTCCTATGACACACTGCTGGAGACTTCTCTCTTGACTCCATTCAGTAGGATGGGCCAACAAACTATGCATGTATCTCATTATAAAATCATCTAGCTTACGTTTTTGTGTGTTTTCCCATTAGAATTTAAGCTTCATGAGAGTAAAGTCCTGTCATGTATCTAAGCATCTAGAACTAGGGATTAAGGCATATAGTTGGTGTTCAATAAATGTTTTTAAATGAATGAGTCAATGATGGATAGATATGAGGATTTTGTTAAAAGCCTTGCTGAAAACAACTTTCATTGAATTTTCTTGGAATTCCCCCTGTGGCAAAATGAAACAAACAAGTGCCAACAGCATACCGTTTGACTTTTTTGCAGAAAAGGAAGTGAATGAACTGATGGAAGAGCTGTTTGAAACTGTGAGTAATGATCTTCGAATGAGAACTCAGAATAGTAAAAGTGGATTCTCCAGCAAGCTCTGTCCTTTGGTCTCAGGGCCTCTCTCTCCAGAAGGGTGGTGTGAACCAAGCCCATTCCCCTTTCAGTCCACCCAGGAGAGAATATAGTGACAGGAGATTTTTGCTAAGTAATAAACTTTGATTATCCATATGCAGGTTATTCTTAATAAAGTTTTCCTTGCAGGCTTTTGGATGGACTCTTCACTATCACATGTTGCATCCTTAAAGATTGCAAACTAATTTTAGATTATTCTGAGCCCGAATAATTACCTTTCTCATAAATTTATCTCTTTAAAGATATTCTGATCATTTCAAGTTATCCATGCTCTGTGTTTACCATTACAAGTTGGCTGATTGAGTAACTTTTTTCCTGGCATAATAGCTACCCCATGTGCAGGATTGTGCGAGCCCAGAAGTGAGAAAGGTTGTTAATGCAAGCTCTTTCTGTGCGCCAGCGTTATTAAAGTCCTGTAAACTAGTCTTTGCTTTCCCCTCTCACTGCTAGAGTGACCTTTGCGTGCCCATTCCCCAGGAAAATCCTTCTTTTCCTTTGCCCTCAGTTTCAAGATGAGATGGGGTTCTCCAACATGGAAGATGATGGCCCAGAGGAGGAGGAATGTGTGGCTGAGCCTCGGCCCAACTTTAACACCCCTCAAGCCCTACGGTAGGCTAACCAAAGACCTTGAGACTTAGAATGGAGGAAAAGTGTACGTCTGAAAAGGTTTTGAGAAATTTTAGCTAACAATTTCCCATCCCTGACTACCTGCTGTTACTGATATTAGGATGCAGAGTCCCTTGTGGGTGTTAGGTGTCAAGTGAATAAGTCTCCTTATGGGGCAGTGCAGCTATAGACCAAGCTGTACCTGTTTGGGAAGGGAGAAAAAGCAGTAGCTGGCATCCATAGCAGCTTCTCCAGGTGAGTGGTGCTGGAGAGGTGTGTAGGACTCTATGTGGCCAGCCACAGAAACTATCCCAAATTGTAATATCCGGTATGTCCCTTTTGTTTTTCTATTTGTCGTTAACATCTAGTAAATGTTAATGAACCTTTGTTAGTCACCAAGGCATTAATTGAGCAAACCATAAAGCACCTGAAGTAATGCCCTGGAGTCTGAAATGTGTGTACTGCCCTCTTCACTTAAATTAGCACTTCCATTGTCCCACCCAGAGAGTAGAGGCTTTAAATTTTTCCCCCCACTTTTGTGATGAGTTTGCATAGTTTATCCGTACTTTATTGCTATCCATTCTGAGTAGCAGCATACTATCGTTAGGTGACTGGCTGGATGTCAGGGTATGGTTTGTGCCATGCATGGAACAAAGCAAAACTGAAAGACACATAGTCTCTAATTAGTCCTGTGTTTTAACTTAACAGCATTACCTAACTAGAGAGCTTTGGATCCACCTGAAAGCTAGGCCTTTAGGGAACTTGCAAATTTAGTGAAAAAGACAAGGTATACTAATCATTGTGTAAAAGTCAGAAATATCAGTCATACTCCATTACAATAAATACCATAATATAACCACAACAGAAATCTCAGGAGTTCCTTTTTTTTTCAGCTTCGTTGAGGTATAATTGACAAATAAGGTTGTAAGATACTGAAAGTGTACAGCTTGATGATTTGATAAGCGTATGCTTTGTAAAAGGATTCCCCCCATCAAGTTAATTAACACTTCTATCACCTCACATATTTACCTTTTTTTTTTTGAGAACAAATTTCAAAATTTCTTAGAGTCTATATTTGACCCACTTATTTCACACCATATTTCATAGAAGAAAATTCTAGTGTAGCAGAGTAGAACCTGGGAACTTACTATCATGGGATTTGATCTGTAAACATATTTCAGTTCCACTAGTCAACTCTGTGTATGAATTTTTAAAATTTGGTCATTATGTAACTACTTAAAAATCCTTATTCCAATTCAGTTACCTTTCGGTATTCAGTTGATCTGCATGGGCTGCTGCTGCTTTTCTTTCAGCTAGAAATGCAAACCTAGCTTAATCTTTGATTAAGTAAAATATCACAGGGAAAGTGAGTTACCTGTGTTCCCCGTATCAACTACCCATCCAGGTAATACTTATTAAAATCAGGTGCAGGCTTTTTTTTTTCATTATCTACATTTTTCATGTTTCTGTTCTTCTGTTCCTCTGCTAGTAATGCAGATAATCAAGAGATTTCAATTCTCAGTAAAATTGTACAGAGGACAGGCCTGTGTCTTTAGGTTTTCACCCTGTGTCAGCCCATACTCACAGTAAATACTGTAAAAGGAAACATAACTTTTTTCAACAGCCTCTGGGGATAAAGATTGTTATCATTTAACTATTGCTAAATTCTGGAGGATTTCTTGAATTATGATAACCTGCTAGTCATAGCTACTTGAGCAGGTCTTGTCCTGATTGCACAGAGTATCAGCTCTTGCTTAATCACTTGAGTGTCTTGTTCTGCCTCTACCTCAGAACTAGCATGCTAGGTATTTGGATTCTTACTTCAGCCCCAGACACAGTCTCTCTCTCTCAGGAGGTAGGGGTAGGAGGGTAGTGTTAGAAAACTTGGAGAAGATTCTGTGTCACCATTAAGAACAAGTCTGAGATTAATTTGGCTGTCAGTGTGATGAAAAATGATGGGTTCCCATTAGCTCCTTGGCTGCTTTGTTATCCAGACACTTCCCTACTCTTAGATTTTTGTTTAATTTCCCCTTCATTACGATATTACTTAGAAGACTGATGTAGAAGAATGGGTGGGGGGTGATTCAGAACCATCTTATTTGAATCTATGCTAACAACTTTGGGAGAAGATTTGGGTAGGATAGGAGTTTGCCTATCGCCTAAAGTGAGATTTGGGGATTAGCAGTAGATGGAAGTTGTTCAGACTTGCTTAGCCCACCATTAGAAGGAACTGGGTGTGTTGTGGACCCAGGGAAATATTCAAATCCAATCATCTCCCTGTTGAGGATAGGTTTGAGGAACCACTGGCCAACTTGCTAAATGAGCAGCATCGCACAGTGAAGGAGCTACTTGAACAGCTGAAGATGAGGAAATCTTCAGCCAAACAGCAGCAGGAGGTAGAGAGGGTTAAGCCCCAGAGTGAGAAAGTTCATCAGACTCTGATTCTAGACCCAGCACAGAGGAGGAGACTCCAGCAGCAGATGCAGCAGGTAAGACTCTTCTTGGTAATGTTAATATTGGACCATCCCATGGCTTGGCTCGAAGCCAAACATTAAATTAGCAGCTTTGGAAAAGTCGGAAATAGGTGTCTTGATAACCACTGAAACCACAGGACCGCAGGATCTTCATATCAGTTAGGACCTTGAAAGGTCATCGTGTTCGTGTCTCAGGTAAGAATGCATGTAAGGACCCTGATAGTATTCAGCATGATAGATTTCAAAGAATCTTTAGTAATCCCTTCTGAATTTAACAGCCTTATTGCCAGAGTAGTTTTTTCTTCTTTCTAATCTTAGTCCCTCTGGCTTGAGGTTAAACTTCCTCTGGTTCTGTTATTTTGCTCAAGTGGAACATATTTGAGAAAAAATTTCATACCAAAATACTATGTTGTTCTCATAGTCTCTCTAGAAAGCCAAACATATATGCTAAAGTCACTAACATCTTGGTAAAGTCTTCTGGGTTCCTGAAATGACAACATCATAACATGTCACTATATTATTTTCTTTCCCTCCCCAGCATGTGCAGCTCTTGACGCAAATTCACCTTCTCGCCACCTCCAACCCCAGTCTCAGTTCGGAGGCCAGTACCACCAGGATATTTCTTGTAAGGTTTCAGATATCCCTAACTCTAAAGAATTGTGTATGCAGTTAGTTTGGAAGTCATTTCTCACAAATGTTGACTCATCATAAGCTACATTTATTCTTCTCTTCTGCATGTTTGGGTAGCTGTTCGTATGGCTTCACGTGCTTGCTGATAAAACATAAGTTACTGGTTCCCATTAAAGGACAGAGAGAGTATTCAGTTTCTTAAGACTATTCCTCTTACCTTTTTATTGGGTTCTCTTACCTTTAGATCCACTCATCTTGGGCTTTTGGTACTTCTCTTCTTTTTATTGAATTCATTATTTATTAGGCTCAATATCAGTGTTTTATGTATAAAATTAATTTTGCTCATGGCATTATGAAATATTTTGGAGGAAGGCCTTTTAATTTCAAATTTTGGGGATTTCCCTGGAGGTCCAGTGGTTAGGACTCGGCACTTTCACTTCCAGGGCCCAGATTCAATTTCTGGTCGGGGAACTAAGATCCTGCAAGCTGTAGGGCGTGGCCAAAGAGAAAAAAATTCAAATTTTAACACATTTTTGACCGGAGACGTATTATAGCCACAGGCGTTAGTTTCTGCAAAAATCCACCTGTCAGTAATGTGTTAAAATCCTATAAAAATTGCTCCTGAACTTTGGGGTAGGTAATGAGGATATTCTTTGCCTCTTGGGTAAGTCTCTTTGGAGTTTGAGTTGGCTAGTAGTCTGAGCTTCCTTCGATAGTCAGCAGAGTGTTATTTTCCCTCTTATTGTGTTCAGAGGATCATGAGAAATACTTTGTTCTTCAGAGAAACCAATGAAGACATTTAAAATTTTTATTTTATTTTATTAAGTAATGGCTCTCACTCTTGAGAATTTTAATTCTAGCTGGGGAGCTAGACCATGCATCCAAAAGGCTGAGGAACACTCAGACTGAGAATAAAACAAGAGCAAATTAGTGTATCACAAATCCCCAGATATCTGAGGACTCGGCAAAAGAACAGTCTTAATGGCAAAATGTTAATTATGGAAGACTTTATAATGATTTTTACCTGTTTTTATACTATTGTAGGAAGGACAGTTTTTCACTTAGAGGCTAAGGGCTACTGGTACTAATTTTCTGGAACTTAGATCTCCTTTGTGTCCTGTTTTCCCAGAAAGAGCTGGGAACCTTTGCTCAAAGCTCCATCGCCCTTCATCATCAATTCAACCCCAAGTTTCAGACCTTGTTCCAACCCTGTAACCTGATGGGAGCTGTGCAGCTCATTGAAGACTTCAACACACATGTCAGCGTTGACTGGAGTCCTCGTAAAACTGTCAAGAAGACTGGTAGGGGACAGATGTGTCCGCTTTAAGTTTTTACTTGCAGTGAGAGGTGGGAGTCTTATCCCATAGATAATTTCCTAGGGATAATTTCCTAGGGGTGGAGGAGACAGGGTGTTTGTAATTTCTTCCTTCTCTCTTTTATCCTCCCTTTGTGCTCATTATCTAAGTTCTAGAATTAGGTGATAATACTTGGGCTTAAGTAAGGGATGGAGGCAGTGGACAGGGCAGGGTTGTGGGGGGTAGAGATGTGGGACTCCTGCTAATAATTGGACTTAAGTAGATATGAGGGTAAGTATTAGGAGTCAGGTCAAGACAAACTGGTATCTGATAAAGTTGGAAGTCAAGTGGTAAAGTTGGGTTGTGTTTAGGTTTCTACTCACTTCTTCATTAAGATCATTTTATCTCCCATAATGATTATTAGTGATATCTCCATTTTGAGTGAAACATTGATATGGGAGTTAGGAAAAAATTAGAGATGTTGTACATTTACCATGTTCAGTATTTTAAAGAAATTTGCAGGTTTGGTTTCTACTTTGCATTGGTTTAGTATTTTTTGAGAAAATATTTGCTGTTCCCTTAAACTAAATATTTGCTTCTGATTTGTTCCTAGTTTAGCAAATTAGTTGTGTTTTGCTGTGGATTTGGGTTTGTCTTTGGATTTGATTTTAAATCCCTGACTCTTATAGTTAAATTGAATATAGTTGAATTTAAGTGCATTATGTCATAGACACTGATCTCAAACTACTTTATTAGTTATATGTTGGTAATGAAAACTTAATTTGACACCAGACTACAGTTATAACTTATACATATAGTGTCCTGTGTTTTTCTTCTGGGGATATAAAAATAACATTTATGGAAGGAGAAATATGGCTGTATAGTGGTGCTTATCTCTGGAAAGGCAGAAGTGCCTGGAATTGAGAGGCTTAGACAGCAAGACAGAAATGAATGAGACTGAATTGTCTCATTCTCTTTATGGTTTTTTTGTTCCCAACCTCAGGAGGAATCTGGGAGAACTTAATGAAAGTTAAGTAAGAATCAAATAAAATAAAATTTGGAATACCAGATTTGTGAGGGAGATTAAAGAAGTTGGAATCTTATCCTGGAAGAAAGAAAGCATTGTTGAAGGTCACTTATCTTTCAAGGATTTAAAGGGGGAAGGAGGTAAAAATTTTTTGAGCATACACTATCTGCCAGGTATTTACTAGGTACTTTATAAGTGCTTATGTTACTTAGTGTGTTAAATATTCCACACAGGAAAGAAAAAGAGAATCAACTTTTAATAGCATTGAATGGGACTCCTTTTAGGTATATGTTAGGCTGAGAAAGATTGTGGAAACTTTTGGGAGGGGGGTATGTGGGTGGAAGGGCATCACGTTAGGTAGGGGTGGCTCTATCTAAATGCAAAAATGCATTCAGAAGCTTTTGTGAAGCCGTCTTTTGTTCTAGAATTTCATTTATCAGGAATTTTTTTCTTACAGCCTATGAATTTCCCTGTTTGCCAAAGCAAGTGGCTTGGATCCTAGCCACTAGCAAGGTTTTCATGTATCCAGAGCTACTTCCAGTGTGTTCTCTGAAGGCAAAGAATCCCCAGGATAAGATTTTCTTCACCAAGGCGGAGGACAAGTAAGGGTTTACTGTGAGGTGAACAAGAGCACAAAATATCCCAAGGAGAAGACCTGTATGATAAAGAACGGACACAAAAGACAAAAAGAAAAGCAGTGTAGATGGGTGCAGTTCTGTAGTATGTGCTTGTTCCAGCAGTGCCAAATACTGCTTTTTTTAGGGAATGACATACACATTTTTGAAACATTTTAAGTTGTTTTTTGTTGTTTATTTATTGTAAAAACTTGCCTTGTAATACTGTTAGAGGAAAATTTTCAAAGGAAAACAATTTTTTTATCCATTATCCTAACCACCCCAAGACAATGATTTTTCTTTTTGCATTTCTTATATAATTATTGGCAATATAAGTGTAATTTTGTTTTGCTATTTTTAACTTAACGTCTTCTTGAAATTGTTTTTTCTATCAGATTCCATGCTGTAACATTGTCTTATTTTTGTTTCTGTATATTGTCTTTTAAGGCAATATTAATGGCCCTATGATAGTCCTTTTATTTGCCACTCCTGCCCCGCCCCCCCCCCGCCCACCCCCCCGCCCCTTGTTTAGCTGTTCTGAGTGAGGCTTCACCAAGGATCTTTGCGCATAGAGCTTTTGAAAATCTTTCCAGTTTATCTCTTGGGGTAAATTCTCAAGAGTGAGATTATTCGATAAAGGTTATGAACACTTTTATGGCTCTTGATTTGTATTTCCCATCAGCAAATATGTACATAGGTAACTGTACTTGAAAATGTTATGTTGGGAGGTAGTGTTGGTGCTGTTTAATATGTCTAACATGGTGCCCAATATTCATTTTATATTAGTTTTGTTAGAGCCATTCTTCTTCCTTCAAATTTCATTTGTGTTATTAGTATAAAGTGCGTCATGATCTGACATTTATTAGTGATTTATGCCTGGTTTTTCCTCTTCTCACTTGATTGGGAACTCCTCATTGAGTCTTATTCACATAGTACTTCTTAGCACTCAGTAAATATCTGAAATTTTCTATTGAATTGCCATTAACTTGTACGAGAATTAGACGTGGAAAAAGTGGGTTATAGAATGTGGAGTTCATCTGGGAGGCTTTTCAGCGGGATGGACTGTCAGGTGAGATTGAGTATCACTGCCCCTTTCTCAGTTTGTTAGCTTTAGGACTGAAGCACTTTGAAGGGACCGAGTTTCCTAAGCCTCTAATCAGCAAGTACCTTCTCACTTGCAAGACTGCCCACCAGCTGACAGTGAGAATCAAGAACCTCAACATGAACAGAGCTCCTGACAACATCATTAAAGTAAGTGCTCCCTGCATGCTCTACTGGAGACCTCGCCTGAGTGCAGCCATTCCTTTTCTTTTGCTTAGTCTCAATGAATAGCCTTTTATTTAAGGCTAGTTCCTCCCACCTGCACACTAGGTTAATTGCCCTCTTTCCTTTCCAGGAACAGTGATTCATTATTTTCCTCTGGAGTGTCATCTTCTTCCTCTGTTTTAGATATTTCTCCTAAAAATAAAATTGTTCAAATTTTAAAATACTTCTCGAATCTGTTTTCCTCTAGCTATTCATTTTCTCTCTTTTTTTCCCACGCTAACCTTCTTCAGAGGGTAGGCCACAGTCCACTTATATCCTTCTCCTTAACTCTTTATATTTAGATACTTATATCAAAGTTATAAAGTATACTTTAAAGAATCAAATAGTTCTATGAGACTTGTCATGAAAGACAATAATTTTTCTCCCTATTACCTGCTAAGCAAGGTTTTTGTGGGTGATGGTACATTTACCTCCATATCTAGGTAGCATGCTTATAATTACTACCACTTGATTTTTCTTTTTAATATTTCTTTATTTGGCTGCTCTGGGTCTTAGTTGTGGCATGTGGGATCTTCATTTGTGGCACGTGGGATCTTTCATTGCAGCACGTGGACTTCTCTCTAGTTGCGGTGTGCGGGCTTCAGAGTGCACGGGCTTAGTAGTTGTGGCACACGGGCTCAGTAGTTGCAGCGTGCAGGCTCTTTAGTTGTGGCTCACAGGCTCTAGAGCGCGTGGCCTTAGTTGCCCTGTGACGTGTGGGATCTTAGTTCCTCGACCAGGGATCGCACCCACATCCCTGTGTTGGAAGGCAGATTCTTAACCACTGGACCACCAGGAAGTCTCCACTTGATTTTTTGGATTTAGGCCTTCTCTGTTAAACTGAAACCATGGAAGATGAAGACTTAGTTCTCTCCACACTCCTATAGTCTCACCACTCACTATAATTATATCACAGTTTTGTTTAGATTGTTTTTATTTATTTATTTATTTATAAATGTATTTATTTTTGGCTGTGTTGGGTCTTCGTTGCAGTGCGTGGGCTGTCTCTAGTTGCAGTGAGCGGGGGCTACTCTTCATTGCGGTGCGTGGCTTCTCATCGCGGAGGCTTCTCTTGTTGCAGAGCATAGGCTCTAGAGCGCAGGCTCAGTAGTTGTGGTGCACGGGCTTAGTTGCTCCGTGGCATCTGAGATCTTCCCAGACCAGGGCTCAAACCTGTGTTCCCTGCATTGGCAGGCAGATTCTTAACCAATGCGCCACCAGGGAAGCCCACTTAGATTGTTTTTAGAGTTTACGTTATAAGCACGACTAAAAGCTTCTCACAGCTGAGCTATGTAGTGTATCATGATACTTTGCTTTTCCTGCTGGACATTTTGTTTCTCTTGGTGTTAATAATTGCATTTTTTGAGGATGAGTGGGACTTGGTTTTATTATGTATGTATTATAAAACTTCTTCAGTTTTATAAATCTCTTTTCGGTGTGTTCAAATATTTTAGGTGTCCTGCTATCATTTTCATCTCCCTGAAGAAATCCTTCCCAGAGCGCTCTGATGCTGTTCCACTCTACCCATGTTGCTCTCTTGGCTTGCTGCACTAACGTCTTCTCTGGCTTTTTCTTCACCATCATCCTGGGGATTCATTTCACTTCTTACTTGCTTTGGATCCTTTTATTTCTGAACCCCACATCATTTTTGCCTTGTTTTAGTGTAGCACATCCTAGTACTATTCTGAGGAAGAGTGCTCGAGAAACAAATTTTTAGGTTTAAACTACTTGTATTCATTGTCTGTCATGACATGACATGACCAATGTAATTTCCTAGTTTTGCTATTGTACTATATACCTGGTTTGTATATGTAACTATTGTTACTATGTAACAAGTGTACATGAGACCTGTCTATGAATCTATAATTATTCAACACCAAAAGTTTGAAATATGTCTCTATTCTCCCACTTCAGTGGGTCTAACATTCTAGGTTGAAAATCACTTTTATCAGAACATTTTAAGGCCTCCATTTTCTTCTAGTCTCTAGTGCTGGCTCTTTAGAAATTTGATGCCCTTTTGACGCTTGAACCTTTATGTAACACTTGTTTTTCCTCTCCCTCCGGCAGTATGTAGGATTTTTCCTTTTTCTCCAGTGTTTTGAAATTTCATGATAATATGCCTCGGTATGTGTCTAGTTTCATTAATTATGCAAGGTACTTGATAAACTTTACTTTGGAAACTCATAGGTTCCAGTATTGGGAAATGTACTTGAAATGTACATATTGATGGTTTCCTTCCCTTCTTTTGGTCTGTTCTCTCCTATGGTGCTCAGTGGTCAGATGCTAGTCCTCTCAGGCTCATCTTCTCATCTTGTCTTTCTTCTTTTTTCCCATCACTGTGTCTTTTTGTTGTACTTTCTGAGATATTACTTCAGCTTTTTCTTCTAACTGTTCTGCTGAGTTGAGTTCTTTATTTTTTCTCTCATATTTAAGATGTCTAATAGCTATTTTTATTGTTGTTCATTGAATATTATTTAATAGCAAATGGCAGAGGGAATGTGGGAAAGCAGGAGAGGAAGGAGGCTGGAGTTTTCTCTTCTATACTTGATCAGCATAGTACTCCTGCCCTCACATATGCCTCACAGCCTCAGTTCAGAGAGCATCCTTTCCACAACCCTGGCTTAATTCTGCCAGGGTAGGGGGAGAAGCTGTCACTGGGCTACATCAAACAAAAGAGGGGATTCGGGGTCTAACCGCCTCTTCAGAAGATTTAAAACCTGTCCTCATCTCGACCTGTTTTTAATTCCTCCACTTCTGGAGGTATCTGGTGTCTTATCCTTTTGCCAGTCTTTGACATAAATTTAGTTGACCCATAACTTTTCTCCACATGGGATTTGGTTTTCTTCATTCTTCTATGTGACTTACCACTCCTCCATCTGCTTTTTAGCTTTGAAAAAAAATTTTTTTTTAAATAAATTTATTTATTTTTGGCTGCGCTGAGTCTTCATTGCTGCACGTGGGCTTTCTCTAGTTGCAGTGAGCGGGGTCTGCTCTTTGTTGTGGCGAACAGGCTTCTCATTGTGGTGGCTTCTCTTGTTGCGGAGCATGGGCTCTAGGCGTGTGGGCTTCAGTAGTTGTGGCATGCAGGCTCAGTAGTTGTGGCTGGCAGACTCTAGAGCGCAGGCTCAGTAGTTGTGGCTCACGGGCTTAGTTGCTCTGCAGCATGTGGGGTCTTCCTGGACCAGGGCTTGAACCCGTGTCCCCTGCATTGCTGGTCAGATTTCTTTCTTTCTTTTCTTTTTTAAATTTATTTATTTTATTTATTAACTTTTGGCTGAGTTGGGTCTTTGTTGTGGTGCGCAGGCTTCTCATTGCGGTGGCTTCTCTTGTTGCGGAGCACGGGCTCTAAGCGTGTGGGCTCAGTAGTTGTAGCTCGTGGGCTCTAGAGCACAGGCTCAGTAGTTGTGCACAGGCTTAGTTACTCTGTGGCATGTGGGATCTTCCCGGACCAGAGCTCGAACCCCTGTCCCCTGCACTGGCAGGCGGATTCTTAATCACTGTGCCACCAGGGAAGCCTGGTAGTCGGATTTCTAACCACTGCGCCACCGGGGAAGTCCCGAAAATTTTGTTGCTTTTACTTTTTCTCTCATTCTGTCTCTCCTTTTAGGCTTTTACCTTTAAAAATTTCCTTTCTGTTGTTTTCATGGGGATTCAAGAGGGAACAAACCCAAATAGATGTGTTTAATCTGCCTGTCTTAACAGTAAGTTACCCCTTAACTCCTTTTGTTTTTTAATAAGTTTATTTATTTATTTATTTATTTATGGCTGCATTGGGTGTTCGTTGCCGCGAGCGGGGGCTACTCTTTCTTGCGGTGCGTGTGCTTCTCTTCCTTGCGGTGTGCGTGCTTCTCATTGTGGTGGCTTGTCTTTGTTGTGGAGCAGGGGCTCTAGGCACGTGGGCTCAGTAGTTGTGGCTCACAGGCTCCAGAGCTCAGGCTCAGTAGTTGTGGCACACGGGCTTAGTTGATCCGTGGCATGTGGGATCTTCCTGGACCAGCTCTCCAACCCATGTTCCCTGCGTTGGCAGGCGGATTCTCAACCACTGCGCCACCAAGGAAGTCCCCCCCTGCCTTTAACTCTTTAACCTATGAGAGTGTGGATATTATCTCCACAAAGATCTTGAATTATTTCCCGATTGGCTATCCAGTGGATACTTTTCTGCTCTTATCCTGTTTAACTTTGCAGTTACATTGATACTTTGATAATAGAGTTCACACATTCCTTCTTCAGACTCCTATACTCTTATCTCCTGTGATACTAGGACTTTTACCTCAGGCTGCTCTTTCGTGAACTCTTCTTCCCCTGCTCTACCCTTAAATGTCAGTGTTCCACAGTAAATTTGCAGTGTGTGGTCTCATCCAGATTGATGATTTTTGGTGTTGTCTGTCTCTTCATAATTTTCAAATCTGTGTCTTTGGTCCGGGTTTCTCTCCTGAGCTCCGGCTCAATGAAGTCACCTGTTTAAAGGAATTCTTAGCTAA